>NW_022108124.1:13024215-13043876 GCF_000313985.2 Echinops telfairi | reverse complement strand
ATTAAAGAACTAGAGGAAAGCTGTATGTCTCATCATTTCTATACTTCCTTTAAAGCGCAGGTACCATCTAAGAACTCAGTGCCCAAATGTGCTGGCCCTTCTCATACCCTTAGGAAAATAAGACATTCACATTCAGCAACAAGGCCTTGGGCAATCGCTTCAATTTGCTTTTGCAATGAGCAGGCACTGGGTACAGAGTTTGCATTCATTGCAGTGGTGTGAACTTCACAGTTGGTTTGCATTTCATGTCGCCCAAAGATTAAGTATAGTTGTAACTTTTTTTTTACCACTAGAATTTTCTAGTGAGGCTGGCATCATGCACTCTCATTGGTGCTTCACAAGAATCGATGACAAACGTGCTACAGCAGGAGTCAGCAAAGTTACTCAATAAAGGACTAGGCAGGGGAGCAGCTGAGCCTCTGTGGGGTTTGTGACCTCTTGCCATTGTGCCATAGAAAAGTGACCACAATGGGCAGGGCTGTGTTCCAATGTCATTTTAAAAAATGAACACTGAAAGGTGGCGTTCATGTAGTGTTCACATATCAGAAAATAATATTCTGTTTTGAATATTTTTTGAGCCATTAAAAGAAACGAAAGGTCATTCTTGGCTCATGGGATGGAAAACAGAAAGAGTACCAGACGTGGTCTGTGCGCCTGGGTTGATTGACCCCTGTGTTCCATGCACCCTGCCTTCCCAAATACCAAAGGCAATGCCATCCAGTGTACAAAGTGTCCCCAGGGTTGCTCTGTTGCCTACAGTGTATTTGAGGGGCTGGGGTGCTGTCTAGATAAGAAAGTAGCCCAATAGGCCCAGAAAGAAGCACAATAGCACAGCTGGTAGTCTTAATAACTGAGTCTGAAAGGCTTCTAAGGCAGAGAGGGTTGATGAAAATTGGGGAAAGCAGCATAGAAGAGATTTGAGATTTGACACACTTAGAATGTTTGGATTTTGCACTCTGGACACAAGACCCAACATGATCCACTGCCATCAACCACGACACACTGCATGGAGTCCATCCCCGCTCACAGAGACCCTGTAGGATAGAGGAGAACTGGTCCCTAGGGCTTTGCAGGCTGTAGATATTTGCAGAAGTGGACTGCCACCTTGTTCTTCCTGGGAGTAGCAAGTGGGTTTGAACCACCAATCTTTCAGTTAGCTGTCAAGCACTTAACCACTGTGCCACCAGGCTCTCAGGATGATCCCAAGTCTAGTTAGTGTACTTCTGGATCTCCCGTGCTCAGAACAGAACCTGGCACTTTGTGTGCTCTTGGTGGTTATGATTGGTCAAATGTGTTGAAAATGTTTTAGGGCACAGACAACGGTCTATTCCTGTAGGAGAGATGATGGTGTTGCACTAAACATGTCTGTAAATATCGGGACCAAAGGTTTAGGATTTACCCTTTGCATAGTGGGGGATTTTTGACCGGGAGTTAATGATCATATTATATTTGCGCAAGTTGAATCTGCCAACAGCCTGCAGGACTTCACTTGACCTAAACCCAGCCTAGCTTTTAAGTACCAGTCTCACTTTCTGATAGTAATCTCACTTCCAAATTCTGATTTGAACTTGAGCCACCAAAGAAGAGAAAGTGTTTTTTGTGGACACGTGCCTCTACGCAGCCACCGGCTCCATACCAGGTGGTCTTAGGTTAGGAGTGGGCCACAAGACTCAGGAGACCCAGAATGTTCCCATTTACTTCCTCAGGGCATGAAACAAACAATGCAGCCCTGAGACAGAGCCTCCCCTCCCTCTACCCTCTACTCTACAAGGCATGCTTAGCAGCAACAGATGCACTTGATGTTGGCAAGTTCATCTGCTACCTCCAAGAGGCAGGAAAGCTACCACCTCTATTCTTTACCCGTCCTTTTACAGCATGTCTGCCAAGTGACTGGCTGGAGCAGGCACCAAGCGACAGCCTTTCCAGTGTGGCTGTGACTCACCAACCACGTTTGCACAGCAAGCAATTCTGATAACCAAATCCAATGCCGCCCATGAACCCTGTGCTTTAACGTAATGTCTATTCCAGACAGCAGTGGTGCATGGGATAGAGGCAGCATCCCTTACCCAGGTGCCCTGAGTCTAGGCTAACACTGCCAAGTCTAGGCTAACACTACCCTCAGCTTTAGCCCTCTAGATATTTTTTTTTTTAATCTCTAAAGCATAAACCTTCTCTCTTTGCCTTTGGGACAAATGACTAGTAATTGCATGGAGTCGGAGTGGACATCAGGCTTTTCTAAGCTTGAGAAGTTGTGTTTTTCATTCCCAGCAATAGAGCAAAGGATCTGGAATAATTTCTGATGCCTCCTGAAATGTCCTTATAGATTCCTCAGGACTTGGTTTAAAAACCATATTGAGATGCAGTAAGACAAACAGCTGTAGAATGCTTATGGATCATCTACCACCTTAGGTCATTTACACTCGACTTCCTCCAAGTATCTTAACATTAGAGGTAAACTAAAGGTGAGGACCTTCATTCTCACCCCCTCCCCACCCCACCCCATTCTGCTTCCCTGGGGATTACGCTTTAAAATCTCGCTTCTCCTTGGTCCTTTTCAGCTGCTCACAGGTAGTCCTAGATAGGGCATGCACTTCGTTGTCAAGTGCCGTATCCAAGATCCTTCATAAAAGTGGTAGGGCTCCCAAGTCATGGTTTCAAACACACCCATTTGAAATGTCCACACCTGGTTTGTGGAAAGGTAAGGGTGACAGTTATCACTCAAAATCCACTTACAGGGTCCCTGTGTGGATTGAGTCCCTGATGAAGCCCCAATGCACATAGGCTAGGAACTTGCCCACCCTAGTTTCAGACAAAATGCACGGTGAAGGGGATACTTAGACTGCAATGTAACACCTTGTCACTTGATCTTCCCTCTGGACCCAATGTAAATTCATTCTACATTTTTAATAACTTGGATGGAAGTCTTTCTCTGTTTTATATGGTCCTTGCTGCTGGGTCCTTGGTTGTTATTTGCCTGGGGTTTCCATGTTTTCCAATTAAGGAAAACCGGGATGGGTGGAATTACCATGACAGTAGCTGGTTGGATGATTGCCTGGGGGTGTGGGGGGCAGGGCACATAAGGGGGGAGGTGAGGGAATTGGAGAGTTCACATTAATGGGTACCAGGAAGAAGACAAGGTTCCAAAGTTGATTGTGGTGGCGATTGCACACCCCTTCTTGATATGACTGAGCTGTTGAATTGTATATGTTCATTATAGCTCAAGAAAATGACAAAAAATAGAATAAAATGTCCCTCCAATGCTCTCCATACTGTCTTTCTTCTCACTGCCCTTGTTCCACGTGAGTGATGTCATTTACTCTCATGGTTCCAATTCACATCAATATTGATGCTACTGCACCCCACTTCTGTAGTCCTGCCTCTGCACCTGAGCTTCACATCCACTCCTCCACCCGCCTTTTGGTCCTTGGATGTCCCACTGGAGTCGAACCTGCTCAGGACAGATCTCACCACGTCCGCTCCACAACGTTCAGTCTCTATGTTCTCTGGTCAGTTGACTGGCTTCACCAACAGAAATGGGAGCATTAGTCTTCCCCACATTCAACTCTGTTCCCCCTTGTTCCTACTTCCAGGTTAACTCTTACATTTATAAACTAAGACTAGCTCTTATGTCTCAGCATATCTAAAGCTACAATAAGTTTTTCTCCCTGATGACCCTTAAATTCACTGTCCTTCAATCATCCTCAGGTGATCCTGCAGATCCCTCGATCATCCTCGGATGACCACAACTGTTCTTTAGATGTATTCCAGATAGGACCACGATTGCATGCCTTGAATAGAAGATAACATACAATCATCTGCAATATACTTGTATTAGAAAACACTCCGTTTGTAGTTAAGAGCTGCCACACAACACCAGTGTCTTCAGGTTGTGCAAGTGTCCACCCAGTCCAGGCTGCAGTAGTGCTTCGTAATAGTTGGACGAAAGAAACTGGGAGAATGAATGATGGCATCGTGTCACTAACCACGTGGATTTGACAGGCAAACTGGCGTTGGAACTTGCGCCAAAGAAGGCAGCACATGTGCATTCAGTCTGTGAGCAGGATAGCCATTGACATGCAGACAAATATGCGAGTTTGCTGTCAGTAAGAATGCTTCCATGTTCAGTCATCATTGGATCAGTCTCACTTTATCATTGAGTGAACAAGAATTAGAATATTGACATTCAAGAAGGGCCTAAATACAGAGTTTGGGAGATAGAAAGATGATAGATGATACATAGATGGATGATTGATTGATAGATAGATAGATAGATAGATAGATAGATAGATAGATAGATAGATAGATAAATGGATGGAAGGATAGATAGATAGATAAATGGATGGATGGATGGATAGATAGATAGATAGATAGATAGATAGATAGATAGATAGACAGACAGACAGATAGCAGTGAGTCTGGATTGATATAATTGCAGACTCACTGCAGTTAAATTTATTCCTTTTCATCTGTCTCCTGGGGAGCAGCTGGTAGTTTCAAACTGCCGGCCTCTCAGTTAGCAGCCCAGCTTGTTACCACAATGCCACTAGGACTCTTTTTGTTGGGTAGGGAGAAGATCTGGTTATTCTGAACTGGAAAGTGGAGTCTTGGCGGTATTGGTTCTATTTTGCCCAACATAGTTACATGAGTGGGTAGTCTCTGCACTGCTATTGAAGCCAAACTGCAGAGGAAGATGCACTTTGGGGAGCAGCCTTCATCCTGTTCTCCTTCACTCCAACGTGAGCGACTACTTTATCTCAGGAAAACGTCCATCACCACATCAAATTTCTGTTGTTCATCAAAATTCTGGATTCACGTTTTTTTGATGAATTAATGCTACCAGCCCAAATAGCTTATAACCAGTTACCAAATTCAATGTAAAGGAGATATGGACATGGATACTGAGAATCCACAAGAATGGCTTGTCCTTTAGAAAGGTCTTGTGCCTTGTTTAAGAAACGGTTCTAATTGTAGCAGAGAACACTGTCTGTTATATTCATGTGATTGCATATATGTGATTGCATTCTTACGACTCAAAATAATCTATGCTTTCTTTTTCTCCCCCCTCAGAACAAATGCCAAGCGTTCGCGTTCGACCTGGTCACCAGCCAGGTCTTTGACATCCTCATCATCAGTCTCATTGCCCTCAACATGGTTAGCATGATGGCCGAAACAGCTGACCAAAGTGAAGACATGACAAAAATCCTTGAGAATCTCAACCTGGCCTTTGTGGTTATCTTTACAGTAGAGTGTCTCATCAAAGTCTTTGCTCTGAGGCAGTACTACTTCACCAATGGCTGGAATTTATTTGATTGTGTGGTCGTGGTTCTTTCTATTGTTAGTAAGTACAGTTGGCAGACAGAGGGTCTTCAAACCGATAGCTAGAAGTAAACTTGTCAATCGCCCCAAGTCGTCTAGATTATGCACGTCCATAGAATCCCCCAAGCCGCGTATTTGCACTTGGCGCAGGAGACGGTTCTAGAAGGCAATGTGAAATGATAGGCAGATCGCATTCACGAATGAGAAGTGGCCAAGAGATGCAGTGTAATTTCTGTGCCTGCCTGCACAATTGACATAGTTAAATCATTATGTGGACCGTCCAGTCAATGGAGATAGAAAAGAAAAATTTAAGATGACTTAAAAGTTTGGTTGTTTTTTTGGGGGGGGGCGGGGGGGGTGACCCAATTTGCCCAAGTAATTGAGGCCATTTCACTTTTCTGGTGCCACTGTAAACCCTAAGGAACATTTTCTATAGTTTTGAGAGGTTTGGCCTTTCTTGCCCCGTGCCGTTTCCAGTTGTCCCCTGACACCGTTGGTGCCTTCCCTCACCTCCTGCCCAGAGTCCCGGAGCCCACCCTGGATTGGGCTTCTTAGGCTTACGGACAAATGGGCCTCCTCTTTTCTCCATACTGCAAGTTAACTTAACCCATAGTGTGAACTATGTTTGCCTCAACGTCTTTGACCCCTTCATCAACAGTGGCACGGTGTGCTCAGTGCATTTTCCTGACCAGAGTCAGGAATAACTATGAAATGTATGGAAGAACTGGGGCAGGGAAAGAGATTTCCTTACAGGATCCACTGACACACCGATCGAGTTTGAATATTAATTTCTACATGGCTCACCCAGGCTTCCTTTGGGTTTCTGAAGTCTGGTTTCAATGAAACCATTAATGCACTTTGGTAATTGTGTAAAACGGCCCAGGACTCCTTCTCAAAGTGCAAAGGAACAATGGAAACTAATAGGACAAGTGGATGCTCTAGCGAACCCTCAGAAAGGAAGGATGCTTAAACAGTGATGTTGGATTAAAATATTTTGACTTCTGTTGCTAGCCACAATGAAGATATTTCAGAGAGCAAGAACATGGTGCCACTGGTATTCTGTTCTGGTTTCTCAGCTATCACATTTACATAGATAACGTTTAGTCATCGATGCTTCCGTGTGCTTAGAGTTAAGTCGAATTTCAACCCTGACTAGCCAATGCCAATCACAAATTCTGGTGAAAGTGAGAGTGGCAATCCAATGTAGAAAGTGCTAGTCAGATGAGTCTGGGGCAAGATTCTCAGAGAGCTCAAAGAGCCCCTTCCTCCTTCATCCAGAGAGTAGCCCATTCATTTCACTACTGAGCCCATTCCAGCTGACAGATCAGTAGCATCTCTTTTGTGAACACCTGCTAGGTAATTAGAGTTATACATGCTGTGTAGCATTTTTCTCCCATGGATGAGAACAACCACACATTGAGGCAAGTCCTACTCACCAGTAGATCTCTTATCTAATACGTACTCTTGGTGTTTCTCTGAGCTCTATCCTGAGAAATAGAGAATGAGTGTAGGTCCAAGTTAGTATCTCCCTAGGAGTTAGGAATCCAGTTCAGACTTATTGGTCAGCCCATGTGTCAGAGTAGAACTGTGTCCCGTAGAATTTTAGTGGTTGATTCTCAGAAGTAAATCACCGGGTCTCTCAATGGAAGAGTCTCTGGTGAGACTCAAGCTTTCAACCTCGCAGGTAGCAACCAAGGGTGCTCATCATCTGTGCCACCCTGGCACGCCTTAGTGACTTTACAGTTAGAAAAAAAGAAGGAAATTGAATGCCAAATCACATGTTACACAGCAAAGGTGAGTTCAGAGAAAGGACAGACTACTATGGATAGAATTAGTGAAAGACATATTGATGGAGGAATTGGGACTTAAAGGACAGACCTCCAGCAGTTCTTGCCAAATCACCCCCTTAATAAATTCCACATCTTATTAGGGTTGGCTGCCTAGTCAACTGGTGAGTTAAACCTCGTTGGTACCCTTGAACAGGCCATGGAAGATGTCACCAGCTAGTTCTCTTTAGTCATTAGGTGATGGCAGATACACTTTGGCTGCCCACACTGTAATGACCCCAATGACCTGAGAGGACCCTCAGAGCAAGCACAAGGCCATGTCTACACAAGGCAAACATGTTCCAGCCACTCTGTAATATTTGGGCCAAAATGTGAGTTGTTTTAGATCCTTGTATCACTTGTCTGCGGAGTAAGCAATAAGGGATCAAGGCGACATTTTAGGCCAAATATTCAGTTAGTTGAAGAAACCTCCACTCGAGATGCCATTTGGGGGTATCAATAGCAATAGGGTCATAAGCTTCTGGAGTATAGACTTGGGAACCCCTGGAATGAGTATATTTGCAAATGTAAGTGATCTGCAGTCCATAGTGGTGTGTTCCAACTTCACCAGGCCTCCCCACTGCTACCCACCATGGGCTCATCAAATAAGCTGTCTCTGCCAATGGCAAGGGAGTGTTCAAATCCTTCCAGGCAGTATGAACATGTTCCTTTCTAAAGGTCTTTGGAAGTAAAGCAAGAAACCCCAAACACACTACCACTGCGTTGTTTCCAAATCCCAGCGACCCTGCAGGACAGGGTAGAATGTGCCCCTGTGGGTTTCCGAGACTGTAACTCTTTACAGGAGTAGAAAGCCTCCTCTTTCTCCCATGAAGTGGCAGGTGGTTTTGAGCTGCGGACCATACATAGTGTTAGCAGTTCAACTCATAATCCACTATACCATTAGGACTCCCTTCTTTGGAAGTAAGGGGGTCCCACAGTTTCTATTTTCAGCCCCGGCTCAAGCCCAATGATAGAAACAAAAATCCCTTTCATAAACCACCTAAGTTTCCCTTCTGGCCTCCCTTTCTTTCCTTTTTTTTCTTCTTCAATATTTTAGACATTCTGTGAGGCCCTCTCACCTCTTCTGAAGTGACCTCCCATCTTCTGAGAAGGGAGAGTTTCTGTAAATGGCACAGTTGAGCACAGGACAAGCAATGTGACTCACACTGAAGTGAACTTTTAAAGTTTAATCAGAATCGTGTTCACAGTGCAAAATGGGGTCACCTTTGGGAATTCTTATCCAAGTGAAGGCACAGACCAAGGGTGCCCCTGCTATTAGTAAAGAACATCCTTAATTTTGTGTGTGGGGGACCAAATATTGAGGGGCAGTTGGCCTCGTTAGGCTCTCCAGGGTCTGACTGCAGTGCGACTGTGGGGAGCTCACAAACCCTTCTCTCTCTCCTAAGGCACAATGATCTCTGCTTTGGAACACCACAACAGCATCCCCTTTCCTCCCACACTCTTCAGGATCGTGCGCCTGGCTCGGATAGGCCGGATCCTGAGACTCGTCCGAGCCGCACGAGGAATTAGAACTCTGCTTTTCGCCCTGATGATGTCCCTGCCTTCCCTATTCAACATTGGTCTTTTGCTCTTTCTGGTCATGTTTATCTATGCCATTTTTGGCATAAGCAATTTTTCCAGGGTGCGGCCCGAGTCTGGAATTGATGACATCTTCAACTTCCGAACCTTTGTCAGCAGCATGCTCTGTCTCTTCCAGATCACCACCTCGGCAGGCTGGGACACCCTCCTCGGCCCCATGTTGGTAACAAACAGCTCGTGTGACCCCTCTGTGGATGACTGCTACCTCTCTGTCAAAGCCATAACCTACTTTGTCAGTTACATCATCATCTCCTTCCTCATTGTGGTCAACATGTACATCGCCGTGATTTTAGAGAACTTCAATATCGCCACCGAGGAAAGCGAGGACCCGCTGAGCGAAGACGACTTCGAGATATTCTACGAAGTCTGGGAAAAGTTTGATCCCAAAGCAACACAGTTCATCAAATATTCTGCCCTTTCTGACTTTGCGGATGCCCTGCCTGAGCCTTTACGTGTACCGAAGCCAAACAGATTTCAATTTCTAGTCATGGACTTGCCCATGGTGAGTGGGAATCGCCTGCACTGTATGGATATTCTCTTCGCGTTCACCACGAGAGTGCTTGGTGAATCCGACGGCCTGGATGCCATGAAGGCAATGATGGAGGAGAAGTTCATGGAAGCCAACCCTTTCAGGAAGCTGTATGAGCCCATCATCACCACCACCAAGAGGAAAGAAGAGGAAAGGTGTGCTGCTGTGATCCAAAAGGCCTTTCGGAAGTACCTGGGGAAGATGCCCAAGGGTGACTTGGAAGAGGGCCCGCCTCACTCATCACTCCAGACATTCTGCAATGGAGACTTGTCCAGCGCGGGGGTGACTGTAGGCAAGGTCCACTGTGACTGAGCCCCTTGCCTCCACCCCTACCGCACAGCCCCCCAGCCTTCACTCCAGCCTCTACATCGCGGCGTATCAACCATCTGTGGATTCACTGAAATAGCCATTCCACTTTCCCCAGTTAAAGTCAATAAGTGATACTTGAATGTTTATTTCAAATGAGACTTACCAGAGGTATGCGATCGGGCTGTCCAGCTGTTAACCATGGGGACTTACTGTAATAAAGAAGACACTGCAAGGGCTGTCGAGAATACAGGTGTGCTAGGATTGTAACACTTTTCAAATTATGTCAAAAAGAACAAAAGGAGAAAAAAACACACGGAGAGTTTTAAATTGTATTTTTCCCATATGTTTCTAGGGATCTTACCCAGTCCCCGTGCGTGATATTTTCAGCTATATAAAGATGTGGCCTATCACCTATGGGTCTTTTGCATGTTAAATAAAAATTCAAACGCTGCTAATAAACAAATAGCTTACTGCAGAGTTTTTTTTAGCAACATTACGTATTTTGGGTTGCTTTCATACCTAAGGGCATGATCTTGACGTATAAAAGATGCTACCCTATCTTTTACCACCTACAATCTGTGTTATAAATATTTGGGAGGGAAATGCAACTTCCTGTGTGTTAGTCCGGGTACTTTAAAGAAATACATCCACAGAAACTTATGTATAAGAGAGAGTTTTATATAAAAGTATGCATCAAGAAAACATCCCAACCCAGTGCTGCCGAAGCCCACAAGTCCAACATTAACCCATATGTCCAACACCAGTCCACAGTCCTCCCCTCTGTGGGTTAGGGTAGGAGGAGGAGCCTTGGTAGCTAGTAGTTCAAAATGAACTGCCACCCCCTGGGGAAGTACAGTCTCAGAAACCCACAGGGGCAGTTCTACCCTGTCCTATAGGGTCACCATGAGTGAGGAGGTGAGAGGGAGGTGCTCAGTCAAGGTGTTTACTGATTTCCATGGTGAAAATACTTTCCTCCTGGCTGATGTCAAGCTACCAACACGATGTCGCTGAACAGAGAGCTGGGGGAAAGATGCTTACAATGGGCTCTCCCAGGCTGGCCAGAGCCAACCGAAAAGTCTTACTTGAGCCTCACTTGACCCTGCTTAGAATGTCTGCTTGGGTGAGGACACCTGGGCCACAGGTGAGGCAGGTAAAAGACATAATTGGCTAGTGGGGGATCCTGGCCGTTGGATGTGAGCCCTTGACTCTGTTCTGGTTATATAGCTCTCAAAGCCTAGAGAACCACTCAGTCTTATCCAAAGGGCCCGGCCCCAGCAGTTGTCCTGACCTTCCTGAAAACTAGAGGTGTACAGGGGCCAAAGAGGGCAGTTGTGGTCCAGGGGTAGAATCCATGCCTTCCATGCTGGAGAGCCAGGTTTGGTTCCCGATGAAGACATTTCAAAGGCAGCTGTCACTTGTCTTTAAGGGGAGGTTTGCCTGTGGCTGTGACACTGAAGGGATTTCAGTGGAGCTTCCAGACTAATGCAGACTAGGAAGAAGGGGCAGGTGATCTACTTCTGAAATCTAGGCAGAAAATCCAGTGGACCACCCCCTATCTGATCCTCTTGTATGCGGATGCAGTCTCCAGGGCTTGATGGGAGCAACTGAAAACAACACAGGTCAAACAAAGCTTTAGCCTGCCGGAAACGAGACCAGGACCAAGCCACTAGGTGTCGTGATGCAGGTGGACGATGGAGAAGGATGGAGGCTTTCTTCCCCGCTCTATTAGTTCCCCAGGGCTGCGACACACACAAACTACGACAGGTACACAAAAGGGAGACCGGGGGTCGGAGTGGTTCCACGCTCTGCTCTTCACCACAGGCCAGAAGTCCCAAAGCACCACCCGCTTCTTGGGAGAAAGGTGGGGGCTCTGTAAGCCCCTAGCGAGTTACCATCTCAGAAACCCACCGGGGCAGTTCTACCCTGTTCTATGGGATCACCCCGAATCAGCTTCAACTTGAGAGCGGCGAGTTTGGGGTTACAGTTGGGGGTGGTACAACAAGAATCAGGGGTGGTCGGGCTGTTGGTGGCCGAGGTGAGGTTGACCCATCGGTACCTTATTGTTGACAGAGCTGAGTGGCAATCTTTGGGTTTAGTTGAGTGGCTCTCTTTGGGCTTGTTAGGCTATGGGGAGGAGTACTGGTGGCACAGTGCTTAAGCGCTCGGCTGCTGACTGAGATGCCTGGGGCTCAGCTGCTTGCTGTAAGAAGGCCTGGCCATCTGCCCTCGTGACCATGACCACCTGCACACCGGCCCGGGCAGTGGTGCTCTGTGACATGGAGTTGCTATGGTGATGCCACACCTCTAGCACGGCCACAACCATCTTCCCCAGAGCATCGGGCACCTTGGAAGCGCCGACCTTTGGTTAGCCTCCGAGTGCCTTAGCATTTGGCTCCCAGGGCTTCTTCCCACAGTGCTTGGCAAGGCCAGGCTCCCTCCAGAGACTCTGTGGGAGGACGCTTCCATGCCTTTTCCAGGTGCAGCGGGCCTTCTAGTGATCCTGGGCTTGTGGCAATTGAACTTGAAGCTCTGCCTTCATCTTCACTCTGTCTCTCCTCCTCCTCAGGTGAAGGTTCTGGTTATATAGGATCTGGGCCCATTCTAATCCACTTTGACCTTATCCTAACTTGATGACATCAGCAAAGACCTTATTTCTAAGCAAGGTCCTATTTCACAGATACAGGGGATTTGAACCTCCACATCTTTTTATTGGGAGTCGCCAGAAAGACTCCAGGAATCTGGTACCTGAGACAAGATCGGAAGTGCCGGTGCAAGGTAGAGGGCAGGGCAGTCCAAAGCCTGTGACAGGCTGAAGCGATTGGTCACACATGTCCAAGTGCTAATCATGGTCTGATGTATGCCTGAGCAGGGCCTGAGCTTTGTGAGTCTTGCAGACAACCTGGCTCTCAGAGACACAACAGAGACACAACAAACAATAGCTCATATTTATTTAGTGGGTGCTGGTGGTCTGGCAAAGAAGACCTGATGGTCCTATTAGGTAAGCATTGGGCTGCTAACTACAAGGTTTGAGGTTCGATCTGACCAGTCACTACTTGGGAAAAAGATGAGGCTCTCTGGTTCTGTAAAGATTTAGAGCCTCTGAAATCCTATAGAGCAGTGGTTCTCAACCTGTGGGTTGTGACCCTTTCACAGGGGTCACCTGATTCATAACAGTAGCAAAATTACAGTGATGAAGTAGCAATGAAATAATTTTATGGTTGGGGGGTCACCACAACATGAGGAACTATATGAAAGGGTCATAGCATTAGGAAGGTTGAGAACCACTGCTATAGAGGATCGCTATGAATCTGAATCAACTCAATGGCTGTGAGTAACATGCAACATCATTTTTAAAATTATAATTATTGATTAATGTCTGTCCCCACTATTATCCTGGACCATGAACGCCATGAGGACAGGATCCTGTGCACTGATATATCCCAAGTGGCCAGCACAATGCCTAGACCTATCAGGTGCTAAATAAATATTCATTGACAAGTCAAAGAAATGAGAAAAGCAGAGAGTGTTTTTGGCGTGGGTGAAGATATTTTGAACAATTTACATATGAAAAGGCGTTCTTTCCAGTCATGAGCTAGTGTTGAAAGTTACTGGGACTTACCTGAAACCACTGAAATCGCTTTCAAAGCTCTGAACACCCGGAAGGTCCGCAAGGAGGGCAAGCCGATGTTGGTTTTCAGGCAATAGGACACAAACCTGCAAGACAGAGCACAGGGACCGCTGAGGCCAGCCCAGTCCCGCAGCTGCCTCACACAGCTCACAGAGGCCACCGGGAGATCCTGGAGCCTGTGACCATCAAGGCAACATCCCACCTCACCTTCCCCGGCTCACCTGAGCCTCAGGACCTGGCAATGTCCTCATGGTGCTATGATCACATAGGAGCCTGCTCTTGGCTCATCCTTAGACTTGGACATAGAGGAGGAGTCCGTGAAACACTCCAGACTGTGTGCTACATCCATGGACCACAGGCATCAACCCAAACATCACTGACTCGTGACCATGCTCCCAGCATCAATGTGCCTCTCTCTCTGTGGTCACTAGGCAGCTCAGCCCACAAGTGATCTCAGTCCAGAGCCTGCTCTCTTGCCATCTCAGCAAGAGCACCCAGCCACAGAACCTCAGGTGCAAAACTCAGAAATTAACAGCACCTACCTCAGAGAGCTTTTGTGAATACTAAACAGGAAAATACATATGCAAAGAGTTTAAGACAATGTCTGCCACACATCTCGTCATGGTAGGTTTATTTTTCTATCACAGGTAGCTGGACTATGAAGCATGCTCACCCTTCTTTCCAGAACTCTCTTCTTCCCTTTTCTCTTGCTGACTGTCTCATCATTCAGATGCCAAATGGGTGCCCCTTCTTCAGGGAAAGCTTCACTCCTGACCTCACACCATATCCAATCATTGAACCCAAACAGACCGTGAATTTGAACAGAAGGGACAAAAGTAGAAAACTTCTAGAAGAAAACGTGAGAGAAACTCTTTGCAGCCTTGCAGTAACCAAAGACTTTTAAGACTCTTTGACTCATCTTACTTATTCTGACAGCTGAATCTGTACCAATCTCCTATCTTAGCTCTCACCACGTGCTGCATTTGTTAGGTGGATTTAGGTAGATTTCTACTACAGCAACCCCATGTGACAGGGTAGAACTGCCCCATAGGGTTTTCTAGCTTAATTTTTACAAAAGTAGATTTACAGGCCTTTCTCCTAGATATGGAGCTACTGGGTGGATTCAAACCAACAACCTTTTGATTTGCAGCCAACCACTTATCTCTTGTGCCACTAGGTGGCTGTGAGTCAGGATCAACTCAACAACATGTTTATGTCATATCACTGTCATTGAGTCAAAGTCAACTCATGGTGACCCTCCTTATAGGACAGGGTAGAAATGCCCCTGTGGATTTCTGAGACTGCAACTATTTACAGGAGTAGAAAGCTTTGTCTTTCTTCCATAAAGAAGCTGGTGGTTTTGAACTGCTGGCCTTGCAGTTGTAGCCCAATGTATAACCACTATGCCATACAGTAAACCCCAAACCAAACCAAATTGAGCCAGAGGCTAGAAAATGCCATTTCTACTTGTACAAGGCCTATGTGGGGGTTCTGAAACTGTACATCTTTCAGGAGCAGACAGCCTCCTCTTTCTTCCGAGGAGTAGTAAGCAGGTTTGAACAGATGACCTTGTGGTTAGCAACCCAAGGCCAAGCACAAAGCACCACCAGGGCCCCATGATGGCTATGCCATGTAGTGATGGCCATTCCTTGTTCATTTTCCCCTCTGGGCTGTGAGCTTTAAGAGGAGGTTGTCAATTAAAGGTGTCCCCTCAACTGTGTAGGCATCTTATCCCCTGAACCTAGAAATAATGGGCCCCAGGGACACGGTCAGGGAAGGACTGGTCTACACTCTGCAGAGAAAGATGAGGCTGCCCAAGCCCTTAAGGATTTCCAGCCATCTTAAGAAAACCCTATCTTGGCTAAGTATTAGCTTGGATCCCTGTGGGGGCAAGTCAGATGCTTACAGACATCCTCCCTGAAGACAGTCAGTCACAGGACCACAGGTGGGCCTGCTCCCTGCTGCTGGGGACAATGGACTACTTCTCCCTGAGGCTTGCGACCATTAGCTTGGTTCCTGTAGGTGAGGTTTACACTCTACTGATAATGGTGCCAGGGAGCAGGTCAAACTGGCTCCTTGACATCCAGAGTTTAGCTGCCATCCTGAATCTAGGATCTGCCCCTCTTGTCACGTGGCTACCCCCAAACCCTGCTCTTCCTATTGCATGTAGACCCCTAGATTGTCCCCCTCTCATTGCTGTATAACCTATAGTGCAACCCCTTCCTGTGATGTATGTCTTTACCTGTGATTAGTGGGCTTGCACGCCCCCAAAGGTATATAGGCCCGGGTTAGCAAAGATCACTCTCTCCTCTTCTCCCCTGACCTTTCCTTGGCTCCCCCTCTCCTCTCCCATCCTTGCTCCCCTGTTCCCTTTCTCCTTGTCCTTCTTCCCTTCCCCCTCTCTCCACGTGGACCACCAAGCCGGGCTGAGGTGAGTATTGCTACAATGAAATGTGACTGACTGTATTATGACTGTCTCTCATGCTCTCTATGACTTTAATACAATACTTATATATCTCAACCATACAATTGTGACTACGGACCCGTGATTAGTGGTGGGGGGCTGGCACCCCTCTCCAGCCACAAATCCCCTCCACGGCAGGGATTTGGTCTGGAGTTGAGTGCCTCCGGCACTGGCAGCACCGTTGCCATAATGAGTCACTTTTGGCCTCACGACAACCCGATGAGGAAGGTGCACTCTTCTATTTTTTTATTATTATCGTTACCAAAATCAGTTTCAAACACTTTCTTCCTTCTTGAGCTCCTTTACTTTTAGCTCCCCCTTTCCCCAGCCCCCCTCCCTCACTGTGTCCATCCCGCCCCCCAACCCTTATTCCAATTGTTGTCGCTATAGATTCAACTGCCGTGGGTTTCATAAACTGAAAAACATAGAAAAACACATAAGAAAGATTCAAGGAGGCTCCCCGCAATGACAAAAATACAGCAGACATAAACCCCAATATGAAACACTCATACAACACGCATGGAAATTATTAAAAACGAGATCAATCCCAAAACATATCAAAGGGTCGATGAAGTGACAAGATTTTAAGTCAGATTCACCATTCAAGTCAGATCTATCATTTTAATCTACTATCATTATCTCCCCAATCCTCTCTGTCTGATAATCAGGTTATTCCCATCCTTCAATTATGGGAGGTAAAATCACGGGAGGCTTATTTCCTAAGTCGATCCTGCTACTGCATTTTGGGTTTTTTACTGTCATCTAGAGGCTTCTGCACCCCAGAATCTCACATTTTAAGCCTCTGACCCTATCCCTTCCTTCAGATTTGGATGATATAACTTACAATCCTTGAATCACATATGTTGGCGTGCTTCTTCCACGTGGGCTAAGCTGACATCTCGCTTAGATGGATGCTTGTTTGGAAACAAGCCTTTAAGACCCCAGACGCTATTCTATGTGATTGCCGGCCACCATCTCATTGCCTCACCACACTGTGCTACAGCACCCACATCTTCTGTGTTTCCTTCATGAGGGCGCACACTCCATTCCAGAAAGGAAAAAACGGAAGGCTCCGAAAGGCTGAGTAAGTCACCTCGGGCCCTTTACCTAAGGGAGTGAATGCCTTTGTGCAATACTGGAGAAGACGGATATTGACAGACGTGAGAATAGAAAATTTTTGAGAGAGGGGTTCCCTTGCAGGGTTGTGAGCGTCTTGTGAAAAGTACTAGGTCTAAAGTCACGGGTCAGTTGTGCGGGAGGCGTTGGAGATAACTCTTGGCTTCCCAGAAGACACTTCTGATGAACACTTTGCCCTGGTGCTGCTGTTGGGTAGACATCACACTGCTAAGGGCAAGCTTGGCGACATAAACTCCCAGCTGCTCAGAAGGTGAAAGGTGAGGCCAGCTGCACTTGTACAGACTTTACAGCCCCAGACCCCCGAAATAGGGTCACTGGGGTCAGAGTCAACTTGAAGGCAATGGATTGGGGTTGTTTGGGTTTGGGTTTGGGTTTGGGTACCATGTTTTCTGCAAAAGATCACTGACCATCTTTCAGGTGAAGCGACTTCCTGTCTAGAGGCGGAGGAGAATCTGGAAGAGCGTGGCCTTGCTCATTCCAAGTGATCCTTTGGGGGCGTAGATAAGGCATGTTCATCGTCTATAGCAGTGGTTCTCAACCTGTGGGTCGCAACCGCTTTGGGGGGTCAAATGACCCTTTTACAGGGGACACTTGGTTCATCACAGTAGCAAAATAACAGTTATGAAAAAATGTTATGGTTGGGGGGGGGAGGGGTCACCACAACATGAGGAACTGTATTAAAGGGTCGCGTCATTAGGAAGGTTGAGAACAAGTGGTATACATGAACTCGGTCCTTCCCCCATACACACCTGTCCACCCCCATGTGCTCACATTTGGTCAGGGCTGGATTCCTGAAGCCATCTGGAGTAACCAGGGGGCTCAGCACCAGTCCATTCTGATTCAATCTCATGCCGAGAATTTGTATTACCACCCTGATAGGTTGACTCTGAGCCTATGTTTTATAATAAGCTCTCCAGGTGACTATTAAGAATCTGAAACAGTAGGTCTGGCGTGGAAATGCAAATTCTCAGCAGGGAATGAATCAGGGTTCAAAGTTCTCCTTGGGGAGAATATAAGCTGCACTTGACTTTAGCAAGAGGCTGAGCCACCCTTCCCTCACTAGATGGCAGCAAGCTCCTTCCTGAGCACTGTCCGTATCTGGGTGAGCCTGGCACTCAGCAAGTCAGAGGACCTTGCAAGGAAGAACCTTGCAAGGCAGGAGTGGGAAAGTTCCTATTCGTCCAAGGGAGCCTTCCCTGGGACAGGACCAGGATACCACCTAGTAGCTAAGAAGCAGAAGTGTTGATCGGTGCTCTGCCCATGTGGGATTACAGTGAATACCCATGGCTAAGAGCCCTTCTGGGACTTGGAACCAGGTGCCATGCCCACTGAGTCTTCTCTTTACCAGAAACCAGCCCTGCTCAATTAAATCAGCAGATTGGTTACTGGGAAGCAAAGCCATTCTGTGGAGTCAGTTCTGGCTCCGGAGACCCAAGTGTGTCAAGATAGAACTGTGCTCCTGTGGTGGTTACGTAATCTGGTGTCAATTTGAGGATTAAGAGTGTCAGAGTGGAGTCTAGCCTGCCAATCCAGAGATAGCTAATGAGACCTCTAGGTGGGCATGACCTTCTCCTGAGAATTTTGGGAACTGCCGTATTTTCCTCCTTGGAGAAAGGAGACACATCTCTCCCTCTGTTCACTCCCTGAGAGACACTCTACTGACAAGACAGATGTCACTACGCTGCCCTGGGAACTGGAGGAGGCGCGTGGAGACCCCTGCCAGCACTGAGATGCTTACAACACCACTGAATCCAAAGACTTTCTACCCACTGGCAGGATGTGAACATCCTGCATTTGGCATCATTGCATATGTTTCGTGGGTCTGAAGAGGACTTTATAGATTGGTATCGGACATATGGTCTAATATCTGACTTATGGGCTTGGACTGGACTGGGTTGGGATGCTTTCGTAATGGACAATTACCCTTTATATAAAGCTCTCTCTGATACACATATGCGTTTCTATGGATTTGTTTCTCTATTCTACCCGGACTAGCACAGCTCCAGAGGGTTCTCAATGGCTGATTTTTCAGAAGGAGATTGTCAGGCTTTTCTTCCAAGGCACATCTCAGCAGGCTCATACCACTGACCTTTTGGTTAACAGCTCAGCATACTAACCATGTGTACCCCAGAGAGACTCCTCAAAGCAGTCGACGTGAGTAAACTGCTGCGTATCAAAGACATGGCCACTTGTCTCAGGAGCACATATGCCCGTTGGGGGAAAAGTAGTGCATGTGTTCACAAGATCACAAAATCCATTCCCACCAAGTTGATGCTAACTCAGAGCTACAAGGTAGAACTGCCCCATCGGGTTTCCAAACCTATAAGTCTTTCAAGAAGCAAACGATCGCATCATTCTCCCATGGAGTGACTGCTGGATTTGAACTGCCGACCTCTCAATGAACAGCAGGGCGCTTAAGCAATGTGCCACCGGGGCTCCTAGATAATACTCTACAGCATACCAAGCACCATTCCGCAGGGACACACCACTGCTCTGGGGGTGTGCCTGGTGATGAGCGCACACCCAAAGGTCCACAGAGGGGGCGCTCGGGATGACCTTGATTGATTTGTAGGGTTTTGATGAAGGAGGTTTGAGGAGATTTTGGATGGAAGGAAGTAGTACAGACTAGCAAGTGTCAGAAAGTACAAATCACCAGCGTAGGTCAAGAGAAGCAGGGATCTGAGAATCTGGGAAATGCGCTATGTTGTGGACAGCGTCTGCAATATTGAAATTTTTTTAATACAGCCCTTCTAGCTTTGGTTTTTGAACACCCACTGAGTTAGTTAATTGTGCCAGCCTGGCCAATAATCACATGTGGTGCTGGTTGAAAGGCGGAGGGATAAATGGGTGGTG
>NW_022108124.1:13016585-13022308 GCF_000313985.2 Echinops telfairi | reverse complement strand
TACATAAAACTCTCTCTTATACATGAGTCGCTGTGGATTTGTTTCTCCAAAGTACCTAGACTAATACACCCACCGAAGGACTGTGTGGTGTTGTTGCAGTTCCGACCCATAGTGACCCCTCTGCACAACAGAATGAAGCACTACCCAGTCCAGAGCAGTCCTCGCTTCCTTCTGATGTTTGAGCTCATTGTTTCAGTCATGGTGTCGATCCATCTTGTTGTGCCCCGTTTTCTTTGTCGCTGCCCCTCTACTTTACCACTTGTCTGTCCATTTGTCTTATGGTGGTGTCCTTTCTGTTGCTGTGATGCTAGACGCTAGGCCCCTGGTATTGCAAATACCATCAGGCTCACCCAAGGTGAACAGAGCTCAGCAAAACTTCCGGGTGAAGAAGAGGCTATGGAAAAGGAATAGGTCTGTCCACTTCTGAGGAATTAGCCGCAAGAAAACCTTATGACTAGCATGGGAACATTGTCAGATGCTGCGCATGACTAGGCAGAATAATGCACATGGGAGTGCTTTGTGGCCCACCGAGGAGATTGGATGGGTTGCTAATCATATACATAGAGTACAGGGCACTTTATCAAATTCAAAGGCAGAAAGCAAAACTTGCTGCCATCGGGTCAATTCCCATTCATATTGACTCTTAGGACAGAGTAGAACTGCTCCTTTGTGTTCCCGAGACTCTAAATTTTCACGAGAACAGTCAACCTTATCTTTCTACTATGGAGTTCAAACATCTGACCTTGGGGTTATCAGCTTGGTGTGTCGCCCACTCTGCCACCTGTGTTCCTCTTACATCTTTCTGACAACAGAAAGCTTCAGCTTTCTCCCTCAGAGCAGCTACTGGGTTGCTATTAGCAACTGTGGTAGTTACCCATTTCATGTCAACTTGATTAAAAACGAAGGGGTGGAGTCTAGCCTGTCAATCAGGCCTGATGCCTCCTTATGGGTGTGGCCTTCTGATGCCTCTCTTCCTCCCTAGAGGCTGGACACACTCTCTCTGCTCCACATTCCTGTTGAGAAGCCACATGAAGCCACACTGACGGCAGCCAGAGCTCAGGCGATGCGTCGACCGCCATTGGATCCACAGGACGGTCCACCCACCCATCTGGGATCTTCCTGCATTCGGCATCATTGCATGTGCTGTGTGAGTCTGAAGAGGAATTATGGGCTAGTCTGGGACATATGGGCTAATTTCGGACTTATAGACCTGATCTGGACTGGGCTGGGATGTTTTCTCAATATATAATTGCTCTTTGATATAAAGCTCTCTCTTATGAGTGTCTCTGGATTTGTTTCTCTGGTCTACCCGGACTGACATGGCAATCCAATATGGAACCCACTTCACAGCAAAGGCTCCTCTTTGTGGGGTAGAACCATACATAATGTGGGGATTGGTCCATTTTCTCATCCTGCTAGACTTAAATTGAGCCATCCCAGGGGTAGCCAGGGAGAGCTCCCTAACGTCAAAGTGGAGCTCATTCTTTGGTCACAAGATCCCTGTGCTCAACCTCCTCAGTTCAGGAGACAAAGAGTCGTGACCCCAGCGATGGTGAGCGATGGAAGAAGCTGTGGCAGAGAAGTGGTGGCAGCAAAGGCAATAGAACCAGGAGACTGACAGGAGATAGAGTGGTGGGGTCCCTGACCACAGAGTAAGAAATCTGAGTGCCTTTGGGCAGGAGACTGGTGGAGTGGGTTGTCTCCAGGCAGTTAATTAGGGGAAGGAGGGAAAACTAGGTTCAACGACCTACTAGAACTGTAGCTAGAGCTGGGTGGGCACCAAGACTTCCTGGTGGAATGGAATGCCTTTATAATTGGCAGAGCTAAAAAGAGCTCTGAAACACTGGAGCAGGGCACAGGTAAAGGGACCTCCTGGCGGAGGGGCTGCAAGACTGTGTATGCCTGAGGGCACTTCTGAGAATAGGCTGTTCTGACTGAAGAATTGTATCCTAAGTACTCTGGATCCTAAATTGTGACATGTTACTCCTTTATAATGAACTCCATAGCGGTCAGTATGGCCTGTGTGTTCTGTGTGGATGATATCATAAATTATTGAGCCCAGCGAAGAAGTAGAGAGTACTGTAGGATATATGACTGTCATCAGAATTGGTAAAAGGATTGGAGGATGGAAGCATGTCTCATAAGGTTTGACTTGGAGTGCTGACTTTGACCCCTACTCTTCCTTATAAAATCAGAGGTCACTGCACGAGCCCCTCCTCCGGGCCCCTCCCCGCAGGCATCTTTACAGTTGGTGTCAGAAATAACACTCACTGCAATGGTTCCAGACTCATGGAAGCTTGGGTCTTTATAAGAAATAGAACAGGATGTACACTGGTACAGATAGGAACTGAAAACACAGGGAATCCAGGACGGATGGATGAGGGACCAGGGGTGAGAGTGGCCATACCGGGAGGGTGGAGGGAGGGTGGGGTGGAAATGGGGAACCCATGACAAGGACCTACATATAACCTCCTCCCTGGGAGATGAACAACAGAAAAGTGGGTGAAGAAGACGTTCGGACAGTGTAAGATATGACAAATAATAATTTATAAATTATCAAGGGTTCATGAGGGAGGTGGGGCAGGGAGGGAAGGGAAAAATTGAGATGCTGATACCAAGGGCTCAAATAGAAAGCAAATGCTTTGAGAATGATGATGGCAACAAATGTACAAATGTGCTTGACAGGATGGATGGATGGATGGATGGATTGTGATAACAGTTGTACGAACCCCAATAAAATGATTAAATTAAAAATTTTTAAATAATAAAAAATAAAAAAGAGATAGAACAAAGGCATATGGGATGTGAAAATTTTTATTCTTATATGGCTGAAATAAAAGTAAGAAATATTATACTGTAGCTGAAGAAACAAAGCTATTCCTGGAATGGCTTGGAACAAAAGTTAGGATGATTAAATATGATGATTGATAGGTTGCTAATGATTAAAGAAGATGATTGATAGGGAGCCTGGGTCTACTGGCTGCACCCAATCAGAGGCCCACAGTCATTTGCATTGGAAAGGGAAGGTAGTCAAGAGCTGGGTGACGAGAGTGAACTTGAATGTTTTTAAAAGGACTGTGTGCTTAACTGAGTGGACTGTGGGTATTGAATGTTTCTTTTACCTAGTATTATAAAACCTACATGCACACTAGAAGCGAATATCGGGTATAACAGAAAACAGAGACTGTGCTAGTCTGCCTGCCATCAATAGGCAATTGGATATACTAAAGGGGAAACCAGGATTTGTGCAGAGGAACCCTCGTGGCATTATGGATTTGTTCAGAGGAAGCACAAGCTATTTCCTTGAATACAAACTGAAGAATGCCGAGGCTTCAGAAGCGGAGACAAGGATCTTCCCCTAAATCTAATGCCCTGAATTCAGATTTCTGGCCTCCGAAACAGTGGGAAAACGAAGGCCACCCACTTTCTATTTTGTGCTATTTCTGTTTAAACAGCACTCACTGCTATCGAATTGATGCTGTCTCATAGCAAACTTATGCAACAGGGTAGAATTGCCCCTCTGGGTTTCAGAGACTAAATCGTTACTGGAGTAGAATGCCTCCTCTTTCTCCCTTGGAGCAGCTGGTGGTTTCAAACTACGGAGTTTGTGGTTAGCAGCCCAATGCTTAGCCATTTGGCCACCATGGCTCCTAGAACAGCCCTAGGGGACAGCACAGATAACAATAGAACTCATCAAGTTAAGGAGCACAGGAGAAGCAAGTGGTGTTGGTTTATTTTTGCTTGTTTGGATGACTATGGAAGCTAAGCAGTAATTTCATTTTAAACTTTGAAGGGTTAAGATGTTGGTGGGACCAAGTGAGGATGTCCAGCAAGGCCCGAAGCTTGCAGACAAGCTGGAGCCGAGTCCTCAGCACAGGGTGATGTGTAGAATCCCAGGGACAGATACAAGCATAAGGGCAGAGAGTATAGCCAGATTTAGAAGGATGCAGAGGGCGTGTCTTGTGTTCAGAGACTAACAATGAAGAGAAGTGAGATAGGTGAAGGTAAAGCACAAGACACAGTATGAGCACAGGCAGGCTGTACTGTAGAAGCTCACTCTCGATAAGATGAGATATACAGTCCCCCCTCTGCATCCTTCATACCAATAGGTACCCAAGCCAAGGTATGTCAAGGGTGTGTTCCAGGGAAGAATTCCACCCCTTATTCAATAACTTTTTATAGGGCAACAATGAAAGTTTATTTTGGAAAAATCATGGCTCAAGTTCCAGATAGCCCATGAAATTGTCAGGGATTGTCCATTATTAGCACCCAATGCCATGGGAAGTTAAAAAAAAAATCACAAACTGCTTTTCCTGTTTGGGGTTGTACCCTCTCACCATACTTATTCAATCTGTATGCTGAGCCAATCATCAGAAAAGATGGATTATGTGTAGAAGAATGCAATATTAGGATTGGAGGAAGGATTAGGAACTACCTGAGATATGCCGAAGACACAACCTTGCTTGCTGAAAGTGAGGAGGACTTGAAGTACTTGCTGATGAAGATCAAGGATTGCAGTCTTCAGTATGGATCACAACTCAATGTAAACAAGACCCAAATCCACACAAATGGACCAATAGGTAACACCATGATAAGTGGAGAAAAGGTTGAAGTTGTCTGGGGTTGTGTCTCTCTTGGATCTATAATCAATGTTCATGGAAGCAGCAGTCAAGATCTCAAAGGACATGTTGCAGTTGGTAAACATATGGCACAAACACCTCTTCAAAGAATTGAAAAGCAAGGATGTTACTTTGAGGACTAAGGTATGCCTGATCCAAGTCGGGATATTTTCAGTTATCTCATATGCAGAAGAAAGTTGAAGATTGAAGAAAACAGCAATGCATTTGAACCCTACTGTTGGCAAAAAATATCGAAAGTTCAGTGGACTTCTAGAAGTACAAACTGATCTGTCTTGGAAAAAGTACACCTAGAATAAGCCTTAAGACAAGGATGGTGAAATTATCAGGGAGTATCCCCCAAATCCAGAATTTTGTTTTTCCAAGCTATATAGTTAACAGTTTAAAAATAAAACAACCTTATCACCTCCAAAGTAGTCTCCCTTACTCTTAATAAATTTTTCAAATCTGTGATTCCACTCTTGGAAACATTTTTCAAACACATCTGTTTGGGTGGCGGATAGCACTTCCCTCATTTTTGTCTTCAATTCTTCTTTGTCGTCAAAGTGCTGTCCTTTCATGTCCCTCTTCATTCGTGGAAACAAAAAGAAGTCACACAGAATGAGGTCAAGTGAGTAAGGTGGGTAGAACAAGAAAAGCATGCTGTTTTTTGCCAAAACCTGGCACACTGAGATGGCTGTATGAGCAAGTGCATTGTTGTGGTGACAAAAATAGTCCCCTGTCTGCCAGAAACCAGGCCTTTTTTGTCGCACATGGTTACACAATCTTTCCACAACTTCTAAACAGAAAGCTTGATTAACAGTCTGACCTGGTAGAATGAACTCCAAATGCACTACCAGTTGACATTTTTGTCTGTTTGGGAAGTTGGCAGACGTCCAGAACAAGGTGTGTCGTCAACTGACATTTCACCTTATTTGAAACGAGAAAACCACGTGTACACTTGGGTTTTTCCCATTGCACTTTCCTTGTAAGCTGTGTTCAACATCACGACCGTTTGTTTCTGCAGCATTTTTCCTGAGCAAGAAACAAAATTTCACAGCTGCACGCTGTTCTCTTAAATTGGCCATCACACACACACACACACAC
>NW_022108124.1:12971950-13016485 GCF_000313985.2 Echinops telfairi | reverse complement strand
ACACACACACACACAACGAGGTTTGAGTGAAACTGCTTTAATGAAAAAAAAATTCACTGTGACCAGAGAGAACCTCGGCAGGTGATGCCATCCTCACACTGGTTCTTATGTTTGAGCCCATTGTTGCAGTCACTGTTTAATCCATCTCATTGAGTGAGACTTTCCTCTTTGTCACGGCCCCTCATCAGAGCCAACTCAGCAGCACCTTACTGTAGCAAGAATAAGGTACAAATGTGGAAACAGAGCCATGTAGGAAAAATCAGAGTTGGCTCAAGATCAAAGAGGCCGCTCAGATAATAAGTGACTCTCTGGGATTTTCTGGGAATTGTCTGAGAATCTCTCACCATCTATTTCTTTTTCCGGAGAGAATGCTATTCTTAAAGTCATTCTTATAACGTGGAAAATTGTTCTGAGAAACTACTGCATTCCTTCTCCAGATTGAACACCCTAACATTCTGACAAAGTTACCATCCATTTACCGTTCTCTCTCTCCTACTCCAGAAAAACTCTTGTCCATTCATCTCCATTTAAGCAAGGTACCCACGGGCATTAAGACTATCCCTGCTCTTTAGAAACTATATTTCTATTCATGTAGACTACTCAGTGATACCAAAAGATGTCATGGATGTATTTTAGCCTCTTCTAATCTCCATCCATCTCTGAACCCAAGTCTCTGGCTGAGCATACAGTCCAAGTGAAAACATGAACTATGTCTACCATGCCAATGTACCTTCATTGTCCCCTTACCATCTTTCTCAGATGTGTCCTGTATTTTAAAATCTTTCTTATACTAAAATCTTTAAAATCCTATCTGGAGCTGAATCACGCGGACAGCTCATACTCTCATGATTTATGACCTACTGCTGGACCTCCAAATATTTTTTAAGTACAGCACTTGACTTTGGGGGTGTAATTGTAATTAGGTCTGAATCACCCATTTTAGCAGTAAATTTAAAAGGAGAGTTTTCTACTGTTCCCGGGAGGACACGAAAGCTTCAGGAATGACCCACTTCCCCTGGGAGACATATTAAACAAAGGCGATGTCCTGCCAGGGCTTGGAAGTGGCGGCTCTTGTGCTAGATAAGAATATGGAAGAATATAAAAGACTTAAACAACACTATCAACCAACTCATTCTGGTATTTTCAGATCTCCAAGACAGCAAAATGCACACTGCTTCCAAGTACACGTAGAGGATTTACCAAGATAAGGCCATAAAATTTCTCTGTAATTTTTTAAATGTACAAATCATAAAAGTATGTTCTCAGACCACAATGGAATTGAACTGGAAATCAACAGCAGCAGAAAAATCCTTAAATATATGGAAACTAAAATGAACAGACCTCAAAGAAGCAATAAAAAACAAATAGAAAGTATTCTAAGCTAAATGGAAATAAAAATACAGCAATATACAAGTATTTAGGCTAAAGCTAAAGGCGTATTTAGAGGAGAATGTATAGCACTATCTAGATTCAGAGCTAGGATGGGCGTGGAGGAGGATTCTCAAATCAGTGACCTCAGCTTCCACCTCAAAAATCTAGAAAGATAAGGTAAAATTAACCCACATAAATGGGGGGAGGGGGGGCAGAGGATGAAATTATTAAGATGAGAGAAATTGCTAGAATATAAAGTAGGAAACATAGAGAAAATCAATGACACCCAAAATTGACACTTGGAGAGAATCATAAAAGCTTATAGATCCTAACCAGATTAATCAGACTATCGGGAATGAGTGAGATGACATTACACCAGACAATGAGGGGCCAGCAAGGGTGACCATGGACAACTTTATGTTAAGAAATTCAACAATTTCAATAAAATAGTTAATTTTGTTTTAAAGATACACATTACAAACCTTACTCAAGAAGGAATAAGTCAATTCTTATTCACAGGGACCCTATATAGGGTTTCTCGGCCTATACATCTTTAGCAGATCAGACAGCCTCCTCTTCATCTTGCAAATGGTTGTCTATATGAGTTGGACGCACAATCTCCTGATCTGAAATCAGATGTACCACTCTTGCATAATGGGCAAGAAGACATAGATAGCCTAAGAAGTGCTGTTATCTATTAAAGAAATTGAATTGTAGTAAAAACGTTTCCATAGAGAAAACTCCAGGCTCAGGCAGTTTGACACAGCAAATTCTATCTAGCCTTTAAGGTTAAAAAAAACAAACCAATTTTTCACATGCTTCCAGAAAATTGGGGAGCATAGAGTAAACAAAGATATTTCAAGAAAAGTACAAACCAATACCCCACATTATGACAGATCAAGAGATCCTTACCAAAATTTAGGGGTGGTCGTGATCTAGAAATATACAAAAAGAATGGGGCATAATGACTGAGTGAAGTTTATCCCCAAACACCTGATGAGTTTAGTGCTGGAAAATCAATTAGTGTAGGGGCAATGTACAATACTAATGAGCTAAAAGGAAAAAAGCCATATGAATATCTCAAAAGATGCCCCCAAAAGACATTTGTTAAAAATATAACATTTACTTCTCAATTTAAACAAAGAAAAACCTGCCAGTAAATTAGGCATAGAAATAAAGTTCCTCAATTTGATAAAGAACATTCACACACACACACACACACACACACACACACACACACGGAAGGAAGGAAGGAAGGAAGCTAACTTCATCATTAGACCACTTACCATCATTCAATTCCAATTCACGGCGATCCTGCTGCGTCAGCATAGACGTGTGCTCCCTGGGTTTTCAATGGCTGGTTTTCAGAAGTTGCCACAAGACTGTTTTTCTGAGGTGCCTCTGGGGGAACTGTACAGGCAACCTTTCCATTAGCAGCCAAGCAGAGTGACTGCATGACCCAGAGAATCCCAACTGTGTAATTAACGGTGTGCTTCCTTCCTGAGATCAGGAATAAGAACGGCGTAGTTCATATCACTTCTGTTCACCATGGTACAGGAGATTCTAGGCAGGGTAATATTAGGCAAAAAGAAGCAAAAGGAATTCAGATAGGAAAGGATGCGGGAAGGCTACACTATATCGTTTGTTTCCTTGGCTGCTGTTTTCATGGGAATTAATTGTGGACCCAGGTAAAGTGAAACCCTCGACGACTTCCATCTCTTCTCCATTTTCCACTTGTTGGTCCACTTGTGAGGATTTTGTTTCCTTTATGTGGAGTCTAATGCATACTGAAGCACGAAATGCTTCTCTGTCAGTAAGTGCTTCAAGCGCTTCACTTTCAGCAAGTCGAGTCATTTTTAAAGCAAAGGTTGGTAATGAGTCTTCCTTTGATCCTACAACTTTTCTTCATATAATCAAGATTTTTTCATTATCTGTTCATCATACAGATTGAATAAGTATGATGAAAAGACACAGCCCAGTGGCACATTTTCCTGGTTCAAAACCATGCGGTATTGTCACCAGCGACGCGGTGAATAATTACTTCACGCTCTTCGACATTTTCGAATGCTTGGTCTCTTCACTTCAAACGCACATCAAACAATCTAACAATTCTAAAATTCACTCAAGTTATTAACTACAGGGGTAACACTCAATTAATTCAGCATCGTAGTCCCGTGACGCATTGCCTTCATCAGTGTGCTCACCCGGGGAGAGTCGGAGAGAGCAGGAGTTGATGTCTCCTTGGGTCCCAGCGCTCTGAATTTCCAACCTCTCTACCTGGGTTTATACCGGCAGTTCAGCTAGCTGTTTGACATCAGCCAGAGTCTTATGGGGCTCCCCAGACTTTCTGGGGCGGCCTCTAGTCTACTTGTTTACTTCATTGCAGAGATTCGGCATTTTTTTCCTTTTAATCATTTTATTAGGGGCTCATTCAACTCTTATCACAATCCGTACATACATCAGTTGTGTAAAGCACATTTGTACATTCATTGCCCTCATCATTCTCAAAACATTTGCTCTCCACCCAAGCCCCTGACATCAGCTTCTCATTTTTCCCCTCCCTCCCCATTCCCCCACCCTCATGAACCCTTGATAATTTATAAATTATTATTTTGTCATATCTTGCCCTGTCTGACATCTTCCTTCACCCACTTTTCTGTTGTCTGTTTTCATCGGTTTCCCCTTTCCACCCCACCCTCCCTCCACCCTCCCAGTATCACCACTCACACCACCAGTCCTAAAGGGATCATCCACTCTGTGTTTCCAGTTCCTATCTGGACCAGTGTACATCCTCTGGTCTAGCCAATTTTGTAAGGTAGAATTGGGATCATGATAGTGGGGGGAGGGGGGAGGAAGCATTTAGGCACTAGAGGAAAGTTGTATGTTTCATCGTTGCATTTTTGTTGAACTGTGTGAGGCTTTTATTTTCTGTCAAAATGGAGTCTCCTGTGTTCGTCATTCCTCGTCTTGCAAGGTAGTTCTACATCTTGCAAGGTAGTCTGCTGTTCTCGGTCAGGTATTCCCTCGGTCTGGCCAAAGGGCTTCCCTTTGACCTATTCATAGGTTTCACATGAGGGCAGTTAAGTGTTCTGGAATTTCCATTCTTCACAGTTATCAATAATTTGTTCTGATCAATTGGAAGCAAATCAGTGGGGATGGCTGGTGGAGTCGGATGAAATAAAAGAGCACGAGGAAACATTGGGAATGATGGGTTATGTTCACTCTCCTAATTGTGGTAATGATTTCCCAGGTGATAAATTACAAAAACAATTTCTTTTAGGAAAATTAACGCAAGACTAATCCCAAGAAACTGGAGGTTAGATATCCTAAATGTGCCATTTTCCCAAATTGCTATTAAGTTCCAAATCCAAAATTTAGCCAGCCAGCTAGAGCAGTGGATCTCAACCATCCTAAGGCTGTGACCCTTTAATACAGATCCTCATGTTGTGGTGACCCCCCTCAACCATAAAATTATTTTCATTGCCACTTCATCGCTGTAATTTTGCTACTGTTATGGACCAGGTGGTCCCTGTGAAAGGGTCGTTCGACCCCCCAAAGAAGTCGTGACCCACAGGTTGAGAACCATTGTCCCAAAAGATGCTATTTTGCTTTCTAATATGTAGTGAATCCTATTTCCATCGGCTAAAAAATCCTTTTTGGGTTCATTTTTCCTGTAAAATTAAATCCAAACTCTCCAGCAGTCCATAAAGTCATTGATTCTCTCACACCTGCCTCTGCTCTGGTCCTGAGTGTGACCCTCTGATCAGGACTGTCATCATTATACTGCACCTTTCTCCCTTCTTCAGCATGATGTACCTTACCGTTTGCTTAACTTACTACATTTCTTCAATCATTTGCAGCCATACTCCCAAATAAATATAGCTCCTTTTTACGGATTTCTGGACCTGCACTAAACATTTCATAAATGTGCTTCATTTGATTCCCATTACATGTACAGTGTCCCTAGCACTTAGCTGTATTTAGTACATAGTAATATATATATAATGTATATGACAAAATTCGTTGCAAGGGCCACAAAGAACTCCATACAATACTCATAATTATGGGGTTTAATGAGGAAGCTAACAGGTTGCAATTACAGTAGAAATGCTCAGATACATCTTTTTTAGTCAGGATCGTTTCTTCTCTGTTGTGCCCACAGGCAGCTCTCTGTTTGACCCTCAGCATTTTGACCTGATCGCTGCCCTGTTGAGGCAATGTTACAAAGCTCTTTTAGGGCAGCGAATAAATGTCCCCAAAGAGATGCAATTCTGCTATAAGCCTCAGCAGAAGACACTCGTCGGCAAACCCAGCTCCCCCAGTCAAGTGCCCAGAGGTCTTCCACTCCACAAGTCAGTCTCCTGCCTGAAAGCATGCAGCTTCACCTGTTCTATGTGCTGGGAACACCACCGCGCTGGCATCTGGATCTACCGCCACCACTGCTGCTGATGCTGGCTTTCTGACACTCCTCTGGTGTCACAACTGGCTCCTGGATAAAAGAAGTTCAATGCACAGGATGACAATCACAGTAAACCTGGTTAAGGAGAACTCAAGAAGACAAAGTAAAATATGGTAGTGAAATATGCGAAGACCCAGAGTTAGAAAAGACAAAACCAGAAGAGCACGCGCAGCCTATCCAAAACTGAAAGAACTCAAGGAAAAACTCCAGCCTTGAAATGCAACACTGAAAGATTCTGCAGGGGAAAATATTGAGAGATGTAGGAAGCATCAAAAGAACATGGAAAGAGTTCACAAAGTGCCTGGACCAAAGAGAAATAGTCGATCTTCTACCGTGTCAGGAGGTGGCAGACGATCAAGAACCAATGGTACTGAAGAAGAAACCCAAACTGCACTGACAGCACGAGACGAAAACTAGCCTGTGCAAAGTGATGGAGTGCCAGTTGAAAGGTTTCAACAAAGCGATAGAGCACTGAAATCACTCAATCTATTATGCCAAGAAATTTGAACGATAGTTAGTGGGCCAACTGACTAGAAGACACCCATATCTGTGCCCATTTCAAAGGAAGGTGGCCTAATTGTCTGTGTAAATTATAGAACAATATCATTGATACTACAAACAAGTAAAGTTCTGCTGAAGATCTTCCGACTACAGTTGCAACAGTATATTGACAGGGAGCTGCCAGAGGTTCAGGGCAGATTCAGAAGATGTGGAGCAAGGATATCATTGCTGACGTCAGATTGACCTTGGGGAAAGCAGAGAATACCAGAAGGATGCTTTCTTGTGTTTTATTGACTATGTCAAGGCATTTAACTGTGTGGATCCTAACAACCAATAGACAGCCTCAAAACGAATGAGAATCCCAACGCATTTCATTGTGTTCCTGGGGAACTTACATATGGATCAGGAGGTAGTTGTGCCCTCAGAACAAGGGGACATTGTACGGTTTAAAATCAGAAAGGTATTCATCGGTGTTGTATCCTCTCTCCATATTATTCAATCTTTATGCTGAGCAAACAATCAGAGAAACTGGATGATGTGAATAAGAACATGGCATCGGGATTGGAGGAAGGCTTAGTCACAACTTGCAGTGACACAAATTTGCTTTCTGCAAGTGAGGAGGACTTGAAACCCTTGCTGATGAAGATCAAGGATGACAGCCTTCGGTATGGATGAAGAAAACCCAAATCCTCACAACTGGACCAATAGGTAATATCATGATAAGTGGAGAAAAGGTTGAGGTTGTCTTTCTTGGATGCACAATCAACATCCATGGAAGTAGTAGTTAAGAGTAAAAGACAAAGTACACTAGTGGGTAAATCTGCTGCACAAGACTTCGTGAAAGTGTTGAAAAGCAGGGATGTTACTTTGAGGACTACAGTGTGCTCACACAAGTTGTGGTATTTTCAATTGCCTAATATATGCATGTGAAAGTTGGACATTCTAGAAGGAAAACGGAAGCGAACAGGTGCAATTGAACTGTGCTGTTGGTCAAGAATAGGAGAACATACCACGGATGGCCAGAACAACAAATACATCTGTCTTGGAAGAAGTATAACCAGATGCTCCTTACAGGCCAGGAGGGTGAGACTTCCTCTCATGGACTTTGGACATGTGGTCAGGAGAGACCAGTTCCTGGAGAAGGACATCCTGCTTGGTCAAGTACAGGGACAGCGAAAAAGAGGAAGGCCCTGGACAAGCTGGATTAGCACACGGCGGCTGCAACAATGGGCTCAAACCTGAGAACAATTGTGAGGATGGGCCAGGACCAGGCCGTTGTCCATAGGGTCCCTGTGAGTCCATCCAGCTCTTTTACTTTTCATCTAAAGGACAGTCCCAATCAGCCTGCTGATTCCTCATTGAGGCTGCTTCAAGCCCAGGTATGGTACGGTACCTTGGAGAGAGTAATCTGCCAAAGTGGCTCCACCAGGTTTTGGAAAGAAACCCTTAGGATAGGAATTGGGAGAACTCCCCCATCAGAGAGTGGAAACACTTAAACATTTCAGGACATAGCCTCAACCACCCCGCATTGTACAGCGTTGATAAGAACAGGGATGCCCTGAGGGCGACTGTCACTCACACCAGCTCCGAGCTTGCTAGTATGGCAGCTCTGAGACCAAAATGGTGAGTGAGGATGGCCAGGTGAGGGAAGAGTGCTTTTGATTAGAAGATGCCGGGGTCTCTGTCTCTCATCCCCTGTCCCCATATTCACTGTTAGGTAGATTGAATTGCGTCCCCTGCCAGAAATCAGATTTGTAACTCTAACCACTACACCTGTGGATGTAATCCCGTATGGAAATAGGGTTTTCTTTGGGATGTGAACGAAGCTGTGTTGGGATGGGGTGTGTCTGAAGCACCCTCACTTTGAGATATGAAAACAGAACTAGGTGCAGAGAGAGCCAATAAGTACAAGTGGGGATGGATAGATGCCACGTGGAGATCACCACGGAATCCAGGAAAGCTGAGACAAGGATTCCCTCCACACTCACAGCCCTTCCCCCCCCCTGGAATAGAGAGACACAGAGCCTTCACCTTGAGCCAGGGCCATGATGGCAGACCTCTAGCCTTGAAACTGTGAGGGAATAGCTTTCTGCCCTTTAAAACCTCTCCTAGGGAATCCTGGTGGTGGGGTGGGCTAGGGATTGGGCTGCAAACCACAAGGTCAGCAGTTCAAAACCACCCGTTGCTCTAGGGGAGAAAGATGAGACTTTCTACTGTAAAGAGTTCCAGCCTCAGAAACCCACAGGGACAGGTCTCGTCTGTCCTGTAGAATCTCTTATGAGTCATAATGGGGGTCAGGGTCAGGGTCAGGGGGGAAGAGAAAGAGGGTGGGGGCGGGGAGGAGACAGAGGGTTGGGGGGTGGGTGGGATGAGAAAGAGAGAACCACTTCTGATATTGTATTTGGGCTACAGCAGCACTAAAAGGCACTAAGACCCTTCCGGAGCAGAGGATGAGGGTTTGAATGAATGGTCAACACCCACTCCCTACTCCGCCCACCATCAACATCAGTGAGGCTCAACTGGCCACCGGATACTCTCTATCCTGCCTGCAGCCTCTCCAGGGACCTCGATCCTCTTCTCCCTCTGGGGAATTTGGGCTTTCTGAACCCCAGACTCTGCCCCAGAAGGCAGGAAATGCCAGGCACTTTCTCTCTCCCTAAAGACCGTGTGAGCTCATTCTGGTAAAAGTTTAATGCCGAAAAGTCAATTACACTTAAGAATGCCCTGATGAGCCCAATCGCAGCATTTTCTCAGAGCCACTGGGGCCTGCAGCTGCTTTCCGCGCTCCCTCTCTGCGATGCTGAGAAGCCTCCTGGCCCTGCTTCTCAGTGCTCTGGGGCCTGATCCCAGCTTCTGGGCACCACATTGAGGCCTGCGTTTGAGCAGGGCCCAACTTCCCTGTGAGCCCGTTCTGACATTTATAAGCTGGGAGGGCTTGGCCATCAGATGCTCTCAGTGTACAGTCACAGCCTGCATCTCCAGGTAGGTGTCTTGGTTATCTCGTGTTGCTATGACAGGAATATCACGAGTTCACGGCCTTAACAAAGACAAATCTTTACTCTCACAGTTTAAATAAACACCACTGCCCCAGCCCCCAACAAAAACCCAAACCCACTGCCATCAAGTCGATTCTGAGCCATAGTGACCCTATATATGTCAAGAAATCATATACAGTTGCTACCGCAATCAGCTTCAAAACATTGTCTTTCTTCTTGAACTCTTTGATATCTGCTCCCCTTTGTCCCCACCCCCACCATACCTTACCACCCCCCCCCCCAGTGACCCTTATTGTTTTTGTTTGTTTTTTGCCACATCTTACACAATCCTATCTGTTCGTTCTTAGGATGCTTACCTTTGGGAGGCAAATGCTGAAGCCTAAAAGTGTGTATGTATTATTAGGTAAGCGGGACCCGGGATATGCAGCTCTGGAAGAATGGGGGACTGCACTGATGGTTTACAACATGTCCTTCTCTCTACTTAGATAATCAACATGCAGATAGGCACGAGACTAACAGGGATCCTGACACAAAGTAGACGGCCATTTCTCTGTTATCTGTCCATTGATTGATCTATCTATCTATCTATCTATCTATCTATCTATCTATCTATCTATCTATCATCTATGGTGTTTATCTATACAAGATAGGCAAGATAGGCAATCTTATGGAGACAGCGACTGGTCTGACATTTTCTGGGGGGCATGGGAGGTGAGGGGGGAGGTAAGTGGGGAACCAACAACAATGGATACAGGGGAATAGTAAGTGTTCTAAAATTGATGACAAGGAGGGGTTGGTTTTCTGGTCATGTTTGATCAATTGAATTGTATCTGAGAGGAATTACTGAAAGGTGCACGATGCATAAACATAATAATGGGGTAGGAGGAGAGGAAAAAGAAAAGAGGAAAGAAAAAAATATATGTGTGCATTCGTTTATATAGGTATATAAATGGAAATGCAACAAAGAAGCGCATGGACTTGGGGCCCTTACTTAAATCTGACCTCAGTACAAGAATGGTCTGTTCTAATAATGTGGCATTGTATGACACTCACCTTCCTGACATGATTCCTGAAGAAAAATGGGTGCATAAGTGCATGGTGAAGAAAGCTGATGGTGTGCAGCTATTAAAAGATATAGTGTCTGGAGACTGTAAATCTTTATGGGATCAGACAGCCCATCTCCGGCTGACCTGTGGTTAGCAGCCTGATGCCTAACTTGCAGCGCCACTCGGGTTTTTGTTTTCTTTTAAACAATGGTATTGCCCTAATTGGATGATGCAGTGATCTTTAAGGAGCCTGAGACGGTTGTTGCAGCCAGTGTCTTCATCGAGGAACTTCTCCTTTTCACTACCTCTCCAATTTACCAAGCTTGACGTCCTTCTCCAGGAACTAGTCTCTCCTGACAGCATGTCCAAAATATGGAAGACAGAGTCTCACCATCCTGGCCTCTAAGGAGCACGCTGGCCATACTTCTTCCAAGACAGATCAGTTTGTCCTCCGGGCACTCCAAGGTGCTTTCAGTATTCCTTGCCAGCACCACCGGTCAAACACATCGATTCTTCTTCCATCTTCCTTCTTCGATGCCCAATGTTCACACGCACTCCAGGCAACTGAAAATACCACGGCTCAGGTCCAGTTCACTGTTCAATGCCCCGAAGAGGTCTTGCAGCAGATTTACCTGATGTAATGTGTCTTGTCATTTGATCTCTTGACAGCTGCTTCCACGAGTACTGATTGTGGATGCAAGCAAGATAAAATTCTTGACAATATCACCTTTTTTCTACTCATCTATTCACCATGATATTACCTATTGGTCCAGTTGTGGGGATATTGGTCTTTTCCCACTTTTAAATCCACACTGAAGGCTTCAATCCCCGATCTTCACCAGCAAGAGCTCCAAGTCCTCCTCACTTTCAGCAAGCCAGGTTGTGTCGTCTGCACACCGCAGGCTGTTAATAAGCCTTCCTCTATCCTGAGGCTGGTTTACATCAGGAAGACCACGGTAACCGGATTGAAGCTCAAGTGGGGGCCTTACAAAGAGAAATTTCTTTTCACACAGTTTAGGAGGCTGGAAGTTCAAAGTCGGGGTGCCAGCCCTAGGGGAAGGCTTTCCTTCCCTCTCAGCTCTGGGGGATGGTCCTTGTTCCTTCCCTATATTTCCTGGTTCTTTGGAAATCTCCATGTGGCTTGGCATCAAAGCCCCATCTCTGTCCTGCTAGTTCACCTCTTTTATATCTCAAAAGAGATGGACGCAAGCCACACCCTATGCTAATTCTGCCTCATTAGCATAATACAGAGAGCTCATTCCTCCAGTAGGATTATAATCATAGCTGTAGAGGTTATGACTTAAAACACATAAAACTCGGTGAGCAACAGGCCAATTCCCAGGCAAAGGAAGAACAGGGGACACAGTCCAGATGAGTAGCTCAAGAGAATAACCAGGAGCAAAAATGCCAATACAACAGAGGTGTCGGAAAAGAGGGAAACATTCTAGAGAGGTGTCTGTTCATTTAGAAAGTGAACACCTTAAAACCAACATACAAAGAATTATGCACAAGCACAGTCCAGGTTACGGTGACCTGGTCTCTTTTTTTGTCTTGTATCCAACTCCACCCTCCATTACAGACTTTTCATTAGAGGTCCCCAGATGTCCCCCAACTGACCTCAAGTATGGGCTAAATGGCTTAGGCAAGTTCCGGAGAGAGGAAGGAAGGCACCTAGGTCTTCTTGCGCAGGTCATGATGGACAATTTACCTCCTGCCTGCCCACTCACTGCTGCCCCTTGCCCACTCCATTCAGGAACCCCAGAAAGCTCTTCAAATAACTCAGGAGATTCTTGCTCCCCCTCCTAGTAACCTCTTCCATTGGAATACACTCACCTTCTTATCTCTTCCCAGCACAGCTCTGGTTGCAACCACAGACACACTCCCTGCTTACTTCCACTTGGAGCTGACTAAGCAAACCCCTGCCAGCCTTCAAACTCCTCCTACACCATCGCTGTGCATGGAACAGCCTGGACTAAGCTGCACAGGAGGCTCAGGCAGAAAGCTTGGGTTTTGTCTGCTGGACCCGGAATCGTATGTACCCTGGCACCCTCCCACCTGTTGGAACCCATACAGCATGCCAAACCACAGGTAAATGCTGGTAGCCCAGGAGATTCATTCCAAATCCCCAGTCCTACATCTTTTGAATGAAGAGAACCCTTCTCTGTGGAGTACAAGGACCCAACCCTGCCCCCAGAGTGGCTCCTTCAGATATCGGGCATGTGTGCGAACTGTGGCTGTCAACTCTCCTTCAGTCATCATACTCGGGGTTTTTGGTTTGTTTGTTGTTTGTTTTTTGGCAGCAATTGTACAGTTATGCTTGATCTAATTTAATTATGAATAATCACAGCATCCATAAGAGCTCCCAATAAAGTGATTTTTAAAAAAGACAAAGATGCCTATTCTTATTATCAACATTGTAAAGAATGTCTTAACCAGAGCAATTAGGCAGAGAAAAGATGTAAAAAGGTAGTTAACTCAGGAAATAAAAAGTAAAACTATCCCTTTTTGAAGATGGCATGATCCTATACAGAGAAAATCCCAGCGTTTACAAGAACATTTACAGAGCTAATATATTCAGCAAAGTGACAGCATGTAAGTGCAAACTACAAAAATTAATCAAGTGTCTACACATCAGCAATGTGCATTCTGAAAAGAAAAAAAAATTAAGAACGATTCCATTATATTCAAGAGTAAAAATCCCAGAAACGAATTTACTCAAAAGATTCCTTTGCTATCTGCTCTGGCCAGAGATGCTATTCAAAACATTTCATTTCTTATGAGGCATGGATATTTTCCAAGTAGTAAGGAGACCACTAATTGCTAAAGAGGGTCCTGAGAATCAACGAGGGGGAAGTAGTGGGTGAGTAGCAGTGTGGCCAGTGCAAACTTTTAGTGGGATTATGAGAAGGCTAATCACGAAGGCTACAGGGGAGAAGCCAGGGCATCTTGGGAAGATAGGAAGTATTTGCAGGTGCTGGATGGAATCCATTCCTCCACACACAGCCTCAGACCCCTTCTCTGCTCTGCGGTTCCTCCATCTGTGTGCAAGGAGACAGAGCCTCTCAAGCTGTATCAAGAGGACGCCCTTGCTGCCTGACTTCCCGTTGAATTCAACCAATGGGAGGGACCATTAGGAGGTAGGGGGAAAAAGTGGTCGGAGCTTCCTTCCTGCTTGTCAGTGTGTTTCCCACAGGGACTGTGTTGTTGAAAGTCTACAGCTCCTGCCACAGACTTATTTTTTCATGGTTCTAGCTCTCTTGTGGTCAGTCAGTGGTAGAATTCTTGAAGGGTAGATTCTTGGAGGGTAGTTTAGCAGTGGATTTTGCATCTCCCAAGCCACAGAATCAGGTCTTACACAGCCACCACCCATATGCCAATGAACCTTGCCTGTTGCTATGATACTGGAAAAGTTTTATCTGAGCTTCTAGGCCAGCGGTGCTCAACCTTCCTCATGCCATGACTCTTTACTACAGTTCCTCATGTGGTGGTGACCCCCAACCATACAATTATTTTCCTTGCTACTTCATCACTGTAATTTTGCTACTGTTATGAATCATAATGTAAATATCTGATATGCAGGATGCATTTTCATTGTTACAAATTGAACATAATTAAAGCATAGTGATTCATCACAAAAACAATATGTAATTATATATTGTGAAATACTTATTTCTAATGACAAATAAATGAAATGTTGTCTTAAAGCATGGTATAGCATGGGTAACAGTCTTAATATAACAACAGTAAACTACAGTGCTACATTTTGCGACAGTATGTGTGAAAAGCCAACGTCAGTGCGAAGGTTGAGATAGCTTCTTTCTCACCAGATCAGCATATTTGCATGTGGGCAGACCCGCCTGGAGACGGATACAGGAGCGGTGTCTCAGTTCCTAAGACTATCAAAAACATGTGTTTTACGATGGTCTTAGGAGACCCCTGTGAAAAGGTCATTCAACCCCCTAAGGGGTCATGACCCACAGGTTGAGAACCGCTGTGCTAGACTAAGACAGACTAGGAAGATAGACCTGGAAAGCTACTTATGAGAGTCCTGTGGATCACAATGATCTGATCTGCAGTTGATCGTGGGGGTGGTATGTGACTGGGCAGCATTTCATGCCATTCTGCATGAAATCCTCATGCATCAGGGACCACCTCCACTGCCGTTCAAAACAACAGCGCTCCCTGGCCTGCAGGGACCCTCCCGTCCCCTTGTCGCCTTCAGGTCTAGAGTGGGTACGGCTTCCTGGTGTTCATGAGTGTTTCATTGTCCTCGACTCCTGGGATAGCAAGCCCCCAAGATGGCCCCCAGTGATCTCTACTTCCTGGTACTCACCCCCCGTGTAGTCCTCTACCCCTTGTACCAAGTTTCTTCTGTGTGACCAAGGGGGTACTCTCTTGAGATTAGGTTGCAAAAGGCTGTAACTTCTATTTCAGGCACTCTCTGGCTTGCTCTTGGGTCATGCACTTTGGGGAAGCAAGGTGGCCGATGGGGAAGCCAGTGTGTCAAGAAACTGATGTCTCCAACTACTATCTAGAAGGGACCAATGTCTATCTACGATCCCTGAACGAGCTTGGAATTGAGTCCTGCAGGACTACCACCTCGTAAGATACCCTGAGCCCAGAAGCGCTGGCTAAGCGCCTCTCAGGTCCTGCTCTCTTAGGCACTGTGGGAAAATAAATGCTCATTCTTTTAAGCCAGAAAGCTTTGGGGTAACTTGTACATAGCAGTGACTAATATAGCATTATCCTTATCTCTGTCAACCATTACTTCATTAAAGTTTTCCAAACCACCTGAGGTGGATTCTGCTTTCTGACTAATGCAGGGGCTCAAGGAAACAGTGACTTAACAACTAGCATAGGAAACAAATCCAATATTTGGAGGACAGAGGAAGCCCAGAACCATCTACAGAGTATCTAGTTTGATGAAGCCGGGGGCAGATCCCCAGTAGCCACAGGCAAGGGTCAGACAGACATCACTGTAATCTTGATTATGCGGAATTGAACTTGATACTTGGTCAGCTGACCTCCCTATTGACCCAACCTGAATTTGTTCTAGGTACAAAGATCTCTTGTGTGTGCGGGCATTGTGCCCAGTCTGACATCACACACACACACACACACACACACACACACACACACACACACACACCAGGGTGTAACACGAAGGGACCACAACAGAGCAGCAATGGGAGCAAGGCAACAAAGTGCCTGAGGAATCCTGCAAAGAGACTTCGGACTCAGGGGGCAGGCTTGGCAACAGACCGGATGGGAAAACATTCATAAGGGTCAGCAGACAGACCTGGAACTATTCGTAAACTATTTTTGTTTTATTTTCCATTTATTTTCATGTTTATCTATATAAGATAGGCAGGATAAACAATCCAGAGGAAAACATAACAGGACTGAAGGTTTCCAGGAGACAGGGGATAGGAGGAGATAGGGAAAATGGAGGGAGGACCCAACAAACCTAGGGACAAGGGAAAAACAAGAGGTCTAAAATCAATGGCAAGGAGGGCATAAAGTGCCAGGTGGAGTTTGATCAAGTGCAATGCAGCCGAGAGGAATTATTGAGAAATGAATGAAGGTCGGACATGATAGTGGGACAGGAGGAAAATAAAAGGAAATAGATGAGAGAACGAGGAGGCAAAAGACATTTATAGAGGTATAAACTTAAGCATGTACATATAGAAATGCATTATTATATAGCGATAGGAATATAGGTCTATGTACATATATTTATAGGTTAAGCATTAAGGTAGCAGATAGATATTGGGCCTCTACTCAAGTCCCCCCTCAACGCACGAACACTTTGTTCTAATAACCTAGCATTCTGTGATGTTCACCTTCCTGACACGATCGCTGAAGACAAAATGGGTGCATAAGCAAATGTGGTAAAGAAAGCTGATGGTGCCAGCCTATTACAAGATATAGCGTCTGGGGTGTTAAAGGCTTGAAGTTAAATAAGCAGCCATCTAGCAGGGAAGCAACAACGCCCACACAGAAGAAGTAAACCAACTCACGTGATCACAAGATGTCGATGGGATCAGGTATCAGAAGACCCAAAACAAACAACCATTTTGATGCAAACGAAGGGGATCGGAATGGAGACCCAAAGCCGATCTGTAGACAGTTGGACAACCCCTCATAGAATGGTCACAGGAAGGGACGAGCCAGTCAGGGTGCAGTGTAGCACCGATGAAACACACAACATTCCTCTAGTTCTTTATGCTTCCTCCCCGCCACTATCACAATCCCAGTTCTATCTTACAAATCCAGCTAGACCAGAGCATGTACACTGTTAGAGATAAGAGCACTTGACACACAGAATCCAGGACAGAATACCCCCTCAGGACCAATAATGAGAGTAGTGATACCATGAGGGTAGGGGAAAGGTGTGGGGGGAGCGGGAGGGGGGAAAAGGGGGAGCCAACAGCAATGATCAATGTACAATTCCACCCCCTAAAGGGGGAAACAGAAACACAAGTGAAGAGAGACATCAGATGGTGTAAAATATGAAAATAAAAATAATTTATAAATTATCGAGGGTGGTAGAGTGGGGCAGGGAGGGGAGAAAGGAGCAGCTGACACCAAGGGCTCAAGTAGAGAGAAAATGTTTTGGAAATGATGATGGCAACCTATGTACAAATGTGCTTGATACAATGGATGTTTGGATTGGTAGAAGAGCTGTAAGAACCCCCCCAATAAAATGATTTATTAAAACAAAATAATAAATATATGTGTGTTCCATGACAAAAATTTCTTCCTTGGCTTTTAAAATATTGAGGCTGCTCTTTTTTTTCTTACTCATTATTTGTATTTCATCTTTATGTTATTGTTTCAGCCTTGCCACTTTATTTTGACTTTGTTGTTGTTGGTGTGTTTCTAATGGGTTTCCCCTTTTGTGACGCACAGGAGGAGTGGACGCATAGAGATAATAGCTGATGCAAGGGTTTACAGGGGATGTGGGGTCGGGGGTGGGAAACAGGCAGGGGGAGGGGATTTCGGGAGGGCGCCCTAGAACTGATCCTGATTGCACAACTCATGTTAAAGGCTATTTGACCATGGTGGGGGAAATGCTCTAAAATGGATTTGTTTCTCCAAAGTACCCAGACTAATACATTATGGTACCAGGATGGCCGAGTGGTTAAGGCATTGGACTTAAGATCCAATGGACATATGTCCGCGTGGGTTCGTACCCCACTCCTGGTACCATAATGTATTAGTCTGGGTACTTTGGAGAAACAAATCCACGGCGACTCACATATAAGAGAGAGTTTTATGTAAAGAAAATGTGCATCACGAAAACATCCCAACCCAATGCTGCCCAAGCCCACAAGTCCAACATTAACCCATTAACCCAAAACCAGTCCACAAAGTCCTCCACCTCACAAAACAGAGGCAATGATGCCGACTGCAGGAGGAAAGCTGAGTCCGTGAACATGTAAGCATCTCAGCACTGGCAAGGTTCTCCACACGGCTGCTCCAGCACCCAGGGCTGCATCAGGATAGATCCATGCGGCTTCTCCTTGGGGATGTCTTGTAGGAAGTCAATCTTGCAAGCTGAAGCAGGGAATTGCTAAGGCAGCTGCACCCGATACAACCATCACAAAACAAGAGACCCGAGAACTAGAAAGGCGAGGCTTCACCACCCATTTATCCCTCCACCTTTCAACCAGCCCCACATGTGATTATCGGCCAGGCTGGCACAATTAACTAACTCAGTAGTGATTATACAATTCTTCTTGAGGTGGTTGAATGATTGAACTATTGGATTGTATGATATGTAGATTAGGCGCCAATAAAACTGTTTAAAGAAACAAAGCAGACAGGAGCCCAGAAAGAAAAGCAAAGACCCAGCAACAATGACTAGATAAAACATAGAAAAACTCCAGTCAAAGGAAAAGCAGAAAATGTTAAAGTCTGTTGTAAAAAGGGGTAAAAAAGAAAAAGACTCTTAACAGTGCTTTGGTACTGGGAATGCTGTGTGGCTGAACCAGTTTGCACTTGGTGATTCATCAAACAATTGGAGGTTCGAATCTCCCCGGTGATGCCAGAGACTAAAGACCTGGCATTACTTCCATAACGATGGCAGCCAAGGAAACCCTACGGGGTGGGTGTACTCTAACACAGGGATTGCCCACGTCAGAACGGACTCAGTGGTAATGGCTTCTGGGTGTGCCAGTGTCTCTGAATAGTCTCTGGAGCATCTCCTGGCCATCTGGGGAGGGTGCAGTGGAGCCTTCATCCTGGCGAATGTCTGGGCACAGCGCAGGGGCTGAAGGATGAACGGAGCAAGAGGGAAGCCCAGGGGAAAGGAGAAGAATCCTAGGCGTTAAGGCAAGGCCAGCGGGGAGCCAAATGGCAGAACTGAACATTTGGGTCCACAAGAAAACAGAAGAGGCATCTTCCAGGTCTCCTTCCACTCTGTAAGGGATCCACCTTACTCATCAAATGGGATCAAGGGAGGGACCCCAAGAGGCCAGAACAGGTACAGGGCTGGCCCGTCTGTGCGGCTCATTTAGCTCTGAGGCTGAGTGAGTTTCCTTTGAGGCACCAAATTCCACCTCTATCCCGCCTCAGCCTCACACCACTGTTGAGTCTCTGCCAGCAGCAGGCCAGCAACCTCAGGGGTCCCACAGAGCGGTCCCCAGCCTGGAGGCCCCTCGTGGGCGGGCTTTTCCTCGCTGCAGCCCCGCATTACGGCTCAGGGGGCCCTTTGTGCAGCTGAGCAGCCTCAGGGTGCCCTTGGTGAGTCATTTCCTGTTATTCTCCTCTGAGGAGCCCTGCCATTCTGTAAAGCCAGATTTGACATTTTTGCAGGATTTACTTCTGGGGCCTTTTGGTCAAGGGGAGGGTGGGGGGAGAAAGCAGGGAGCCTTTCTTTTATATTTACAAAGCCATTAATTGACTTCTTTATAAAAATTAGACTCCAGTATAAGCTCAATTGGAGTAGGAGCGTAGCTTTATTCAGTACAAAGAATCAAAGCGTTTTAAAGGATTCGTTTTAACCACACCGAGCGTTCCCCAGCGTGGTCGGCCCTTGCTTCCTCCTGCAGCTGGAAGCAGACAGCATGCACGGGTGTGGTGTTCAATTAGACATCTCCGGCACTCCCATCCACAGTGGAGAGAGAGAAGGGAGGGTGGGGGGTGGGCTTGGTCCAGAGCCATCTGCACGGATGTTCGCAAGAAGATCCTGTTTGTGACTCCAGGTGCCAAGTGAATTCCAGCGGAGACCAACCCAATGTCCACACCTTCTCCCTGCTTCGAATCTAGCCCAGGCACATGCTGGGGTTCCTTGACCCTGGGCTCTGCCGAGCACCTCACTTTCAATGTGTGTTAGTCTGGTACTTCCAGAGAAACCAATCCACAGAAACTCATGTATAAGAGAGAGTTTTATATAAAGGGTAAGTGCACATCAAGAAAACATCCCAACCCAGTGCTGCCCAAGCCCACAAGTCCAACATTAACCCATATGTCCGACACCAGTCCACAAAGTCTTCCTCCATCTCACAAAACACACACTATGATGCCAACTGCAGGGGGAAAGCCGAATTAGTGAGCGTGTAAGCATCTCAGTGCTGGCAGGGGTCTCCACATGGGTGCTCCAGCACCCAGGGCTGCATCGAGATAGGGCCATGTAGCTTCTCCTCAGGGATGTCTTGCAGAAATTGAGCCTTGCCAGCTGAAGCAGGGAACTGACTAAGGCAGCTGCACCCTGGTCCGACCATCAGAAAGCAAGAGACCCGAGAACTAGAAAGGCGAGGCTCACTGAGCTATTTTATCCCTCTGCCCTTCAATTAACCCCACATGTGTTTATCGGCCAGGTTGGCACAATAAACTACCTCACAACAGGAGTTCACTCCACTCAACTCCACCAAGAAGCTGCAGGAAGCAGTGATCTCCCAGTATCAACATCTCTGGGATCTGCTCCCAGGAGCCAGACGTCATTTAGAATGGAATTTCTCAAACGATGAGGTACAGACAAATCACAGGATCTCAGGAAAAGGTAGATTCTAGTTCAAGCACTCTGGGGGCAGACGGGGTCAGGACTCACGTTCTGTCTCTCTAAGGAAGTGCCCAGGTGAGCTGAAGCTGCTGGGGCCCTGGGTCACCCTGGCTCCACCCCCGCATATTACAGGTGGCGAGACAGTGCTCAGAGCAGGACAGTGACTGTCCCAGTTAAATCCAGTTGGAGCTCCCTAGGGTGCTATCATCTGCCTCATCGATGGGAACAGCCCACAGCTTTTTTAGGGATCGTGCCTCTCAGACTAACTGTGTGTGTGGATCACCCAGCAGATTGTGATGCAGTAGGGCCTGAGAATCTTCATGTATAATAAGTGCCCAGATGCTGCTCCTGATGCATATGCTTAGACAGTGAGACTATCAAAAAGGGGGTCATCAGAGATTATGAGGCACTGCCACTTGTATTATATCCCTTTGGACGCTCACAGATGCCTCAGGGTGTAGCCCATCAAAAGGCATCTATTCTCCTTATTTTCAGTTGAGCTTGATCTTCATGGCAATGTTTCCTAGGACTGCCCTGAGCTGTAAAGATCAAAACCAGGCGAAGGAAAAACAAAATTGTGGCAGAAGTGATGAAGGACTTACCTGATAGCTGGCCTGCTTCTCCCAAGTAAAAGAAATCTGATTCTTAAGAGCTGGAAACACAGGGAATCCAGGACAGATAAACCCCTCAGGACCAATAATGAGAGTAGTGATACCAGGAGGGGACAGGGAAGGTGGGGGGAGAAAAGGGAAACGGATCACAATGATAGACCTATAATCCTCTCCCAGGAGGATGGACAACATAAAGTGGGTGAAGGGAGACAGTGGTCGGTGTAAGACATGAAAACAAATAAAAATTTATAAATGATCAAGCGTTCCTAAGGGAGGGAGTGGGGGAAGGGGGAAATGAGCCGAAACCTAGGGCTCAAGTAGAAAGAAAATGTTCTGAAAATGATGATGGCAACCTACGTACATGTGTGCTTGACATAATGGATGTATGTATGGAATGTGATAAGAACTGTATGAGCCCCCAATAAAATGATTTTTAAAAAAAGAAAAATCTGATTTTATTATAGATATCCAAGTGTCCACTTGAAAAATAAATGCTGTCTCAATGTCCCGTAAAGCTAGAAAAAGATTTGCACTACGTTCTGGCCAATGAGTTATAAGTAGATATCGTTGGATGAAATTTCCAGGAAAAACTTCTTCAACGGGGCCTTCGTTGGCATCTACCTTTTTATTTGTCGCTTCTTCCTCCTTTCTGCCTAGAATATAGAGGAAGGAAGATTAGTATTGCCAGCAGGGTTCCAATCAACACACACTAGGGTTTCTCCCAAGCAAAGTGTGTTTAACACGTTCCTGTGATTAGCAGATGACTGCAGACAAGCTGTCTCAGCGATGCACTTGTGTTTGCTTTGTTGGAGAAAGGTCCAATACGGTCCAAGGAAAAAGGTCCAATCAAGACAGTGACTTCTGAGGGCCTCTGGGCCAATTAGATTTCAAGCAGGGAGGCCAGCTTAGAAGGTTATAGAAACTGTTTTGTGGAATTTCAAAGGGTTAATCTTGATAGATTCTCTCTAAGGTCACTGGACAATCACTGAATGGGAAGAAGTTCTCTAGAAACGGAAAACTTCTCTGTGTTATTCTGGGTTGACTAGAGAAACAAATCCAGAGACATTCAGATGTGTGTAAGAGAGAGCTTTATGTCAAGGAGCAATTGTACACTGAAAAAACATCCCAGCCCAGTCCAGATCAAGTCCATAAGTCTGATATTAGCCCATATGTCCAATACCAGTTTATAAATTCCTCTTCAGACTCACACAACACATGCAATGATGCTGAGTGCAGGAAGATCACAGGCTAGTGGGTGGAAAGTCTTGTGGATCCAGTGGTGGTGGAAGCCTCTCAGCACTGGCGTGGATCTCCAGGTGGCTCCTCCAGCTCCAGGGCTCTGACTCCATCACTGGAGCAGCTCCATGTGACTTGTCAATGGGAATGTCTCACAGGAAGACAAGCAGAGAGAGTCTATCCTCCTTCCAGGGAGGAATACAGGCGTTCCCAGAATCCTCAGGAGAAAGCCATGCCCACACAGAGACCTCACTGGCTATGACCTGATTGACAGGCTAGTCTCCACCCCTTTGCAAGTTGACAGAAGATTATGTAACTGCCACACTTGGTGAGGAAAAAGGCCAGGAACGTGGCACAGAGGATGCTTTTTCCACCCTGATGAGGGACCTGCTCATTCGCTGAGGTAACAAGTGCTGTCCAACCAGAATTTCACCCACACTACAGCCTTGATCATGCCCCTCGAAGATTCCTTTTGCTCCCCAGACACAAAGAACATTAAGAAGGAACACAAATTGAGTGGCCCAGGAATGCCAAAGATGCCGTTTTCATGTGGTGTGAATTGACGAATACAGACGTCTTTAGGGGAGAGTGGTTGGAATGGTTGGGGGTCACTCACAGGGGCTCCTAGTTGGCTATGGTTCATAGCAACCCTATGGAGAATAGAATGAGACACTGTCCATTGGACATCCTCACAATCATGTTCAAGCCCACTGCTGTACCCACAATGGCAATCCATCTGATTGAGAGTCTTCTTCTTTGGAGTCTTGTTTTGTTTTTCCTTTTCTTTTTGGGAGGACACTCTATGAGGTAGTTAATTTATTGTGCCAACCTGGCCAATAAACACATGTGGGGTTAATTAAAGGATGGAGGGATAAATGGCTCGGTGAGCCTCCCCTTTCTAGTTCTCAGGTCTCTTGCTTTGTGATGGTCGGACCAGGGTGCAACTGCCTTAGCCAGTTCCTGCTTCAGCTGGCAAGGCTTACTTCCTGCAAGACATCCCCGAGGAGAAGCCGCATGGACCTACCCCAATGCAGCCCAGGGTGCTGGAGCAGCTGTATGGAGACCCCTGTCAGCACTGAGATGCTTACACGCTCACTGACTCAGCTTTCCTCCTCCAGTCGTATCATTGCACGTGTTTTTTTGAGGTGGAGGAGGACTTTGTGGATTGGTGTCAGACATATGGGTTAATGTTGGACTTGTGGGTTTGGACAGCACTGGGTTGGGATGTTTTATTGATGTGCACTTAACCTTTATATAAAACTCTCTCTTATACATGAATTTCTGTGAATTTGTTTCTCTAAAGTATCCCGACTAACACGCTCAACAAAGCATGATGTCCATCTCTAATGACGGGTCCTTCCTGATGACGTGAGAAAAGTACATGAGACAATAAGCCTCACCACCCTCACGTCTAAAAAGCACTCTGGCTATACTTTTCCAAGATAGATTTCTTCATTCTTCTGGTAGCCTATCCTGCAGTTAATAGTCTTCATCAACACACTGATCCAGTGGCATTGCTTCTGCTCTGGTCTTCTTGATGCACTTTGAAGCTTTCCCACACCTAGGAGGGGATTGAAAATACCCTGGCTTGTGTGAAGTGCACTGTAGTTTTCAAAGTGACATCTTTGCTATTTTAGTACCTTTCAGAGATCTTTTGCAGTAGATTCAGCTCATGAAACATGGAGTTTAGTTTCCTGGCTGCTACTTTCAGGAGCATTGTGTCCCAGTAAAATGAAATCCTTGACAGCTTCCGTCTTTTCTCTGTGCATCATGATGTTACTAACTGGTTTAGTTGTGAGGACTTTGTCTTCTTTACTTTGAGGCATAATCCCTACTGAGAGCGGTAGTCTTAGATCTTCATCAGCAAGCACTTCAAGTCCTCTTCACTTTCAGCAAGTGAAATTATGTCCTCTGTATATCACAGCTTGTTTCTGCATCCTCCTCCAGTCCTGATGCCCATTAGTTAGCCTACAGATTAAATTAAGTATGGTGAAAGGATACAACCCTGATGCACACTTTTTCTTGATGTTAAGCAAAATAATATCCCTTGGTCTCCGGGCAGTCTCTGCAGGGGCACAATGAAAAATCCTGGAACTTCCATTCTGTCAAATGTTCTCCATAATTGTATGATCCACACAGTCTCTGTATAGTAAGGAAACACTGGTAAACACCTTCCTGGTATTCTCTTCTTTCAGCCCAGAACTACTTGATGTCAGCAATGATTGTCTTCATATCACATCTGTTTCTGAATCCAGCTTGGATTTCTGGAAATTCCCTATCTGTGTACTACTGCAATGAGTTTCAAATTATTTCAGCAAAATTTTGCTTGCATGTGATATTAAGGATATTCTTCAATCATTTCTACATTCTGGTGGATCACCGTTCTTTGGAATGGGCACAATTATGGATCTCTTCTATTAGGTGGGTCAGGTAGGTGTTTGCCAGATTTATTGGCATAGACAAGTGCCTTTAGTGCAGCTGAGCTTCCTCATTCAGTCAGATCAGTTCTTGAGTATATGAGGGGGTACCCGCCCCCCAAGAAAGTGGAAAAACGCTCTGCTGGGTGGAGCTTTCATAGAACACACGTTACCCACTAGGTGAGCATCAAGCAACTCATTCTGTTAGAGCACCTTGTGGAGTCGGCTGGAAAGGTTCTCTCTGGTCACAGTGAATTTTTTTCTCATAAAAGCAGTTTTGTTCAAACCTCATTTTTTGTGATGGCTGATTTAAGAGAACAGCATGTGGCTGTGAATTTTTGTTTCCTGCTTGGGAGAAATGGTGCAGAAACTGTTGTGATGCTGAACACAGCTCACAAAGACAGTGGTATGGGAAACTCAAGTGTACAGGTGGTTTTCTCATTTCCAAAGAGGTGAAATGTCGATTGATGACAAACCTCCTTCTGGATGTCCGTAAACTTCCCAAACAGCTGAAAATGTCAACTCTGCATTTGGGCTTCTTTCCACCAAGTCAGACTGTTAATCAAGCTTTTTATTTAAAGGTTCTGAAAATATAGCGTAAGAGTGTACAACAAAAAGGCCTGATTTGTGGGAGACAGGGGACTGGACTTGCCACCACAACAATGCACCTGCTCATGCAGCCATCTCAGTGTGCCAGGTTTGGGCAAAAACAGCTTGCCTCTCTTGCCCCATGCACCTTACTCACCTGACCTCACTCTGTGTGACTTCTTTTTGTTTCTGCCAATGAAGAGGGACATGAAAGGACAGAGATTTGATGCTGTAGAAGAGGTGAAGACAAAAATGAGGGAGGAGCTGTCTGTCAGCCATCCAAACAGATAAACTTGAAAAAATATTTCCAAGAATGGAATCGCAGATCTGACAAATGCATTAAATGTCACGGAGAGTGCTTTGAAGGCGATAAGGTTGTTTTGCAAAACAAACAAAGCTAATTAAATACATAGCTTTGAAAACAAAATTCCAGTTTTGGGGGGGTATCCCCTTGTGTACTATCCCCTGAAATGGTTGAATGTTGATCAATTCTTTTGGGCACAATAACTTTATGTATTCTTTCCGTCTTCTTTTTTGTTGCTTTCTTCCGCATCATTCAGTATTTTGCTGAAACAATCCTTCAGTGTCGCAAGTCGAGGCGTCAGTTTTTTCTTCCACGATTCCAGCTGGGGAAATGCAGAGCCTTTTCTCCCTTTTGATTTTCTAACTCTACGTCTTTCTACATTTCGTGATAATTCTTTACCTGCGTTCTTTAGCTGCCCTTTGAAATCTTCTCTTTGGCTCTTTCATCACATTCGTCTCTCACCTTTTCTTCCTGCTACCTTATATTCGACCTACGAGAGCAAGTTTTAGCAGTCTCTCCTGACATCCATTTTGGTCTTTCCTGCATCTTAAGTGACCTTTCAGTTCTTCATGCATGATGTCTTTGATGCTACCCTACAACATCTTTGGGCTACAGTCCTGAGTTTTTACTGTGTCAATCAAGTTCCTAAGATGGTCTCTAAATTCAGATGGGAAATACTCAAGGTGATATTTTCTTTCGTTTCAACTTAAACTCTCACATGAGTAATGGATAGTCTGTTCTACAGTTGGCCCCTGTCCTTATTTTGTCTAACGATATTCACCTTCTCCATTGGTCCTCTCCACAAGGGTAGTCAATTTTATTCTTGTGTATTTTATCCAGAAAAGGTCACGTGTAGAATCTTTCTCCTCATTGTCTATGTTACTGAAAAATGGCATTTGCAATGAATAAGTCCTTGGTCTTGAAAATTTCTAACAAGTGATCTCTAGCATACTTTCTATTACCAACACCACATTTCCAACTTTCATATTTCAATCCCCAGTGATTATCTAAATATCTAGATTGTGTGTTTGATCAAGGTCAAACTGCAGAAGTTGGTAAAATGTTTCAATCTTCTCCTCTTTGGCAACAGTGACTGAAGAATTGTCACATTGATGAGCCTTCATCGTATCTACTGCCATCGAGTCACTTTGAACTCACAGTGACCCTATATAGGATTGCTATAGTCCAAGGCTTTAAATCGTTACTGGAGCAGGTAGCCTCACTCTCCCTCATGGTGATATTTGAACCGATAGTGGATTTAATCCTGACCTTGTGGTTAGCAGGTTAGCGTCCCTGACAGCTCCACCAGCGCTCTTTGGTCTTCCTTATAAGCATGTGGACATTCTTCTATCACTGACAACGTGCATAGGGTGACCTTGAAATGTCCTTTTTAATAAGGAATGCAATACCATTTCTCTTAATTTGTCATTGCTAGCATAGCAATATTAATATCTGATTAGAAATGATCAATACCAATCTATTTCAGCTGCTAACACCTAGGATATGAATCTTTATGAATTCCATTTCATTTTTTATGACTTCCAATTTACCTAGATTCATACTTCACACAGTCCATGTTCCAATTTCAAATGGACGTTGGCAGCTGTTTCTTTGAATAATGCCATATCAGCAAGTCAGTCACACTAGCTTTGCTCCATCTACATAATTAAGACCAACTTTACTTTAAGGAGGAAGCTATTCCTCAGTCTTATTTTTGGTGCTCATCTTTAGATGCTATAGTTACAGTGTTCTGCTGCTAGTCTTAGGTGTTGGGGGTCTAGTTTTTCAAAAGTGGACCACCTCTTTGTCTTCTTCCTAGTCTGTCTTAGTCTGTAAGTTGCACTGACACCTTTCCACCATTCTGGTATGTGAAATACTGGTGGTATAGCTTCCAGAGTCACAGCAATGCATAAGCCATCATAGTAAGACAAATTGTCATAGTAAGACAAATTGACAGAAGAATGGAGGTGTGAGGCATTAGAGAAATAGACACACTGCCTTCAGAAGTGTATATCCTTAGATGGAGGATATGTCAAGAAACAATTGCTCCACATTTTGATGTGCTTGTTAATAGTTGTCTATGTGCTTGCAACAGTACTTTGAATCTTATCCTTGTGTAGATGTGATGGGGTACCCCCATAGCCACCTTGTGGCTATGAGGCATCTTTTAAAATGAAGTTGCAACTCAAGGATGGCAGAGAGAAAGATGAAGAGAGTAGGACACTTGATGAAACCATAGATTTAATGCACTAGTCATGACTCATCTGCTCTGGACATCATATCATTATGAAAGAAGGCCCATATTTTCTTCAACCCACTCTTTCGTGCATCTCTATTTATAGTTATTATAAAGAACCTCTACCTCAGCAGTTTTCAACCTGTGGGTCGCAACCCCTTTGGGGGTCGAATGACCCTTTCACAGGGGTCGCCCAATTCATAACAGCAGCAAAATAACAGTGACGAAGTAGCAATGAAAATAATTTTATGGCTGGGGGCGTCACCACAACATGAGGAACTGTATTAAAGGGTTGTGGCATTGGGAAGGTTGAGAACCACCGCTCTAACTGATATATTTAAAGATTTACCCTGAATCACAAGGCTATTTTTCATAGGATAATATCTCTATGCCTACAATAAAGGTTATATAATACAACTAGTATCCAATTTTACAAATCAACGACTAGAGCTAGTGGTTGGAAGAATTCTACCAACTTCCTCAAACTGAAACTGATCAACTGTGCAATCAAGATGCATTTGTAATTATTCAAAATTGAAATGCAGAGTTGGGGGAGAATCAATAGTTGGAAAATATGGCCTTGGTGATAGAAATTATGCTGAAGATTGCAAGATAAAAATTTTTGAGAACATCAACTTTTTCCTTGTGAATATATTAGTTTCAATAACATAGATAGCAACTACACATGTGGACAACACAAATGGAATGCACAGGAATAAAATGAATGATATCTGTGGGAAGTCAGATTCAGAAGAGGATGTGGTCCAGAGGATATCATCGTTGACCTCAGATAGGCCTTTACTGAACACAGACAATGCCATAAAGATGTTTACTTGTGTTTTATTGACTATGCAAAGGGATCATGCTATGTAGATCATAAAAATCATAGATAACATTGAAAAGATGGGAATTCCAGGACATTTCATTATGTTCACGTGGAACATGTAAACAGACCAAGAGGCAGTTGCTGAAATAGGACAAGAGAATAGTATATGGTTTCAAATTAGGAAAGGTGTGCATCAGGGTTCTACTCACCATATTTATTCATCTCTATGCTGAGCATGTTATTTGAGAAGCTGGTCTATATGAAGAAGAATGCTGCAGCAGGATTGGAGGAAAACTTATTAACAACCTCTGATATGCAGATGACACCACCTCGCTTGCTGGAAGTGAAGCGGACTTGAAGCACTTGCTAATGAAGATCAAGGTGTGCAGCCATTGATGTGGATTACAACTCAATGTAAAGAAGATCGGAATTCTCACAGCTGGAACAATAGAAAACATCATGCCAAATGGAGACAAGATTGAAGGTGTCAAGCATTTTGTCTTGCTTGGATCCACAATTAATGCTCCTGGAAGCAGCAGTCAAGAGATCAATCAATGCATTGCATTAGGCAAATCTGTTACCCAAGACCTCCTGAACGTGATGAAGAGCACAGATGTCATTTTAAAGACTAAGTTGCCCCTGACCTCAGCCATGTGTGTTAGTCTGGGTTGACTAGAGAAACAATTCAGAGACACTTGTGTGTGTAAGAAAGAGTTTTATGTCAAAGAGTAATTGTGTATTAAGAAAACATCCCAGCCCCTTCCAGTTCTAGTCCATAAGTCCGAGATTAGCTCATAGGTCTCATACCAGTCTATAAATTCCTCTCCATACTCACACAACACATACAATGACTCTGAATGCAGGAAGATCACAGACCAGTGGGTGGAAATTCTTGTGGATCCAGTGGCGGTGGAAGCATCTCAGCGCTGGCGTGGGTCTCCATGTGGCTCCTCCAGCTCCAGGGCTCTGGCTCCATCACTGTAGCTCCATGTGGCTTGTCAACAGGAATGTCTCTCAGGAAGTCTGTGTCCCACTTCTAGGGGCAAGACAGGAGAGCCCAGAATCCTCAGGAGAAGGCCATGCCCACACAGTGGCTTCATTGGCTATGACCTGATTGACAGGCTAGATTCCACCCCTTCACAAGTTGACAGATTATGTAACTGCCACACAGTGGTATTCTCTGTGGCATCGTATGCATGTGAAAGTTGGACATTGAAAAAAGAAGACTGGAGAAGAATTGATAAATTTGAACTATCATGTTGAAAGTACTATGGACTGCCAGTAGAACAAACAAACAAACTATCCTGAACGAAAAAATACCACCAGAATGCTCCTTAGAAGCAAGGACAGTAAGACTTCATTTCATGTACTTTGGACATGTTATCAGGGGAGACCAGTTCATGGAAAAGGACACACATCATGCTTGGGAAAGCAGAGGCTAAATGAAAAAGCAGAAGACCTCAATGAGGTGGATTATGACAATGGCTGCAACAATGGCTCAAAGATTACAATTGTGAGGACGGTGCAGTGTTTCATTCGGTTGTACAGCGGGCCACTGTAAGTCAGAACTAACAACTCGACAGCCCCTAACAACAACAACAACTGATACAAGATTCTCCATCAACCCCCAGTGGTGATGTTTTCTAATGTCTTTCATTGCAGAATAAATAATTTCATTGAGAGTGGATAAACTGACCAGAAATGGACACATTTGGGAGCTACAGAAGGTGCCGCTGGGTCTATAAGTGGCATGTAGTGTTCTCCTGGTTTTATACCATCCTCATTGCAGCGATGTTTTTTGCTGCTCTCTGGGCTGAGAATATGGCAGGCAACGCAGACTGTTTGGATCTCCCATCTGCTCTGCCAAAGAGCTGCGGAATGACCTTGAACCCACTCCTCACTCTCTCTGGAGGCCATATCATCTGAAAACAGACAATAATGACAAAACCTACTTAACCGTGAGCCTTAAATTAGGGATAGCTCAATTGACATGACCCTTATTATTAGTGACGTATTTATTGTATGCCACATTTTGTAGGGTGGGGTTGGGCGCACCAAGAGGATGAAAGAAGCCCCATTCTCTTAGGGCCCTCCCACCACCATTTCATGACGGCAATTGTTTTGTGCCTTTGATTTTTAGGCGATATTTCAGATGCTGTGAAAGAAACAGTCCCATGGATAAGGCTATATCTTGGGACCCATCACCTGCGACGCTCTGGGTGGACCCTCCACTGGAAGTTGTTTAAGGTCCCCTAGAAAGCTCTCAATGTAACAGTTCTACGTGCATTCCTGTGCACTCAAAATTCACAGCTCTATAAGGAACTGTCCACTTCAGTGTCTTCTCGTAATTTTCTCTCTGTGAAAACGGGAGAGATAAAACCACTTGTCTTCCGAGGCCACTGCGGGGGCCACATGAGGGCCTGTACATGACCGTCGCAGGAAGGGCCAAGCCAGGTCCCTTCATTGGCTTCGTTTGTTGTTTGATCTCCCTGGGCTCTCCTTCTCCATACGTCTCTGGCTGAGGGGAGTCCATCTGCCAGCTTGGCTGGCTGCCTCCCAGAGGGTTGATCACCGAGAACTGGAATAGCTATCCTTCCTACTGCTGGGCCTGGGTGAGTGGAAGGCGGGAGTCACATGAGTAATCATGGCAAATTAACATTTACCCAAATACATGAGTCACACTGTCTTCAACCAGGGCGGGCTGCAAGCTTCTGAGGTCTGACAGCGCATGCCTTCCAGAGAAATGGCTTAGCACAGTCAGCCTTTCTTCCACTTCTTCCCCACCCCCACCCCCACCCAAACTGATTTGTTTGGTCCCAATTCCTGGTAGCCTTCTCTTGGGATACCAGCTCGCTTGATGTGTGTTGAGGGTGCCTGGTTTGGTGGTCAGAATCAGACAGAGAAGGGGTCCTTGGGAGCAGCGCCCCTTTTCTTGCCTTCCTTTCACAGTGGCGGTGGGCAGTCCGTAGCAGGACACAAACACTCTTGCTCTTTACCAACCAAGAGGTGCCCTACTGACGGCAGACAAGTTTGGGGATAGATTTAAAGAAAAACTCAGCTCACTCTGAAAAGTTTCTCAGGGGAACTTGGGAGTCACTTTTGAGTTTTCTCTTTCCTTGTGTACTGCATTGATCCATCAGTGAGCTCAGCCAGCCCAGGCCCTCAAACATCACTCATAGAATCCTCTCCAGTACCTCTAAGACACCATCCTTGTCCACACCTTTATTCTGGAAAATTAAATGAGATAACTGCATCAGGCTATTTGCATCAAATAAGTACCAATACGCTTCAGCTCTTACTATAGTAATCATAATAAATAAAATACTCACAGCTGGACTAAAAACAAACATCCTCAGAAATGAAGGAAAAGGGGACATTGTCAATGATTTTACTCTGCTTGGATCCAAATTCAACCTTCATGGAAGCGGCAGTCAGGAAATCAAATGGCATATTGCTCTAGGAAGATCTGCTACAAAAGACCTCTTTAACCTTAAAAAGCAACAATGTCCACTTTAATGGTCAAAGTGTGTTAGCCCAGGTAGACTAGAGAAATAAATACAGGGAGACTCATATGTGTCTGAGAGAAATCTTTATATACAATAGCGTTTTAATATTGAGAAAAATCCCAGCCCAGTCCAGATCAAGTCCATAAGTCCAGTATTGGCCCACATGTCTGATACTAATCTATAAATTCCTCTTCAGACCCACACAACACATGCAATGACGCCAAATACAGGAAGATCACAGGCCAGTGGGTGGAAAGTCTTGTGGATCCAGTGGCGGTGGAAGCATCTCAGTGCTGGCAGGGGTCTCCACCTGGCTTCTCCAGCTCCGAGGCTCTGGCTCCATCAGCCTCTCTCCCTGTGTCTTCTCCACAGGGATATCTCCCAGGGAGTGAGCATGTGTCCCACCTCCAATATTTCCCTTAGCACCTCCAAATGAGGTCATCAAGGTGTGACCTGAAGGACAGGCTAAACATCCCTTCACACGTAAGTCTCAAGTTGAGAACAGATTATGTAAGTACCACATAAGGTATGGTCTTTTCAATTGCCTCGTATGCTTGTAAAACTTGGACAGTGAAAAGGGAGGCAAAAGACAAAAGCATTTAAATTGTGCTGATGGCCAAGAATGTTGAGTATACCGTAGACTGTCAGAAGGAGCAGATGGCCTGGTAGCAGAGTGGGTTATGCATGGGGCTGATAACTGCAAGGAAAGCAATGCAAAACCATCAGCTGCTTCATGGGGGAAAGATGCGGCTTTCTACTCCCCTAAAGAGTTATAGTCTCAGAAGCACTCAGGGGCAGTTCTAGCCGGTCCTACGGGGTGGCTGTGAGCTGGAATCAACTTGATGGCAGTGAATTTGGCTTTTGTTCTGTGTTTTGAGAGCCAGAAGAATGGACAAATCAACCTTGGAAGAAATGCAAACAGAATGTTCCTTCGATGCAAGGATAGGAAGACTTTGGACATGTTGTCTGGAAAAATTAGTCACCAAAAAAAGTCATCTTATTTTGGTCAGGATTGACAAAACACCAGGGGACCCCGCAATGACATAGATAAACACGGTAGCCTCAGTGAGGGGGTCAAATCCAGCAACAATCACCAAGACAGCCCACGGCCAGGCAATGTTTTGTTGTTAACATAAGGGCTCTGTGAGTCAGCATCAATGTGATGACTTCATCATTGTCAGCCTTGGAACGATCCTCCCTCTTCTCACCTTCTCTGGGGCCTGACCCTTCCTCCTCAGGCCAGAGCAGCTCACTGCAGAAAGCCAGCCTCTTCCCGTCCTGCCCAGGGTGAGGTCGCACGGCTGTCACTCTGCAAAGAAACGCACCTGGTACCTCCCCACTTTCATAATGGCTCATGTATTCCTAACCAAGCATAATGGGTTCTGTGCTCTGGCCCTGCTCTGCCCACTCTGCAGTTGGGCATCGTTCCATTTGTGAACCTTATTCCCATCCCAAGCTCCGGGTCTGGAGCTGGCTGCAGCAGTCAACACTTGTGAGGTGGGAAGTACGCTCCGGCAGTGAAGGGTGACTGTTGCGACCCCTAGCTGCATGCTAGAGCTCTGAGTGAATGTTTTTCTCCATGTTCTGGAAGAACGTGCTCCCAAATGCTAAGAGTAGTTGAACTGACATGAGGGGGTTGCACATTTGGGGTGTGTGTGTGTGTGTGTGTGTGTGTGTGTGTGTGTGTGTGTGTGTTTCTCCCTGGGCTTTTTGATGTTCTGAAACTTTTTCTGATGAAGAATATGGCAATTTTATAGTTTAAAATACCAAGAACAGGACAAGATTTAGTTGTGCAGAGGACCCAGGCCCGTGGAGGTGAGAATGCGAGGAATAGGATGAGAACGAAAGACAGGATTCTTAGGAACTCATCCCTGGTTTGCGATGACTTGGGCAGAACTTGGGCAAGGGTCTAAGAAATGCAATGGATTCAATGAATTCTAAATTCTCTTCCAGAGTTGGACAGACTAAAAGGTTGGCAGTCCAAACCCACCCAGAGATGCTCCTGAAGCTGGGCCTGATGACCTACTTCAGAAACCTCACAGCCTTGACCTCTCAGAACATCAGCAGTTGCCATTCATTGGACGCCACTTGATAGCAACTAACAAGTGCTCTCTGAGCACTGGCATTCTACTCTCTGCTCCTCCTTGGGGATTTCTCTCCCAGACAGGCAATATGCCCACTGGTTCTTTCTGACCTCGATGACTGAGTGATCCTGCACAGTGCACCAGAGTTCTGGAGACCTGGACCACAAAGGATAAGTAAAGAGAGGAGGAGTAGGCTGTTACATTCGTAGGGCAGTGGTTCTCACCATCACCATTGCCATCCAGATGACTGACTCATGGCGACCCTCTGGATGGCAAGTAAAATGACCCTCTGTAGAGTCTTCAGCACATGATTTTTTTTTAGAAATAGAAGGCCAGAACTTTTTGCCAAGTCACCTCTGGGTGGACTTGAACCACCAACCTTTTTGGTTAGTGTGGTGGTTACATAATCTGGTGTCAACTTGAGACTCTGAAGAGTGAAGGGTTTAGCCTGTCAATCAGGTCGCAGCTTGATGACCTCATTTGGAGGTGCGATGGAGATAAATAACTCATTGGAGGCCAGACCCACACTCTCTGCTACACATTCCTGTTGACACACCACATGGAGCTACACTGCTGGAGCCAGAGCCCGGAGCTGGAGGAGCCACATGGAAACCCACGCCAGTGCTGAGATGCTTCCACCACCACTGGATCCACAAGACTTTCCACCCACTGGCTTGTGACCTTCCTGCATTCAGTGTCATTGCATGTGTTGTGTTAGTCTGAAGAGGAACTCATAGACTGGTATCAGACATATGGGCTAATATCGGACTTATGGACATGAACTGGACAGGGATGCGATGTTTTCTTAATATGCAATTACTTACTCTTCAATATAAAGTTCTCTCTTACACATATATGAGTGTCTCTGGATTTGTTTCTCTCATCCACCAGGACTAACACAGTTAGCAATCAAGGGCAGTAGCCCCTTGCACCACCCCAGGGCCGCCTCAAGCTTCAGTAGATGCCAAATGACCTGCTTTCAGACTGTCTTTCTGCAAACGCCGTGCCAGGATGGAGGGCCAGGCAGTGTGTCACATCACAGGTCTACTGAGCGCAGAGTGGGTGGGACACTTCTGAGCGTGAGGGCTTGCGTGGTGAAACATGGATTGGCCAGATCGAAGGAACAAGTGGGAATCCCTTGGAACAAGAAAGGGAATTTTCTTTAATGCTAGGGACCTCATAGTTCTGGGTTTCAATTAAATTTGGCAGAGGGACATTTTTGAGCAAGTAGCATGGGGGTGTCCAGGGTGATCAGAACCAGCATAGAATGGCCTAGACCCTGAATTCTGGGCAGTAGGTATCCCAGCTCTGGGAAAGGTTGCCTTGCCAAGGGAGGCACCAAACAGTAACTTCGTGGCCCTCAATAGCTCACAGAGGTTTAGACCACGAGCACAGCCATGGCATGCAAGGCCACAAGGTCTTTCTCTTTTGAAAAAAATTTTTTTCCACTTTCCTAAAGTACTAAGTTTCATTTCACATGTCTATATTTTTTCTCCCCACCATTTCCACTTGTCTGACCACTGCTACTACTGTCTTTTTTTAAATTATTAAAAATATCAATTTATTATGTTTTTTTTTTAAATTAAAAGATCATTTTATTGGGGTCTCTTACAGCTCTTCTGACAATCCATCCATCAGTTGTATCAAGCATATCTGTACATAGGTTGTCATCATTCTATGCTAGACATGTACTTTCTATTGAGCCCTTGGGATCCTTTCCTCTTTTTTCCCTGCCTCCCCCAGTCCTTGTGACTCCTTGATAAATGATACATCATTATTATTTTCATATCCCACACTGACTGCTGTCTCCCTTCCCCCGTGGTTGCTCTGGAGGGGGTGGGGTGGTTGTGCGTCGTTCATTGTGATCATCTCCCCCCAGAAGGTCTTTCTCAAGTGCTCCATTTTTCAGAGAAGGCCTGGCGAGCTGCACTCTCCCTGGGAGGAAGCAGAGTGTGGAGGAGCCTCAGTGGTCATTGACGTGCATTTCTCCTCCCCTGGAGGGAAGGAGACCTCAGCGCGAGATTTAATTTAATTTTAGAAAAGTCCGGCAGGGTTGCACGACTTTAGCAGTGGTGTGGCACTGTGGTGAAGGAAGATCCCTATTGGCTACATGCAGAAGCTCCAGGGACAGGAAACAGGATGGTAGCATGGCATCCCATCGTCTCAGTGCACGGAATCCTTCCCCAGAGCTATGGCCCCGTCACTCAACGTCCCTTACCGGCCTCTGTCAGCTGTCCAGGCCCCGCTCGCCTACAAGAATGATCAGCCAGGAAAACACCGTTGCTGGCAAGTTGCCTCCCACTCCTGGTGACCCCGGCTGTATCGGAGCAGACCTTGGTTCTGTTGGCTTTTCAGAAGTGACTAGTCCGGTCTCTCTTCCCAGGTGTCTCGGGGTCGACTGGAACTCCCAACTCTTTCTTCCATTTTCGTAATATCCCGTTGTTGGTGTTGGGTGCGATTGAGTTGACGCAGGCTCCGAATGCTCTATGACAGCGCTGCGCTGCCTTGAAGGGTGTCCTAGACGGTCACGTGTGTGGGAGCAGACTGCAGGTCTGGCAGATGGACATGATTCATGGTGCCCGTGGGCCTCCTTCGCACCCAGCGGTCGATATGGAATGTGTGATTCCTGCAGGGGAATCACTCGGAGACCTCGTGAGAAATAGACATTTTCAGGAACGTCTCCAAACCTACCCCAACAAACCAACAAAAGCAAGACTCTGGGGCCGTAGCTTACACATTGGGCCTTTAACAGCCAGGTCCTCAGTTCGAAGCCACCAGTCGCTCCCTGAGAGAGAGAGATGAGACTTTCTCCTCTCCTCTCCTCTAAAGAATAACAGACTGGGAAGCGCCCGGGCATCATTGTACCTTGCTCTATAGGATCGCTATGGGCCAAAGCTGAGAGTGAATTGGGTTTTGAGTTTGGGATCTGTGTTTAAACCACCGCAGGCAATTCCCAGTGGGTGGCCAGCTCTGCTAGACAGACTCAGTCCTTCCCAGACCTTTGGCTGCCACTTGGATCCCCCATGGCTGGGTCTCCCTGCCTTCCCTTCTCTCCCTTCCCATTCTAAGAGCCTAGACAGCACAGCCCCTTCCAAAACAAGCCCATCCTTACCTCCCTAACTAACCCCTAGGGAAATCGTTGGGTGGTTTTTCTGCTCCAAGCACCAAGAAGGGCACTGTAGGGACAGCTGAGATGGCTTGCCCATTTCTGCCAACCCATCAGGAGCAGGGGTGTGGGACCAGAGGTGGGCCTCTTAATGACCACAGGCCCTTTCTCAGTGGCCTCTATAAACACATTCTCACCCATCTGTCCCTTGTCAGCTCCTCTAGCCCACTACCTTTATTGGCCCCAGGCAGGGGCAGGGGTCGCATGAGCCTTCTTAGCCAAACCAGGAGCTCCTTCAGGGAGAGGCCCCATCATAAGACTAGCTCTGAGCGGAGCTTCCAGGACAGAGAACTCTTTTCCTGCCCCAGCCCTGCTGACTGGCATCTGTCCCCACCCTCTGGTAGGTTCACAGGTCCGAGGGGCACCATCCCGGCCCCAGGAGAGAAACATCTCACGGTCCCACTCAAGAAACGTCCTCTCAAGAGAGCTAATTCCTAACCCGCTAGCCTACCCCCTGTGTAATTGTTCTCTAATCATATGTTTTCTGGGTAGAAGACTTGGGAAGCACTGGAAATGAATTACATGATTAAAAATCACGTTTTCCAAACCCCCTCTGTCGATCCCAGCTTCATTCATTCATTCACTCATTCCTGCAGCAAATATTTGAGCTCTCAGTTCTCTCCCAGCAAGCATTAGAGAGGGAGGCAATAAAGGTCACCGAGCAAGTCTCACTCTGCATGGAGCTGCTAGCGTCCTTTTTTAATTTAAGATATGTAGTTCATTTCAATTAAATATATATTATATTGAAATGCTCCTTGGACTCGTATTTCAACTTGAATTGAAATATCCATTAACATCCATTCTGTGTTTCCTTTGTCCATTTAGATTACGTCCTATTCCGAGCTCCCAATTCTCCTGGGCACGTCTCAGCTCTTAGAGCACACCCTGCTTCTCTCAGCCCATCTTGGAGTTTTTTCCTTTCACCCAAGTCTAAGAGGTTTGGGATTCCAAATGTTTTCTCTTCTTATAGAAGTCCTTTCTTTCCACGTGCACCGAACCCCCCACCGGCAACCGAATTTTCAACAGCTATTGTCTACAAACAGCGCCTTTGGATTTCCGTGGCCTCGCTGGCTTAGGAATCTTCTCCACCTTTTGTCCCCCTCCTCTTACTTTGAGATGTTGAAAACAGGTTATCAATTATGACTCAAAGACAATTGTCATTTAAACGAGAGTGGATCCGTTTCAAAGACAATGTCAGCCACGGTGCATTCATTCGCCACCAGCACCACCCCCATCCATTCCTATTGTCTCCAGAGAGCTTAAGGGCACAAAACAAAACCCTCTCTCTTTTAATATTCAAATTCACGGAGCTTCATTATGTTCACTGTGCGGTTGTCTTTCTTTCCTGGGACGACTTGTTCGTGCAACGTTCAGGAGCCCTGTTGATGCGTTCATGCCTGACGACTGTTGTCTTCAGGAAACCAGAAAGTCTTTTTGGGGTACTTGGTCCCTTTATTTTCTGATCATTTGGAGCCCCAAAGAAAGGAGTCATGGCCTCTATTCAATTTCTTTCAAATGACCCCTTGATCCCTCTCTGGAATGTCTCTTCCAGACACCTTGTCTCAGGAGGTTGGCCACAGTGGTAATTCAATCCATCTCATGCTCACAGAACAAATATGTTGCTATACCTTGCCCAGAGTCATGGGCATTCAAGGTCATATGGAGCTCACAGGAGTCCACCTTGGCAGCTATACCTTGTCCCTTTGGGTCACAACTAAGGAAGGTCAGGGGTTTATTTAATATTGGGTGGAGCACTTACTTACTAGCTGTGTAACCCTTGGGAAAACTTTGTTCTGTAGACTTTGCCAGTCTCCGCCCCCCCCCCCCCATGTCTTATCAGGCTCTCTGCCTGAGGCCCGGGAATATGCCCTAACAAGTTCTCCAAGGGATACAGACACATCCTAAAGTTGAAGAACTTCTAGTCGAAACCATTCCTTCTCATTACACCACCACCCTTATTTTGTACCCAGGAACGCTGAGGCCCAGACATGAGAGAAGCCAGGTGTCTGGGTCCCTAGGTGAGCACCAATCAGTGTTACTTTTTAGATTCTCTCCAAGGCTCCCGGCAGCATTCTCTAAAACAGCTCATCTAAACTGTCCTTTTTCCACGGCTCTCCAGATTCTGGATCCGTTGCTGCTCCTGGCATGGTTTTCAGAACAGCCAGCCCCAACACCCCTCAGCACTGCACGGCTTCTCTCCCTCCTTCCTCTGGAAGCTCACAGATGTCCTTTTGTCCTTCTGCAGTTCTGACCCCTGGGATACAGATCATCTCTCAGCTCCCTAAAATAATGACTTACAAAGGAGCCAGGCTGTAAGCCCTGCCCTGGAACAGGACAAAGCTAGTCAAACGCTAGGGAACTTAGTTATTTTTTTCTCTCAGTAAAATGGGGTTAGCAACACTTGCCTCCCAGGAATATGATGAGGATGAGATGGGGTTCTGGCACATGCTTGGCATGTCTTGGCTGCTCAAGTGGGGTGCCTATCATACTCTAGAATCAGTGCTTGGGAGATCCACACGAGAAACAGAGCTTGATTTGCAGGGCAATATATACAAAGAAAGAAAAGGGATGACAGAAAATTCACCCACGTGCATTCTGTGTTAGGTCCTCTATGTTAGACCAGGTTGACTAGAGAAACAAATCCAGGGACATGTATATATGTATAGGATAGAGTTTTATAGCAAAGAGTAATTGTATATTAAGAAAACATCCCGGCCAAGTCCAGATCAGGTCCATAAGTCTGATATTAGCCCATATGTCCGATAGTAGTCCATAAATTCTTCTCCCGACTCATGCAGCCACATGCAATGATGCTGAATGCAGGAAGATCATAGGCGGGGTGGCGGGGGAGTGTGTGAAAATTCCTGTGGATGCCAGTGGAAGCATCTCAGCGCTGGTGTGGGTTTCCACGTGGCTCCTCCAGCTCTCCTAGTATGTCTCCTCAACCGGAAGGTGAAACAGAGAGAGAGAGGAAGTTCCCAGCATCCCCTAGAGAAGGCCATGCCTACGAGGAGGCATCATATGCCCTGATTGCCAGGCTAGACTCCACTCCTTCACTCTTAATAGCCTCAAGTTGACACCTGATGATGCAACTACCACATCCTCTGTGCCTCACTACCCCTCCACCCCATCCCCCTACCCCCATCCCCACCACCATCACAACGGATTCCCACTTGGACACCAGGATGCGCCCTCTCAAGACCGGATTTAGTATTTGTTCTTTTATGTTTGTGCTTTCACCTCTGAGGTCCTGAGAACATTCCTGGGCACTAGTCATAGACCCTTAAATAGGTCGTTTGGAGGGTACTAGGGCACAGTTGACTGACCAGTTCTTACATGATGGATCTATGTCTTCTTGCAGGGATTTGTATAGAGGAAAGAGACCATTCCCGCTGGGGGTGGGGGTTTGAGACATTCAGACACAGGGGCCAGACCTCCCCTTTCAAGCCCAGCTCCACCCCTTACCTACTGTAGGGACATCATGGCAGGCTACTTTTTACCTGTCAGACTCCAGCTGTCCATTCATAAAATGAGGTAAGAGGCGTTCGCAGAGGCTGAAATGAGATGATGCGAATCAAGAGCAAAGGCACACTGATAACCACACCAAACCCATTGCCGGCAAGTTCATTCCAACTCATGGCAAGCCTGCCTGTGACACAGCAGAACCGCACCACCGCGTTTGCTTGACTGTAACCCTCACTTGCCAGGCCCCTTTCCATGGTACCTTTGAGCGCTTTAGGGCCACCAACCTTTAGCCAGTCACAAACCACTGACAACCCCCAGGGACCCAAGACACTCAACACACGGCAGTTATCCCCAAGGTGAGAGATAGATAAGATGAGAACTACGTCCCAGGTTGCCGAGTCCAGACAAGACAGTGTCCAGCTGGGAGAACTGCACAGGGCCCCACAGGTCATAGATGCGGTGGCCTGAGATGCACTGTCCACATACCCCCTTCAGCGAAAGACTCACTGCCCAGCTCTGGGAGCCCTGGAGGTGACACCAACTGTCTGCCCCTTCAGGAATGACTGTAGCTATGGAACAAGCCTTTCTGAGCATAGCCCATGTGCAGATGGCTCTGCCTTCGCATTCCAATGCGGGACAGCTCTGCGGGACCACGTCAACTTCAGAGCTGCCCTGGGTCAGCAGGGCCTGCAGCCCAGTTGGCTTCTGCCCAATCCTGCAGCTTCAGCGTCCCTACGACAGGTGTTGCTCCCAGGAGTAGCCTCTGGCAGGCGGCAGGCCATCTCTGAGTATCTTGCCATTTCTCCTCACATGCACAGAATGAATACTTGGGCCACTCCAACTCTGAGATAGATTCGCCATCCACCCTAGAACCCTCACCAGGCTCTCTGCAGCCACCTCACCGTCCGTCCTCCCCACCCCAGTCTCTGCCTCCTGCGGTTGGGACTTACACAGCATCCAGGTCACCTTTCTAAATTACATAGCCTACCACGTTGCTCTCCTGTCTCATGGACTCCTCTTTCCCTTCTGCCCTGAGCCTTGCAGATGGTGGGGAGGCTCACTGTGGGGTTTCTGTCCCCTCCCTGCCCTCTTTCCACTCTGTGCCGAACTTTCCACTCCATTCAGAACATGTTGGGAAGCTCTCCCCTTGGCTTGGACTGCCTCCCCCTCCCCTGAAACTTTCTCAGAATGAAGCCAGGCCCGCTCCTTTGTTTCTCCTTGCTGGGTCCACAGTCAAGCTGTAATCGCCAGCTCATGGCCTGCCCTCCCCACTGCGCTTTCAGGGTGCCTGGCCATTGTGTCTCACTCATTTTGGTGTCTCTAGGATCCTGGCACAGAGAGGGGGGTGCTACCCGATACATGAAACAGAAAGCCCCTCTGCTCCCCCATTCTTACATCTACCTTGGGCTACGGGGGTGGGCAGGGATGAGGGCCAGGGCATCCAGAACTCGGTCTTTCTTCTTCTGAAGGCCTGCACTCCGTAGGAGCGGAGTGAATTGCAGGGCAGTTTTGATTTGGACTTCTGACCACAGGCCGTGTGTGCCCACAGCCGTCCCCATGGGAACCAGGGCAGGCAGAGAGGCAGCCCAGCGTGAACCGCCAGCCTGGGACCTGAACTGTCTTCTGCTTGCTGTGGTTCCCTAACCTGTGGGGGACGGCGTGGGCACAGGGCCGGCTGGGGGCACCCTCTGCCCCCGCCTCAGCGGCCTGCAAAGGGCCAAAGCTGCAGGACCTGGGTGGGCAGGTTGCCATGGGAACCAAGCTGCTTGCCTTTTCCCTGGTGTTTGGAGTTCTGGCAGGGAGGCCAGGAGATAGCAGAGCCTTCTCTCGCCGGCTCAGGTTGTGTCCCGGGCCCATCTCGCACCCAGAGACAGTTCACAGCAGCTCAGAGGAGTCGGGAGAGCCAGAAACTCAGGGCCTGGCAAGATCCTGTTTCTTTCCACCTCATTTGAATACGGCCCTCATAGTTGGGGACAGTTACCATCTCAAAGAAGTTGGGGTTCTTGGTTTAGCCCAGGGACAGTAGCCAGAGGCAAGAGTCATCTATAGGAGGTTCCCCGATGTCAATCGCCCGGAGTCAGGACTCTCATCCTGTGCTGCTACATCATTGGTGAAATCTCTTGGCCTCTCTGAGCCTCGTTTCCTCCCTTATAAAATAAGGACCGTTTTCTCTGCTGTGCCCCCAGAAAGCTGAGTCCCTGTGTGGTTCCAACGGCGAATGTACTCGGCTATTGACTAAAAGGTTGGAAGTTCAAATCTGGCCAAAGAGACCTCGGAAGAGAGGCCAGTGATCTGCTCCCAAGAGGTCCCAGAGCGTGGTCCTGCGGGGACAGGAACGCAGCTCTATCCTGACACAGAGGGGGTTCCCTTGAGTCAGAACCCCTTCCTCAACAACTGGGGGGAGGGGGGCTTCGTGCTTCCGTTTGAAACATTTTATTACGTGTCATTCCTCCAAGATATAGTGCAATCTATAAAGCCTGTGCATCCAAAGAAAGTGTTACCGGAGCAGGTCGCAAACATAGTCTGATTCCTGTGAGGTAGGTACATGCCTATCGAAGGGATCGTTGACCAAGTTACAAAGAGCTAGAGATCTCTTGATGCCTGCTTGCCCTCAACAAGCTTTCACGAAGTAGCTCTCTACTTAGCCAGGCACAGTGTCCAGTGCTGCTGTAAGTCATGAAGCCTACTGTTCCCAGACTCCCAGAAGTGTTTTTTGTTGACCTACTGTGTGACGGGCACATAGGAGCCCTGGGGGTGCAGTGTTATGTGTTGGGCTGAGATCCACATGCTCAGCAGTTCAAAACCACCAGCAGCTCCTCAGGAGAAAGACTGCGCTTTCTACTCCTGTAAGCAGTTACCGTCTCAGAAGCTCGCAAGAAGTCAGCCTTGACTCGGTGGCAGGGAGTTGGCTTTGGGTTTTGGTACTGGGACAGGTAGGTTTGTTGTGCCAACATGGCCAATGAACACATGTGGGATTAATTGAAGGGTGGAGAGATATATGACTTGGCGAGCCTCCCCTCTCTCTCTCTTGCTCTTTGATCATTGGACCAGTGTGCGGCTGCCTTGCTTGTTCTGTGCCTCCATTTGCAAGCTACACTACCTGTGGGACACCTAACCCTTGGACTGGGTCACTGTAACTTGAGGTTCCTCCAAGTCCTGCTTCGCCACACCATTGGAATTTACATCTCTTGAGCTGGGGACTGTCGGACCTTGTCATCTGGCTGATTGTTGGTGACCTGCCTTGGGGTTTGCTGCCTGTGGCCGACTGCCTGCAATGCTCTATGGAGGACTACCTGGCCGCCCTCAAGACGTAAAGGACTGCCAGTGAACTAGCTGTCTCATGGAAGTGAGTTGCACTTAGCCATTTGTACTGCTTTATAGATTTATTAACTGTTTATTTCTTATGTTACCTATTGATCTCTATAAATGTATACAAAATCAATAGTGTCCTGGTTTTGTGTCTCTAGAGAACCCTGCCTGATCCAGGTACCTAGCACTGCACCTGGTGCTAGAAACAAGTCAGAATCGACCTGGCCACACTTGCCTCACGGATCATAAAATTAAATTGCTGAGACTTCCATAATACAAGAGCACCTTGCTCAGCTAAACGGTCATTTCATGATATCTACCTTCCCGACATGATTGCTGAAGACAGATGTGTGCAAAAGAAAATGTGGTGAAGAAAGCTGATGGTGCCTGGCTATCAAAAGATATAGC
>NW_022108124.1:12945377-12970918 GCF_000313985.2 Echinops telfairi | reverse complement strand
AATTGATTTAAAAAAAAATAAATTGCTGAGGGAATGAACCCAAGATGGATGCCCATGACCTACAACAGGAGGCTGTGCCTGAGTGGAGAAGACATTGGTGGGTGTCTTTCTTAGGGACCAGGAGCCCCGGCGGTGCTGCGAGTTAAACACTGGACTTGTAACCACAGGAGGAAGCGGTTCAGTGACTTCATAAGAGAAAGATGAATCGGAATCAACTCAACGGCACTGGTTTTAAGAGGGACGGGAGGTTGCTATTTCTGGAAAGAAGGGACCTAAACTGTAATCATAAAACTCACTGGTGTCTGGAGCAGGAGAAATCTGTGCCACTCCCCGCGCCCCCCCCCAAAAAAGAATTGTTGCCTAGAAAAGGCTCGTTTTTCTTTCCGATGTGTTTGTGGATTTGTCGGAGTGTTTATTTGGTAGCCTTTGGAGGACAAGCTCCTCAAAGAACAGAACCTCCTCTTCTCCTTTCTGTGCCTTCAGCACCTGACGCACCTGGGCCACCAGAGGCCCCAACCCTGCCTCGGTTACACGAATCAATGTCCACGAGGGACGACAGTCCTCCAGCAAGCAGCTCAAAGTGCTTTCTAGCCTCCGTGATACAAAAGCTTCACTCCCTTTACTTTGTAGAGAAACAGACCGGACTTTTTAGTAAATCCAATAGTGCAAGTACAGAGCGTGCCCATCACCCCTCTTGTCTTCCCTGTGGGCTGGCTGGTCCACACCTTGCCTTCCTGGGGCTCCTTTGTCACAATGAACGAGGCGACATCCGTCCGCTCCCATTAACTACCGTCTCCATTATAGCTCCCTGTGTGTGTTGCTCAGTCTTGCACATTTGGACAAGAGCATAATGTCTGATGGGCGCCCGACAGACTCGTGCAGCATGCTTGCACGGTCTCGTGCTTCTCCCCTCTCCCTGGGCACCTGGCAATCACTGATCTCTTTATTGTCTCTGTTGCTTTGCCCTTTTCAGAATGCCATCCTAGTCGGAATCACATCCTGTATAGCTTTTTCCCTCGGGCTTCCTCCACTGGGCAATGTGAGTTTAAGGTTCTCCTGTCTTTCCATCACAAGGCAGCTTATTGCTTTGTATCACGATACCCCACTGTGTGGGGATTCCCTTTACTTTTTCTCTACTACTGTTGTAGCCATTGATAATACAGTAAAGTCCTACTAAAACGCCGCTGGAGTGGGGTGCAAGAAGTTCAGTGGTGTACAATAGGATGCCTTAGTGTTGCCATGGAGACCCATGGGATGGGCAGGATGCGCCAGCTGCAAAGGAAAAGAGCCACTTGCCCATTTGCTTTCTGTCTGTCTGAATTTGCTTGATTGTGGGACATGTCATCACAAGATACATGATCATGGCCATACGCAGGATTATTTATCTAATGTCTGTCTCCCCCACTACACAATTAATGCTTGTTAAATGAATTTTGTCATTCTTAGGTGCCGTTCAGTCTGTACTAATTCATAGCAACCCTATGTACAACCGAAAGCATTGCCTTGTTCTCATCATCGTTGATAGGTTTCAGGTCATCGTTGTACTTACAGTGTATTCATTGGAGGGGGGTGTGTGTCTTCATCTTTTTAACTGACTCTCTACTTTACCAAGCATGATGTCCTTCTTTAGGAACTGGTCCCTCTGATAACGTGACCAAAGTACATAAGGCATAGTGTCACCATCCTCCATTCTAAGAAACAGTCTGGCTAGACTTCTTCAAACACACATTTTTTCATTCTCCTGGCTGGCCATGGTGTATATATATATATATATTCCTGCAGGGAGGAGTGTGAATGCAGTCCCCAACCCAACTATCACAAATTCTGCTGTCGAGTTTCCCACATTCATTTGTTGAAATCACAGGGGTCAGCAAACCCAGAGTGCAATGCATAAGCCTTCCTCTGGGAAAATCATCTTTGTGATCAAGTGGCCATTATATATTTAGTATTCTTCTCTGATATTTTCATTCAAAGGCACTAATTCTTTTTGTCTTCTTTATCCATTGTTCAACTTTCACATGCATATGGGGCAATTGGAAATAACACGGTGTGTTAGTCCGGATAGGCTAGAGAGTAGACTAGAGAAACAAATCCAGAGACACTTACATGTGTATAATAAAGAGCAATTGTACATTATGAAAACATCCCAGCCCAGTCCAGATCAAGTCCATAAGTCCCTTATTAGCCTATATGTCAATACTAGCCCATGCATTTCTTTTTAGACTCACAGAGCCATGCAATGATACTGAATGCAGGAAGATCACAGACCAGTGGGTAGAAAGTTTTGTGGATCCAGTTGTGGTGGAAGCATCTCAGCACTGGCATGGGTCTCCATGTGGTTCCTCCAGTTCCAGGGCTCAGCCTCCATCAGCATCACTCCATGTGGCTTGACAGCAGGAAGATGGAGTAGAGAGTCTATGTGTGCCCCTCCTCCTGGGGGGAAGATAGGAGTTCCCAGAATCCTCAGGAGAAGGCCATGCCCACACAGAGGTCTCATTGGTTATGCTCTGATTGACAGGCTAGACTCCACCCCTTCGCAAGTTGACAGGATATGATGTAACTGCCACACATGGCTTAGGTCCTCAGTGACACATTTGCTCTTTAATGCTTTAAAGAACTCTTGTGCCCCAGATTTGCTCAATGCAGCATATCATTTGAGTTCTTGAAAGCTGTTTCTAAGAAAGTTGACTGTGGATTCAATTAAAATGAGATCCTTGACAACTTCAATCTTTTCTCCATTTATCATGATGTTGTATATTGGTCTAGTGATGAGGATTTTGTTTTCTTTACGTGGAGGTGTAACCCATTGTGGAAGCTGCAGTATCTGATCTTCATCAGTAAGTGCCTCAAGTCCTCTTCACTTTCAGCAAGCAAGGACATGTCATGGGCATGTCACAGATCATTAATGCATCTTCCTCAAATTCTAGTGCTGCATTTTTCTATGAGAGTCCAGCTTCTCAGGTAATGTACTCAGCATACAAGTGGAATAAATATGGCAAAAGGATACAATTCTGATGCATACCTTGCTTGATTTCAAACCATAAAACATCTTCTTGTCCTATTCAGATCACTGAGTCTTGGGCTATATACTGGTTCAGTATGAACACATTTTAAGTGTTCCAGAATTCCCATTCTTTGCAATGTTACCCATCATTTGTTACATGAATAAATGGAGTTACATGATTTGATATGAGTATTAACCTTAGTAAGGTAGGTTGGGAATGTAGTCTCAAATATGTGCAGTTTAATCGAAGGAAGGAAGGAAGGATCAATAGTAAGTGATAAATGAAAGGGAAGGGAGGAAGTGAAATGCAAGAGCTCTGAAAAGGCTCCACATCTCCAACGTTTCCAAACTAGAAGAGGACCTGGGATTCTCAAGCATCTAACAGTAGCCCAGTATCATTAGGGCATGGAAGGGTGGTCGGATGGGGTCTTGTCAAAGTAAAGCTCCAGAGCTACATGAGCATCTTCTGAGATCTGGGCTTTACTATAGCAGCAATGTGCAGGCATTAGGGAGTTCTCTGCAGGAGTATTTTCTGATCACATTTTTGGTACCATAGAGAATTCAATTCTCTGTGTGGAGAACGTACCCAAGGGGGGGAGGGTGGCAGTGTGGAGACTTGCTAGGAGGCCAGAGAAGAGTCATGTAGGCATATCATGATGATGGCAGTGGAGAAGGAAAGCGGCTAATGAAATCAGGGGATTTTTAGGAATTCGGCTTAAAAGGACTTGGTGGATGATGGCTGTGGGTCATGAAGGAGAGTAAGAACTCTTGGATAATCCCTGTCCTTATGGTTTGCATGTTCAGTTAGATCGTGACCTTGCCGGAGAGGGAACTCTGGAAGTTATCACTTTGAGGTGGCATGGAGCAAGACCCACTCATCTGTCAGTTTGTCATCCTGTGATGGTGTCCATGTTACTGCGATGCTAGAAGCTCTACCAGTAGGATCACTCCTGATGAACAGGTTTCAGCAGAGATTGCAGACTAAAATGAGATGGGGAACAAGGAATGGGCTTCTTCCTTCTGAGGGATTAGACACGGAAAACTTTGTGAATAGTATGAGAGCCATGTATGATATAGTCCAAGAAATTAAATTCAGATTGGATAGCCCTCAGGCTGCAAGTGCAGATGAGGAAGAACTGCCTCTTCAAAGCACAATTGACTTTAATGATGTGAGTGGAGTAAAGCTTTCAGAACCTTCACTTGCTGATGACTCAAAATTCAAAGACATAGTTACAAGCATCGATTAGCAGTAAGAACATGAAATGTACTAAGTATGAATCTAGGAAAATTGGAAGTTGTCACAAATGCAATGGAACACATAAAGATCAAGATCCTAGGAATTTCTGAGCGGAAATGGACTGACGTTAGCCATTTTAAACCAGACTATGCTGTGGTTTACTATGCTGGGAAGGACACATTCATGAGCAATGGAGTCGCATGTACTATCAAAAGGAACATTTTAAGATCTATTCTGAAGTACAATACTGCATGTGACAGAGTAAGATCTGCACGCCTACAAGGAAGACCTGTGACTATCACTATCGTTCAAATGTACACACCAACCAGAGTCAGTCATAAAGAAGTTGAAGACTTCTACCCAAGTCTTCAGTCTGAAATTAATCAAGCATGCAATCAAGATGCATGAGAAATTCCTGGTAACTGAATTGGGAACGTTGGAAACAAAGAGGATGGATTAGTAATTGGAAAACATGACCTTGGACCTAGAAATGAAGCTGGAGATTGCATGGTAGAATTTTGCCAACCAAGAAGTCGTGGAAATTCTTGTCCCAGAAGCCAAAGGAAGGGATGTTCCTGTTGTGATGTTGGGGTCACTCACGTTGAACGCTGATGATAAGAGTTCGGCTGAGAGAAGATTTGTGAATCCATAGGGATGTAAATGAAAATCCCTTGGGGTATTCAGGGGCTGGGTCACCATCGAGGCTTCTTCTTTACGCACCTCCCACTCCTAGTTGTCTGTCTCTGGACAGAAATCCAGTGACCTCCAGCCAAGTTCTCCTTTCGCTGGCATTTGAAAGTTGGTGAGGAGGACAAACAGCCAGTGAACGGCACATCGGAGATTTCGTAGAATAATCCTTCACCATTACATATGCAAGAAGCCATGGGGGTGCAGTGGTTGAGTGCTCAACTGGTCACAGAAAGGTCAGTGGTTCAAACCCACCACTTGATCCTGGGGAGAAAGATGTGTCCGTCTGCTTCATGAATGATTTACAACCCTGAGAAGCCTATGGTGAGGTTCTACTCTACCCTACGGGGTCACGGTGAGTTGGGGTCATCTCAACAGTAGTGGGGTTTATCTCATGCACAGCCACTGTTCTCTTGCTGCAGTGGACCCACCATCTCCACAGCAAGAGGCTGAGTCTCTCAGGCATGGACTTCTTTCCACCTCCAAGCCACTCACTCAGAGTGAGACAAACACCCCACGGCCTATGGTCACCACGTTTTGAATGAAAGCCTCCTTTGCTCTTTTCTCCCTTAAATACTGATTCACTTATTGAAAATTTCACCCCTTAACCAGAAGCAGATCATTCTGAAAGGTCTGTCATCGTTAAGCTATTCTAGATTTTAATATTTTCTTTTTTTCCTCCCAACTGGTTTTTTTTTTGGCTCTTTTATTTTGTTATTGTTGTTAGCTCTTTCAACTCTTCATTTTGTATTTTTGTGTTTTTTCGGTATATGAAATCCAGGATAGGTGAATCTTTTGAGATAATAATTGGATGAATGGTTTCTTGGGGGTATGCCAGGGAGGGTGGGGAGAAATGGGGAGCTACTAACAAGGAGTACAAGAAAAGGAAAAATCTTCTAAAATTGATTGTGGCAATGATTATACTTAAATTGGATTATGCCCCGATGAAACTGTTTATTAATACAAAAGCAAGAAAGAAGGTCTGGTTTAGGCTGTGTATGGCATTTTATGAAAAAGATTCTTGGAACCTAGGACAGAAGCCAAAGTATTACCTTGACTAACTGGTACTGAAAATTAGGCCATTTGTGAGAGTGTTTGGTGACTTGCAGGGTTACCTCTGCTTCCTCCATGCCACCGCTAGCCCACCTGCTATTGTTGTCAGGTGTCTCAGTGACTCGGTTCCAACTCATGGCGACACTGCCCAGTCCGTCACCATCCTCACAATTGCTCTTGAGCTCCAGCCCATTGTTGCAACTACTGTGTCACTCCATCTCATCGAAATTCTTCCACTTTTTCAGTCCCCCTTTCCTTTATTTTTTCAGGGACTGGTCTTTCCTGATCATATGTCCAAAGTATGTGAAATGAAATCCCACCAACCTCATGCCTAAGGAACAATCTGTCCATCATTCCTCCAAGACAGACGTGTTTTATTCTTCTGGCTGTCCATGGTACTTTACATATTCTTCGCCAACACCAGAGGTCTAAGGCATCCATTATTCTTCAACCTTCCTTATTTGTGGTCCCAACTTGCAAATGCAAATGAGGCAACGGAAAGTTCTATGGCTGGGTTCAGGGTGCCTTAGACCTCAAAGCGACATGCCGTATATACTCGAGCATAAGCCAAGTTTTTCAGCACATTTTTAGTGTCGTTTTTGTGGTAAAATTAGGTGCCTCAGCTGATATTCTGGTTGGCTTATCCTCAAGGATATATGGTATGTGCTCTTTCCCATTTTGAAGAAGACTCACGTGGAAGATTTGCTCAATGTACTGTGTCGTTTGCTCTCTTGACTGTTGCATCCATGAGTGTTGATAAGGCTATATCCAAGTAAAATAAAACTCTTGACAACGTCAATCTTTTCTCCATGTATCATGCTGTGGTCGATTGGTCCAATTGTGAGGATCTTTGTTTTCTTGATGTTAAGCCAATACTAACACCTCAGTCATGGATGATATTCCTCAGCAAGGGCTTCCAGTCCTCCTCACTTCCAGCACACAGGCTTTGGTCATCAACAGATCACAGGTTTTCGATAAGCCTTTTGCCAATTCCGAGGCCGCGTTCTTCATAGAGTCCAGCTTCTGGATACTTGCTCAGCATACAGATTGAATAAGTATGGTGGAAGACTGCCACTGTGATGCACACCTTCCCCGAACTTAAACTCTGACGCATGGCCTTGCTCTGTTTGAAGGAGTGTGCCTATTGGTCTATGTGCAGATGCCGCATGAGCACAGTTAAGTGTTCTGGAGTTCCTCGTGATTGGTTACGAGCTGCACAGTCAAATGATGCTGCATAGTCGATAGAATACAAATAAACATCTTTCTGGCAGTCTCTGCTTTCAACAAAGATCCATTTGACATCAGCAACCGTAGCCCGCCTTCCACATCCTCTTCTAAATCAGGCTTGGGTTTCTGGCAGCTCCCTGTTGAAGGATTGGTGAGGCCATTTAAAAATTCTCTATCTGCCCCAAGTTTTAAAGTGGCCTCTTCTGGCCAATTAAATAGAGGCATGAGGTCCCACGGAGGGAGGAAGAGGTCATTTCAGAAGGTTTTATACACCTCATGAGAGGAAATCTTTCATCGTGAAGCCAGCTCCACATTCAAAAGTCGGTTGTTGTTAGCTGTCAAGTTGAATACGACCTTGGGCACTCCATGCCCTTGCTGCTAGCTTCTTTCACGTAGCAAAATCTTTTTAAGGTCTGTTCATGTCGCAACAGGTACCAGGGCTTCTCTCCTTTTTTATGGCAGCATAATATTCCAGCAGCAGACGTTTCCATCGCGGGTCTGCCATCTCGTCATGTCGTGGCAGCTTTTCTGCTGCGATGATGTCATGCCACCGGTGTTTCAAGTAGCGGAAGGGTCACACAGGGTGGAGAGATCTAAGTAGAGTTTCCAAACTGAGACAGAAAAGCGTGGTCCGGACGACTTCCAAAACTCAGTCAATGAAAGCCCTATAGTTCCTAATGGAACATTGACCAAGATAGGGCTAAAAGGTGTGCTCCTTGGGTTGGCAAAACACACTTTACATACTCAGTGGTCACAGTGATAGATCTATGGTCCTGGGGCAGGACTGGACACCATCTGTTGTGTATGGGGTTACCAGGAGTCAGAGTCAACCCGACACCAACTAACAATAACAATATGCTTTTGAATGAGAATCTTGTATGGAGGTGAGAGGGTTCCCCTCGCCTGAGATACACTAGAATGACCTCCACAGAATGACCTTTTGCTCCCTAAATGAGACCCCATGCCTCTGAGCACACATGCAGGTGTCCAGGAATGAGGAGGGGAGTTGTGGGTGTCGTATGGAGTTTCAGTGGATGACTTGGCCCTCCTCCCAGTACCTTCTGTGCCCCAAATGCTGAAAGCATTTGGCACAGTCCTGGCACACCAAAGAGCAACTAAAGGGAACTGTAGCAGAAACACCCATATTAAAAAATTGGCAGCCTCTCCTAAATGTGATAATTAGTTATAAGAGGAGAAAGATTCACCCAATCGTGTGGTGGAACTTCTGGGTGTCTGTAGGATGACTAATGAGTTTTATGGTATTTCCATGTCCCTACAGAACTGTAGATCCCGAGACAGTGAAGCACTCTGTGTGCTCAATATGGTTGTTTGACACTTGGAAAAATGAGGCCCAGAGAAATTAGGCGCAAATTCAGTCATTTAAATTACATCCAAGGGCATCAAAACTTACCAATGCCAGAGTCACCTCTCTCTGGCATCCAAAATCTCAGGGCTGTTTCCCCTAACCATGCTGCCTCTGAGGCCTCTCGAGTCCTGGTTCCAGGCTCAGTGTGGAAGACGGAGAACAAGCAAAAGAGAAAGGGCTTTCAAAAGCATAGTGTTTAGGCTGGGTCCAGACTAGGCAGCCCCCATCTCCTCTTCGGCTCCTCGGGAAGATAGAACTCCAAGGCCCCCATTTCCATCCTCTCGGGAAGATCAATGACCTATTGACGTCTGCATCTTCTGCCCCCGCATTCCAAGGAGCTTCTCTCTCCAGACCCAGGTTGGGCAGCCCCTGTCCCAGCGCTCCAGGGAGTAAGTTGGCAAATAACAAAGGCACTTCCCACGGATCGCATCCTGACTCAAGCAAGGTCCTGCAGCTGCCAGCAGAAAATCTCCCTTCTTGTTGTCAGCGTACACCTCCCTAGCTCGAGTCCCGTATATCTCCCATCGCCTCACCGACAAGCTGCGATTTCCCTGACCCAACTTGTTGGGTCTCAGAACCCGCCCAGGAGCTCAAGATGCACCTGTCCCCCTCTCTGCTCTCCCTTCCCTCCCAGGAGCTCTTTCCCTGCCCTAATGGAGCCGCTCTGAACCTCACGTTCTTTGTCTCCATTCTATCTCTGTTCAGTCTCTCAGTGTTGACCTGCACCTGTACCTGTTCATTCGCAGGGTGATGACAGACTTAATGTGCATCCCCGGGGGTGTTCAGGGGATGCCCTGAAAGGAATCTCTCCTACCAGGTAGCAGTCCCAGAGTCTCTACTTTTTTCACTTTTTTCTTTTTAACTCAGCAGATCAAGACTCGGCGAGCAGAGATCCTGGGAGCGAGAGTATCATCATGTTCCTTAAATATTGTCTTCAGCTAGCACATTTGCTGCAGAGAATGTTGCAAAGAGAGGAACGCTTTTGAAAATAAAGGAGGGGGATGTGGGTGGAGGAGAGGAAAGAAAGGAGGAGGAGGAGGAGGAGAAGAACGAAGGACCCTCACTGCACTCATCGTTCTACGCTACAGATAGAAGCACTCGCCCTTGGGGCGTCTTTCCTCCCCGTCAATATCCTTGGCATGTAGCTGAGCATGTTTTGCATAAAGTTAGGATCAATACAGTGCCGTCATCCACTTAACACAAGACACCCTCGTTTTAATGCCTGTGCACCACCCTCGGCTTTTGTCACCGAAATGCTCAGGTGGACACCGAAGGGGGCAGGAGGGTCCAATAGATCTTTCCTGACTTCAGTTCTCCCATAACCAGCTGGTGACCCCTGGGGTCTCATCCTCCCACACTCCCCCTGCCCCTGGTCCAGTGTGCACAAATCACAGACACCACGCCGTCCGTCCACCCCACCCACCAAGAGTCCAGAGGCAGGATCCGCCCAGACGGCTCAACGTGAAGAGGACCCCAGCAGAGGTCCACGGGGAAAGTTTCTGGGGTCGCAAAGGGGGAGGGCTTCTCCTGCCCTGTCTGTGCAAGGCATCCTGACGCCACACCCTCCAGCCTCCTTGCTGGGCGGGCTGTGGAGCAGGGGTGTGGCTTCCCATGGGGGGAGTCCACATCTCCGTAAGAATGGCACTCAGACCTGGAGAAGCAGGTTGCTTTTGGTTTCTTCTGCTTCCTTCCAGAGGTTTTGTTTAAATGGAGCCAGAATGCTGTCCAACATCCAGCGGGACAATTCCCACTCCAGGCCAAACGGAGCCCGGTGGTGCTGGGTTTCACATTGGGTTTCCACTGCTCCAGGTGCCCTGGTGCACTGTGGCCACAGTATCAATCCACCCTCCTACCCTTTGCCCCGTGGCCAACTGATCTACTGCTTTCTTTTATTTCCGACGGCTGCTTTATAAGACCCAGTCTGGTCTACTTACTGAGTAGGCGTGGGAAAGTGAGGAAATGACTAGCAATAAAAATGACGAATTCAAAATGTACAAAATGTGAAAAAATAAAATGGATATGTTTCCGTTGAGGTCTTCCCCAATAAAGGCTTTTTAATGAACACCGTGTATTCTGGAATGAGGACCCTCCTTCCCATCAACCCACACACACCGGACACACACCTAGTCAAGAAAGGGACTATACAACTGGATGTAGCTCTCCTTGACTGGATCAGTGGAGAGGAAGCAGCCAGCGCCGACGTCCAAGACTGCCTTCCCAAGCTGGGAGTCCACCGTGGACGCCAGAGGCCCGGCTATCTAAGTGCAGCTTCTTAGCTTCCTCGGGTTTCAGCATTTCCCAAGAGATCATTTAAAATCGCATTTGTTACTTTATCATCTAATCACATATAAGCCTCTCCCCACACTCCCTCCGCCCTGCCTTCCTTCCAAGGAATGCACTTTCTGGAGTGCACTGCACTCAGCCAGCTTGGAACTCCTGACGGGAAGCAGGAATGGCGCCCAAGAGCATATGATTCCAGCCGCTCAGTGAGCAGCAAAGGCCCCCCCACCCAAGGCAGCTGGCTCTCACGGAAGAGAACAAACCAGTGTAAGTCTAAGTGAAGCTGGGGTCTAGGACTTGCTTGCCCCAACCAGAGCACTCACTGGCCTCTTGGCAGGACAACAGACGTCAGATGAAGTGTCCTTCTTCTTGCCATTCTTGAAAGTTAAGCGAAACATCTGTTCCAGGATCTCATGATTTCCAGTGGAGGTGGCCCGGGCTAGAAGACAGGATCTCTTCCCTAGAAGATAAGCAAGATTGAGCGGCAAAGGTTTGGCTGTGGGACTCAGGGACCAGGTTATGGCTGTTGATGGAAAGATAGCTGGGGGTATTATGGGAAGCCAACTGCATGCACCCCAAATGCAAGCTGCTTGCATATGTGCCTTTTTCAAAGCACGCATAGTTTTATAAGAAATAGTTATTATTGATCAATTGGCATAGAAGGCTTCCACTGCTTTCTTTCTTCTGATGGATCAGGGAAAAGAGGTGATAGATAGATAGATAGATAGATAGATAGATAGATAGATAGATAGATCCAAAAAACTATGGTACCACTTCAATGGCACATTCATGTTCTTAAAGGACTCACAATGATATGAAGAGATGGTTTATGAACAGGTATGGTTTAGAAATTTTATCAAAACAATGGGAGTAAAGGTCCAATATCCCAGGAGTGTTGATGAAAAATGCCAAAATTAAATGAAGTGGTTAAAGAGGGCAAAGAATCCATGGTCTTTGGGTAGGTGCGTGATACAATCCATCAGATCAGTTTTCCCTCTAACTCGAGGGAACGCCTACTCTTGATAGAGAAGTGTGGAAAAGCTTCAAAGCAGCAGCTGAGCTCCACATCAGAATACACCTGGGGCATTTCTAGGAACGCCGCCCGAGACCTCGCTGGGCCTAGTCTGAGCCTGCTGACTGAGGGTCCACTGGCAACCCCCAGGAACCGGCCATATCCCCACAACTCTCTGGAAGAGTCTGATGTACAGCAAGGTTGATCCTTTGGGGACTGAATTCTTTTCTGCTTTGAATGTGTTGCTGTTGTTGTTATTGATGGTATATTTTCAGGAATGGGAGGCATAGTGAAATCAAGGGAGGGAGTTTTTTTGGTTTGTTTTTTGAAGGCTCAGATGCATTTTCATACCGTTCCATGAGGCCACGTATGTCCCAAGAGGCATCTGGTGGCAGGAGAGGTGGAATGAACTCGTATCTGCAGATTCATGTACTTATTCAGATCCCCACAGGTCCACACACCACACCTGGGAGAGCAGGGTCCTAAGAAAGCTGAGAGCCTGAAAATGTTGATGGGTATCATATGTCCCATGGGCCAGGAAAGGTTTAAGAGTCCATGATGGAAAAAAAGAGACACACTTAGGTGTTGGAAAAGGGTGTGGTGCATTTATACATGTTCAGGATGATGAAACCAGAAGTGCCTATATATATATAGATTTTTTTTCTGCCCCAATTCTACAACCCCCCAAAATTGACCCGGTCAGCAATGTCTGTGGCTCTGGCTTTGTTTGGCTTTTCTTTCTCCCCAACCCCACACACCCCTCCACCTCTAGCTCAAGTGCATTTAGTATAAATTCGATTCTGGATTGTGACTTTGCTTGTTGGGATTATCTGATTGGATCTGTGCCAGAAATAGTGAGAACCATCCGCTCTGGTTTTTAAAATGTCATTGGAGCTTACATCAGTCGCTGTGCTGGATTTACAAAATGAGATGAAAAGAAGGGAACCCACATATATATTTGGGGGTACCAGAAGCCAAAAAGTTGGTCTTTCTAGCCACACGGTGTGGGAGGAATTAAAAATGACACAGGAGAATAAATTGCTTTTAGTATGATGGAAGAATTTGTTTTGACCTGCTGTAAAGTTGGCTGGAAATATTAGGGAGGTGTTAAAGTGATTTCAAAATGTGATTTCCCACTACCCTCTCCACTAACTTAGCCGTCCAATGGGGGGGTGGTAATAGTAATAAACAAGTACATAAATGGAAACATCAGCATCTTGCGCCCTGGTCCTGTGAAAGAGCATCTGTCTGCAAGGATGGCTTAGAAATGTCATCATGCAAAGGAAATGGAAAGGGAACCTAAGCATGACCAGTAATGGTAAATGGTGGGAAAAGACGCTTTCATAAGTAAATGTTGCCAATGAACCACTGTCACTGGGGGCGGGGATGGCATCATCAGTGGCTCTGGTCAGGAGCACAGCCCTGTTCTCTGTGTCGGAGCCCCAGCAGGTCACGAAGGCTTCTTTTGTAAACAGTGACGCAAAGGTTGCCCTCAGCTTGCTCTTCCCTAGAACATACACTAACCTTGGGGGCTCCATCCACCAAGTAATGGGTGACCTTGGAGTCTATAGCTCCTGAGTTGTTGAAGAAACACCCCCACTCCCCAACCTTGAATTGTGCTGCCCTTTCCCCTGCAGCCCTCGAGGCTCAGGGTTCGCCCTTTCCACGAACACTTCCAGCTCAACCCGTATCTGCCCTTCAAAGTCCTGGGTAGACCTCTTTCTTCTCCAAGACATAGTGCCTTCTCTGCTGGTCTCTGCCTCTGCCTCACCTCTTCATCATGTGTAACCACAATGGCACTTGTCTCAGAGTAGAGGGGGTGGGGTTTGCATTTGTCTCTCTCCTCCCATAAGAAGAGTTGATGAGAGGCAAACTGTCAGTTCCTATTTATGAGCAACCCCTGACCCACACTGTTGATATTGACTGTCGTCTGGTCAACCCTCAAGCCACGGAGGTCCCAAGCACAACAGGTTTGGACCATAGGCTGTGATCTACCAGTTGCACACATTACAGCAGGGACCAGGAATCTTTTTATCCACCAGGGGTAATTTGAATATTTGTAACGTCATTCTTGGGTCATCCTCCTGGTCAAACATCACACTGGTCAAACAGATAATTAAATCACTCCTAATGGGATGACTGGAACATTTTTGGCTTCTCTTTGGTGAAGGCACCACCCCACCCCTCTGGCATTAGAGAGTCACCAAAGTGCTTATTGAATACCCATCATGACTTATTATCCTTTATCATTTGGGAATATGATTCATTTATGTCAGCACCTTCTCGGACCAAGCAAATATGCTCTCCCTCGGCTGCCAGCATCAACTATGAGAGCCACAGATGCATTTGTCCTCAGCAGAGAACAGTCCACTCTGAAGGTCCCGTGGTCATTCTTGTCATTTGACACGACACTTTTCTTTGGCTCCCCCAAAGATAACTACTAGGTCATGTGTTATGAATCGGTTCAGAGTTCAGTCAGAGTGACTGTGGCCAGAGGCATCTAGCACAAGGACTTAAGACCACGGGCTTTGCTGGATTTGACCACTTGGTTAGACTAGACGCTTGATTACTTATGAGCACTGTAGGCAAATCACCCCTGACTCCTTTGTTCCCTCACAACAATCCATACTAATCTCCACTCGCAAAACTACTGAAGGGATTGGACAGAAGAGCACGCACAAAGGGCCAAACCCAGCTTATTCACGATTATTCTGACGCTCTCATTGTATGAACAAAGAAACTGAGACCTGACGTTTCCATTTTCAGGGCGTTTTAAACATCTTACAGTTGGCCAGTGACACAAGGAGTGAGAGCTTAGATTCCCTGTCCCAATATGGAACATTGCCCACCACAGGGCAGCACCAACTGGCTCCAAGAGGACACAGGGGACCCTATTAGCGATGCCTTGTTCACACTCTGTAGGGAGGGGGTGGGGCGTAGACAGTGCGGCATGGATGCTTCAGCAGGTGTGAACTTGACCTTTTGATGGACCCAATTTTCAGGGAGAGAAGGAAGGATGAGTCCTGGTATTATTATTCTTATTATTACTTTCAACAATTTTATTGGGACATAATTCACATAGCATATCATCCCATAGTTCACTCAGATCAAGAAGAGTTGTACAATCATAACCATAATCACTTTTTTAAACATCTTCTTCGTTTTCATAGTCCTTGTGATTAGCTCCCCACTTCCTCCCAGTCTCTTCTGCCACACTCCCCAGAGATCATTCATCCAGTCACGGTCTCTAGGGATTCACAGACATAAAACACTGGTATTATCATTATTATTTCAAGTTGCTCACAGAGTCCCTCAGCAAGATAATAGTCAGTGGACAGAATACGTTTCATTTCTGCCCTCCCAGAATGTAAGCCCAGTGGGGCAGGTAACCAGTGAACAAATATACAGAGAGACCTGATCACAAATTGCGGTAAATGCCAGGAAAGACCAGAGCAGAGGACATTTCTGGGACACCAATTTAGAGGAGGGTGAGTGGGTGGGGATGAGGGATGAGGGAAGACTGCTCATCTTAAATGAAGAAACAACGAAATCCTACGGAACCCTAAAAGGCCAAATACTGTTTTTTTTTGTCTGTGGCGGCTATTTGGAAGCAGCATTTGGGGACCAACTCAGGGTACGATTTGGGGACAAAAGATGACGGATGCCTGCAGTGTCGAGCGTTGCATGACAGCACTGGGCTCCCTGAGTCCCCTCAGCTTCCCTGGAATAAGCCAACGTACCACATTATATTGGTTGGCATTTACATAATGCTCACAGTGCGCTTGCCTTAGAACCTTGTCCAAACCCCCTTTCTACCTGTCAATTTCTATCAGAATTAGCATATTTTTTCTTTAGAAACTCAGCAAAGAAAAAAAGCGTTGGCTATTATTCATGAAAAATATATTTGGCTCTAAAATAATGAATGTTAAGAAGATTAACAACCACAGAATTGCTTCTTGGAATAAGCTCTTCACACTCATGCCCCTGTTCTGAAGGTGTTTGACTAAGGTCCAGACAGAGAAAAAATGCCCCCAATTCAGCCTGTGAATGCACGTGCATATTTGGGGGCATTCCAGTGACCAGAGTGTACTGCTGTCGCTCCTAACTAGACATATGGCATTCATATTGTGACACATATGGTCATAAAAAGACTACAAATAGTAGTACTACCTTCCTCCTGGAATTTTTCTCCATCTTCTCCCATCTTTGTGGATCCCTCCTGTCTTTAATACTTCCAGGCATCTATCCTTATGATTTAAAATATGATCAGAGCCATGCCAATTGGCCTTTATTTATTTTTCTAATGATTTCCTTATTTTGGAGTTTCTTTTCTTCCTTGATAGACTCAAGATGGAAGGGCCTCAGCCCTTCCTCTAGATCCACCTCTAAACCAACATCCTCATTGTACAGGTGGGAAAATCCAAAGTCAAACAGGAAGTTCCCCAAAGACTCAAGATAGCTTAGCACACCTGTGAGTGGGACTCAGCCTCCTAACTTCTCACCCCGTGTGCTCTTCCCTATTATGCCGCAACTACTGATGCCAAACACAAAGTCGAATTTCAGCAACTACTTGCTGACCGATCATGAAAGACATTTTAAAGATGTTTGAAAGAAGATGGTGGGGTGGAATTCCAAACACTCGGGTGTTTCATGGTCCCGTAGAAAAGACTCGTTTAAGGCAGCTTCGGATGGAACAGCCAATGAAAGAAGAATAGCCAGTTCAAAGGAAGAGAGTGGTTGCGTGTGTCAAATCCTGCTGGGAGATCAAGTAACTAGAGGTTACAAGTGTGTCTTAACGTAGCACGCTGGAGGTCACTTACAGGCGAGTAGAAAGTCTTGGTGGAGTGGACTAGGAGAGAGAGTGGCTTGAGGACTGTGACCTGTATTAAAGGATATCTTTGTCGCGTATGGCTTTTGTGTTAGTATGGCACCTGAAGTGTCTAAGGGTCTAGTGCGACAACAGAAGTACTGCAAGTCGGTGACGCTGATAAACAGACTTTTCTTTTCTCACAGTTCAGGAGGCTAGAATTGGAAGTCGGAATCCCAAACACTGGCTCTGGGGAACCTGTCCCTCTGTTGGCTCTGGAGGAAAGTCCTTGTTGCTTCAGCTGCTGCCTCCGTGTTTTACAGACTCTGTGTGTCCTGGACTGTGTCGTAGTCACTTCAGATAGCTAGCGCTAAGGTATCTAGTTATCTCACTGAGGTATCTGTCTGGTTATCCGGTGCCTCTAGAAGAGAAACAGATTTGCGATGACAAGAATATAGAAGTCGCAACGTTAGACAATTCTCTGCCACCTGTCAATTCCTGGTGTTTCGCAGCATGTAGCCTATTTCCTTAACTGAGGAAAGCTCTGTCAGAGTGTTGAAACCACAAGTTTAACCAGGTGTTACAAAACCTTTGATTGACTTAACTGTACCCGTACATGTTCGCCCAATGTTTCAAAAAATGAGACAAATGTGACTGCTTTTCCAAGGCCCTCTACTCCAAGAAGTTTTGAGGCTCCTCCGAGGGTTAGATTCTGATAGGAGCCTGTTGACAAAAACAGGAGTTTCTGTGCGGAGGGGTGTTAGGAACAAGAGTAAAGAAGCAGATTCTGTAGAAGGTTCTCGATATGAATTCTTATCCACAGCAAGGTCGCCTTTTGACTTCTGGGGTCCATTATAATTTAAATTTCCTCTTAAATAAACACGTGTACCTGGGGCAGCTGAATCATATTCAAAAGTATTTTCACACTGAAGATGGGGGTGGTGGCAATGGTGGAGATATTAAGGGGAACATTGTGAATTCTTTAGATTGGGTTTAATTGGAAATGATCTCACATGTTTATTCAGTTTATTTGCTGAGAGCTAGTGATGTGGACTTGAAATAGGCTAAGTGGCTATTGGCTATTAAATCACACGTATAATGGGCACATTAAAGCATATACTGTGCATTTGTACAGCACTTAGCTTACAAAGTGCTTTTGTATACATTTGATTCCCCAACCACAGTGCCAGATGAGCAGGGCAGGGGTTATCATTGCCGGCTTACAACGATAGAAATGAGGATAAGAGAATGTTAAAGACTTAGTGTCAGAACAGGCTTCCTGTCTCCAAATCCAGTCCTATTTCACCAAGGCATACTACCTCCCTGAGTTTTTGCTCTGTTACAATTCAAAGTCTCTAGGGCTGACTCAGGAGCCCTGGTGGCATAGTGGCTGCTAACCACCGGGTCAGACTTTCGAAATCACTAGCCACTCCACAGGCAAAAGACAAGACTTTCTACTCCCACAAAGAGTTACAGTCTCAGAAAAGCTGCTGGGGTAGTTCTACCCTCCTATAGGGCCATGCTGAGTCAGAGTTAACTCGATGGTAGTGAGTTTGGTTCGGTTCGGTTCGGTTCAGTTTGGTTTGGTTTGGTTTGGTTTGGCTTGGAGGACTAACTACCACCTTGGGTTTCTTAGCCCACAGCATAGGTCCATAGGTCACGTGATGAGGAACTGGTGCTCTTCGCTGATGACAAATATCACGTCTCCCCTTCTGAGTCATGTGTGACCCGTTGAAGTGACGGGAAAGCAACAAGAAGCTTGGGAAAGGGAAATTGTCCTCCTCCTTCCCTTTGAACCCTCACAGAAAATAGGTCATTCTCCACGCTTAAGCTTGGCACATGCCTTCAGCACTCTGGACAGTTCAATCACTCAACACACACCACAAAAAACTAATTCTCATCTAGTCCCAAATGGCTCATTCAGTATTACGGACACTTAAGCCCTAGCCGAACCCAGCAAAAATGCAGCTCCCCGCCTAGCCTCATTCTCTCAGAACTACAGGAAGTACATGAACTTGTATCCACATAGCAAATATGTTAGTCATTTTCCGTTCCTGGGCAACAGATTAACCAGACATTATCTTTGCACTATTAGTCAACAGATACTTCCTGAGCACCCTTCTTTAACAACAAGAGCAATTCAAGACCATCCCACTCCAGAGATGGCGTGGTCAATCCTCTAGTGTGCCAAATCATTGGGGCTCAGTCTTTGACCACTGGTCAGGATTGAGGACAATGGGATCTCATCATTTTCACTTCCCCAGTGGCCTATCAAATTAAAAACAATAATTTTATTGCCTTCTATCAAATTAAAAACAATAATTTTATTGGGGGCTCATACAACTCTTATCAGAATCCATACATAAGTCCATTGTGTCAAGCACATTTGTACATTTGTTGCCATCATCATTCTCAAAACATTTGCTTTCTGCTTGAGCCTTTGGTATCAGCTCCTCCCTTCTATCAAATTTTATCTTTTTCCTGAATAGCATGATTCCATGTTCATTGTCCATTGCACCAATCAGATGTTTAACAATGAAAATATTCGGGGCAGTAGACCACTCAGAGACACCTGCCAGGATCATTACATATCTAAGAATGTTAGGTATCTCAGGAACAACCTTCTTTAAGACCAGACCCAGGGGCATTTAATTCCACACTCCTATTATGATGGAAAGCCACCAGCCTCTCCACAAGAGAATGATGAAGTTGTCTGCTCTGGTAAGACTTACAGTCTCAGAAACCCACTAATACAGTTCTACTCTGTCCTATCGGGTCACAGTACATAAGAGTCAACTTAATGGTAGTGAATTTGGGATTGGTTTAAAGGTGGCTCAGTTACTTGTTCCATGAACTGGAAAGCCCAATCACACTATCAGCACCATGAATGACTAACTCAGTTTCACTCAGATAGACCAACAACTCAGTTGCTAACTCTTAGCACCAACTCAGTCAGTCATCATCCCTTGACCCTGGAGACATCTCCCCAATAGTAATACGTGGAAAATTCAACCACCTTCTTGGTCGTGGTGTTGTTAGACACTGTCAAGTCAGTTCTACCTCATAGCAACCCAATGTGCAACAGAACAAAACACTGCCCGGTGCTGTGCCATCCTCACCACTCTGCCTATGTTTGAACCCATTGTTGCAGCCATGGTGCCAATCCATCTTATGGAGGGTCTCCTAATTTTTTTGCTGTCCCTCTTTTTTTTTTTCAAAGCATAATGTCCTTACCCAGGGAGTGGCCTTTCCTGACTACATGCCCAAAATACATGAGATGACGTCTCACCATCCTTGTTTCTAAGGAGCGTTGGGTTGCTCTTTTGGAAGTCCCTGGTACTTTGAATATTCTTCACCAGCACTGTCATTTACAAGCATTCTCGGTCTTGGTGGCATCCTTATCACATGCTTGCTGTTCCACCAGGCAGCCACGTCATACCAGCAGAACACGTAACAGTTTATGATCATGGTTCTGTTCTTTCAGTTCCTCTAAGAAAGAGCTTAGTCATGTTTGAAATTTCACCAATACCCCAGCCAGGCTCTCTCTCAGCAACGGGAGCAATTCAGTCACATCATTTCTGCTTCATGATACTTAGTCTCACTCCCCCTGAGTCCCCACGCCTAAAACAATTCCCACAACTAGAACAAGATGAAGCAGTTCTTCTTAAAATTGTTCTACCTGCTGTTTCTATGACACCGTGACATCCCCGGTCTCCCTCTTAGACGACAGCATCTCTGTGATGCTCAGGGCCTCTCCACCCCCACATCCCCCCAGGTTTCAGCAACAGTGTTCTCCTCCCACTGTGGAGAGCAATTTTCATCCAAATGAGGGCGAATTTTAGGAACCACAAGCCTTCAGTCACTATTGAACAGAAAACATTTCATTTCTCGTTAACACAAGATGTGGTTAATTTCTACCTCTCAAAACCCACACTTTGGTTCTCATGCCTCCTTTACTCTATCCTCTTTGCATCCATTCCTGATGGTGGGAGAACCACTCTAGCAGGCTCCATCAATAGCTGATGCCATGCTCAGACAGGCATCTGTTAAATTTACTCATTCATTTATTCAGCAAACGTTGGTTAAGCACCTACACCGTTCTCAGAACTAGAAGTTCAACAGTTAACCAAACAAAAGCCATACTTCTAATAAGCAAATATTCTAGTTGAAGGAGACTAAATCATAAACACAAAACACAATGTTAACTAATAGGTGGCAAAAACATTGTTGAGAACAAGGGGGGGGGGGTCACCGCAGAGACCCAAAGCCCCTAGAGGGGTCACAGGGAATAGATGAGTCAACCAGGCTGCAGTAAAGCACCGGTGAAACTCACAATATTCCTCTGGTGGTTGCTTGAGGCTTCCTCACCAGCCCACCCCAACTATCATGCCCCCAGTACTGCCTTTCACTGCGGGGTAGACCAGAGCATGTGCACAGGTGCAGATCTGAGATAAGAGCTCAGGACACATGGAATCCAGGAACAGGAATGGGAGTAGCAATACCAGAAGAGGAAGGTGAGGCGTGGAGGGGAGGAAGGGGGAACCGATTGCAATGATTGATACATAACCACACACCCCCACACCCTCCTCCAGAAAAACAGAACCACAGAAACCATGGCGGAAGCGAGACAGTGGTCAGTGTAAGATATGAGAAGAAGAAGAATTTATAATTTTTCAAAGGGTCACAAGGGTGGTGAGGAGGGAAGAGGAGCTGGCACCAAAGGCCCAATAGAAAGTAAATGTCTAGAAAAGAATGATGTCAACATATGCATACATATGCTTGATACAATTGATGTATGGATGGTTATAAGAGTTGTAAGAGTGCCCAATAAAATGATCTTTTAATTTAAAAAAAGAGGATATGAAAATAAACAAAGTGAGGTGAAAGGATAGGAAATAGTCAAGAACCGTAGTTTGACACAGGGTGGTCGGGGAAGACTTCTGTAAAGAGCAGATATTCAAATATTCAAATGAGCCATTGGGTTATGTAAGAAGAGAAGACAGGCAGAGAGAGAGCAAGTTGAAAAACATGGAAGCAAATGTGTGCTTGGCATGCTCCAGAAACAGCCAGGAGATCTACGGGGCTGTGTTGCCATGAGCCAGGGGAGAGAGCATGAGCTGAGGAACACATTAGAGGGTTTTGTTCCATCAGGTGTAATTTATTTCTTCTCTTCTTAGAAACTGCTGATTCAGTGGAGCTCAGAAATCTAAGGTAAATTGCTTCTCTGGTCCACCAAGAGGAGATCAAGTGGGTCCTCTTATAGCCCAGAAACCCCAACACAGGGTGAACAGCTACAGAAGCTTGATTCTCAGAAACAACTAAGTTTCACTCCAATCCTCTAAGTGGAAGATCTCTGAGGATCTGGCCAGCAGTTCCCCTGCTCCTGAAAACAAAAAGGAGGGGGTCCTAAAGACACTCACCCAAACCTCTGAAGATCAGAGCTTCTTTGGAGGCTAACTTAATAAGGACACTCTACCACTGGGCCTAAGGTTTAATCCCTAATATATCCAATACTTGCTTCACTTCCAAAATCCACCACAATAATTCAGGCTCCAGTGCTGTGGAAACAAGTCGTGACTACACCCAATCAGGTAACCCTGACCTCTGCTCCACGTGAGGCCCGCTGTTGCAGAGACTTCCAGGGCTGCTCAAAGGGTAACAACCTTCAGTAGCTTCACCTATGAACTTATCAATAAAGATATCACAAGATCACATTTGCATTCTAGGAAGATCGGTTTAGTTACCGTTGGAGAATGGATTAGAGAGAGCTAGCAAAGACAGTGGACACATAGGCCTTTGGAATAGCAGTGGCTGGACCAGTGAGGAGACTGGAGAGGCATGGGTTGAAGATGCTAAGGCAGCATAATCAACTGTCCTGGAGGTCTGATTGGATATGGGAATGAAAGAACAAGGATACAAACATGACACCCAGCTGCGGGATGTGACCAAAATACACCTATTGCCGCCATAAACAGGAGAGGCTGAAGGTCGGTCGAGTTTTGGGACACTCAAATGGAGTTTGAGTGTTTCCCGGGGGTCTAAGGAGAGCTCGTGATAAGGATTAAGGAGCCGTCTGCATGGTGATAAGAATGGAAGCCTTAGGAATGGAGAAGATGCTCTCTCCACGATTGTGTCCCATAGAGTGAGGGCTGAGGAGCCATTCTGCTATTTAGTAATTTTGTTCTCTTAGAAAAGCTAACTTTGCCTCTCTGGTTTCTCATTACATATTGGAGATAATACCTCACAGGCTACAGTAATAAGTAATGTGATGGGGCAGGCAAATGAGTTAATTCAGAGTCTAGAATTTAATGGCCTCTCGGTAAATGCTAACTGCTGTCAGTGTTGTTGTTGCTGCTGCTGCTGATGCGATTAAGGATAAAAAGAGCATAACACAGAATCATAAGATTCTCAATTATGCACGAGGAAAGCTGAGAAAGAGAGCATGGAAATAGAGCAGGTAGAAAGTTAGAAAAGCTAGAGTGTGGCATTGTCGAGAGAGAGGTGGGGGGCGTTTCAAGAAGGAAGAAGTGGTCACAACAGCGACACAGAACCCTCCAGAAAAAAATCTGAGAATGGTTTCTTGGATTTTGCCACAAGGAAATATCTGGTCTTCTTGCAAAGATACATTTTAGGGATGTGGTGTGGTCAGAGGTCACTCTGCAAGGACTGAGGAGTGACAGGGGGCAATGAGCAGAAACAAATCTTTTATGGAACCTGGCTGGGAATGCAGGGAGAGAGGAGGGAAGATCCGAAGGGGCTATGTATCCAAGAAGTTTTTAAAGGTGAAGGTGACTGAAGCATCTCTAAATGGAAGTAGGCAGAGACCAGCATAAGAGGACGGAGAGCTAAATAAGGTGGAGCGAGGATCAGAGCCAAAAGAGAGGAACTCGTTGACCTTCTCCAGAATGAGGGGCGACACCCGTCCTGCCATCGCAGGGGGGTCAGAGACCAGAAGGACGAGCATGCCCTACATGAGAGGTTAGGTACAGGAAGTTGAGAGACTTTCATTTTCTCCACAACATAGGACGAATGGCCACTGGCTTACTACAAGGGTAGACAAAACAAGCCGACACAGTGCAGTGTCTTTGAAATATCAGACTAGGAGGAAACTGCTGACTAGCGAGCAGACACTATGATTCCCAGGCAGGATTGATCTGCCCCAGACCCATCAGCAGCTCAGGCCCAGACTGATCTACATTTGCCTGGGTTTGGGCGATGGGACAAGAGGAACCATGGAATCTGGCTGAGATGTGGAGCAATGAGTTCAGAGGAGAGAGCTGTCAAATTTTGAGAAGGTAACCTGGAGGTCCAAATGGAGTTCCAAATGGAAGGCGTCCATAGTTTGAAAATATCCAGTAGTAAATGGTTGTGATCAGAAAGTAAGAAGTTGATCGTAAGGCAATGACTTTGATGAACGAGGGGGAATGCCTACGGCTTGGTGGAGGCCTCTAGCTCATAGAAATGAGGGGAGAAGGGGAGAGCAGGATGGCTAGATGTGCCATCTATCTAGGGGTGGCTGGGTGGGGCAGGTCTACCGGAATCATGAAAGGGAAATGACTCATCACTGCATGGGTGCAAAGACGCGAGATTGAGGTGCCTGGGGCAGGGTGGAATCACAGCCCCCACTGAAAACATTGCAAAGGAAACGGGGTCCCGAGCAGCCTACGTGAGCTAAAGGCGGAGCTGGAGGCTGGGGATGGGAGAGCTGCTTAAGCGAACGGGTTTAGAAGGGATGAGAGGGAGAGGGCCCATGGGCAGACTGTTATCTCTCCGTGGTTTTGTCCATCCTTAGAAGACTGTCCATCGTCCCTGAAGAATGAGAAGATGGAACTGCCCTTTAAGTCTCTGGAAACGACTCATTTCCGTCGGTTCACTCCCGAGTCACTGGTGGAGATTGAGAAGCAAATTGCGGCCGAGCAGGCAGCCAGGAAAGCGAGAGATAAGCACCGGGAGAAGGATGCAGAAGGGAAGCCTCGGCCCCAGCTAGACTTGAGAGCCTGCAACCAGCTGCCCAAGTTCTATGGCGAGCTCCCGGTGGAGCTGGTAGGGGAGCCACTGGAGGACCTGGACTCCTACTACCGCACCCACCGGGTAAGGGCTTCTCTCATCATTGGGAGAGATGAGAGATGAGGTCTCTCTGCACCCTGGGCCCTGGGTGATGTGTCAATCGGTTGCTCACTCAGTGAATGAAGAAGAAGAAGAAGTCGCCTTTCTGACACCCTCTTTGTAGTTCCCGTGGCTTTTACTAGAGGGACCAATGAAAACCAAATCCTTCCAAAGCACTGACAGCTGCAGAGCGTGCAGATAGAGCGAGCTGTTCAGAAGGGGCCCCAGAGGTGTTGACTCTCTACAAACCACCCGCTTTCCTCAAGAGCACAGATCTTGAGGTTGAAGAAGGGTAGGAAATGGAGGCAAGAAACCTTAATATTCATCAAAAGAACTCCCCTGGAGGTGGTCCCAGGACTCCTAGAGTCCCCCAAACCTTTTTTGAGTGGTTTAGAGGATTCATGAAGTCAAAACTCCTTCATGATAATACTTACATATCCTTCATCTTGTTCGCTCACGTGAGAACGCGAGGGAAAGAAACGTGAGTTCCCAGCAGTGACTGTGCAGTGCAGGCGATTGATGTGGGGGCTGTTACTGCTCGAAAAGCCCCTGTCACAGGTGTTTGTGTGTCCCTGTGTCTTAAATGTTTTCCCTCAGTTTGAGTTTTTCTAACCCAGCCAAAGTCTGTATCTCCCACATAAAGCAAAACCCGGAGTTCTTCAAGAATCAGAAATGCTTGGGAACCATGGGTTCGAACAAGAACGGCTCCACGCCATTTACCCTGCCCGAATGGTATCTTAAACGTTCTGTACAGCGGGGGGG
>NW_022108124.1:12921187-12945277 GCF_000313985.2 Echinops telfairi | reverse complement strand
GATGGTGCATGAGGGCTTAGGAGTTGGGAGGGAATCAGCCATCTCATATAGGAGTTGTAGAAAACCTAAAATGGTCCTAGGTTATCTTCCTTGCTCCTCCACCCTGCCAAGAGCCCTCACTTTCCAGGGATCCGGAGAAGGTGTAAAAGGAGGAGGTCTAGGAGGGGCAGATGGGAGGAGCATCACAGCTCAGAGACGGTCCTCGAATCACAAGAGGACTCAAAATTCCGCCCAAAGGCCATCTTCTGCTATCAGAATCCTCACCCTGGGGCGGGGCTTCATCCCAGCCTGTGGACTAGCTACCTGCCCATAGGACTCAGCCTTCCACAGGACTCAGCTTGCCAGGGCCTGGGATCTTTCCAAGACTGGTCAGGATGTGCTGTTTAGGCTCCGAGGCCCCCCCAGCTCTCTGGCTCCCATTGCCTTGTGAGGTCCAGAGCCTTTCCTGCGTGTGACCTAAGCTGACGGCACTCACTGCTCAACAGCACGGTGTGTGAGAGGCTTGTTTCTCACTGGAGGTCCCCCTCTGCTTTGTTTCAGACATTTATGGTGCTGAACAAAAGGAGGACTATTTCCCGGTTTAGTGCCACTAGGGCCCTGTGGCTCTTCACGCCTTTCCACCGGATCAGAAGAACGGCCATCAAAGTGTCCGTCCACTCGTATCCTTTGCAGTTGGTCTCTTCCACCCGTTAGAATCAGGCCTTGTGTTTAATGTCTTCTTCAAAGGCTGGCAATTGAATCCTGAGATAAGGATACCATGAAAGTTAAAAAAAATTGTTCCTTTAATGTGCTTGACACCCCAAAGCCACCCCAAAAACACAGAAGAACCCAAAGGCCTGAGGTTCATCTCAGCGTGATCCAGACACAACGTAGAAAATGTCCTTTTTGATGAAAGAAGCTTTGACTGAGACCCCCAGGAACATTCTCCCCGTGGGATGTGCCCCACTGTTCCCATCCACCTCCCTGCACACGCAGAGTAGGGACCCTAAACCTTCTTTGGGCAGGTGGGATAGGCATGGCTGTTACAGTGTGCCTGAGTCATGTCGGGGAGAAGACAAGAGAGTGAGCCCTCCGAGAGGGCAAGAAGAACAGTGTGATGGGCAGAGTCTTGGTCATGAGGCACTGCCAACCCCACTGGCTGCTCCAGGAGAGCCAGCATGCTAAGAACACCAGTAGCCCAAGGCCCCGCCATTGGAGAATATAACGCTAACAACACACACATTGGTCAAGTGTCTATATTACAGTAATTCCTTTAGCTAGTTAAAAAAAAAAAAGATTTCTTCAAGTTTTAGGGGGTTTTCTTTTGGTTGGTTGGTTGGTTGTGAGGGGTGTGTGTGTGTGTGTGTGTGTGTGTGTGTGTGTGTGTTTCAAGGCAAGTCTAACCGGTAGTACAAAGATACTTTGGCCTGGTTTCCAGGGGTCTCCCCTGGTGACCGTCCAAATGGAACATTCCTAATGATTAATTCAGCCTTGGCTTCCAAGTGGTTGATTTTTCTCTTAAGGCCTTGCCTCCACTGCCTGACAGATGGTAGTCAGTCTCTTCTTAGAGGACACCAGTTGGAAGAAAACAAAAAGCCCTCATTCCCTGGCTCAGGAGAAGCTTAGTGGGATGCCCAGACGGTCCTCAGTGAGAAAGCAACTCTAGTTGAGAGGCACCTGCGGCTCGATGGGAAGCTCCCTGCATTGCTGATAAATGTGCATCAGCTTTTTCCTTCAATAGACTTCATTTTTATGGCTAACCAGGTCGTGTTATAGTTTCCTAATTGAAGTTGAGGTCTCTCAATTCCATAGAAGAATATGTAATGGTAATCACAGGCTTTCACTTGCTAAATTCCAATTCAGGGTCAACATTGTTCTCAGTACAGAACCCCTAGAAGCAGGTATTAACATCCCCATTCTGCAGATGATGAAACGGACATCTAGAGGCGTTCAGTAAATTGTTCCAGATTATACACCCAGTTAAGAGGTCGTCCTGCCTCGAGCAATCCCTGGAGTGAAGAAACAGGGAATTAATGGAAATGAACTAGAGTAATTATCTTTTCAGCTTGTCATCGCCCCTTGGGGTTTTAGATACACATATATATGCAATTACATAAAAATTATAAATAAAGAGATGCAGCAAAGATACAAAATCCTATCCATGGAACCTGCTTTAATTTCATCCAAATCATAAGAAATGGCTAATTAGAAATAAAAATCTCTTTAAAGAACTAAGTGACCAGTGAATAGCCTTTTCATCTTGCGATTTGATGAGTAAATGATTGTGTAGTACAGTCACAGCTTGACAGAAAGGCTGCATTTATATATTTAAATCTCATGAACTTGGTAGCTCCAGCCCCCAAAAATGCTCTTCAATGGACGCAATTTTCAGGGTCCTATTATTCATATTTCATCTGCATTATCATTCCAATCATGTTTGCTATCGTGGTTCTCATAGGCAATATCAAACATAATCTCCCATAAAACTTATAAAGGTCTATGGCATTGGAGATAGGATTTTTAACTTAATCCTTGAGTTAACAAGGTCCCCTATGTGAACACATTTCTAAATTTAATTATGTCAACAGGAAAATGTGGCTTAATTAGTAGAATTTCCCTTTTCAAAATAGTCATGTTCCTAAGTAACTATAAAGCAGGGCACATAAAAGGCATTTACAGAGCACGAAAATAGATCTAAAATACTTCTGCTCAAATTGAAATGATGAAGGATGAGTACTGTGCTCGCTCTGTGGGTCAAATTTATCTTCAGACTTTGTTTTTCTGTAGGAAGTAATTAAGAACCCAGCTAATCCTCAGAAGAAGAAGAAAAATGTTCAGATGGGAGAAGTTTATCTCTGGATTCTCTCCACCAGCATTGCTTCCTGTCAACTTACCTCCTTCCGTGTTCCTCCAGTCTTAGGGTCTCCTTTCCCACTGGCAATCCCATTGCCTGCCTTCTGCCCCTAAGATTCTCCTCTTTGAGAATCCAGAGTTCCCCCCAAGACAGTCTAACCCCATGCAGAGAGTTCTTCAGTCAGCATCTCCCTTCTCTGAACCGGCTCCGCCATTCCAAGACCAAAGGCCATCCTCTGCACAACTGATCTCAGCTACATTAGGAAACCAATACAACGATGATGGTTAAGCGACTTCCCATGAGTACTCACTTTCCCTAATCTAGCACTTCCTAAGGAAACCCTTTCTGTCTCTCAAGATAAAAAGAGACATCTGGTAGATGAAATTTCATGGTTGTATAGAAAAATGAAGGCATTTGTTGCAGAAGGATAGTTTGGAAAAGGGATTCCATCTCCTTCCACCTGCCTCAGGGATCTGAGTCCCTACTTGAGCAGCATAATTAACTACTCGTGTGGCCTTGGAAAAGTTATTTGTCAACCTGTTCTCTCAGCTCCAATCAGAGATCATAATATCCACCTGAAAAGGCAGTCTTTTGGCCAATAATCTAGAGTCATATGTGGACCAAGCACACAGCCCAGGGTAGACACTCAGCTCATGTTAATAATGATCAGGTCACAAGACCATAGAGTTGGTACTAGATGGGAGCTATAAATTCAGTCGTTCATGATGATCACAGATGAACCCTGGACACACATGGTGACTCCCAGCTTTTCCTTAACACGCGCCCCTCAGATGGTTCACTTTTTTTATTACAATCACTATTTTGGTCAACTGTGCGTGCATGACTCAAACGGAACTTCCAGATAAACTCGAGTGAGTAGATTTCTATCACTACTGTTGTGCCTCCTCCCCTGTTCGTCTTCTTCCCTCCCCTCACGTGGTGGCCTCGTTCTGTTTATCTACCGGATCTCACTTGGGCAATGCTAAGTCCTAGTGCTCCTCTGGCTTTGTGGTGGTTGGGTCTCTTCTTCTCTGTGGAGTTTTTGTTTCATAAACCCACCTCCATTTTGCAACTTCAAACAGGTATAGATTGGTGGTTCCCAAACTCAACTACATATTGAGTTCCTTTGGGGAGATTTGGAAAGTACTGATGCCTGAATCCCACTTCCCCTCTCCCCAAGTCTAATTTAATTTTTAATTGGTCAAATGTGGTCTGGTATGATGCTCTTCCCCACCCCACACACACACACACACACACACACACACACACTCTGACCGGTCCACATGTGAATGAAGTCTAAGAAGGTCCTACTTGGAAAGAGGAGTATTAGCAAAATTAGCATAGGGCAAATGGTTCTGGAACCTACTCCAGGTATAACCCATGAATGAAGCTGTTTAAATACCATGGCTTCACAGTTGCTTTACATATTCCTAAAGTTATTCTATTTCATGTGAATCCTTTCTCAAAGCATTCTGTCCACTCCAGCTGGGAGAGCTGTCTTCCCCATTTGGGCCTGGTATATCTTTCTGTAGGGTCACAAGCGCGCTATAGGGTTTTCTCTTTTTCTAACCTTTGGTGAGTATGTATGTGTGTGCTGTTTATAAGAGTGACATGGGCCATCATAGAAAATATGTCCTATGTCTATTAACTGATTAAAGAAGAAAGATCATGTCAGCATTTTAATTGATAAAGAAAAACAATTAGCTAAAACATGTGGAACAAAACAAAGTAATAATAAAAATACCCTACTTGCTAGTCTGCTGTCAACGCCTGGAAGCTCCAAGACTGTGGTCCTTCAGACAGTATTCAGAACTGAAGTCACCCTCGTGATTCAACTTTCAGGCAAGCACTAGACCCGGGGAACCCCACACTGCATAGAACAATCAGCCAAAGGAGAGCCAACGGGCAGAAAGGCCCAAGGAGGCAACTCAGGAGCAGGACTGGATGAGAGCCAATGGAAGCAGTCAGCAGAGGGAGCAAGCGGAAAGAGTGCTCTTACTCTGTGGGGCTGCCATCAGCATCATGAAATACAATGTGCAGCAGTTGTGAAATGAACAATCCCACTGCCCTTTCACTCAAATCACAACGAAACCGTTTTCGGGGTTTTTTGGTTTGTTTGTTTTCCAACTTTGCTAAATTCCAATATCTGTGTCTGACTTGAAACTCTTTGAAAAATAGGAGTAGGAGAGCTTGCCTTCTTCTGATAAAACCCACTTCCCTCAAGTCGGTTCTCATTCTTATCAAACCCGTAAGACAGAGTGGAGCTGCTCCTTCAGCATTTCCAAGGCTGTAAACCTTGATGGGAGCAGATAGCCTCCTCTTTCGCTCAAGATGAGGCTGGTGGGTTTGAACTGCGGACCTTGCTATTAGCAGCCCGACCCTTAACCTGATCCACCTCCAGGGCTATGTACTCTGATAATTAGTTTCATTTTTTTAGTGAATACCCTTTATCAGAGTATTCACTAAAAAAATGAAACTAACAAACATCGTACTTCATTGTGGTGCATGGAAAGCTTTCTCCATGAGATCAGAATAAAAAATACAGAGATGGGTGTTCTCATTAGTTCTGTTTAAGTTTGTGAAGGAGTTAAACAGCCGGTGCGCTAATCAAGTGTAGTAAGACAAAAACAAGAGGAGATGGAAGAATAAGAAACACTCAAAAAAATTGTGGCTCACAGATAACATTACTGTGTGTTTAAAATATTCAGCACAATTTAGAGATAAACTATGAGAATTAATGAAAGGGTATAGCATGGTAGCTGAGTACAAACTAATATATGTACATCAGTTGTATATGCATACGTACACACTAGCAGCCAAGAGTAAATAAGTCATTTTTTAAAAATACAGTCAACAGGAGTATCTTAAAATATAGAACATGTGAATAAAATGATCATAGTATGAGTAAGTTCTCTACCAGGGAAATGATAAAACGTTAAGTGGAATTAAAAAAAAAAAACTGGAGAGATAATATGATCTTGGATTTGAAGTCTCCATATTGTCATGACTCCCTAAAATGACTAATATATTAATGTTACCCCAGTCAAATCCCCATGGACTTAAAAAAAATAGAATTAACAAACGAACTCTAACATCGATATGGAAATACAAAGAACACATTATATGGTAACTAAGACGCTTTGAGGAGGAAGGACCAGGAGGGAAAACTGGCTCTACTGGATTCTAAGATTTGCCACAAAAGAAGCCACTCCTACTGATCCTTTCCAATGCATAGCAACCCGAAATTGGGTTTCCAAGACTGTACATCTTCATGGGAGGCAATGGCGGCCTTCAATGAAGGATGCCAAAGTATTAGGAATCCGAGTGCAACAGGGAACATCCAACTTCAGAGAACAGACAAGAATCAATCTAGGTGGATTCAGACGGAAACACCTTCGTGGAAGAGGGGGAAATAAAACTTGTAGAGAGGAAAGAAGAAAACAGAAAATGGCGACAGGCTCTCCGTGGCCTCGGGTTAAAGAAAGATCCATTACACAGGACAGAAGAGGCACATGGTAATTAATCAGTCAAACAAACAACAAAATCAAGCTCACTGCCGTCTCATCCATGCTGACTCATGGTGCCTCTGTAGGGCAGAGCAGAACTGCCCCTGTGGGTTTCCCAGTCTAACTAATTATGGGAGTAGAAAGCCCGTCTTTCTCTGGTGGTTTCCAACGGCTGCCCTTTTGTCTAGAAGCCCAACACACAACGACTATGCTATCAGGGCTCCTAACATAACTGATGATACCCTAAAAGTAAGAATGTCCCGTTCACCAGCAAACATTTTGCGTGGGAAAAGCAAGCTGAGTAGAAGGAGATGTTTTCCACACAGGTATCTGAAAAACTGTGTACACCCAGCATTCAAACCAACTAGAAAAAGCCAGAGCAATCCATTTTAATTTTTTTAAATAAATCATGTTATTGGGGGCTCTTACAGCTCTTAAAATAATCCATACATCAATTGTATCAAGCACATTTGTACATATATTGTCGTCATTATTTCCCAAACATTTTCTTTCTACTTGAGCCCTTGGTATCAGCTCCTCATTTTCCCCTCCCTTCTCCACCCTCTCTCCCTCATGAACCCTTGATAATTGGTAAATTATTTTTATTTTCATATTTTGCACTATCTGCTGTCTCCCTTCACCCGCATTTCTGTTGTTCGTCCTGGGGTGGGGGGTTGTATGTTATCATTGTAATGGGTTTCCCCTTTCTCCCCCTTCTCCCCCCACCTTCCCCCTATCCTCCTGGTATTGCTGCTCTCATTATTGGTCCTGAGGGGTTTATCTGTCCTGGATGTCCAGAGCTCTTATCTCTACCATTGTACATGCTTTGGTCTAGCCAGATTTGCAAGATAGAACTGGGGTCATGATAGTGGGGTGGGGAGCAACAAAGAACTAGAGGAATGTTGTGTGTTTTTTTGGTGCTATACTGCACCCTGGCTGGCTTGTCTCTTCCTTGTGACCCTTCTGTGAGGGGATGTCCAATTGTCTACAGATGGGCTTTGAGTCTCCATTCTGACCCCTCTAGTTCACATCAATATATTTGTTTGTTTGGGGTCTTCTGATGTGTGATACCTGATCCCATTGACACCTTGTGATCCCACGGGTTGGTGTACTTCCTCCATGTGGGCTTTGTTGCTTCCCTGCTAGATGGTTGCTTGTTTAACTTCAACCCTTTAAGACCCCAGATGCTAAATCTTCTAATAGCCAGGTACCAGCAGCTTTCTTCACCACATTAGCTTATGCATCCATTTGTCTTCAGCAATCATGTTGGAAAAGTGAGCACCCCAGGATTCCAGCAATCCATTTTAAAATGAGCAAAAATCTCGAATGAAAACGATCACAATGGCCAATGAGGCATGTGAGAATTTTCGTAACTTGTTTCATAATGGAGGAAATGAGAATTGAAACCACGCCGAAAACTTATTCTTGGACAATTTTAAAGTGTGAGAATGCAAAGTATTGGGCAACGGAAGCTCACAACACTGCTGGTGACGGCTTTGGGAAGCAGTTGGCTTTAGCTGTTAAAGCATTCATACTCTCCCTCCCTCCCTCCCTCACGATCATTTAGTTCATTCCGATCCATAGTGACCCTATAGGATAGGGCTAGAACTGTCCTTTTGGGTTTCTGAGGCAGTACGTCTTTACAGGAGCAGAAAGTCTCCTCTTCCTCCCTCGGAGTGGCTGGTGGGTACAAAGGACTAACTTCATTCCCAAGGTGTAACTCACAAGCCAGGGCAGGACTCCTCTCCCCACCATGAGTCCATCCCGACCCAGAGAGAGAGACCAAAGCCTTGTCTTTTTCCCATGGAGCTGCTGGTAGTTTCAAACTGCTGGCCTTGGAGTGCGCATCCCAATGCATAAAGGCTTCACCACCAGGGCTCCTCCCCATGATCCTCTGTTTACACAGCTACAAACACTCGACAGAAGCATGTGTGTGAGCACCTTTGAACTACGGTTGAAGGACTCATTGCACATAGAAAGCCCCACACTGGAAATAACCTAGATGGTCCATAAATCTGTGAGTAGACTAAGCATTCCTGTTATTTTCTTAGAATAGAATCATGTACAGCAGTAAAAATGAATAAGCCATATAGCTGCCAGCCCTGAGGAGGCCCTGGGTAATGTAAACACTTACGGCAGGGGCGGGAGGCTAACCAAATGGTTGGAGGTTCTAGTCTAACCTGAGTTGCCTCAGAAGAAAGGCCTGCCAATCTGCTTCCCAAAAAAGCCTCGAAAAAAATTTTGAATTATTATTAATTGGGAATTCATACCTATATAATACCATGCCATAGTTCAATCATGTCAAGCAGAATTTTACATTTACTACTGCATTCTTTTTCTTCCTGGACTCCTTGACATGATCTCCCTTCTTATACACACATCCACCACTGTACCCCCCACTGCCCCCGAAACCCTTATTCTACTTGCTGTCCCTATAGGTTCATCGATCCTGGGTTTCACAGACTGAAACACTAAAACACTGAAACACTAAAAAACATATAACACAGCTTCAAAAGCCCAATTCTCCTCTGACACACATGGGGCCAATAACACGAGGTAGCTCAATAACAACTGGTTTTCATGCACAAGAGGATAAGTCATTTTTTTACATGATTGATAAAATTATTTATGAATATGGGGGAACATATGATTCTGACATGGGGGTATCACATTCAAGGATGGCTTTAGATTTTATTTTTAATTGTTTGACTTTAGCTTTTATTACAAAATGAAGATGCACAGAAAAAACGTCACATCTCAAAATATCAAGTATTGACCTGTTCAGTGATTAGCTGGTCTTTCCTTGGCTTTTGTGTGTTTCTTTGAACCGTGGTTTCTGAAACAAAAAGCCACTGGCGAGAAAAAGTTATTAAATGCCAAGAATGAAGATCCCAGGAAGCCAAAGAAGGCAGCCAGCAGTCCAGGGCTGAAATCAGCGGCCAGCAGTCAGGCCCAGATTCGAACTGCAGATTCTTTCCCCACACAATGGATTTATCAGTCGTTTCCCCCTTTATCTGACGTTGTTGTCGATGCGAACAGATGTGGTTAGATTTCATGGGACTCTGGAGGAATTCAGGAGCACACTGCTAAATGCCAACAATTTCAGTTGGGTGACTATAAATTGGAGCTAGTTTGGTGTTAACAAATTACATAAAAACAGAATCTGAAGCTCCCGGAGTAAAAACCTGGTGCAACCAGTGGCTTTTGCTACTTTTTTTCCCTTGATCTATTCAATTGAACTGCCCTGCACATTTATTTTAGTTTCCCGGATCTGGAAGAGCTGTTTTCTCATGAAGATACCAGTATTCCAACACACCAAGCAGTAGCTGGCAAACAGCCCATGTAAATAGCCGGTCATGTCTGCTAAGTACACTCTGTAGAATTAAAGGGGTTGCCAAAAATCTAACCCACTTTGAAGTGATCTAATTTGAACAAGTACCACCATTCTTGTCTTTGCTCAGCTACCAAATAGGAACACAGCAGGAAGACTATTACATCCATAAGGGTATAAACAAGGTACCCAAACCCAAGATACCTGACTTCCAAAATTAGGAACAACAAGGGGCATTTTCTTCATATAACAATGGCAACCTAAATTTCTTTTTAAAAATTTTAAGCCAAGTTCATTACAAAGCATATGAGTGATAGATAGAAATCACCACCACTATTAACCTAAGGTAGTCCCTTAGAGATTTACCCAAATCCCCTGCGTCTTCAAGAAGGGTCAAGAACTATTCTTAAGGTTCAAGAAATAGTCTAAACCCAAAAATAAACTGGGACCGTTTTCAGTATTATTGCCGGTACCACCTGCTTGGCATAACTTTGCCAGGAAGTTAGCACAGCTGCGTAACCCACCAGGAAAGAGAGGTATAAATGAGACCGAAATAGTGAAACACATTTAAGGGGGGAGATATTTAAAATATTTAAAAGAAGATCAAAAATATTTCTTTTCTTTGACTGTGATCCCCATTAAAACAAAAAAAAAGGGGGGAGCGCGGAGCAGGATTTGCTGGTACAGTCAGTCCTCAGGGCTTGCCGTTTAAACTCTTGATAAATCAGTCCAAATCCTTAAGGCTACAAAACTTCCCGGTTAGATCAAGGTGAAGAAAATCCATCTGGGGACAGTTATTCAAGATGAAGGAAGGTGTGTCTTCACTCTGAGAATTGCCTGCAGCCGGGTGATTTCTTGCCAACATCTGAAAGTTCTTGGACTGTTTGATGTCTGGGGTTTTCTGATAGCCAGATCCACCACCTCCTCCTGGCTTTTTGTATTTGCCTTCATTGTTCAGATCAACAAAAGGAGCCACCTGGAAACCGAATGAATGGTGGGGACACTTGAGGCAAAGTCAAATGATTAACATTAAAGATGTGTTTCTGAGAGTGAGAATCATACGTTCAAATAGATGACTTATATGCTTCCCGGGTTGATTTATGAAGGAAGTAGTTCTCCATAAATTCTTCAAGCTGAGACTGAATATTGGAAATGTGGGACCAGGAAAACTCAAACACACGTAAAGAGAACCTTGGATTGCTTCAAGTAACAAAGGAAAACCAATTCTTCGGGACAGAAAAGGAGCGAGGCTTGCCCTCTTCCGTGTGAGCCCCTGGCTGTTCTACCCACACGGTCATCGAGAGGGTCACGCTGGCCAGTCAGGTCGACTTCAGGGGTACCCAGCCCTCAAGCTGCCACATCGTTGCACAACAACACCCCCGAGTCTGCGTCGCGGCATTTAAATGTTTTGAAAATGGTGGTTTGCTTGTTTTACTCCGGTGTTCCATGAATGATCAAGACAGGCAACTCAATGTAGATCAGCAACTCATAGTGGTATTTAACCAACGGGCAGGACGAAAAGAACAACGTGAGTGTCTTCTGTGGGGTTTTCCTCAGGAGGGTAACGAGCAGGCGTCTCTTGTCAGGGGGCCAGACAGTGTGTCCCTGGGCGCGAGACCATCCACGGTCGCGCCGGCTTCATCATCATTACCTGCCGGGCCTCCCATTTCGAAGAAACCCTCAGCATGTTTTCAACTTTCCGAGTTTGAGTGTCAGAAAAAGGAGGGTCTGTGTGTGTACTGGCAGCAGTTTTACATTTCGCTTCGATTCCTCTTCCAATCCAACACGCAAGATACGATCAGCCTCATCCGTCCGTAGGCACTGTTGGTTTTTATACAGAAACCCTGGGGGACTCTGCATATGGCCCAGGAGGCAGCCTGGCATGGATACAATGATGTCGATTTCGTTAGCAAGTTTCCGTGCTTCCGCAGATCCAGAACGTGTGAACATGGTGTGTCTTTAGTTCCTTCTGCACACCAAATGTCTGCATGGCCAGCTCCCTGCCTGCTCCCTAGTGGGCGAGACAATGAGAGCGCCTGTCCACTCTGGGCATAAAGTTTAACTTAACAGTGAGTCCAACTGCAGGGATGAGAAACACGAGGATTTTACCGCTGCCTGTTTTTGCAGCTGCTAGGAGAGCCCTGCCTTCCAGAAGCGGCCTGATGCTGCATTTCAGTCATATTTGTAAAGCCCGTTTCTTTCATCGCCTTTAGGGAGTTTGTGTTGACAAGATTAGCTAGAGAAGTACCTGCAAAATCTTCAAATGCACCCACTCTTCAATCTCAGGGCCAGGCTGGGCAATTCAGTCCTCCTCCTCCTCCTCCTCATCTGGCCTTTCCCACTCTCATTTCTGCTTCTGCAGGAGCCTTGATGCCACATTCTTTCGACTCCTCTGTTTTGTTGTGTTTTAATCAGACACGGCAGCACCCTTCACTTTTCTTTTTTCTTCTTTTTCTTTTTCAATTCTCAATTGAGAGGTTGTGTTGTTGCTTCTCCGTTGGATAGAATGGCAGCTTCCTTGGGGGGGGGTGTTTAAAATAAACCCAACATTTTATTGGGGCCTCATACAGCTCTTATCACAATCCATCCATCCATCCGTTGTGTCAAGCACATTTATACATTTATTGCCATCATCATTCTCAAAACATTTTCTTTCTACTTGAGCCCTTGGTGTCAGCTCCCCTTCCACCCTCTCTCCCTCATGAACCCTTGATAATTTATAAATTATTATTTTTTAATGTCTTACACTGACTGCTGTCTCCCTTCACCCGCTTTTCTGTTGTTCATCCCCCTGAGAGGGGGTTATATGTCGATCATTGCAATCGGTTCCCTCTTTATCCCCCCACCTTCCTTTTACCCTCCTAGTATTGCTACTCTCATTATTGGTCCTGAGGGGTTTACATGTCCTGGATTCCCTGTGTTTCCAGTTCTTATCTGTACCAGTGTAGATCCTCTGGTCTAGCCAGATTTGTAAGGTAAAATTTGGGTCATTCATGATAGGGGTGGGGTGGGGGAGAAGCATTAAAGAACTAGAGGAAAGTTGTATGTTTCATTGGTGCTATACTGCACCCTCACTGGCTTGTCTCTACTATACAATTGTCTACAGATGGGCTTTGGGTCTCGACTCCACATTCCCCCTCAATCACATTGATATGATTTTTTTGTTGTGGGTCTTTGATGCCTGAGACCTGATTCCATCAACATCTCATGATCACACAGGCTGGTGTGCTTAGACCATGTGGACTTTGTTGCTTCTCAGCTAGATGGTCACTTATTTATTTTCAATCCTTTAAGACCCCAAACGCTATATCTTTTGATAGCTGGGCACCATCAGCTTTCTTCACCACATTTGCTTGTGCACACATTTGTCTTCAGTGATTGTGTCTGGAAGGTGAGCATCACAGAGTTATTAGAATAAAGTGTTCTTGCTTTGAGGGAGTACTTGAGTAGAGGCCCAATGCCCATTGGCTACCTTAATGCTTAACATATAAATGTATATACATAGATCTATTTCCCTATCCTTATACCTAAATATATATTTACATATGTCCATGGCTGTATTTAGACCTCTCAAAATGCCCTTTGCCTCCTACTTTTTCCTCTGTTTCCTTTTATTTTCCTCTTGTCCCCTTGAGAGATCTTTTAACGTTTACATTTTCCACTGTTTAGTCATGTCTTTAGCCAAGTCTCCATTTGGGGCTCCTGAGAGGCCATCCTTCATAGACGATTTTAGGTATTTTCTATCTTTTTCAGCTCCCACTGCTGGGTGAGGTCCACCTCCATTCTGTGCTTCCGAGAAGCACACACCTGTCGCGTAGGGTCCATTTCAGTTCTGCTTCTCCATCTTCCGGGGGAGGAGTTTCCTTGGTAGGCAAGGAGAAACCTTAAGAACACAACATTGAACCAGAGAAGCCAGACACAAAAGAACACACGTGCGATGCCACAGATGCAAAATTTAAAAACAAATAAGCAATATTGTTCAGAGATGCATATTTCCGTGGTTAAAAAGGCAAGGAAAAGAGTGCCATAAAAATCAGAATCATACTAACTTTTAGGGTGGAGGAAAGAAGTTATCACTGCAATGAGGGGGTGGAATGCTTACAGCGTTCCACTCTACAAGGCAGGTCATTGTCACTCAAGTGTTCACATTGCAGCAACCAATTTAGGTCTCCTATGCCCTGGGGGTGGAGGGGTTTCACACTGGGCTGCTAACCACAAGGTCAGAAGTTTGAAGCCCCTCTGCAGGAGAAAGACTGAGCTTTCTACTCCCATAAAGAGTTACAGTCTCGGAAACTCACAGGGGCAGTTCTACCCTGTCCTCTATAGGGGTTGCTGTGAGCCAGGATCCATCGACAGCAGTGAGTTGATTTTATTTTATGTTTTTCCCTTAGGGTGTTCTTTTTATTAATCGTGTTCCAAAGAATAATAAAAAGCTGGAAAACCAAGGAAATCTAAAAAAAAAAAAATGACCACTGTATAAAATGCAGAATGTTGCAAAATGTAAATTAAAAAATAGTGCAACCGGTCAGAGAGATCAGTGTTATTATTTTAGCTGATCGTCTTCAGATATATAGGGCAATCTGCTAAAATTACATCTTTGAGATGGCTGAGATCATAGAGCATGTAAAAATTTCTATCCTTCTTGTGAACTTTTAATGCAAAGCACTTTCTCTCAAAAGTAAGAGTTATTTGGGGATTCTGGTTAAATATGGAAAATTGCATGCATGTGTTTTACCCCAGCCCTCTCAAAATGCCAATAAAGTGACAGCAGGGCGATTGGAACAGTATAAATACACAAGAACAAAGAGAGGGAGCAAGGCAAAGGCGTCAAAACACTCTTAGAAGAAGGGATGTGGGTGGAGGTTCCTGACTTAGCAGAGCCGAGGAGGATAAATGACAGTTTATCCTGCAGAAGGGGATAAACACGAGGACCAAGACATGGTCACCCCCTACAATCGCCAGAGAGCCTGGGGACCTGGTGCTGCATGTACTGGGCAAGGTGGCAGGTACTGGGAAAGAGGGGGAGGTGGGTCCGTAAGATGAGATCTCAGTGATTGGTTGAAAGTGTGTAAATTGAGCAATTAGACCTCACCTTATTCTCTGCAACCTGAAGACAACCTTAGCCTGACTTTCGCTGCAAAGGAGCCCTCATTCTTCCTAGACACTAGACCAAGATGGTGCTAGACCTGACAACACAACAAACGAAAACATCGCCATCAGGTTGACCTCTACTCTTGGTGGCCCCGTGTACTTCAGAGAAGACTGTACTCCACAAGATTTTATTGGTTGTAATCTTACAGAAGCAGTTTGCCAGGCCTTTCTTACACAGAGTTGTAGGTGGGTTCAAACCAACAACCTTTGGGTTATTAGCAGAGAACAAGCTGGCTATGTCACCCAGGGACTTAGACTCCAGAACACCAGGTACAGGGAGGTGTTAATAAATCCTCATAGGGCCTGAAACCAGAAGGGTGACATGTAAGTCTACAACTCAACATTGAGTCTTAGAGCCTCCTTACCGCATCCTGCTTTCAGGGCACCCATGGGGGAGTGGAGTGACGGACTTTGCTCTGGAGACTTTGAACTGTGCTGGAGGGACTGCTGACCAATGCTGACTTACTTCTGAGGCTCCCCAAAGTCAAAGGTCATTCATGGTCAAGGTCCAATCACAGGACAGAGAAAGCTGCTTCCTGAGCACACACTTGTAGAACTCCCTGTAGATGTGCATGGCCTCCCTCTTAAATAAAAAGTAAAAGGTGAAAGATTGCCCGGTTTTGAGGAAATGGCCTTACCCATAAGAGCGAGACCAAAACCAGGAAGACAGACAAAAAGGAGAGCAAAAGGAAAAGAGCATTATTCATTTCATTAGAAAGGAGAGAAGGTTCAGCATCAATAAGATAAAATGATGCTGCATTTAAAAAGGACCATCATAAAACAGGAAAGTGCACTTATAAATTAGAACTATGATTGGTAGAAATGTACATTTTAACGATGTTCCAGGAGTGAATGCTTGCTTATTATTAGCATTTTCTCCCTCCTTTCTTGGAAATCAAGTGAAATAATGGGGGAATGGGGTGGAGGGATGTGGGGACCATACTTCACTTTTAGTGAACCTGGAAGGCATATGTGATCTGCCAATCCCAAAAGATGTGTAGACGTCATCAAAGGCAGATGATGTTGGATAGGAATTCCACAGAAGGAGGTAAGGAGATGCATAGAGAATGGTGATGTCCAGGGACCACAAATCCCAGAAAGAGCAGCATATATAATTTTGCTGAAGGTGACAACCTCAAGAGAAAGTGCAGAATCTACCTTCTTCTTTTTTTTTTTTTTAACCAACTGGAACTGGAGCGAGAAGCCATTCTGGACCCCATTTGGCTCAAAGAATAATCCTATAGATGAGCCAGTTTCCAGGAAGAGGTCTGTGTCTGTAACAGCCAAGAAAGAGACAGGCGTGGAGTTGTAATATCTAGATTTCTATCCTGATCCCTCTTTATATCCTACAGGAAATTTCCATGAACAACTTGTCTAAGGTGAGCCCACTCTTTCAGTAACAAAGTGGGCAAAAGGAAATTTATAGATAGGCATTTTTAAAAAAACACACCTTTAAGTGTATGAAAAAAGCTGTAAAATTCGCCCATTGACGAAGAACACTCAACAAAGTAATCTGGAGACTAGCTGAAGTGGGTACTATTTCGTACACTTTTTTTTTTTTAACATTTTATCAGGGGCTCAGACAACTGTTATCCCAATCCATACACACATCAATTGTGTAAAGCGCATTTGTACATCGTTTCTCAAAACATTTTCTCTCCATTTAAACCCTCGACATTAGGTCCTCATTTTTCCCCTCCCTCCCCGCTCCCCCCTCCCGCATGAGCCCTTGATAGTTTATAAATGGGTATTTTGTCATATCTTGCCCTGTCCGACGTCTCCTTTCATCCACTTTTCGGTTGTCTGCCCCCCAGGGAGGAGGTCACACACAGTTCCATGTAATCAGTTCCCTCTTTCCTACCCATTCTCCCTTTACCCTCCCTGTTTTGCCACTCACACCACTGGTCCTGTAGGGCTCATCTGCCCTGGATTCCCTGTATTTTCAGTTCCTATCTGTACCAGTGTACATCCTCTGGCCTACCAGACTTGCAAGATCGAATTCGAGTCATGGTAGTGGGAGCGGGGAGGAAACATTTAGGAACTAGAGGAAAGTTGTATTTCTCATCATTGTTACATCGCACCCTGACTGGCTCATCTCCTCCCCGAGAGCCCTCTGCAAGGGGATTTCCAGTGGCCTACTAATGGGCTTTGGATCTCCACTCCGCACTCCCCCCATCATTCACTATGGTAAGATTTTTTGTTCTGATGATGCCTTACACCTGATCCCTTCAACACCTCGTGGTCACACAGGCTGGTGTGCTTCTTCCATGTGGGCTTTGTTGCTTCTGAGCTTGATGGCCGCTTGATTACCTTCAAGCCTTTAAGACCCCAGACACGAATTCTTAATGAAACCAGCATTTGTGCTAAAGAAGACTAAAAGAAGAAGAAGAAAGGGAAGACATGCCAGGGCTCAAGGGAGAGTAGCCGACTCAATAGGAGAAGAAATATAGCTGGGAAGACTCGGGCCCAAAGAAGACAAAACAAAGCCATTAAAATGTGAAGATGAAATTAAGAGCAAAAGGAAGAGTGAAAGGGGAGGAAAGTGAATAAGAGTCACAGAGAAGAAGAATGGGGAAGCAAATATAATGCGATGGAAATGCAAAGTGCAAAAGGACTAGAGCATGACATTCTTTGGAAGGGTGTACAACAGGGGTGGCAGTTATGTAATCTCCTGTCAACTTGCCAAGGGGTGAAGTCTAGCCTGTCAATCAGGTCGTAGCCAGTGAGGCCTCTGTGTGGGCGTGGTGTTCCCTTGAGGATTCTGGGAACTCCTATCTTCCTCCCGGGAGGTGGAAAGCACACTCTCTGTTTCTTTCCCTGTGAGACATTCCTGTTGACAAGCCACATGGAGCTACACTGAGGGAACCAGAGCCCTGAAGCTGGAGGATCCATGTGAAGACCCACACCAGCGCTGAAATGCTTCCACCACCACTGGATCCACAAGACTTTCCACCTACCGGCCTGTGATCTTCCTGCATTCAGCATCATTGCATGTGTGCATGAACTTATAGACTGGTATTGGACATATGGGCTTATATGGGACTTATGGACTTGATCTGGACTGGGCTGGGATGTTTTCTTAATATACAATTATTCTTTGATATCATTCTCTTTCTTATACACAAATGAGTGTCTATGAATTTGTTTCTCTAGTCAACTGTGACTAATACAACAGGGGAAAATAAGATCCACTGATCTATGTGCATTATTGAAGTTTCCTAGGGGGGAATCAAAGCAATGGAACAGACAGATCAAGATGAAATCCAAGAAACCTCTCCTAGAGTGAAAGTAAACTTGAACCTACACATTGAAAAAGCAAAGGATGGGTCAGGTAACACGGAACAAGGACAGGGGGCGGCATTGAGACCTAACATACTAAAATGATTCGATTTGAAAGGGAACAAAAGGGTCTATAGAAGCAATTACAAAACAAATCCATTCGGTTCCAGGAGGAGAGAAAATTAGGCTGGCCTTACCTTGCCCCATAGCAATGTTCAGTACCCGAAGATATCAGTAGTACTTACAACATCCACCAGGGAAGTGCAATATAAAACTGCATAGTAAAACCCTCTTCCTAGAAAGATGGGCAACCATTTTGAACACACAGGAATTCAACTGTTATTGTTCTCAGACATTATTTTTATGGAAACAGTTGGAAGATAAATTCCAGCCAACTAAGAGATGACCCTGGAAACAGAAGTAGAGACACAAATGTTGAACACTGGATTTGTGTAACTATGAGAATTAGCCTAACCCAGTGTGGCAAGGACGATGCCAAAATAAATATAAATGGTAGATGCACCGAATTTGTGACATGATGCAAATAGCAGATTCAGAGTCTGCTCTCAGATTACTGCTACTACAACAGTAAGATGTTAAAGAGTATTTCCCACTCCCCCAGACCATTTTATTGGGAGTAAATCCAGACATCGTACCACTAAATCTGATCAGTCAAATAACAGAAAAAAGATTCTATTTGGCAGTACAAAGGTAAGCATGAAAAAGATTTCAGTCAATAGAAGCAGATAATGGATTAAACAGAGAGTAAAGGGAAGGACCAAATGGTAACCACAGATATGTGTTAAGAAATGAAATATTGAGGGCAATGTATTATATTGTTTTCATTGTAATGATCAATTTATACTTATTAAAGTAGCCACTAGAAGAAGAAAATGCAACCTTTTCTAAATGTCGAAGAGTTTTGTGCAAAACCAAAGCAAAAAACAATGCCACACAATAAAGTACTTTTTAAGCTATCACAAGAAATACACAATATAAAATAACAAGAAAACTAACCAAAGAAGTTTGCCACATCCATAAATATAAGTAGACTTAACGTACCTACTTTTAAATGTCATTATATTACAAAGCAATGTAATTACAAACTATTTACTGGATTTTTTTAAAAAAAGATACTCCTCAAGGTGATTCAGATGGGCTAAAATTAAGGAATGGGCAAACTTATAAGCAAAGGCAAGCAGAAAAAAATCAAGAGCCAGAGCCTTGATGTCACAGAAAATGCACTTGGGGGCCCAAAGCATTAAACCTGAAAAAAAAATAACACTTTGTAATGCTAAGTAACCCTTCACCTTAACACATACCTGCAACAGCAACCAAAACCTGGTAGCAATATTCATACAACCAAAATTATGGCTAGAAAGGGAAACAGATAAAGAGATTACAGGGATAAAATCTGTGGTTTTTATCACAGCGATTCCATAAGACGGAGTAGAGCTGCTCCGTGTGAGCTCATGGGTTACCCATTGGGCTGCGAACCCCAAGGTCAGCAGTTTGAATCTGCCAGCTGTTCCGAGGGAGAAAGATGAGAGAGACGTTCTGCTCTATAAAAACTAGCAGCCTTGGAAATTCAAAGGGGCAGTTCTACTCTATCCTACAAGGTCACCACAAGTTGGCGTCAACTCAGTGGCAGTAGAGGTTTGCTTTGTTGTGTATTTATCCTTCACGCATATCTTTGTGCACATACAAGGGTAAATGTGGAAGCTGAATTTCTGAAAGTGAGATTTCTAAGCCAAAGGGAAGTACAATTTTTATTTTGAGATAGTGTCAAATTGTCTTTCAAAGAAGCCATATCAATTTCCAATGCCACTAATTATTAAATCCATTCTTTATCAGATTTTGGATTAACTGACATGAATTGTGGGCATTGCTTCCTTTATGAACACACTTTGAAAAATACAAAATATTAAATTGTACCTACTTGATGGATATGCATGTATATGTGCATAGGATGGCATATGAGTATATCCACGTATAAGTGTACATGTAGACACATGTGCTTGTGTGTGTTGCATATATATTCATATATGCGATATGAACTTCCGACACCTATCCAAACACCTAATGGAATTAGTTTACTGGGTTAAAGGCCTACAACTATGGACCCAAGGTACATCTTAGTCAATTAGCCTTATATAATTCATCAAGACAAGGTTCTAGCCCCTAGTTTGGTGAGTAATACCTGCAGTCTTGTGAGTGGCCATCTAAGATACAACTATTAGTTTGTAGACATCTGGAGCAGAAGAGAATGAAGAAAACGGAAGATTCAAAGAAGAAACGGGTCCACAGGATTAAGCCCACAGAAACCACAGCCTCTTCTAGACTGAGAACTGGCTACTATTACCTACTGTTCTGACCAGAGACACAGGAGAAGGTCCTGGACAGAGGGGGATAAAAATGTAGAACAAAATTCAAATTCCTAAGAAAATATGAGATCTTTAGGGCTAATAGTGATAAGACTGACCTAAAATGGCACTGACCTTTGAAGTTGGCACGGAAGCAACTCCTAAAGGTCACCTTTCAGTCAAATAAAAATTGGCTTGTAAAATAAGCAGTATCCCCATGAGTAATGTGCTGCTGTAATCAATCAAGCCTATGAGACCAGGTAGCCAGCATTTACCCAAAAGTAAAGGTGGAAGCAAGCCAAGGAAGAGAAGCTCGATCAATGGAAATAGAAGAAATAAAAATGCTAACACTACTGGGATGCCCAAATGCATGCTGTAGATGGTCGAGGACATATGGAATGTAGTCGGTGGCATCAGAATTTGATTCTGTTGTCACGTTCTTTTTTTTAACCCTTTTATTAGGGGCTCATACGATTCTTATCGCAATTCATCCATGTGTCAAGCATATTTGTACATTTGTAGCCATCATCATTCTCAAAACATTTGCTTTCTACTTGAATCCTTGATATCAGCTTCTCATTTCCCCCCTCCCTCTCCGCTCCTCTTTCCCTCATGAGACCTTGATAACACTGTCCGACGTCTCCCTTCACCCACTTTTCTGTTGTCCATCCCTCAGGGAGGAGGTTGTATGTAGATCCTTGTAATGGGTTCCCCCTTTCCACTCCACCTTCCCTCCACCCTCCAGGTGTTTATCTGCAAGCCTTTAAGACCCCAGATGTTATATCTTTTGATAGCCAGGCACCATCAGTTTTCTTCACTACATTTGCTTATGTACCCATTTGTCTTCAGTGATCATATCGAGAAGATGGGCACCCACTGATACGATTTTTGTTGATACAGTTTTCTGGGCACAAGTAGTCACTATATCTCTTTTCCCTTCCATCGACTTCAAACATGACTTGGTAGAATGACCTGCTGATACAGTAGCTTCCTGCTTCCCTGCCTCACCAACAGCAGATTGCCTGTCTGATTTTTGGGAGGAGGAACACACACACACACACACACACACACACGGGGGTACTCCCTCAAAAAATGGAATTGCATTGGGTGGAGTACTTTCATAGTGCATATTTTTCATGCTGAGCGAGCCTTGCGCAACTCTCTCTGAGTTAGTGTACCCAGTGGCATCGTTTGGGAAGGTACTCTCTGATCACAGTGAATTTTTTTGTAAAAGCATTTTCACTGGAACTTCGTTTTCTGTGATGGCCAACTTAAGAGAACAGCGTGCAGCTGTGAAATTTTGTTTCTTGCGCAGGAAAAATGCCTCAGAAACTGTTGTGATGCTGAACACAGCTTACAAGGACAACACTATGGGAAAAATTCAAGTGTACGAGTGGTTTTCTCATTTCAAAAATATTGAAATGTGGATTGAAGCCAAACCTCATTCTGGATGCCCATCAACTTCCAGAACAATCAAAAATGTCAACTCGCAGTGCATTTGGAGTTCATTCCACCAGGTCAAACTGTTAATCAAGCTTTCTATTTAGAGGTTCTGAAAAGATTGCATAGCAGTGTGCAACAACAAAAAAGGCCTGATCTGTGGCCTATGGGGCACTGGTTTTGCCACCACAACAATGCACCTGCTCACACAGCCATCTCAGTGTGCCAGTTTGGGCAAAAAACAGCATGCCTCTCTTGACCCATGCACCTTAATTAACTGACCTTACTCCATGCAACTTCTTTTTGTTTCCGTGGATGAAGAGGGGCATGAAAGGACAGCGATCTGATGACATAGAAGTGATGGGGGGGGGAAAGAGAGAGAGAGATGCTGTCGGCCATCCAAACAGATGAGTTTGAACAATATTTCCAAGAGTAGAATCGCAAATTTGACAAATGTATTAAGTGTAATGGAGAGTACTTTGAAGGTGATAATGTTGCTTTGTAAAAAAAATTAAACATACAAAATTTTTAAAATCTGGTTTTGGTGGGGTACCCCCAGTGTATAATATATATATCCCATATTCCATTTTCAAATATCCTCTTCCTTTTTTAAAAAAAAATACCTAAAGATTCCCATCATGGCTAAAGTGGGAGCTAGGTCCTAGGAGAAGTGCAAATATGTCAGGTGGGACAAAAGGGATATTGGTGGCCAGGTTAGAACTTTCCACCATCTCTACTGCCTGACCTCCCAAAGAAACATTGAAGGGTTTACTGGTGATGCTGGGACACCTATCACTGGGACCCATTAAATTTTGGAAAAACAATTGACAGAATAAAGCAATCTTATTGCAGAGAAAACCCCAATGGAAAGATCCATGTCTCCTTAGCTGGAAAAGAACGTTACTAGAGGCTGAACTGTGACAAGTAATGAGAGGGTGCTTTGAACCTCAGGCTTAAAGAATTGTTTTGTGTCTTATTCAAATGTATAAGAATGGAATCATTTGTATGTATGTTTCACCTGGTGCTTTTGCACAAGTCAGCAGTATGCTTATGCGGTTTGTGTCATTTAATACTTGATGGCATAGTTCATTCATTTTATCTGCACTGCCATAGTTGATAGTTGATTCTTTTAATAGCCTTAGTCTCTCTCTCTCTCTCTCTCCCTCTCCCTCTCACTCTCTCTCTCTCTCCATTTAACTCTTTCGTTCTTCTGGAGTTTGTGTTTTAGTATATTTAGCATAATATAGGCTGCATATAAAGAGCCAAATATTATTGCAATACTATTTTAAATTCCCCATTATTTCCCAAGCAATTTCTTTCACCTGAATTTATATCTCCTAATCATCTCTCTGTGCCTCCCTGAGCCAACCCCACATTGAGTTATATGTGGTTTTTTTTAAAATAAGATTTGACCTGATTGATCATAGCACCCTCTTCTTACTTGACGTCTTTAGAAATTATCTTGAGATTTCTTGCTTATTTGCTTTTCCAGATCAATTTTCGGGTCAGGTTTTCAGGATGTTGTTACTTAAAACTGTGTTGAAACTTTGGTTGAAAATATATTGCATGTATTTATTACCATAAGAAAAATTGCTACATTTACAAAAAGAACCTTTCACACACATAGCATGGTGTTATCTCTAATTCATACACAACTTCTTTTGTGTTCTTCCACAGAATTTTATAATGTCTTCTCTAAAGCTCTCACATTAAAGCTCTCCCAAGGCACGTTATAACTTTTTTTGTCCTTTCATATATTTGTTTTTATGGCTAGAATGTATGACTGCTTTTAATGTCTATGTATTGGTATTACATATAGGTGTATTTTGGAATTTCCTAACAAATTTTAATATTTTCTCTGTAGATTTTCTATATAGACAATTATAACATCTATAAATAATGATGAACTCATTTCTTTTTATAAATCATTTTATTGGGGGCTCATACAACTCTTATCACAATCCATATATACATACATACATTGTCTCAAGCATATTTGTACATTTGTTGCCATCATCATTCGCAAAACATTTGCTTTCTGCTTGTACCCTTGATAACAGCTCCTCATTTTTCCCCTCCCTCCCCGTTCCCTCCTCCCTCATGAACCCTTGATAATTTATAAATTATTATTATTTTGTCATTTCTTACCCTGTCTGATGTCTCCCTTCACCCACTTTTCTGTTGTCC
>NW_022108124.1:12904043-12919369 GCF_000313985.2 Echinops telfairi | reverse complement strand
TACCTCCTAGTTCTTTCCTCTATTTCCTTTTACTTTCCTCTTGTCCCACTATCATGCTCAGCCTTCATTTGGGTTTCAGTAATTCCTCTCAGTTACATTACCCTTGATCAAGTCCTACCAGGCCTCCTACACCCTCCTCGCCACCAATTTTGGATCACTTGTTGTTCCCTTGTCCCTGGGTTTGTTAACACCCACTTCCTTTCCCCTACCTTCCCTTCTTTCATGTCCCCCCACCCCCTCGAATGATCAGTCCTGATGTTTTCTCCTCCAGATTGTTTATCCCACCTGTCTTATTTAGATAAAACTGCAGAGATAATAATATGCAAAAAAAGCAAGACAGAGCAAAACAAAGCAACAAAAGAAAGCAAAAACACCAATGACAAAAAGAAAGAAAGAAAGAAAAGCCTGTAAATAGTTCAAGGTCTATTTGTTGACCTTTAGGAGTGTTTTCAGGTTGAATCTGATGGGGTGCCACGCCCTGGCCTCAAAGTCTATTTTTGGTATTCCCTGGGGACCTCATTGCTTTGCTTCCCTTGCTGTTCTGTTGCTTGCCCTTAGTGTTTCACCTTGGTGTGTGGAGTCAGATGGGGCACATTTCCTGCACTGTGTCTCCAGTGTTGTCCCCCATAGCACAATGGGTCAATGAGGGATGTAGTGTCTATTAGTGGGGCCAGACCTGTGGTCCTCTCTGTGCATTGGGTGCTCTGAGCAGGAATATTGTCCTCGGGGTTTGGTAGGCCAGGATGCACTCCACTCTCTCTTTCTCCCCCTTCATTTGCTCCTGTGTGCTTTGATCAGACATGTCCCTCTCTTTGAGCTGTAGCTTCAGTGCTGTCCTGAATTCTTTGCCATGGAGGGGGGCTGTCCACGTAGTTGCGATTGGGGCCAGCCCCTCAGACCTCAGAACTTGTTGGTTCCCTACTTCATGCCAATATGTTGCATTCATGTCTTGGAGCACCGGGTTGAACTCTGGTCCCTCTCTCCCTGTGGAGATATAAATAATACCCTCCCCTTTGGTGGGTCACTGCCCTATTCCCCTACTACCCAATGTTTTTCTTTCTTTTTTCCCCACTCCATTTTACTTGTCTATCATATATATCTCTGGATTTGCTCTGGCCCCTGCCATACTACCTGGACCTCACCCCAGGAATGTTTGTATACAGTAGCTTTTTCCTTATGCCCCTTTTGCATTTTTAAGCTTACTTCAGCAGACTCATCTTTTACTTGTCTTTTTGTTCTTGGTTTACTTCACGTAGCATAATTCCCTCCAGCTCTTCCATTCAATGATGTGCTTCATCCATTCATCACTGCTTTTTAGGAGTGCGTAGTAAGTACTCCATTGTTAATATGTACTAGAGCTTTTTAATCCATTTGTCCATTGATGGAAATTTGGGTTGTTTCCAACTGCTTGCAATTGTGATCTATGCCATGATGAACATCGGAGCACAGATGTCTGGCTATGGTTTGTTTCTTGCCTCTTCTGGGTATATGGCCAGTAGGGAGATTGGGGGGTCGTATGGTAGCTCATCTGTTATAGATATCGCCAAATCGATTTCCATAGTGGCTGTACATACCTACAGGTCCCCCAGAAGTGGATGAAAGTTCCTGTCTCCCCATAGCCCCTCCAACACTTGTTACTTTCTGATATTTTGAATTGGGCTATCTTTGAGGGTGTTAGGTAGTATCTCATTGTTGTTTTAATTTGCATTTCTCTTATAGCTAACGATCAGGAACATTTTCTCATATGTTCAGTGGCCATTTGGATTTCTGGCCTTGTGAAATTTCTGTTCAGGTCCTTTGCCCACCTCCTCAATGGGCAATTAGTTTTTTTCTTTTGGGAAGCTACCAGAATATTGTAGATTTTAGTAGTAAGGCCTTTGATGTGTCATTGCTAAAGATGTTTTCCTAGTCCATGGACTCTCTTATTACACTCTTGGTGAATTCTTTCGATGTACACCAGTGTTTTATCTTCAGTGTATTCCCCTTGTCAATTTGTGACTCATCTATATTTATGTCCTTCCCTATTTCTTTAGCCTATACATTCCCTGTGCCAAAGTTCTCAGGTTTCTCCCAATTCCCTCATAGATGGCCCTAATAGTTTGGGTTTTTACCTTGAGGTCTGTGATTCACCTTGAGTTTATTCTTGTGCATGGAGTGAGATAAAGGTCTTGCTTCATTTTCCTGCAGGTAGATGCCCATTTTTTTCCAGCACCACTTGTTAAAGAGGGCATCTGCTTCCCATTTGATATTTTTTGAGGCCCTTATCAAAGATCAGTTGTCTATTTGCTGATGATTTTACTTCTGGGTTTTCAGATCTTTTCCATCGGTCTGAGTATCTGTCATTATACCAGTACCATGCGGTTTTGATCACTGTGGCTGTATAATATGTGCTAAAGTCACATAAATCAAGCCCTCCACTCTGTCCTTCTTATTAAGGAGTTCTCTGCTAATTGTGGGCTTCTTCCCTCTCCATATGAAGTTGGTAATCAGTTTTTCCAATTCTTTGAAGAAAGATGATGGTAATTGTATCTGGATTGCATTAAACTTCTATACTGCCTTGGCCAGAACTGACATCTTTACTATATTAAGTCTTCCAATCCATGAGCACGGGTTATTCTTCCATTTGTTGAGGTCACTCTTGGTTTCTTATAATAGTGTTCTGTAGCTTTCCTCATGTAAATCTTTCATTTTTATAGTCAGGTGTATTGCTAGATATTTCAATTTGTGCTTGGAGGTTGTGAAGGGTGCCTCCTTTTTGATCCTCACTTCTGTGGTCTTGTCTGATGCTTATAGCAGTCCAATAGACTAGTTGATCTTGTATCCTGCCACTCAGCCATATTCCTCTATTGCTTCCAGTACTCCCCTTGTGGAGCTTCTGGGATTTTCCATATATAAAATCGTATCATCTGCAAATAACGATAGTTTCACCTCTCCCTTCCCCAGGTGAATATCTTTGATGTCTTTTCTTTGCCTTATGCTGTTAGCTAAAACCTCCAGTACAATGTTAAATAAGACTGGGGACAAGGGGAATCCTTGTCTGGTCCCCTTTTTCAGTGGGAGTGTGTTTGTCTTTTCTCCATTGACTACCACGTTGGCTGTTGGTTTTTCATATGTAGCTTGTATTATATTGAGGAATTTTCCTTCCAGTCCTATCTTCTTGAGTGTCTTAAACAGGAATTGGTGTTGGATGTTGTCCAATGTTTTTTCTGCATCTATCGATATTATCATGTGGTTCTTATAGTTTTTCGTGTCAATGTGGTGCATGATACTAATGATCTTTCGTATGTTGAACCATCCTTGCATCCCTGGTATGAATCCCACTTGGTCATGGTGAATTATTTGTTTTACATACTTTTGTATTCTATTGGCCAGTATTTTGCTAAGGATTTTTGCATCAATGTTCATTAAGGATATTGGCCTGTAGTTCTCGATTCTTGTTGGATCCTTGCCCAGTTTGGGTCTCAGAGTTATATTAGCTTCATAGAAAGAGTTTGGGAGTTAGTCATCTTTTTCTATGGTCTGGAAGAGTTTGTGTAGGATTGGTGTCATTTCTTCCCTGAATGCTTGGTCGAATTCTCCTGTGAAGCCATCTGGTCCAGGGGATTTTTTGTTGGTAATCCTTTGATAACCTTGTCTATTTCTTCTATTGCTATGGGTCTGTTGAGATTCTTGAGGTCCATTGGGGACAGTCTAGGGAGAGATAGTTTTCCCAAGAATTTTCCATGTCTTCCAAGTTGTTGAATTCATTGGAGTACAGTCCTTCGTAGTACTGTGTAATTATCCTTTTGATTTCATTAGGGTCTGGTGTAATGTCCTGTTTCAACCCTCATCCTTGCTATTGAAATTTGTTCCTTCCTTTCTTTGGGTAGGTTTGCCAGCAGTCTGTCGATTCTGTTTATCCTTTCAAAGAAGCAACTTTCAGCAGCATTAATTTTTTCCCATAGTTTTCTTATTTTCCCTCTCCTGAATTGCAGCCTTGATATATATTATTTCTTTTCTTTCACTATTAGGAGGATTGTCCTGTTGACTCTGCTCCAGTTGCTGTAAATTTTTTGCCAGCATATTAATCATAAGTCTCTCTTCCTTTTTCATGTGTGCATGTATTGCTATGAAACGTCCTCTGATAACTGCCTTTTCTGTGTCCCATAAGATTTGGTACATCGCGTTCCCATCCTCATTGGTTTCTAGAATTTTCTAATTTCATCTCTGGTCTAGGCTAGTACACACTTCTTTTGCAATAGAGAGTTATTCATCCTCCAATTGTTTGCCTTTGTTTTCTTAATGTTCCTTTTGTTGATTTCCAGGCTTAGGGCACAGTGGTCAGAGAGAGTGGTGTATATGACAGTTGCGGGGCTAAGGTTAAATCCTAGCTGGCATCCACTGTGGTAAGCTACAAGCTCTTCAAAACCTAGTGGATCTGTGCCTACTTATTTTTATGATGCTACTCCTGTGACCTGGCAGTGTGGAATTTCCCTCTTAGTGACACTCCGGCCCTGATTTCTGCGGAGTCCATCTGGTATGTGTTACTCAGTTTCCATCTTCTAAAATGTTTCAACAAACTGGAAATACTCATTTTTTCCGGGAAATTTGGAAGACACCTATTTGGCCAACTGATTGGAGGAGATCCACATCTGAATTATTCCAAAAAGAGACGACCCAACAGAATGCTCAAATTTTAGAACAATATCATTGATATCAGATGTAAGTAAAATTTTGCTGAAGATCATCCAATAATGGTTGCAGCAGTACATTGAAAGGGAGCTGCCAGAGATTCAGGCTGAATTTGGAAGAGGACATGGAACAAGGGATATCATTGCTGATGTCAAATGGATCTTGGCTCAAAGCAAAAAATACCAGAAAAATGTTTGCTTGTGTTTTATTGACTATGCCAAGGCATTTGAATGTGTAGATCATAACAAACTATGGATAACCTTGAGAAGAATGGGAATTCCAGAACCCTTTATTGTGCTTATGCAGAACTTGTACATGCATCAAGAGGCAATTGTGTAAATAGAACTAGGGAATATGGCATGGTCTAAAAATCAGGAAATGTGTGCAACAGGGTTGTGTCCCCTCATCACTTCACTTATTCAATCTGTATGCTGAGCAAATAATCACAGAAGCTGGCTTATGTGAAGAAGAATGTGACATCAGGATTGGAGGAAGGCTTATTAACAACCTGAGATATGCAGGTGACACACCTTGCTTGCTGAAAGTGAGGAGAACTTGAAGCACTTGCAGATGAAGATCAAGGATTGCAGCCTTCAGTGTGGATGACAACTCAATGTAAAGAAGACCAAAATCCTCACAACTAGACCAATAGGTAACATCATGATAAATGGAGAAAACCTTGACGTTGTTAAGGGTTTTTGTCTTGCTTGGATCTTCAATTAATGCTCATGGAAGCAGCAGTCAAGAGAGCAAAAGATGTATTGCATTTAGTAAATCTGCTGCACAAGACCTCCTTAGAGTATTGAAAAGCAAGTATTTTATTTTGAGGACTAAAGTGTGCCTGACCCAAACATGATATTGTCAGTTGCCTCACACACATGTGAAAGTTGGACACTGAATAAGGAACACTGAAGAAAAATGCATGCCTTTGCACTATGATGTCAGCAGAGAATATTGAACATTCCGTGGACTGAGACGAACAAATAGATCTCTCGTGGAAGAAATACGCCCAGAATGCTCCTTAGAGGCAATGATGGTGAGACTACTACATTTCATCTATTTTGAACACATTGTCAGGAGAGACCAGTTCCTGGAGAAGGGTATCATGTTTGGTAAAGTGAAGAGGCAACAAAAAAAAGCGGAAAAAGAGGCCCTCTTCCCCCCAAAGAGGAAGGCCCTCCATCAAGGAGATGGAATGGCACCATGGCTGCAACAATGGGCTCAAGCACAGGGACAGTTGGGATGGAGCAGGGCTGGGCAGTATTTCTGTCTGTTGCACACAAGGTCACTATGGCTCAGAGCCCGCTCAATAGCACCTAACAACTGCAACAACATGCCAAGAAAACGGTTTTTAAAAGTTCTCCTGCAAAAGTAAACGTTACTCTTCATTTCCAGAGACAATAAAGACCTTTTCCTTTGCATAAAATATAACAGATGGGTTTTTATTTTCAAGAAAATACTTATAGTTTTGCAATGTTAGGGGAGGAGGGGAAGTTGTGCAATCGATTTTGAAGCATTTTCTTCTTCTTTTATATACTCCTTATAAGTATATTCCTGTTTTCCACCAACCTCCCTTGCCATAGCCCCAAGAACTATTAATTTAGGAACTGTCTCTATAGATTTCCCTATCTTGGATTTCCTAAAAATGAAAACAGTAACAATAACAAAATAAACTTTGAAAGCCCATAGTTGAAAAGATAACAGAAAATAATAAGAACTAGAACAAATGAAAGTGGGTCAGAAGTGAGATGAATGGATAAGGTGTTAAATTTTAAACTAACTGGTTATGCCTTGGGCTGTGATCTTCCTGACCAGCAGTTCAAAACCACCAGCTGCTCCTCAGGAGAAAGACTGGGCTTTCTACTCCCAGTGGAAACAGAAACTTTCTGCCTCTTTGTAAACAGGTAAAGTCTCAAAAAATCCACTGAGGGGTCACTATGGGTTGGCATTGACTCGATGGCAGTGAGTTTGGTTTGGTTTGTTACATCAACACGGGCCCCCTTTCTAATGCACTGTGTCTGATAGCAAAGCTGTTCCTCTCCCTAGTCAGTGGTAAGAAGGGACTCACTGTGGGCTTATTCCAAGTGAGTTTGGGGCTTTCACTGTCTTCCATAGCTTTCTGCAGACCAGGTGCTCCAAATTTATGCTCTAATACCAGTCTCTCCTCTGGTGTTGGATTTAATTGTGGGTTTTCTTTTTAAATCATTTTATTGGGGGCTCGTACAACTCTTATCAGAACCCATCCATCCATCCATCCATTGGGTCGTGCATATTTGTACATTTGTGGCCATCATCATTCTCAAAACATTTTCTTTCTACTTGAACCCTTGATATCAGCTCCTTGTTTTCCCCTCCCTCCCCTACTCTCCCTCCTTCATGAACCCTTGATAATTTATCATTGTTTTCATGCCTTACGCTGTCCGATATCTCCCTTCACCCACTTTTTCTGTTGTCCTTCCCCCAGGGAGGGGGTTATATGTAGATCATTATGATCTTTCTCCCCCACCTTTCCCTTCCCCTCCTGGTATCGCTACTCTCCGGGGTTTATCTGTTCTGGATTCCCTGTGTTTCCAGCTCTTATCTGTACCAGTGTACATCCTCTGGTCTTGCCAGATTTGTAAGGTAGAATTGGGATCATTTGGGTTTCAGTAATTCCTCTCGGTTACATTGTCCTTGATCAGGCTCTAACAGGCCTCCTACACCCTCCACGCCATCAATTTTAGATCACTTGTTACCTTGTCCCTGGGTTTGTTAACACCCACTTCCTTTCCTCCACCTTATCCTCTCCCCCACCCCCCCTTTCCCATGTCCCCCCAGAACCATTGGTCCTGCTGTTTTCTCTTCCAGATTGTTTATCCCACTTATCTTATCTAGATAGACCTGCAGAGATAATAATATGCAGAAAAAAACAAGACAGAGCACAACAAAACAACAACAGAAAAGAAAACACCAACAAAAAACCCAAGGACAAAAAAAATAAAAGAAAAGTCTGTAAATTGTTCAAGGTCTGTTTGTTGACTTTTAGCAGTGTTTTCATCTTGAGTCTGATGGGGTGCCACACCCTGGCCCCAAAGTCTATTTTTGATAATCCCTGGGGACTTTGTTGCTCTGTTCCCCTTGCTGTTCTGTTGCACACCCTTAGGGTTTCACCTTAGTGTGGTGGGGTCAGTGCAATCTCTACTGTCTCCAGTGTTGGTCTCCGTAGTGATATGGGGGGGGGGGGTATCAGTCAGGGACATCATGTCTCATAGTGAGGCCGACCCTATGGTCCTTTAATTGTTTTTAATAATTGTTTTTAATACACACAGGCTTATTCTGTGTGGACTTAGCTGACACTTCACTTAGATGGTTGCTTGTTTGATGACAAGCCTTTAAGACCTGAGACACTGTTCGTTCTGATAACCTGACACCATCTGATTTCTTCACCACATTGTGATAGTAGCCATATCTTCAAGAATCTCTTCATGAGGGCAAGTATCAAATTGTGCCATGTCATTAGAACTAATTGTTCTTAGTTTAGGCCTATGGTTAATATGTACTCAAGATCCAGTTATGAATGTATGTTTTACATATGTCCCTGGTCCACTTAAAAGACATCATTCTCCTTTTATGCGGGAACATCCTCATGGGGCACATGGTAATTCTAGTGACAGTATCCTTAATTTAGCAATGTATAGAATTTCAAATACTGTTTGGAAAAGGAAAGTACACATGTCTGGGGCAGCTTTTTAGAGCATCCTATTCACTGATAATTTAAAAACTGATGCTCACAGAATTTTACATTCATGGATTGTTCACCCATACAGATCAACAATTGAAGTCACTGGACACTACTTATGCAAACAATCAGGGTTGGAGATACCTATGCAAACAATCAGGTTGAGCAGTGTTTTCAATGATGCTCATTCACAAAGGCAGAACCATGCCTGCTACACTAAGACGTGTCATAAAAAAGCAAAGAGAGCATGCGAATAGCAAATGTATGGTAACCCGAGCTGCCATTCATTGGGCAGCCTCAAGACAAGAGATCCAAAGCCCAGAGACCTTCAACTCCATAACCTTTGGCTAGCAGTCATCTGCTTCTTCTCATACTAGGGTGTTTCAGTCTTAAGCCCAAGGGAGTATTTCAGTTCCTTCAATCTGCTACTGGTAAGTTTAAGGTAAAGACCAGTTCACTTAGTGGGATTTCCAAATTTGGGTTTTCTGGCGTGGCCTATGAAGGATGCTGTGCACCTTCAAAGGATAGAGTCTAAAATCCTGGTTGCCTATAGCACACGACCTGGGACACCAAGGACTGAATAGAAAGTAGGTCAAACAAGTCCAGTTAGGAACATATTGTCGTGCATCATCTCACCTTGGGAAGAGGTGGTGTCTATAAGTAATGTTATCCATTTTCCCCATTGCATGTCATCCCATCTGGTTTATCTATCAGCAGACATGCCTCCCCACCCACCACCTCTGAATTACAGTGAAGCTTCACCAGGCCCCCTTGTAGTAGCGTCTGCTGATTTGGGACAACTGTAGAATAAAGTTATATGGCAGGAATGGGGTGATCTTCCCCTTCCTCCCCCAACTTGAGAAATAGACCCCACCCGAGGTGAGGTCTGCTCTCCGGAAGTCTTCTCCCATTGTTTGGCAGAGGAATTCAGCTCCCCTTCCTGGCATTGCTTCCCAGTGAGTGACTGGAGACTGGAAGTCTCTCAATAGCACTTGACAGATTCAAAAAGAAGACCAATGGTACCATTCCATTCTATTCACTGATAATTTAATCATCTGAACTGCATGATTCAGGCTGCTCGCAGACTTTCTCATTTTTATCTTCTTAAAAGTTGCACATGTGCTACAAGAACTGTCTTGGTTCATCTCGGCTGACATCGGCATCTTGACTGCAGTCTGTTGGTACCATCTGACAGTTAACGGTTTACGTCTGCTATGGTTTCATTCGTCCTTGTAACTGCTGCATTGCTTGATCTCGCAATTCAGAAGTACGAACCATCACTTTGCAGAAGTGTGGCAACCATCATAGAAGTGGAACTAGGAAGATCACTGTGTCATGACACAAGTGAACAGACATGGATAATCCCACAAAAGCAGACAAAAAATTAATAAGAAGAGAAGAAGCACAGCCATGATGCTGTGAGCATGCGATTTTATCAGATCAACAATCCTTTCATTCTGGCACCTTGTTTATCATCATGCAGCAAACTTATCAAATAATGATTTTTTAAAATCTACCAAGACTTCTGTACATTTTCCCATCAAGCTTAGAAACCTCACCTTTAAATCATAAACACAAAAGGCTTTCCAGTACAAAATGGGCAAATTTTTATGATAAGAACGATAATGCCATCGTTCACCCTCATAGTCACACCAAGTACGATTACATTCTTGCTTAAAATACATTATACTCTCTTCAGAATTAGTGATGAATTTGTAATTTGTGGGTGGGGGAGAGAAGACCAGGAAAAATTATTTTTACCAGGACTACTGGAATTTTTATGTGACTAGCATTTAAAATCGATTACTTAGGTTGGTAAGCAAGCCAGGTGTTTTACTTTCTATTTAAGTAAGACTGACTCAATTAGTTATCAGCATTTGTTCACTATATATGTGAGAGAAAGGCAGCCAATGACCCTTTGTCCTATTTTGATTCCATTATTGACTTATTCCATTTATTTTCGTCTCGAAAGGTTACAAAAGTTATGCGCATTTGCATTTTTAAACGACATCTACCCCTACCCTAATCCACTCTTTGTCCCATTGCATTTTGTACTTGTCATCGTTTGCTTAGCATAATGATTTCAAAACTTCTCCATGTCAGAGCATGTATCAACACTTCATGCATCTTGATGGGTAAGCAATGCTTCATGGCCTGTGTATTACATTTTATTTATCCATTCGTCTGTTGATGAATGTTTGGATTGTTTTCCCCCTGAAGCTAGTGTTCAAAGAGGAGATGTCTGGTTTGCTTAGAGTGTAGTGTGTTAAGTGTGAGTGTACTTGAAAAGGTAAGTTGGATTCGGCGTTGATGAAGCACCATGTGAGCAGGAGGGAGACATATTGCTCTGGGGAAAGATGTGGCTTTCAAATGCTAGGTCATACCTTAGTCACAGAAAACAGCTGGGGCACCAGAGTACGCCTCCACATCCTGATTTGCTGTGAAGAAAATTATTGAAGTGGCCACTTAGTCTATATGTTTGCTGAACCTACTGTGTGGAACTGAAAAGCGTCCGCTAGACATCACCCCCACACCGAATTTTTCTGAGCGGCACACCAACTGACACATTTTAAAAGGTAGATGCTGTGCTTTTAGAATAAGAAAGGCAGCTTCTTTAGTGGCCTGTCTGTGAATGCAAACATATGTCTCGGTGGTACAGACAGGACCTAGAGAAGAGCAGGGTGCTGACCCGAGGACTTACCTAGCAGACTTTTCTAATAATTCAGAAAATCCACTCACCAATCACGTCAAGTTGGATGCGTGATGACACACGTCAGAGGAGAACTACACTCCACAGGGTTTCCATGACGGTGCCCGTTTGGAAGCAGAGCAACAGTCCTGCTGAGGCACCTCTGAGTAGGTTCAAACTACTAGCAGCCAAGCATCAGACTGCTTGTACCGCCTGGTGACTCCCTTTTAATGCTTAAACATCAAAAACCAAACTCAAACCCACCATCAAGTCGATCGTAACTCATAGTGACCCTATGTAGGGTTTGCAAGGGTATGCATTTTTAAGGGAGTGGGAAACCTCCTTTTTGTTCCCCAGAGTAGCTAGTGGATTTGAACTAGTGACCTTGCAGTTAGCAGCCCAATGCTTATAAGAGAGAGTTGCTTAAAATGGAATGATAGTGCAAATGGCTCGGTGCCTGAAAGTTTGACTTTTTCCCAACATCCAATGACTTTTTCCATTCATAAAAAACAAAATCACTTCTAATATGTCATTGGGTATATTAAAAGTTACACCCACGTCTACAACCAGACATGAAGAAATACCTTCTGCAACCAAGGACCACCAAAGAGGGGGTGTGGACTCCATTAAGCCGCTGTGCCCCACTTGAGCCATTTGGTGTTCCACCTTTTAATGGTGCTAACTGAGCACTTGTTCTCGGATAAAACACTGAAAATAGTCCTCAGAGAGAGCTCTCTCCATAATTTCTGGGTCTGTGTGTAATCTGAAAAGCCAGAAATATCCATCAAAGCTTCCCAACAACCTATAATTCTGAGTTAAATTTTTCTAATTTACAAAACATAAAGAGTTTTAGGGGGTAGGGGGTGGGGGGGTAGGAGGGAGAACCAAATAGAATTAGCAGCTGACAGAAAAAGTGGTTACCCAGCCAGATCTAGACTTTCTATGAATGATTTAAAATATTATTACTACCCTCACAGATAGGAAAAACATAGCTGTTGGTTACTTTGCATTTGAGCTTTACTCTGATTGTATGTGTGCCTATTCATACTTTTAAAATCACATTATTCTGTAAGGACTCTGTGCTAGTCTGAGTACTTTAGAGAAACAAAACCACAGAAACTCATATGCATAAGAGAGAGTTTTATCTAAAGGGTAAGTGCACATCAAGAAAACATCCCAACTCAGTGCTGCCCAGACCCACAAGTCCATTATTAGCCCATTTGTCCGACACCAATCCACAAAGTCCTCCTCCATCTCACAAAACACACGCAGTGATGCCGACTGCAGGAGGAAAGCCGAATCGGTGAACATGTAAGCATCTCAGCGCTGACAGGGATCTCCATACGGCTGCATCAGGGTAGGCCCATGTGGCTGCTCCTCAGGGATGTCTTGCAGGAAGTGAGCCTTGACAGCTGAAGCAGGGAACTGGCTAAGGCAGCTGCACCCTGGTCCGACCATCACAAAGCAAGAGACCCGAGAACTAGAAAGAGGGTGCTCACCGAGCCATTTATCCCTCCGCCCTTCAATTAACCCCACACATGTTTATCGGCCAGGTTGGCACAATAAACTTTAACTATCTCAGACTCTAACAACAATAAAAACAAAACACCCAGTGATTCCCTGTTCTTCATCAATTCCTCTCTAATCCTATACTTTCTAAGCCAATCACTTTCACCTTTTTCTCCTCTTATGGTATTTGGAACCTAGGAACCATGGTGTCTTGGGGCTACAGTATCAGGTTGCTAACCTCAAGGTCAGTGGTTCAAAGCCGCAGCCTCTCTGCCAGAGAAAGATGAGGCTGGCTATTTCTGTAAAGATTGACGGTATCAGAAATCCAAGGAGCAGTTTTACTTCTCTGTGGGAAGATCCCATCATCTTTTCATTTCATTTTTCCACGATTTCTTTTAAGGCCCCTCAGATAAGGCCATAAAAGGCAGCATTGACTCTGTGGAAGTGGGTTTGTTTTATTTTGTACATTTCTGTCTTGTTTTTAATAAATCTCCAATGATATACAATAATTTCTAGACTTTTTTCAAATTTCAATATTACCTATTACATGCTGACTATGAAAAAAATATCCTCTTGTCACATACATATCTCCCCTCACCCTTATCTTCCCATTACAAAAGAAAAAAAGACAGTAAGAGAAAAATGTGGCTTCCAACTCCCATAAAGATTTAGAGTATAAGAAACCCACAGAGGCAGTTCTACTCTGTTCTAGAGGATCACATTTTAATTTTTTTAGATGGCCAGGCAATATGTGCTTGCCTGATTACATATAGGAGGGAATTTCAAAAAGTCTGTTGTGGGGGGGGTGCAGAATTAAAAGGTCACGAAGTTTTCCTGCAGACTTTTGAAGTCCCCTACTTGATTAAGTAACGGTATTGCTTAATCAAATACTATTCACCGTTTTGCCATACAGTGTCCTTTGATTATATTTTATTTTTATATGATGCTTTTATTTTTCCTGTGGCCAATCAAGGGGCTCTGGTGGGTTAAGAGTCAGCAGTTCAAACCCACCAGCCGCTCTGTGGGAGAGAGATGTGATTGTCTGCTTCTGGAAAGACTGAGTCTGGGAAACGCCAAGGAGCAGTCCTCCCGGGTCCCGTGAGATAAGAGCATGAGTCAGAATTCACCCCACGGAAAGGGGCTTTGGTTTGGGTGGCCACTCGGGATCCCCTGTCTACCTGTGCTGAGTGTTCTACATATTTATCCCTCATTTTTTTAACCTGCAACCTCATCTGAGAGGTCTAATTCTTGCTCCAGTTGATTAAAACGCCATAGGGTAGCCAGCAGTTTTGATTATTCTTGGAGAAATTGCACCCCGAGCCTTCCATTTCCTGCTTCAGTCAGAGCTGGGTGTCCTTGGGGCCTGATGCACAGCGATTTTCACAAGATTACCCCTTGTCCAGCTCCTGGGTTCCTTGTGCCTCTTGCTTGGATCCCCTGGATTCTACTTGACCAAGACGTTCCTTGTTGTACCAGAGCCCCTGCTCCTAGAACTTTCTCAGAGGGGTGCATGGAACGCAAGTTTTCTGAGCATTTGCCTATGTGAAAATGTACCTGTGTTTTTTTCCTCCTTTCAGTTTAACTGGAAAAGAAATTCTATAGAAGAAAATATTTTCCTCAACATTTGAAGGCTTGGCCTTCTGCTTTCCAAGGATGCCGTTGAGAAATCTAACACTATGTTCATTCTCGATCATTTATAATCTATACATAACCTATAGATAGTATTTTTAATCATTTTATTGGGGCTCGGACAACGCTTCTCACAATCCATCCATTCATCCATTATGTCCAGCACATTTGCTCATTTGTTGCCATCAATAGATAGTATTATATACATGTTCTCTTGTCTTGATCCTCAGAGTTCTGAAGGTTTGGGTTTTGGGGGGTTTTTTGAGTCACATTACATTTTGAGAAGAGCTTCTGATCATTTTTTTAACCCGGTGGGTGTTTTTCACTGAAAACTCACATCTTCAGTTTGCGAGTTTTTTCTCTCATGGTTTTTTGACTCATTTCCTCCTGTCTATTTCTTTGGGGAAGTGTGATTTGTTATTTTGTTGTCGCTGCTGTTGAGCAAAGCACACGACCCGCCGATGCACGATTTCTACAAGTGCGATTCCGCGACATTGCTCCAACAGACCATTTTCACCTCCTTTCCGGAGCCTGCCTCCCCAGCACTGCACTCCCTGCCGCTGCAAGTGCCCATGTCCCTTCCAGTCTCTGTTATCGATTCAACCCCGTGCGATAGCTCTTAACAGCGTGCAATGCTGGGCTTTGCACGCCAACCTATGATTTGGTTGTTCGAAGACTTCAGACGTGTCCAGGATCCCTCGGAGCAATCACTTTGGGGGTTCAGCCTATTTCTTATTTTCCTCTCTCGGCCTCCTATTGGTCAGATATGAAACTTACCAGTCTGACTCTTCAAATTTTGTTTTTCATCATCTCTCACCGATTTCTGTCTTCTGAGAGATTTCCTCAACTTTCCAGCCAGCCCTTCTACCAGTGTTTTCCTTGTGCGATCACAGTTTTACAGTCAAATGTACTACTTTGTTTTGTGAGTGCTCTTGGATTAGACAGGATTCTCTAGAGAGATAAAACCAGATTGCTGATAATTTTATATATATACAGTGAACCCTCGCCACTTCGCGCTTCGACTTCCTCGGCTTCACTCTATCGCGGTTTTTGCGTAACAGCGCATGCTCTGTCATTACTGCCACTGATTGGCTCATACTGTACATGCTT
>NW_022108124.1:12877801-12903289 GCF_000313985.2 Echinops telfairi | reverse complement strand
CCCCTTTTTTGGCTGCTCAGCCTTAGGTTCTGTGGTCCCTGACTTTGAAAGCTTTCTGCCAATGCCGAATGTTAAGTGACTGTTCATTTTTAAAGTGCAGCATGTTCCTGGGTTATATTCCTCACTGCGAGTGTTCTAGGAACTTATTCAGAGGCAGAAGTGGGGAGGGAGTGTTTGCCTTTCCGTATGTAAACTTTCCCTTTTTATCCTCTTTTCCCTCTGGAGAGAATGAACATCCGGTCTATTTCTGGAGTGGAGAGACAGTTGCTCACTGAGTGGTTGGCTTGGGGTGAGATCTCGAAAGTCCAAGCACTTCTTTGACAGACTTTCAAACAATTCTCATGTTCCCAGCGTCACTTGCTAGCCTCACTTTGAACCCCACTATCAGAGGTACTGAGCCTCTCTAACTCCTTAGCAGATTTGAGGTCCTAAAGTGTGGCTGCATTTGCTTCTGGGCACCCCGCACCTCCATCAGCGGTTTCAGCTTTCTTGCGCATGCTCTGTCAAATGCCACCTTCTGTCTGCTCTCCGGCTCCCCGAAGAACTTTCACAATGTTCCTCGGTCTCTTTTTCCTCGTGGGTTTGCACCTTTAAAAAATCCTCTAACCGTCCTTCTAGAGTGCTTTCAGAAGGAATGGAGGGAAATGTACATGTTCCGTTCACCATGCTTAACCGAAAGTCTTCTGCTTTGAATACTAAGTTTTATCTTTGTCATTTTTAAAAGGTAGGTGGCAATGTGTGATTTATATGTGCGCCTGGATTTCTTAGGTACGTGGTTCCCAAACGGTGCACCCCACACCATCAGCAGCAGCAGCAGCAGGTACGGGGAACTTGTTAGGAGAGCAAATGATAGGTTCCCACTCCAGACTTACTGACTCAGAAGTCCTGGAAGAGGTCCCCAGGAATCCTTGTTTGAATGCGCCTTCTCAGACACTCGCTGGAGCAGGGGTGCCCAATACATCGATCGCGATCTACTAGTTAATTGCAAGTGTAGTGTGGGTAGATCGCATGGCATTAAAAAAAGTAGACGTAAGCCTCGCATCAATCCTGTCGCTTAATTGATATACAGTGCAGCCAATCAGATGCAATCTTAAGTGTCAAACGCATGTGCAAACAAAGGTGCTAAGTGAAGCAAAACTGACAAGCTAAGTTATCGCCAATTTTTAGACCTTGTTTTTTGTATTTTAAATGTAAGAAAGGGTATTACAATGAGTGGGGGAGCTGGACCAAGTAAGAAGACAAAAACGTATCACTTTCATACGGAATGGGAGATTTTGACACTACAAGCCAACATTCAGCTGAAGTCCAGAGCACATGAGCAGCTCTGGAACTTACTCACAGCGGGGAAGTACCCAAACATGAGTAAATGTGCTACTTCCTTGACTGCATTATTCGGCTCTACTTATTTGTGTGAGTTAGCCTTTTCCCACATAAAGATCATTAAGTCCAAATACCAATCCACCGTGACTGATGATCATTTGGAAGTGTGCTTGAGGCTGGCTGTCAGCAGCTCCTGTCCGGACTATGCATCCATGGCTCATTCCATTCAGTGCAAGTCATCAGAGTAAACTCAGGTCATGACAAAAAATGCACATAGTTAATTGTGTTGTGTTGTGCATTATGGACTCATGCAGTTATGCAAGGTACATAAACATACATTGTACATATAAAGAATCCTCAATGCATTTATGAATAAATTTAATAAATAAATGTATGTTTTGCATTTTTGTAGTTGGTAGATCATTTTGACGTGATCATTTTATAAGTAGCTCGCACGCTGAAAAAGTGTGAGCACGCCTGCACTAAGGTGTGAAAGCCACAGCTGTCTGTAATACCTGGATTCTGAACGTCTGAGAACACTACTCCGTTAACCTCAATTCCAGGTCCCACTCTTTGGAGCCAAACCAACTCCCGATCTAACTCTTCGAGTCAGGGTGCACAGCGGATGCAAAGGGCCGAGATGGAACTAATAGAAACAATGCTTCTGGGAAAGCATGTGTGGATTTAGATGCCTTTTGCCATGACATTGAGTTGCTTCCTCCCACCACCTTCTGAAGCTCCTGGATTGAGACCCCCTTGGCCAGGGGGCCAGGCAGGCAGTCATGGGTGTGAGAAAGGGGTCATTTGAACTGGAAACGTTTGGAGAAGAAACAGCTGTCATCCCTCTTTCTTATCTTCCATCATCAGCCAGTTGGGGAAGGAGCCTCCCATTTCCCTCAGGATGAGAGCCTGTGTGAGGCGTATGGGGCAGGAAGACCCTTGCCCTCTGCTTCTCCAGTCACCAGGCTCGCTCAAGAAGAGGAGGTTGACTTTGTGAAAGCCCGTGAACTGCCAGTACCTTCTCTCTCCCCACGGAGCAAACAAGGCTGCCTCTCGGCTCAGTCGCATACACGGGGACTTCCAAGAGTCGGTGGGAAACGGATTTAAAAGATAATGAAGTTTGTCCATGAACGAAGCCTCCCCTGTGCTATTTCTCCCCACCCCCATTCGTTTCTGTGGACTTTCTGTGTTCCTCGGCCTACAATTTAGACTCTCTTTCTTCTTCTTCTTTCCTTCCATTCACTTTGTTTGCTTTGTGTCCGTTCCCCCCTCCACCCCCTCCCGCTGCCCCCACCGCACTCATCAGAGCAGCTCGCCTCTCCCTCCTGGACAGCCAAGGAGCCCCTGGGTGCTCTCCGTGGCACAGTTAATGCTCCCACCCTTTCCACCTTCCCTTCCAGGTATGTCTTCACCATCATTTACACGTTTGAGGCCTTGATAAAGATACTGGCGAGAGGATTTTGTCTAAATGAGTTCACTTACCTGAGAGATCCTTGGAACTGGCTGGACTTCGGTGTTATTACCCTGGCGTGAGTATTCCTCATGCAGATTTCTGCGTGTGCATCCACGTGCATCTTACAGATGGGTCCACGTTCTTGCGCGAGGGATGTGCCCTTCATTCATTCCACCTTTCTCATTGGCCACAGCATGACGTGGGGGGGGTTCTTACCACTGACTATTGCTTTAAGGGTCCCTTTCCAGGGTCTGTCCCAACCCCCTAGGACAAAGCCAGAGACTTCAAATCTGACCTTATGGCTGGCCTCTCAGAGCTCTCAGAGTGGACCAGACACAAAACAGCCTTGTCAGTCCCAGAAGAGCCAACATCCGAGGAGACTAGTGGGCCAAACCTGCATGTTGGGAGATCCATACATATAGCCCACACAACAAGACCTCAATGGTGGTATCACCATTTCTCAGAGAACCCACTCTGGGAAATAGAGCAATCTCAAGCCAGTGTTAGGGACTCTATAGGTGGAAGGACCTCTGGGTTCTCAGTTACTGTTTTGGGTTCTTCCTAGGCTTGTGTTACCCCCAAATTGTCCTTATTTATGGTGTATCCACTCCCAGGACCCTCTCTTGGCAGAGATGCTGACCCACTTCTGGCCCTACAGATACATTGGCGAAGCAATAGACTTTCGAGGAATCTCAGGCCTGCGGACATTCAGAGTTCTTAGAGCTTTAAAAACAGTTTCTGTGATCCCAGGTGAGAGACTTTAACCAGTGCATTTATCCAAAGTCGATGTTGATTTCTAAAACCTAGTGTTGGATTTTCACAAGAGCCTGGTAAGGTTCCAAGGCAAAGACTATTGTCTCCACTTGAAAGACAAGAAAACTGAGGCCCAGAGAGTAGACAACACAATCTCACAGGAAGAGGCAAAGACCCGGAAGTCCAAGGTCCTAGGCCAGTGTTCTGTCCACAAGACCACATAGACCGCAATAAATGACCAGAAGGTCGCAGCCTCACGTTCTGTTCTTGCTGCAGAGCTCAGGCAAGACCCTTAGCTGGACTCTCACTCACACTTCACACGAAAGGCTTACGCTTTGAAATAAGGGAGACGAAGGAGGTACCCCTAGAGCCTGAAAAGATATTCCGTCCTGTACATCTGAAAGCTTGGGCTCATTCCTGTCAGTGGAACCTCACCCCAAAGGAAACAATGAAGCCAATCTTATTTAAAGATCATTGAGAAACTGGAGTAGTCAATCCTATTGGACTTCCAAGAACCATGTTCTCATCAGTAGCCCATCCCCCAACACAGACTACCCTACAGGGTCGATGGTGGAGTTGGCAAAGCCAGAGACAACATAAAAATCCCTGAAACGGAGCCTAATGGTTCCCTTTGTGCCTTGAAGGGCTCTCTCCTTTGGCCCCTAAGAGTCAGGTAGTCATCTGTGAGACAGAAGCAGCTGTCTAGATTAGAAATCCCTTCCTACCTGGATCGGCACAGAAGGACTTGCAATTTTTGCCAGCTTTCACTGGGCAGCTCGCTCATGGAGGGATTCTCAGCAAATAAGCATTCAGCTCGACCCCTGCTGTCTCACTCACATGCTCTTAGCTTAGGGAAGATCCTGAGAGGTCTCCTCAGATGCCCTCTCCTGCCTCATGCCTTGACTCTAACCCACTCATCTCGTACTGCAGAGGCTACCTGTGGTCCCACACGTCTGGCATGTCCTTCCTCGCCTCCTTGCCTGGGCCATGCTGCCCCTCTGTCACACACCCCCCTTTCTTATCTCTTTCCTGAGTTCACACTCATGCCTCAGGGCTCTGCCAAGGCTGCACCTCCTCCACAAAGCTTCCTGGCCCTTCCCAACATCCTCACCCTTCCCTAGGCCCCATCCCCACCCTGAACCTCTGTTCGAGGCTAGTTCTCAGTGTGCTCATCTGCTCGGTAGATGCTTTCTGCTCAACTGTCAGACGGCCTCGCCATCCTCGCAGCCCCCAGATCAGGTACTAGCAGGCGTCTGTCCTGCGTGGTGGATGTTACCCACCAGACTCACAACTCAAGAGCAGATTCCAAATCACTTGCCTGGTGTATTAGTCTAGGTACTTTGGAGAAACAAATCCACAGCGACTCATGTATAAGAGAGAGTTTTATGTAAAGAAAAGGTGCATCACGAAAACATCCCAACCCAATGCTGCCCAAGCCCACAAGTCCAACATTAACCCATTAACCCAACACCAGTCCACAAAGTCCTCCACCTCACAAAACAGAGGCAATGATGCCGACTGCAGGAGGAAAGCTGAGTCCGTGAACGAACAAGCATCTCAGCACTAGCAGGGGTCTCCACACGGCTGCTCCAGCACCCAGGGGTGCATCGGGATAGGTCCATGTAGCTTCTCCTTGGGGATGTCTTGTAGGAAGTCACTCTTGCAAGCTGAAGCAGGGAACTGCTAAGGCAGCTGCACCCGATGCAACCATCACAAAACAAGAGACCCGAGAACTAGAAAGGCGAGGCTCACCACCCATTTATCCCTCCGCCTTTCAACCAGCACCACATGTGATTATCGGCCAGGCTGGCACAATTAACTAACTCACCTGGCACAGCTTGGTCCTACCCACGCAGCCCCTCTCAGAAGGTGATGCCGTTTGCCAAGGCAACGCTCTATCCCTCAGGGAGTCCATCTTTGCTTCCAGTTGCACTTGGCCTTGCATCGCTCTTTCTACCAGTCTCTCTGCTTTCCTCTCATTGGCTCTTTAGGGGTCTCTCTCATAACTCAACGGTTATGTTCATTTCTCGGTCGGAGTGCATGTGTCTTTCTCTCTTCGTTTCTCTGGCTCTCAATTTGTGCCCCTTGCCGTTTCCTCTGTGCCGGCCTCTCTCTCTGTATCTCTCTCATACTGTCTCCCCACCCACCGCACTCTGTCTCTCACACACAACACACGTGCAAGAAGGGTTATCTGTATCTCAAACCTTGAGCTGTCTCCCAGAACTGTGCTGAATGAATGAAGTGAAGTCAGTAGCCTCGTCTCTTGCAGGTTGCTTAGCACAGAGCAGGTAGGGCCACCACGAGTTTTCAATTTGCTCATCTCAGCACACGGCTCAAGTTTTAGGGGCTATTCGATGTGCTGCATGAGTCGCAGTTGCCTCAACGTTGCAATGGGGACAATAATCTCTGCCTACCAGGGGAACACTGGGTTCCAAAATGTTATTGAAGGTTCAGACAAGGAACCGCGGCCTTGGGTCTGCCCTGGGGTTGGTAAAACACTTCACTTGTGTGTAGTTCGGAGGAGTGGTGGTGAAGAGGCGGGTCACCAGGCATGTGCATGTGCCGCGGGTGTTGGCTCCTTGTCCAGGAGGGAACATTGTGGTCATCTCCCCCACAGGGCTGAAGGTCATCGTGGGGGCCCTGATCCACTCCGTGAAGAAACTGGCGGATGTGACGATCCTCACCATCTTCTTCCTGAGTGTCTTTGCTCTGATGGGCCTGCAGCTCTTCAAGGGCAACCTCAAGAACAAATGTGTGAAGAACTGCATGCTTCTTAATCAGACAGCCAATGACTCTTCGGAGCCCCGCGAGTGGGATTTCTGCCACAAGGACGGAGGTCTGGATGGCAAGGGGTGTGACGGCCCAAATGTCTGTACGGGACATGTATCTGGATTCCTCTTTTCTGATGAAAAGTTTCCCCGGAGCTGTAGCATACTTGGGGGGCGGGGGGCAGGTTATGTTCCCCTTTGTCCAATGCCCGTTTTAGAAGAAAATGAGCTATCCATTCAGAGCCACACAGTTCTGCCTCTAGAGGAGGCTCAGAACCGAAGGCCCTGCTCGGGTTGTCACTCTCCGGTGTAACTGTCCACCTTCCGGGAGCCCCAGCATGTCCACCCAGTCCCTGTGACTCAGGAAGGACATGAGAGGCACGGCCTTCGCAGCACAAAGCTTTGGCTGGAGGGCTGACAATCATGGGTGAGAGTTTCATTTCTTCCTTTCTCTTTCAGATTTCCTCATCAATAAGTCGGGAACCTTTGATCCCTTACTGTGTGGCAATGGAACGGATGCCGGGTGAGTGCCCACCCATGGCAGAGCCCCTTGGGGTCCCAAAGTCCTGAGTCCGTCTGGTCATCAGCATTTTATGGACAGGTACTGGGCCCCAGGCCCTAAGGAAGATATAGGGATGAATAAGGCAACGCTTATGCTATCCCAGAGCTCATAGGGTGTGGGGGAGGAGGATACGAAAGAGCTTTTGCCGTGACTCAAACCACCCAACCATTGAGTGGCTTAAGACAGCAACCATGCAGTTAACTTAAATCCTGCACGTCAGCCTCTTGTGCTGAACGGACCGAGTCCCCTGCAGACAGACGCAGAGTGACTGTGCAATGGCCAGTGTAGAATGGTCGCAGTTGGGATGACTTGTCTCTGCCCCGTGTGGTCTCTCATCTCCTAGCAGGCACAAGCCTGAGCTTGCTCTTGTGGCAGAAGCAGGGTTCCAAGAAATGAAAGGGGAACGTGCAAGATCTGTTGAGGCCGAGGCGTCAGCTGGCGCAACATCACTTCTACTGCCTTCTCTCGACGAAAGCAACTCGCAGGCCAGTCCAGATCCAAAGGATGGGGCGCTAGACTCCACCTCTTCAAGGGAGAAGCAGCAAAGCCACATGGCAAAAAGTTGTGGCTACAGGAAGGGGAATCATTGTGGCCATTTTTTGGCCAACAGTCTACCCCAGGAAGGGACGGATGATTATTAGATACATGTTTCGTGTCAAATGTCCTACCTTTCAGCTTCAGCGTTGTAAAGCAATCACGGGTGTTCCGTTATCCGCACAAGGAGGATGGTGCATCAAGCACGTGAATCAAATTCTTGCAGAGGTCAGACACGTACAGGTGAATGGAGGGACGAGGGTACCTGAGAGTCCTTGCCTTCTGTGGAGACGGCAGTCAGGACTTAGCCCAGTAGTTTGGGGTAGCTATGTGGAAATACGGATCTATTGCATCCAGCTCTTCCAACTTTTCAAAGAGAGGCAGGAAGACTGGAATTTTAGGGGGAATCTCTCAATGATAAACATTGGCTTCCAATTCCAGAAACATGTCTGCACCTTGTGGAGCCAAAACAAAATATGTCCGCAGGCCAAAAGAAGCCCGCAGGCTTCATTGTGCATGCCTTGGTGTGTATAAATACATGCAGCTGCCACACTGTGGAGAATAAACACATTGTGGGGGGGTGTTACATAGGCTGAGGAAACAGAGGTGAACATTAAAAAGCAGGCATGATGCCTCCTGGCTGGAAAGAAGAGAGGCAGATTGCATGGAGGCCATTCTAAGTGGCAGGATATAATTTGAGGCTAAGAAAAGGGGCAGGGGACCCCTTGACTCTTCCTGCTTCTTTGGCAATTAGAGTGAGACTTTCAGGCAGCAGATCAGAAAGGCCAACTCTTTCAGCTCCATGGCTGGAGCCTGGGAGACCAGAGCTATCATGGCTCCAATCTCAGAGTAGCTGAAAGGCCCACAGTGCCCAAGTAGAGCTGAGGCTTCGGGTGGCCTGCAGGAATCTCTGCCTTAATCAGCCAAGTAGAAATACTTATCAGAGAGAACTGAGGGGGTGCAAGCAAACAGGGCAGTTTGGTCATCCTCAAGGTCTTTGGCCTCTTTACTCATCCATGCACTTGGCTCAGGGAAAGGAGTGGTGTAAGTTCTCATTTGCCTTTGATTTATATTTCAGTTAAGGGGCCTTCGATGTTCACTTCCGATCTGGAGATGGTATTTCTCTAGCCCAAACACTGTTCATGGAAAAGTTGTTGGGCTACCTACAGATCTCCTTGTTAGCTCCCAAAGAGGCCAGGCATGCCACTGGGCAGTTTCCAGCTAGGTGTGGAAGAATGGATAGAGTTTGGGATGGAAACCAGGGCAAAGAATAAAATGAACCTAAAGGGGCAAGCTTTGAACACCAAGCCCCCATCCTATGCTGGAGCATGGAGAAGCCAGAGCCCGAGGCAAAGTCCCACCCTGACCTGTAGCGCTGTGGGTGAAAATGCCTAACATGAACAACAGGTACTCGGAAACACTTGACAATTTCCATCATTCTTTCATATGTGTTTTTCCAGTCTATCTATCCTCTCTGTGGCTTCTGATGTTTTAAAAAGAAGCAGGCATTTTAATTTGTATGTTTTTCTTATAAGATATTGAGTCACTGTGCTCCTATTTACCTCTCAGAACAGTTAGCTGCAGGTGCACGAAGCAGTTAGCAATGTTGTAAATAGAATGTTGCTCTACCGAAGACAAAGAAACAAGGCTGGCCTAAGTGCTAACTAGCAAACCTCTACATAATGGCTTGACTAGCTTCCAGGGAGAAGAAACTAAAGGATATCTCTAAATGTCCGTTAGAGAGTCCGGGAACTCCCAAATCTCCACCAGTGATGGAGATAGAATTGGGATTGACTGTAATTAAGTGGCCAGGACTCTAATCTGTTGTCTGGGTTCTACAGCTGTGGATTCACATGGGTGTCTGGAGTAAGGACAGTCTCAGAGGTCAGTGTTGGTGGAGGAATCCTGGGAGCGGAAGAATCTCAAACTGCAAACAGGGCATTACTATTTCCATAAACAGACCGTGTGGAGCCCTGGTGGTGGAGTGGATGACACATTTAGCTGCTAACTGCAAGGTCAGGGGTTTGAACCCACCAGTCAAGTTCAGAAACGCTTCTCTGTCCTGTGGGGTCACGATGAGTCTGAATAAACTTCATGGCAATGCGTTTGTGGTCTGAACGGGTCGTCTCCACCGAAGAAGATAGGATTGCAATACGTATCCCGGATTGAGAGAGAGTTCTTGGTATCAACTCATCCCCTTATTATGAGAGAAAGAAAGGAGCCCATTGCCCTCCCACCCCAGTAATTTCTTAGGCAATTGTCTTTAATTGGGACCTCCATCATCAGCAAGTCTTCAGGAGGAGGCTGGGATGACTCCAATATTGAGCTGACAATTCTATATCTCTGATGTTGCCACCCGTGTGGCTTAAGCGAGTGACTTTTGCCTCTCTGAAACCCAGCGTCTTCGTTTGCAAAGACAGGGCTGTTGAGAGGATTCAATTATCATGCTTTAAAGCACTTAGGAGAGCGCGCAGTAAGTGCTCCTAAATGGAATGCATTCCTTTTGTTGTCCTACACGATGGGTCAGTGACCTTCCCCTGTGAAGCTCAGGTGAGTTCCCCATGGGTAGCTCTCCAAACCTTCAGGCCTACGTTTTCAGCCGGCATCCTTATTGAGGACTCTCCCTCTCCTGGTGTGAACTAGCAAAGAGCGGGCCACCTAATGAGGGTCCTGTCTGAACAGTCAGCTAGCCTTTCTCAGGCCACACGCCCGCATACATGGAACAGTACCCAGAACTGGGAAATCAAAATAGTATCCTCTCTGTGTTATAGTTAAAAGAGACTGAGATCTAAAGAGTTTAAAGGCTCAAGGTCACCCAGCTAATAAAGGAAGACCAGGCCTTGAACGCTGGTCTCCGGCTTCAAACCTGCGCTCTTCCCGCAGTCCTGGGCTGCCTTAGGGCTGAGCCAAGGATGATCTTCCTCTGTTCTTGCTGCAGCCACTGCCCTGAGGGCTATCTCTGCCTTAAAACAGCTGGCAACCCGGACTTTAACTACACGAGCTTTGATTCCTTTTCTTGGGCCTTCCTCTCACTGTTCCGTCTCATGACACAGGATTCCTGGGAACGCCTCTACCAACAGGTACTGATCTGCACGTCCCCCACATGGACTGGGTTGGAGGCCGGTGGGTGATCTGCATGTCTGTAGCTTTTCCATGCCAGTCTGACTTACTTTGAAGGGCCTGTATATGATGGGCACAACCTGTCTCTCTTCTTTATCATCAATCGACAGACGCTGAGGGCTTCTGGGAAAATCTATATGATCTTTTTTGTCCTTGTCATCTTCTTGGGATCCTTCTACCTGGTCAACCTGATCTTGGCTGTGGTCACCATGGCCTATGAAGAGCAGAACCAGGCTACCCTGGATGAAATCGAAGCCAAGGAGAAGAATTTCCAGGAGACCCTTGAGCTGCTCCGGAAGGAACAGGAGGTTGGTGGCAGGGGACAGCGGCTTTGCACGCAGTAGAGTCCTGGGACAAAGTCTCGACCCACCACTCAGATTAAAGCTGTCATTTTAGAGAATGGGAGTAGACTTCAGCTAATCGCAGGCATTGTTTGAGGTCAGGTTTTCTCAAAGAAGAATCTGATGGAGAGGCTTCTTGTGCAAAGGATTCCTCGAGGGAGAATCCAATTGAAAGAGCGAAGGAAGCAGGTTGGGCAGGGGGTGAAACAAAACAAAGAAACACGCTCCTCTGTGGACAAGCCTCAGTCCGTCCCCACAGGGAGCTCTGGAACATGGTCACTACCTGGTCACTAAGCCCGACCTTGAAGCCTCAGACTGTCCTTTCAGACTCCTTTATCAATCAGGCGTAGGGAAGACAGCCAAAGAAAAATTGCTGAAGCATTTACAGGTGTGAATCACCAACAGTTAATCCTGACGGCAGCAGGATGAGGTGTGTGGCTTCGGTAAAGGGACGCTGAGCAAGGCACCCACCGAGTCCACTTACTCTAGAGAGTGACAATGGGATGCCTTGCTACCATGTCCCAATCCCACCACCACTCAGGTCCCGGTCCTCCACCTCCGGTCTCACATCCTTTCACCCCCTGTTGCTCCAGGTCTGGGGGGCGTATTTGTGCTAAACTCCACAAGAGACTGTTCACTGCAACATTGGTCCTTGCCCCGCAGGTCCTGGCAGCCATGGGGATCGACACGGCCTCCCTCCACTCCCACAATGAATCACCTTTAACGTCCAAAAGTGCCGGCGAGAAGAGGCCCAGGATGAAGCCGAGAGTGTCCGAGGGCTCTACGGACGACAACAAATCGCTCCAGTCTGAGCCTCACAACCAGCGCCGAATGGTAAAGGGCTTCTCTGGGGACGCTGACCTTGCCAGCTGCAACGGAGAATGGGCTGAAGTGAGAGCCTATTTGTAGGTGGGAGAGCGCAGGAGGTGCAGAAATTAGGAGGATATTTTTGCAATTCCGATTCTCAACCTACACGAAGATAGGGTCCACACGGATGGGGGGAAAGGCACATGATAGTGACTTTCTGGGTGAAAATCAGAAAGTTGTGGAACGTGTACAAAAGGAGAGAGAGGTTCTATCATGTTCCCCTGAAAATAAGACACTTATATTTATTTTTGCTCAAGAAGACACACTATGCTTATCTTCAGGGGATGACTTATTTTTACTGTCTGGTACAACAATCTACATGGATTCAACATAGTGAAGTTGTCTTCTTCGGGAACATCGACCCACAGTGCTGAGTCAAACGGCAGCCACAGCTGTACTTCTTCCCCCTGAGGACACACCCCACCTAGAGCAGAGCGACCAGCTCCTCACTGCACTGAGGAGACTTTGACTTTCACTTTCGATGTCTCCCTCAATGCCTCCGCTTGCAGCACGCACAGAATGACAGGGACCTGACAGGGGAGGCGACCTTGTGCATGAGCTGCCCGCACCTCTCCGGTCCCCTCCGAGATAGCAGCTGTCAGGATGGGGTGGATGAGAAGGGCTGCCTGTCTCCGTGACCGCGCCGCGCCGGGGCGCTGCAGAGCCATGCCGATTACTATGTCTTATTTTCAGGGGATGGCTTATACTGCGCAAATGCTTAGAAATCCTGCTAGGGCTTATTTTGTGGGTAGGTCTTATTTTCAGAGAAACACGGTATCTGACCTCCAGGTTTCGGGATTGGGTGGTTTTGCGAAGACAGGATCCCTGGGGAAAGGAAACATGTGGATATGGATATAATCATATAAACCCATGTCTCTATGGTATTGGACATGCCAACTTTGAGGTGTGTATGAACATCAGACCCCCCCACCCCCCAAGATCTGCCATTCTGGAGCCAGGCGGAGACCCTGTCCGTGGTGCTGAACCCTCACATCAGGTTCAGCAGCGCAGGCCCACACTTGTTGGCGCGGAAGATCCCATAAACTATCTCTGGGACATCATCCAGCTTATGAACAATTTCAGGACACCCCCAAGTGCCCGTGCAGAAACTCTACTCCCCATCATTGTCTTCTGCCTCCCACTGCACAATTCACTGAGTTTTCTTCCCACCTCCATCTTTGAAAGTCCTCCGTACCCCAAATATTCTCTTCCTACATGATGGGAAGAAAATATGCTTTTGTGAAAGGGAAGTCTCGGCACTCAGTGAAAGGGGACCAACAGCCGTTTCCCAGGCTTCCTGCCTCTCTCTTCCCTCTGAACCTCTTTCCCCTGGAGGGAAATTGTCTACTTTTTTGTGGTCTTCACACGCATATTCACATGCTAGCCTTTGTGGCATGCCCACATTTCCGCCTCTCTGCATGCGACTCCTCCCTCTGCTTGCTCTTGATCTTTGGAGCATCACCCAGCATACACAGGGCAGGCTTCAGAAGTGTTTCAAAGAGGATAGGACTAGAACTACGACAATCAGAGAGCAAGATGAATCACAGCTTCCACAGAAAAGGCAGTGGCACTCTGAATTAGGATCGAATCTTCCCCATTCAGTCATTCCCACACAGATGAGCACCTGGATGTCCAACAATTGTCTAGTGTGCTCACGCGCTTGCCTTTCCTGGTAGGCTTGCCTGCGGAGGGGGGACAAAAGAAACGGTCTCTTGTTGACGCAACAGGGCTAGACGTTTGTATTAAGAGGGGACTAAAACAAAGCTCCTCGCCTCAAGGACCACCATCGGGGTGGAGGAAGCAGGCAGATAGAATAAAGACACCTCTATCTTGTTTGGGGGATAAGCAGGAAACATTCACACCTGGTGTGGGGGGGGTGTCTATCAAGAAAGACTTCCCAGAAGAGGGGCTAATTGAGGGGGAGTAAAACATGGGTAAGGGTTTCTCCAGAGATTGCAGACTTGGGGTGGGGGTGGGAAAGGTATGCATTTCCGGGAGAGGGAAGAACATGTGTGTGCAGATGCAAGGAAGCAGTGTGCAGGCACTTCCTTAAGGCTAATGAATAGAAGCCCACTCAGACAGACAAACATTTCCTCTTGTCACAGATGCGTTCAGGTAGCGAATACACACCTTGAAGCCTTTGTAGGAAGTCATGGTCTGATCAGAAGCAACAAGACAGTGAAGGGGGAACCCGGGAGAGATGCAGCAGAGTTTGCCGAAAGCACACAGGCGGCCAGTTCACCTTCTTGGATGATTTCTGAAATATGAATCTGTCAAATTTGCAGCCAAGACTTTCTCCCCAATTTCTTTATTGGCTTGCTTGGTGCCCAAATACGAGTCATTCCGTCTTTGCATCCTTTATAGAGTTTTGACTATTCTGAATCTTTGCTTTAAAAGTGGGAAGGGGTTAATGGATTTTCCAAAGTTCCTTAAGCCTTAGCCATGCATTCCCAGCAAATAACACCCTGCTTAAAATAGCAGGTTTACAATGATGGTTTCTAAAGAGGACTAAGCTGCCAATTATCCAGGAGGAAAACTCCACTTTAGGAGGTAACAAGATAAGTAAGGAGAAGTCTTACGAGCAAGCTGCCCCAACTTTAGTAAGTTACTAAATAAATGGAATTGAGAAAGGGAGCAAAATCCAGCTATGTGATCCGAGTTGGGGAGAAAGTCACTGTTTAGATTTTACAAACACTGTCTAGGATGCTGTCGGGTAAATGTTAAACTGCTAACTGCTAGGTCTGCAGTTCAAACCCACCAGCCACCCTGAGGAAGAAAGGTGTGAAAATCTGCCTGCATAAATGTTTCCAGCCTCAGAAACCCCACAGAGGGTTCCCATGTGCGGGGCGTGACTTGATGGTAGTGAGCTTGGTAGAGAGCAAAATTAGTGGCTTGTTATGATCAGTTTCCACAGTGGTCATGGGAACTAGCAGTGGGCACATGAACTCTTCAGAGGCTTCTGGGTCGAAGAGTGAGCTCTTCTCCTCTGGCAACTGTAAGCCTCACGGTTCCCTCACTGGAAGATTTTTATGGGAAATGTTATTGATTGGAAGGAATGGTATTGTTCTTCCAGGAAACTAGACTGCAGCTCTTCCTTCAATCTCCCCATTGTTACAGCTCAAAGCTTGCCTCAAGGGATCCCCGAAGTTCATTATATTATAAAGCACTTGTCTCTTCCATGCCACACAAACTCTTAACACCCATACAGGCTGGTTCTAATGAATTGTAGAACAATTTTCAGACAATAAAGTACACTGCTGTTCGTTCAACAACTGTTTACCAAGCATGCCCCAGTACGGGTGCAGTATAATAGAGCCTCTGTAGAGCATAACTGTGTGTGTGAGGGAGGGAGCTGAACAGATTGCTGTGCCCAGCCCTGCAGCCCCAAACTGGCAAATAATCAGTTGACCCATGTGAATGGCTTGTTTGTCTTCTGACCTGCCCTTGGCCATCTGACCTAGTCCCTTAACTACCTGATCGCCTCTCATTTCTCATGACTTTATTTATCTTAGCATCTTCCTAAACAGTCCTTTCCCCAGATGCTGCCCCTCCTCACCCTGGTGGCACAGTGGGTTCTGCACTAGGCCGCTAACTGTAAGGTCAGCAGTTTGAACCTACCAGCTACCCCAAGGGAGAAAAGTGAGGTTTTCTGCCCCCATAAAGATATATGGCCTCAGAAACTGATGGAGCCATTCCACTCTGTCCACAGGGTCACTATGAGTCAGAAAGGACTCAGTGGGGAAGAGTGGCCCTTCCCCACCCATGTCTATAAATTAGTACCCTTCTGGAGGTAAGGAGCCCTAATGGTATAGTGAGTATGTGTTGGGCTATTAACCGAAAGGTCAGCAGTTCAAAACCACCAGTCACTCCATTAGCTTTCAGCATGCTTTTCTTCTTTCCTTTGGGCCAATGCCCAGTCTTTCTTAGGCCTTGCCTCTGGGAGACGCCGCACTAGCCATGGAAGTATCTTCCATTTCCGGGCTCCTGGCCGAGACTTCTCCTTCCCTGAGGGGGTCACCGATGACGGAGTCTTCTCCGGAGATGGTGAAAGTCATCGAAGTTCTACACTGCTGGGTGGGAGCACTGGCCAGAAAAGTCCCCTCCCTAGAAGCTTGCTGCCTCAGCTCTCCAACTCTGGCTCAGGACATGGAGAAGATGGACAGTACGCATTGCCCTCTAATGAGCTCACCCCTGGAACCACAGATGTATCGGTGAGTTTGGGCATGCTCCAGACTCTCTTGCAGCTAGAGGTCTTGGACCAAGGAGCCCAGGGTGTCTCCAACAGAAGAATCTAGACATCCATCCTCTCCCCATTATACAGAGAGGGAAGGTGAGGCCTAGAGAGAGGACAGATGTACCTGATAGCTAACAGGTTTTCTGGTTTTCCCCACAGCCCAGTGAACAGATTATTTTCTGCTTGATCTCCTGTTCCTTCACAGTGTTTTGCTGTCCCCGTTCACGACCACTGCTTTAGAACTAGGCCTGCTTGCTCCCTGGATGACTATGAGAAAAAAATGATGGCCCTTCTTGTATGTTGCTTACTATGCTCAACTAGCCTGAGCTTGAAAATCGGATCCAAAGAAATCTTAATAAGGACTCATTGAGGAAGTGACTTGCTCAGATGCACAAATTAGGCACCAGTGAGTCGCTGGACAGCACTCTGATTAGAGTAATAGGATGTAATGACAAACTGGGGACTCCTCACGGCACTGAGGGCTGTGATCCACTTTGAGTTCTCTCCCAGTTCCTGTAATGATATTTCTAGTATTTGTTTTTGTTTATCCCCTTTCTCTGCCTAGTCAGGAATACAGAGATGAGTGTCCTTGACTCAGATAAGGCTGAAATAATGGTCTTAGCTCTGTCTCTGATTAGATCACCATGTGATTTAGGGACCCAGCAAAAAACAAATGAACTGCTCCACTGGGCAATTGAAAAGAATCTATAGATGCGTTTGCACAGTGCAAGCTGTCTTTGTTTCTGGGTGGCAAGTGCTGCCTAGCCAAGTGCTTGCTGACCAAAAGGTCGGAAGTTTGAGTCCACCAGAGGTAACTCTGAAAAAAGGCCTGGCACACAACTTGTCAAAAATCAGCCAGATGAAAACCCTATGAAGTCCTGTGGGTTGGGCCCAGGTTTGATCTGACTCAGTGACAACTGGCTCTGTTTGGATTCTTGGGCTGCGTTAAGGGGATTAATAATGAGCAGTGAAGCACCTAAGACTAGCAATAGTGCAAAGCTACTACATACCAAGGCAGATGGGGTGAGAGAGGGCACCAGAACCATAGCCCAACCAGAGCTGGGAGTTGAGAGAGGTTGCCTGATGGAACTTAGGGAGAGCCTCACATCCCTTATCCAACTGTGGCTCAGCTGGGGAGAAGCCAGGGGGTGGATACCTGGAGTCCCTCTCCTTCCACTAGCTGTTCTTCTCTCTGTGCCTCCCACTGGCTAAACCTGATCAGAATCGGAGGGGTGCGTGTATAAGCCACCCTGCTCAAGCAGAGCAGGGCAGGGAAGGTGGAGAGTGGGTCTCCAAGAGCAAACAGGAAGGGTCAGCACAGAATTCTCAAGCCAAAGCCTCCAGACTATTAGCTCCTTCAAGAAACCTTGTGATAGACTCCATGCCCCTCCCTTACCTCTTCTGAGATACTCTCTTTCTGAGATCGTCTACTTGATCCATTCTACGTACATATTCTTGGCTAGTGCATGATTAACTCGTGAAGTCCTTCAGTGTCCGATTCCACCCAAACTCAGGCCCGAGTACTCACCCCAAGGGTGAGCAGCAACTGGTGTCGCCAAGCGTGACAGCAGAAGGTCATGGTCTCACTGAGGCATCCGAGGCCACAGGAGGCAGGCCAGTGAGAGACCGAATGACCCAGCTTGTTACTGAAGACTCCATGTGATTCCATGTTCGTGTCTCAGCAGGCACCAAACACAGGACAGAAGGCTTTCTTGTCAGCCGAATACTTGAATGAACCGTTCAGAGCCCAGAGGGCAATGAGTGTGGTCAGCATCATGACCTCTGTCCTTGAGGGTAAGTGCTGCTTACTGGAATGTCCATTCTGCTGTGATCAATCTCAGAGGGGATGCCTAGAGTTTATACTAAATGGTACCCATCTCTGGAATTATGGGATCCTAACAATTCCTCCTTCTTCTTATACCCTTATCCCATTATCCTTTTTCTGTGTGTGTGTTTGTAATCATAAATTTTCAAAAACGAGAATCCAAGGGATGAAATATCTTTGATAATTTCATATTCAAATGAACATCTGATTCCTATGTATCCACATAACTAAATGTTTTAAATGGCATAGCAGGGACCAGAGAATTGCAAGCCACCAGGCAGGTAGGCAAGACATTTTACCATGTTTAATTTCTATTTTATTTAACTTAATTTCTATCTTGAGCCCCATTATGCGGAACGTTGGAAAGCTACTGTCAGACAGTTGAAGGAACTCCTTGTCAATTCAGGGTTCTGTCAGTTAAATGAGGACTACACTCAATTTTCCCAGGGATGCTTCTAATTTCAGGCACTTACACAAAGCCTGTAGGTGGAAGAAGAGAGCGGCACTGGGTCGCGGCTGTCTGATCCACGGAGTATAGACATAGAGCATGCCTGTGTCTTTCTCTCCTACCCCAGCATCGATTTTCTCAATGGGTGGAGAGTCGGCCTCGATCGAAACAAGTTTCTTCTCTCATGAACAAGTCGAGAATGCCCCGGGCGGAAGGAGGGAGGTGGGAACTGTGATGTTAGTGTGTGGTCCTTCCTGTGTGCTATCCTTCCAGCTCTAGGATGGATCTTAACACAGGATGGGGAGGTCATGGTGGGCAAAAAACAAACAAACAAGATGTTGGAAGGATTTGGAAATAGAGTTGATCCTGGGATGGAGCAAGTCTTAGAGAGAGACTCATGTGCCCACCACAGCCCAGAACTATGGAGTAAGAGCTGGCTGGTAAGCAACCTGTGGAAAGGCCCGGCTCCAGAATGCAGCAGAGTAGCTAGATGATGTCTCCATCCCTACTGAAGGCTATGGAAGGGGATGAATGAGAACCAGACCTAGAGAGGCAAGGTGGGCACAGCCATAGCTGTGGCTTCCACATTAACATCCAGATAGGAACTATGCCTGTCAAGGATTAAAGACCAGCTCCACTCTCCACCCATGTGGAAATCCTGAGAACTCCAGCATAATGAGGGGTAGCACACACTGAATTAATAAGGGCCCAGGTTGAGGGCTTCAAGTGTAAATTAAGTTCAATGATCTGGGGGCCAGGAGGACCCCCGAAGTTACGTTTTTGTTTTGTTTTGCATGATATGTTTTGAGAAATGTGTATCCATTCCAATACCAATGGTATGTCTAACTTCTCGGTGTTGTTGTTCCTCGTTGCTAATGTCTCAACAATCACATTTTTAAAAATCATTGTGTCTGTACTCCTATGATTTTGTATGGCTGCCTAGCATTTCATTATGTTGCTATACCCATGATCTTTCTTAGCCAGGTAGGTTGCTTAAGAATTCTTTTTGTTATTAACTATTGAACAGTAAATATGAAGTACAACCAGCTTACTATTTTATTTACCCCAGAGTCCTCCTTTCCTCTTGTTTATTTATTCAGTCAGCAAACATTTGTTAATCCGTGTCTGGCACAGCTCCAGGTACTAGGAATTCAACTGTGAATTTTAAAAATGTATCTTATTTGATGGAATCTGAATTCTGGAGGCAGGTGGAGGGGCAGACGATCAAGTCCAAGGGGTAGTGATAAAAAGCAGGAGGAGCAAAGTGAGGGAGAAGACAGAGAGTGGAGCTGGAGGGCTGGAACGGGGCCTATGTTAAATAAGGTGGTGGTGAAAGGCTATCCTCTCGACAAGAACAAAACATCTGACTCAGGTAAGGGAAGCAGTCATAGGAGAGCCAAGGGGAGAGCGTTTCAGACAGAAGAACAGAAATGCAGTGCATTTGACAGGAAGGAACAAACACGTGCCAGATGTGCTGGGGTGAATGAGAGGCGATAGAGGGCAATGGGTCTGTATTCTGGCTCTGCCACTAATGGTAAGCTGTGTGACTTCGGGGCTCCATTAGCTGCTCTGTGCCTCAATTTCCTCATCTGTAAAATAGTGTAAAATACGCTTACCGAGTAGCATTTCGTGATGACTAGGTGGAATAAACAAGCAGGGGCTTAACCATGGTGAGGACGTAGTAAATACTCAACAGAACTTGGCTGTTATTCTTCCCTGTGCTGTGAATTCCATGAGGGCAGAGCTGTGTCTGTTTTGTTCACGGCTACATCTCTAATACCAAGAAGAGCCGTGTATGACACAGTAGGCATTCAAGACCTCGTCATTGTATGACTGTTATCTACAGTGGTGATATGTTGATCATGTTCCCTACAACCAAAACTAAATTCACCACCACGGAGTCTCTTCCAATTCACAGTGGCCCTATAGGACAGGGTAGAACTGTGGGCTTCCCAGACTGTAACTCTTTACTGGAGGAGAAAGCCTTCTCCTTCTCCCGTGGGACTGCTGACCTGGCTGTTAGCAGTCCAACACATAACCACAACACCGTCAGGGCTCCTCACCTGCAGGTGGCTGCTCACTGTAGTGAGCTAAACTGATGAACAGGAAGAGAATAAGGAAATGTCAGATTTGGGATGGCAGGACAGAAAGTGGACTAGGACAAGAGGGAGAAAAATGGGTTAAGAAAAACTGAGGTTAAGTCAAAGAGTTTGACATTTTCTAAGCACAGGGCAGAGACAAGCCCGCTGGGATCCTCTCTGGCGTGATTTTGACACCTGTTGTTCCCAGCAGACACAGGATGTCTGAGGCTGTGTTAGTCTTGCTAGTACTTGCAAAGACTACCCCTTTGGGAGTCATTGTGCCTAAGAAAGTTTGACCTGAGCCAATAAAAGCTTGGGAAATGACTAATCCCTGTGTATCATCAGTGCGTGGCATGAAAACCAAGCCTTGACAATTGCCCAAACCTGAAAACCAGAAGCAGGTGCACAGCAGTGAGCAGAGGTGGCCCTGCCCTCTGCTCAGTGGGAAAGGCATGCCAGGAACAAGTTATTACCAGGGTCTTGAAGGAGTGCAGAGTGCTAAGGGAACTATAATTCCATTTCACCTGGGGCAGGGGAAGTATTCAAGGCAAAAGAGATAGCAAAAGACCCTAAAGCAGAAAAGAGCATAACATTTGAAAAAATGAAAGAGAAAATTTTTTTAAATTCAGATGTGGCTGGGGCACAGAAAGAAGGGGGGTGGGGTGCTCAAAATAAGACTAGTGAAATGGGCAGGGCCCAGATCCCCAGTAGCCCCATAGGAAGGATTTTGAATTTCATCCTAAGAGCAGCGAGGTCCCATTAAAGGCTTGGAGGCAGGGGAGCCACCATTGCACTTTGGAAAGGTTATTCTGAATGCTTGTGGAGAATGTAATTAAGAGGGGAAAGTATTGCCAAAGAAAGCAGTTAGGAGGAAGGCAGATGAGAGATGCCAGTGCCGGGTCTCCGGTTGTGGCTGGGGAGTGGGGGTGGGGATGGGGGGAGGACAATGGAGGGAGTTGAGCGCTATCTAAAGGCCATACGATTCAAGACTTGAGGGTGCCTGCGGTTCTGGCTTGAGCCATTGAAAGGATGGAGGTGCAGCTGCTCCCACAGGGCACACTTTCGGGAGGAAAAGGCCCCACTGGGGAGAGAAGATGATGAGTTGAGTCGGGATCAGATTGTGCTTGGGATGGGCCAGAAAGGCTATCGGATAAGAAGTTGGCTTTATCATCAATGGGCCCAGAACTTAGAAGGCACAGGTAAACTCCGGGCACGTATGTAGAAGAAATTTGAATCTTGGTGGTAATTTTGCAATCATAAAAGGAAATAAGATCGCACAAGGAGCAATCAGGAGAGGAAGAAACCTGGGGCACGGCCTTAAGAAACGGAGAAGGGATGCCTAGCAATAGCGGGGAAACCCAGACAAACACAAGGCAAAGCCAAGGGTCTGCAGAGCAGTCATCCGAGATGAAGCCTGCTATTCTGTGTATGTTCAATCAGAACTATATCGTTTGGTTTTTTCTTCCTCAAAAATGGTAGCATCTCTCTCTCTCTCTCTCTCTCTCTCTCTCACACACACACACACACACACACACACACACTTCCAATACCATGCTTTGATCAGTTAGCATATGATGAAAAGCATTCTACATCAGCTTCTTTTAGAGTTGATTTTATGCCCTCCCTCAAGTACTAGTGTTGCACTGCATGGATGGACCACGATTTGTCTGGTCCGTGTTCTCTTGCTGGGAAGTAACCAGCAGTCAATAACCTCATCGCTTGTTCATCCATGAATTTAACGAGAGGCTAAACACCTTGTAGTGAGATTGCTTTGTCAGGGGGGAGATGCATTTTCAACTGGGAAAGATGATGCTACATTTCCCTCGATAAATGTGGTACCAATTTCGCCCACTCAAGCCCTGGGTGAGGGTGTCAGTGTACCCACATACTCCCAAACAAGGTCACCCTGATTTGACTTCACAAATATGATGATGAGTAAATATATCCTGGTGAAATTTCATTTCTCTTATTTTGAGGATTGTGGAGCATATTTTCAAATATCTATAATCATTTCTGGGCCCATCTAGTGTTTTTCCTAAAGGGCTATCTTTTCCTTACCAAGGTTTAGGACCTCATAGATAGTAAGAAAATGGGCATTTTGTCTGTGATATGAACTGAAAGCATTTTTCCTCTGGTGTTTCCTTTGGCTTTATTTGACAAAAGTAGCTTAAAGATTACAAATACAGAGGACGCGTTAAGGCATTGCAAAATGTTTTCATTTCACAATGAAATTAAATAGTGACATAAGTAGTTAGATCCGTGAAGAGACTAGAATCCACCAGTAAATGCATGGATGTGGAAAAATCTAATGTATGATAGAAACTGTGGTCATTTTTAAAAGGATTCAATAAGCAGTGTAGGCATATATAACCAGAGATTGAAAACAATAAACTGGATCAGCATTTTACTCCTTACTCAAAACAAATTCCAGATGAACCTAAACTTTAAAATATAATAAAAGAAACCATAGAAGAACTAGAAGGAAGCATGAATAGCTATTTCCCAAGATCTGCGTTGACAAGAGCATTATACACAAGTCATAAAAAAAATAAGAAACTGTAAGGAAAAGACACAAATATGGCTACATATATATCTTTAAGTTACCTGTGGGGGGACCCTGTTAGCAACATCTGGGGCCATGCATTTTTTTCTATGAACTCATTTCCTTTAGGAAAAAAAATGCATCTAGTACCAAAAATCCAAACATCACAAATGTGTGTACAATGAAAGAAATCTCTCTTTCCTGCTCAGTTCCCTGTCTGGCCCCGTTCTTTTGGTGAGGCCCAGTGTCTAATGTGTCTTTCCAGCAATAGTCTATGCGTATAGAAGCACACACACGTAAACACATAAAAATGATTCTCTACAGTCACGGATACATGTGCTACAGCCTTTTCCTAAATACGTTTTATTGATGGTTCACAATTGTGTACTTATCAACAGTGGCCATCATCTTTGCTTGCTCGCATGGGCTGGTCCAGCGGCAAGTTGCCTGTCTTGCCATGGAATTTATTGGACAGACCTAGCGCTATGAAACTGCTCTCCACAGATGGGGCTCCAGAAGCAGAAAATTCGTGAAAGCAACTGAAGAGATGTACCTAGGCTGAAGGGAGCCATCCACAGCTAGACATATGAAATCACATAAAGATCGCTCTCAAAGCGGTGGGGCCCAAGGAGATTGCCTAGATGAGAGTTGTTGGGGAGAGGCACAAAACTACCAAGGAACTGGATGATTCAGTCCTCCGACATTTAGAGGCAGGAAAGAAAGAGAAGGCAAAAACAGAGACGCAGCCGCCACTGGGAGGAAACACCGGGGGACCAGCGTGTCCCAGAGGCCAAGCAGGAAAAGGAGGGCTTACTAAATTCTTGTAAACGCTGTGACAGGCAGAGTAAGGTGCATTGGAAATTGCCTCTTTTAATCCAGCAAGATGAAAGACTGATCCCGAGGGCTCAGGGAAAGACCAAGAGAAAGTAGAGAAGATGAAGTGGAGAAAACTCTTCTGAGGGATTTTGCGGTTAGTGAGACAGACATTGGAGAACACCATAGGGTCCAACCAGTCCTTTGACAAAGGAGATAGAATCAAAGCATGCTTCATGTTCATGGACACGGTCCAGAAGGGCCAGAAGAGGGAGAACATGGATCTTGGGAAGGTGAGAAAGGCGGGAACCCATGCACAAGTGGGAGGGGGCAGAGGAAGCTTGAACTCTCATGGGGTGAAGGCCCAATATGGGGATGACCTGCAGTAGGTGGCAGACCTGGTGATAGGAAGGTGAGGAAGTTCTTTGTGTGGGTGAGTGATTCTCCATTCTGAGGGAAATGAAAGTCAACTCACCAGTGGCGAGTACAGAGTGGAGTGGAGAGGAGAACTGGCAGACTGGAGGAGAAAAGAGGAAGTGAGAGATGGTAGCCTGAGAACGTAAAGGAGTGGCCTGAATACAGAAACATGGCCCAGCGCCGGGACAGTGATACACTAGAGGTTGTAGTCTCCCATAGGTCCGGTCAGCATCGGACACGTGCACTTCTCTCTCGGAAGGTTCAACTATTGGGGTGCAAGCACAGGGTAGACTGGAGGGTGCGTTAGGGTTTTATTTTGACTTGGTGGCCAGGCAAGGACAACGGCTGGGAGAGGGACCCAAGCACAGAGCCTAGTGAAAGGGAGGGACATGAAATCAAAGCCAGGCAAATAGAAAAGTGATAGGCAGTTAAAAAAAAATCTCAGGCAAGATGCTGCAGGTGGTGGGTGTGTCTGTAGCGTGACTTTGGGATGAGGACTGACAGCTGTCCTTGACCACACCCATGCTACAGAACTCGGAGAGTCCAAGCAGAGGTGCCCACCCTGCTTCACCAGCTTGGCTGAGAAATACCTGATCTGGAAGTGCAGCCCCACGTGGGGGAAGCTCAAGAGTGTCTTCTTCAGGATCGTCACGGACCCCTTTGCCGAGCTCACCATCACCTTGTGCATCGTGGTGAACACCATCTTCATGGCTTTGGAGCACCACGGCATGAGCCCCTGGTTCGAATCCATGCTGCAGATAGGCAACATTGTGAGTGCAATGTCGGACCCTGCCAGCCTTGGGTGGCGGGGGTAGGGGTGGGACTTCTGGGTGGCCTGGGTGTCAGCTCTCATTCATCAGAGACCTGACAGAGTTATCAGAAGTAGGAGGGGCAGCACCGAGGCAGGTGGACACTAGAACTGAGGGTGGCACTGGCATGAATGAGCCCAGCAAAATGAGCAGCCTCCTCAAGTAAGGGCAGCTAGTTCCCACTGGAATTCTCTGGACCCAAATGCCCTTCACCACTAAATGAGGACAAATGACCCTTCCCCAACCAACAACAATTTATGAACTTGTAGTGCTCACCCATCTGGCTGCTAACTGCCAAGTCATTGAATCAATACCACCAGCCAGGGTGTGTGTGTGTGTGTGTGTGTGTTTTGGAAGGAGGGGAGGGCACTTCCTAATCCCAAGTGACAGTCTCAGAAAGCCACCGGGGCAGTTCCACCCTCTCCCATAGGGTCACTAGGAGTGGCCACTGACTCGCTCGATGGCAGAGAGTTTGAGTTTGTTGTTGGAAAGTTCCTTCCAGTTCTGTGACGTACCTTTTTGTCCCTGCAAGGAAGAAAGCGCTATGACTTTTCAGGGCCATCATTGGGGGTGGGGGTGGGGGGCGCTGGGGAGAGAGACA
>NW_022108124.1:12852084-12877696 GCF_000313985.2 Echinops telfairi | reverse complement strand
TCCATGGTACCGTGTTTTCTGATCTAACAAAGCATCAGGGTGTCAAACTCTTCTTTGGCCTCTGATTTGGAGACGACATTGCTTTAAATTTCTCTCCATTATATATATTTTGCTTGTAACAAGATAAAACCCATACTGGATCCTGCTGCATGCTAACTAAGAGGGAGAGCAGCCCCGCACCCGCCATCCCTATCCCAGGACCCCTCCACATGACCACCTTTATTTGGGCACCCCCTCTAGGCTGGACATTGCTTCCCTTGCTTGCCATGGGTCCCCTCCCCCCACAACAACCCTATGTGGTAGCCTGTATTATAACAGAAGCACTGCTGCACAAGAGGTTCAATCATTTGCACAAGGTCATAGAGTGCAATAAGCGGCAGATTTGATAGTCAGAGGACGGCTGGTCCCAGAGCCCACACCTCTTAGGTCCTGGCCTTCGCCACTCACGGGGGCTACCACTGTGAGTGTGCAGGAGAGGGAACGTGTACGTGCGTGCACGTGTGAATGTGCACGGTCATGGCCACACTTGCCATTGCCTCCTGGCCCAACAGATCTCGCCGTGATGAAACTCTGTGTCCACCCGCAGGTCTTCACCGTGTTCTTCACTGCCGAAATGGTCTTCAAGATCATTGCCTTTGACCCCTACTATTACTTCCAGAAGTGGTGGAATATCTTCGACTGCATCATCGTCACTGTTAGCCTGGTGGAGCTGGGCTTAGCCAAGAAGGGGAGCCTGTCTGTGCTGCGGACTTTCCGCCTGGTAAGGTTTTGGAGAGCGTCTCACCCCGAGCTTCCAGGAAACGCACCCCTCAGAGTAGACGCCATCTTTCGGGGGTCCCACCAGGCAACTCCTTCTTCCTCTGTGTCCCTGTGGAAGGAGGCCAGCCATGGTGCCTGGGAATCTGGAGCCTTGAGTTCTGACCCTCACCTTTCACCGACTCCAAATAGGATCTGCCTTCTCCTTTCGGAGCCTCAGTTCCCTCAGCGGCACAGAGAGGGGGGCTGCCAGTTACCCCCACTGCCCTCTCATCAGCTCATCACATCAACAATACTAACAGCAGCCAAGGGTTAGTGTGCACTTGGAGTGTGTCAGCACGGTGTGAAACAAACCAGTAGACCAGGTGTTCTTGAGTCTTTCAGGCGACCCGTCTGTGTCAGAGGAGAGCCATGCTCCATGGGCGTCTTCAGTGGCTGGTTTTTTAGGACGTAGATCCCCAGGCTTTTCTTCTGCCGTGCCTCTGCGTGAATCTGAACCCAGGGGACGGGTTCGTAACAGAGGTTGTATCACCATTTGTGCCACTCAGGAACGCCTTCAAAAATCTCTTTACATGCAGGACCCCAATTTCTGCTCACAACAACTCCAGGAAATTGTTGTTTTTAAGATCCCTGCAGGTGAAAACACAACACCAACTCACTGCCACCGAGTCCATTCTGACTCACAGCGAGCTCTACAGGACAGGGTGGAACTGCCTCTCCGTGAGTCCGGGTAGATTAGAGAAACAAATTCATAGACACTCATATGTGTATAAGAAAGAGCTTTATCTATGAGAGCAATTGAATATTGATAAAACATCCCAGCCCAGTCCAGATCAAGTCCATAAGTCTGATATTAGCCCATAGGTCCAATACCAATCTATAAAGTCCTCTTCAGACTCACACAACACATGCAATGATGCCGAATGCACAAAGATCACAGGCCAGTGGGTGGAATGTCTTGTGGATCCAGCGGTGGTGTAAGCATCTCAGCGCTGGCAGGGGTCTCCATGTGGCTCCTCCAGCTCAGGGCACTAGTGTAGCTCCATGTGCCTTGTCAGCTGCAGCAATGTCTCCCAGGGAGTAAGTCTACGTCCAGCCTCCAGTGAGCTATGTATCTCCTTATCACCTCCAAATGAGGTCATTAAGCTGTGACCTGATTGACAGGCTAAACTCCACCCCTCACTCTGAATCCTCTCAAATTGACAACAGATTATATAACTACCACAGCCTCTCTCTGGGTTTCCAAGACGGTCACTCTTCACAGGAGTAGAAAGCCCCGTCTTTCTCCCTCAGAGCAGCTGGTGGTTTTGCATGGCTGACCTTGCAGATCACAACCACGACACCACCAGGGCTCCTTTTAGATGAGCATCCGCTGAGACACCGGGTGGCTCAATGCTGCCAGCAGCTTCTCAACTGCTGAGAAAGTGACTGCGCTGGAGACCAAATCCAATCATCGGATCCCAGAATCCCTTCTCTCCACAGCAAGCAGGTCGCCCCTGGTGCCCCTGCACCTCAAGTCGCAGTCCAAAGTGTCTCTCACACCCTGCAACCATCTCCTACCAGCCAGTAAATTTGCTCTTCTCTAAACTCAGCTGGAGGAGGGCTGCTCGTTCCAATCACGCGTACCCCTCACACTCAGGCCACTGGCTGTTCTGAGCCTGTTTTCATCTGAATTGTCAGGTTACCTAGAGGGGATCCTGGAATCACTGATCTCCCGGAGGAAGCTTGTGCTCTGCTGGCTATTAGGAACAGGCAAGAGTCCCAAAGGAATCACGCAGCTGATTAGCTTAAAAACCAGCATGTTCCCGGTGCTCTCTCATCATCACCTGGGCGCCCGGTGTCTAGTGTCAGAAAGAAATGACAATGTGAAGGATGGTATTCCCGGCAGCCTCCGCAAATTCAAACTGGGCAGCTCTAACAAGTGCTGGGCGCCTAGAGGTTGAAGAGGCCAGCTGCTTCAGGGAGCAATAAGATGTGAGGTCACAAAGTCTGGTTGGGATGCTTCGTGAAGGGCCAGGGAGACCTCTCAAGCCTCTGGCCTCAGCTGACCCAGGTTCGGGATGATAAACTCAAAAGCCCACAGGAACCAGGCAGGCCATGAAATGAAGCAGCCAATGAGATGTTGGCCCTGGGCAGTTGGTCAATCTGGACGGGACAGCGGCTACTCCATCCAGCATCAGTGGGCCCAAGGCCATGCACCATTCCAGGAAGGGACCCTGGCAGGACAACCTGTGTTCCTGTGTTCTTTGGAGTAGCCAAAGATGCAATCTTGTCCTTGATTATCAGAGTTTCCAACTTTTTGTGACAAACCAGACATACAGATTTCATGTGACTTTTAAAATAGTGGTCACAAAGTCAATATATATTTTTTAAGTGGAGGAGTCAAGCAATGCATGTCCCAGGCATGTGTACCGCTGGCTGATGGCACCTGTCTGAGCTGACGATGTCTTCACCATCCCACGGAGGAAAAAGGGATAGGTGGGCTTGCAGGGCTTTTTATACGTCACCTGGGATCTTCAGAAGACAGGAAGTAAGTCCCATGTTTAGGACAGATTACTCTAAGTATCTGAAAAACCCAGACCTGTAATTAGTGATTGGGGCAAAATATCAATCCCCAAGCCCCGAACAATGAAGATTCTGTACTTCCTATGTCTTGGGAGGCTCAGAAATGAGGGCTAACTAGAATATTAACATTTTGGGGTACACTTCAGGAGAGGCCAGCTTGATGCTTTAAGGTTTATGGACTACTTGCATTCTTGTTTCATGAAGCCAAGAGCCCCAAACAGCCCGGGTTAGTCTGGGTACCTTAGAGAAACAAATCCACAGAAACTCATATGTAGAAGAGAGACTTTTACATCAAGAAAACATCCCAACCCAGTGCTGCCCAAACCCACAAGTCCAACATTAACCCAAATGTCCAACACCAATCCACAAAGTCCTCCTCCATCTCACAAAACACACACTATGATGCCGACTGCAGGAGGAAAGCCGAATCCGTGAACGTGTAAGCATCTCAGCACTGGCAGGGGTCTCCACACAGCTGCTCCAGCACCCAGGGCTGCATCAGGGTAGGTCCATGCGGCTTCTTCTCGGGGATGTCTTGCAGGAAGTGAGCCATGCCAGCTGAAGCAAGGAACTGGCTAAGGCAGCTGCACCATGGTCTGACCATCAGAAAGCAAGAGACCTGAGAACTAGAAAGACGAGGCTCACCGAGCCATTTATCTCGCCGCCCTTCAATTAACCCCACATGTGTTTATCAGCCAGGTTGGCACAATAAACTTTAACTATCTCACAGCCCAAGTAAGCAGATATTCTCCACAATCTTGACCCGCAGGGCAGGTGTATGTTCCCCGGCTTCCTCCTTCCCGAGCCTCCTACACTGATCGGCTTTCCATTGCTTAACACCAGCCACTAATGCGAAACCACTAAGCCACCAGGGTTCACCAACAACTGCAGCCCACCTCCTCAACCCATCCCACCCCACCCCCAAATATGTGGTTCTGTTTTTTTCCCACCCTGGCTCCCTCAATACTTCCCAATCCCTTACCTCTCCCCCACCCCCCAGTCTCCTTCTCTTCTTGATTTCTAATACTTACGTCTTCAAAGCTTTACTTTCGTTTTCATTTTCATTGGTTCTCCGGGAACATGCACATCGACGACCTGGAAGACCAGAGAAACAGAATTGAAAAGTAGCTCTTGACAAGGCATCTTCATTGGGATCTCCAGTAGTCACTATGCATTTAACATGTCAACTAAAGAATGATTATTATTAATTACTTTCCCGCCCCAGACCTGCCTAGTTTACTTAAGCGTACCACCATTCACTCTTTTGGACAAGCCAAATATGAAACATAGATTTGCCCATGATTCTTCTATTTCTCTCACTCCCCACTTTAAATCTGTCTCCAAGTCTTAGTTGATTACAACTCGAAAATACATCTGACATCCGTCAGACCAGAATTGTCCCTCATTGGATTTTTGCAATAGTCTTTCAATTGATCTCCCTTCCTCCACTCTTCCCCTAGACAATCCGTCCTCCTGATTTCAGCAGCACATCCTGAAAGCTCTTTAGTGTGCTTGCAATAATTGCCAGTGCCCTGGGAATTAAAAAACAAAAAAAAGTTCTTATGACAGCCCATAAAGTCCTACAGAACTGAGTCCTGCCCATTTCTATGAGTAATTCCCTGCTTGGCCACTTTGCCGCAGCCGTAGAGGCCTCCTCTCCCTTTGTCACACATAACCGAACTTCTCCTGGCTGGGAGTCTTCGCACAAGATTTCCTCTGCTTGGGACACTTTCACCCCAGCTCTTCACGCCGTTCATTCCCCTCTTGCCTGGCTCCAGTCACACATCACCTCCTCGCAGACTCCTTTCCCAACCACCCTCTCTAAAGTTGGATTTCCTCATCAAATTAACCTGTTTTTCACAGCGCAAAACGGTTCTACTCGTCCACGAGGCAAAAACATGATTTCCCAAGCCCCTCGCGCACAGGAGCTCAATAATTGTTTGGTGATGGATGGATGGAAGGAAGCAAGGAAAGTGAAAGAGAGGAGACAACGGAGCATACATCTTGTTTCTTCATTCCTGCTTTCTCCTCTCTCCAAAAAGAACATCACTCCACTCATGATGCCATCAGTTCATTGGTCCCTCCTGACACCAGCGCCCTGAGCTTCTATGCGCATTCTGGAATCGCATTGTCAAGTTCCATACACATTGATTCAAAGCTGTGTGGTTGTCACTACTGGGATTGTAATCATCTATGCAGCCTTCCAATCTAGGAAGAGAACATCCTCTCCATTGATTTAGATCTTTCAATAAATATCTTTCAGACGAGCTTTTAAAGATTCAACTTTTAAAATTCTCTCAAAAGAACTTACAAAGATCTTGCCTGTCTTTTGTTAGGCTTATTTCTATGTACTCCCTCAGTTTTTCATTCTATTCTAAGTGACATCTCTTTTTGAATGTCCTTTGCTGCCTTGTTTTATTTTGTTTTGCTGGTAGTTTGGCATTTAATGTGTTTGTATCCAGAAACCACTTAGAAATTCTCATCATGTATCTTCATAGTCCTTCCAAATAGTCTTGAACACAATCAGGCATGTGCAAATAAGTCTTGAACACAATCAGGCATGTGCAAATAAGTCTTGAACACAATCAGGCATGTGCAAATAAGTCTTGAACACAATCAGGCATGTGCAAATGAGACTGCTATTCCTTTTCTAATCCCAGTAACATTCGTTTGTGTGTTATTTTGTTGTTGTTTGTTTTTAGCTTTTTATTACTGTGCTGTTAGGGCATCCAGCACAATATTGAAAAGAAATGTTAACAGCGAGCATTTTTATCTTCTCCCTGATCCCCAAAAGAATTAAATCTGTTATTTGTGGTAGGTTTTGTGTTTTGTTTTAAGGCACCCATCTTACCATCTGGGAAGTTCTCTTTTGTTAAGAATTTTTATCAAAAACGTATGCTTAATTTTATCCCCCCCCAAAAAAAAATTATTCTTCATGTATTAAGATAATCACATGATTTTCTCCTTTAATCTGTTAAGTGATGAATTATGTTAATTGTTTCCTAAATCTTAATCAACTTTGCACTCCTCATAGAAACCTAACTTGTTGCATTTTACAATACATTGAAAGATTTAATTTGCTAACAATGTTTTAAGATTCTTGCATTCTTATTGAGGAGTAATATTGGGGTGGTACAGTTCACATGCTCAGTTGCTAACCAAAAGGTTGCAGGTTCAAGTCCAGCCAGAGACACCTTAGAAGAAGGACTTAGGGTAAAACTCCCCCTGTGGGTCTCAGAGACTGACTCTATGAGTAGAAAGCCCCATCTTTGTCTGATGGGTCCTGGGAGAGCTGGCTGATTGGTTTTAAACTGCTGATGCTGCAGATCACAACCCAGTTTGTAACCACTATGCCACCAGAGCTCCTTCTTAAGAGTCAGCCTCTGAAACCCCCCGGAGCCGGCTCTACCCTGTTGCTGGCAGTGCACTCTTTCCCCTTGGTGCCTTTTCCCATGCAGCTCGTACTCAAACCTCTGGCATCAGGAGCAGTGGGGGGCAACCTGTGTTTCCAGCAGAGTGCTCAAACTATGGTAGTGATAATCCAGTATGTTGGAGGCTTGGAGCATTTTCCAAAATCCCTTAAAATGGACATTACACCTATTGGAAATACAGTCTAATTGAAACAAAAAGAAAGAAAGAAAGGCTTGGCCATCTACTGAATATTAGCCACTGAAAGCCCTTTGGAGCCCACTTCTACTCTGACAAACTCTGGGATCGCCATGAATCCGTGTTGCCTTGACAGCAACAGGTTTGCTGTAATTTTCCTCAGTTGCACGTCCTTGCCAATTTGGATATCAAGGTATCAGGTTTTGCCATTCTCTGTTAAAAAAAGAAGGGATATTCCCCCATTTTCTCTATGCAATCTTTGAGTAGCATAGTTATTTATCCCTTTTAGGTTTGGTAGAATTCACTAGTGAAACCATCTGGGTAATCAAGATTTTGTCCACTGATTTAATTTTTGTAACAACTATGCAAATAGGTTTTCCGTTTATCAATTTGGTTTCGATAAGATAGTTTTCAAAGACGTTTTCCTTGTTATCTAAATTTTCAGGTTTCTTGATGTAAAATTGTGCACCTTTCCCCTTTACTATTCGGGGACCTACCGTCACCTGCACTGCGCCATGTTTTCCTCTTGATTTGTGCTTTTTAAATTTTCATCCCTTCGTTAATCTTGTGCCACCATTATTTATCTATCTATCCAAAGACCCACCTCTTGACTTGTTGGTCACTCCTTTGTTCATTGATGTTTTCTATTACAACTAATGCTGCATGTTAGCTTAATCATATCCTCTGTTCTGCACACTTTGCTCTTTATTTCTAGCTTAAGATTTTCAGCCAATTTTCTTTTAAAGTAAATTCATTTTAGACTTAAATTTTGCTCCAAGCACTTCTTTACCATGTGAATTCTCCCTTATTGTTTGGCTCGAAATAGTTCTTAATATCAACTTTGATTCAAAGGTTAATTAGAAAGGTTTCCTTAACTTGTAAACATATGTGGTATTTCTAGTGATCTCTATGCGATTGAGTTCTAGCTTAATTATGTTATAGTCAGAGCATATGCTGATGAGTTTAATGTTTTTAAATTTACTGATGATTTATTTCTGGCTCAGTATATTTTGTTCCTTATGTACTTGAAAAGAATGTGTCTTCTGTGATAGTAGGTGCAGAGATCTGCATATATTCACAGGGAAGGGACCGCTTACTGAGTGGTACGTACATTTTATCTGTTTATATGATTCAGTGGCAACTAACTAGGTTGGGCTTATTCGAGAATTTCCAAGGAGTAGGTTATAAAAACATCTCCCACTATGAATAGGGTTTGGCCTGCTTCTCCTTTGGGGTCTGTCTTGAGGCTGTGTAATCAAGTGCATGCATGTTTAGAGTTGTTATATCTTCCCAGAAAGGTGACACCTTAATAATAAAGAGGTGCCCTTCTTTATCTCTAGAAATGCTTTGTCTTAAATCTTTTTGGACGGATATTAATTAGGCGCCATGGTTAAGTGGTCGAATGTTAACCAAAAGGTCAATGGTTCAAGCCCACCAGCCACTCTGTGGGTTAAAGATGTGGTAGTCGGCTCCTGAAAAGATCACAATCTTGGCAACCCTGTGGGACAGTTACACTCTGTTCTCAAGAGTTCCTACAGGCCAGGATAGGCTCAACAGCAACTGGGTTAGCGTTTTCAGTTTGTTTGTTTGTTTGTTTGTTTTGCTTTCTTTTGGTTTAGCATTTGTCTGGCATCGTTCTCTATCTTTTCACTTACAGCCTTTGTGTGGCCTTAGATTTTATCTGTGTCTATGAAATCGTATACATTTAGATTTTTATCTTCTTCTTCGGTTTCAAGGAGCCAATCTTTGTCTTTTCAGTATGGCACTTTTGTTCGTATGTTACTGATATGGGCAGTTTGAATATCTTGGAAGGTTGATATGGATCCATGTTAACAGGTGACTGTCATGGTCGGGGGGTCCATCTGTGCAAGTTCTGGCTTTGGGCACTTTTAGGGAAGAAGGCCTGTCTTCATTTGCTGTTTGGTTGGTTTATTCTCTCTCTTTTCTTCATTTTTCTCTCTTGACTTATTTTGGATTTTTTTATTTCTCCTCTTTTCATTCCTCTTCCTCCCTTCCACTCCCTGACGACTGGATTCGGAATTAAGTACTTTTCTGTTCTTTGAGTAGCTTGCCTTAGAAACTACAGCATGTGTAACTAATGTACTCCAAATTAACGTCTCCCAAGTGACTATTGCATTAGGTACATTCATTTTATCTTGTTAAAAAGAAGCTCTTCCCTGATGAGTCTAGGGTAAATAATATCTTCTGCTGTACAAAATAACGACAAAGACCTAGTAGCTGAACCCAATACAAGTTCATTCTCATGTCACATCCTAGTCCTGCACAATGCCCTGCACCTCCAGACAGGACTCCACCAAGAAAACGTGCTTTGGACGCATTGGGAAGAGGTCTGCACAGCCTTCAAGCCTGCTTGCTGCTTTGGGAAAGACGAGAGGGCAAGGCTCGCTTTAAGTTTGAAACTGTCATTGTCGTTCTCAGTCAGGGCTCATGGTTTCTTTTGCAATGGAATTCCTGGATCCATTTTGTTCTTCTCCCCGCCCCCCATTCCCCTTCTCTGTCTTTTTTTTTTTGCAAACCTTCTCTGTCTTTTTTAATGGTCTGCTGGTTCCTTCACGTATGATGGCCAACATAGCCAATAAAAACCCTATGGATCACCACAGATTTAGTTGAACAGAGGGATAGAAGAGGAGCTCTGGTGCTGTAGTGGTTACCCATTGGTCTGCAGCCTGCAAGGTCAGCAGTTCAAAACCACTAGCCACTCCTCAGGAGAAAGGCGGGACTCTCCAGTCCTTTCAACAGTGACAGTCTCTGAAAATCTGAGGGGGCAGTTCTACCCTGCCCTATAGGGTCACTATGAGTGGCATCGACTCGATGGCAGTGAGTTTGGTTCTGGCTTGGGTGCTAGAAGATGAAGCCCCTAGGTTGGAGGACATTCAAGGCACACAACAGCCATGAAGAGGCCATAGGAAACATAAGCATCTGTTGTGCACATGTCTCCGTGAGTCGGAACCAATTCAGTGACAAATAACAACACACCATTAAAAGAATCTTTGCTCGGAGTTGCTTCATTTCGGTTAGAAACTTCTCTGGGTCTTCAACCCATAAAGACTTGATCTTAACTGCTGTTTGAGATCTAGAAGGATGGATTTTCCCAACCATCAAGTTTCTAAACTTGGGGATTCTGTTTCTTTTCATTTCTTCTTATAAACTGGTCAAATGTTTCCTGAGTTCATCTCTTTCTTATAGTACCTTGCCAAATAGAGCCAATGACAATAGACAGATATAGAGTGCTGTGTTTCACAGAATCTTCCCCTAGAGCTGCTGCCTCTTGAGGCTCATTGTGAACCACAGAATCCTCACAGGCAACACTTGGCCACTGCATGACACAGATCGACACCTTCCACACCTTCTACATCAGCTTCCTTGTTGTCCATCATGATCGATAAGCCAGTACCAACTCCTACATCACTCAAGTAGCATTAGTGTGATAACCCGTCCATCTAAGGCTTGACACAGTAGAAGGTTCTTTCTCACAGCACCTCCAATGCCAGTTAAGGACCTTCTTTTTGAGAGGGTCTCTTCCATGTAGTGACTCTGTGATGCAGGATCATTCCATCTTGTGATGCCACCACCACTTTATCGAGCGATCTGGATCATAGCCATGGAAGAAGTGGGGAAGTTTGGCAGATTTTATGTCTATGCCCGCTCATCATGTACATTAGTCCTGCTTCCATTCCATCTGTCAGAAACCATTCATCTGATCCCAACATATTTCCAGTGATGCAAAAGATTGGGGCAAAAAGCAAAACATTCATTTTCTTTGTGTCCGAGAAGAGGAAAGGGCAGTACGACATTGTTGTTAACCTTTGAGCCCATTGTTGCAGCCACTGTGTCAATCCATCTCATCAAGGGTCTTCCTCTTTTTCCATTGACCCTCTACACTACCAAATATCTCTTTGTCCTTCTCCAGAGACGGAGGCTTCCTGGTAACGTGCCCGAAGTATGTGAGATCCCATCCTCACTTCAAAGGAGCATTCTGACTTGTACTTCTCCCAAAAGAGATTCGTTTGTTCTTCTGACAGTCCATAGCACTTCCATTATTCTTCACCAAAACCATAATTCAAATACATCAACTCTTCTGTAGCCTTCTGTATTCAACCTCCTACTTTCACTTGCCCAGGAAGAGATTGAGAATACCATGGCTTGGATCAGGCACACCCCAGTCCTCAAACTAACATCCTTGCTCTTCAACCCATTAAAGAGATCTTAAGTAGCAGATTTCCCCAAAGCAGTATGTCATTTAATTTCTTCACTGTTGTGTCCATGAGCAAAGAGCTCTGGAGTCCTAGTGGTTATATGGTAAGCTGCTAACCTCAAGGCCAGCAGTTCGAAACCATCAGCCACTCTGCTAGAAAAAGCAGAGGTTTTCTACTTCGGTAAAGAGTTATTGTCACAGAAACTCACAGAGGCAGCTCTACTCTGTCCTATAGGGTCACGATGAGCCAGAATCAACTCACTAGCGATGAGTTTTTGGCTGCTATCATGAGCAATGATTATGGATCCGTGCAAAATGAAATCTTTGACAACGTCAACCTTTTCTCTGTTGATCGTGATGTTTATTTTCCGTCATGAGGATTTTTTGTTTTCGTTACATTGAGTTGTCATTGACATTGTAGGCTGTATTCTTTGATCCTCATTGGCAAGTGCTGCAAATTCTCTGCACTTTCAGTAAACAAGGTGGTGTCGTAGGCATCCTCCTGTTGATGACTCCCACATAGCATTTTTAATTTTAAGGATTATATTTTTCCTTTCCAGAAATTTCATTTCATTATTTTCCAAAGCTTTTGGGTTGTTATTAATCGTTTTTTATATTCTTAAAGTTATGTACATTGTTTGGGGATTGTTGTTGTTGTTTTACAAATATTTACCTTAATTATAATGGTTGTCTGTGGCTAAACATTTTTTTATCTGAAGCATTTGCATGTCTGATTCCACGTCTCTGCTTCCCCTCTGGTTCTCACTCGTGGTGCCTTCTCCTTTCTGTGGGTTTTCACTGCAGTTCTGAGGCTCTGGATGAAGGCAGATTCCTCTTCCAGAGAACCTTTGCTTCTGCCCTACGCCGCCCCTCAGGCTGCTATCAGCCCATAGGTGTTCTGAATGGAATTCTCAGTTTGAACTATGTAGGTAGTGTAAACGCCAGCTAAAATTCTATGTGCGTGCCACTTTGCAATTGCAAATCCTTTGTGTCAAAATTTTCCCCCTCCGCTTGGTGTATTTCACCAGAGAGTCCTGGTTTATTTCCAGTTTGCTCTTACATGGAAAGTATAGCTCTTTAGAATCCAGCCACCATGAAGGGAAGAACTCTCGTTGGGCTCTCTACTTTAAGCAAGCCCTGGGCAATGTCCCTACTCCGCATGCCTCCCGAGAGCTCTCAAACCTAAGCTCTGAGTCACTCAGGGAAGCAGCGAGCTTCAGCATTGTTTACTTCTATGATTTCCCAGCATTATTTCATTTTAGTCTGAAGAACTGTTTCCTTGGTTGGTATCCTCAATGCCTTTAAGATTTTATTGTCCAAACTTTTAGCGTGCTTTCCTTGGAAAAGAGATCTAAGTTCCGAGTTCAACATAATACCTGGCCTTCTGATGGTTCTCAATGATGTGAGACCCATTTCAGCGCCTAGGGGTGACCCTGCAAGAACAGAGGAGAGATAGTAGGCTTATTTTCCATTCCATTGTGGAGATAAGTCACCTTCCTTCGAGTAAGTTGGAAAATCTGGGAAAGTTTAAATCTAAGATTAGAAACTGACTTCAAGCCCTACTGGCCAAATATATTCAATGTTATAAACTTGGTTTACAGCCTCTCTTTCTAAATAGAGAGTTGTTGTTTCTTTTATGCTCGACATTCTAATATTTATTTTTTTAAGTAATTAAATAATTTTATTGGGGCTTGTACAACTCATCGCAATCCACACATACATCCATTGTGTCAAGCACTCTTATACATTTGTTTCCCTCATCATTCTCAAAACATTTTCTTTCTACTTGAGCCCTTGGTATCAGCTCCTCATTTTTCCCCTCCCTTCCCACTCCCCCCTCCCCCATGAACCCTTGATAATGTATAAATTATTATTAGTTTTTCATAGCTTACACCATCCAACGTCTCCCTTCACCCACTTCTCCACTGTCCGTCCCCCAAGGAGGAGGTTATATGTAGATTCTTGTAATCTGTTCCCCCTTTCTCCCTCACCTTCTCTCCACCCTCCGGTATCGCCACCCTCACCACTGGTTCTGAGGGGTTCCTCTATCCTGGATTCCCTATGTTTCTAGTTCCCACCTATACCAGTGTATATCCTCCAGTCCAGCCAGATTTGTAAGGTAGAAAGACAAAGTGGGTGCATAAGGAAATATGGTGAAGAAAGCTGATGGTGTCTGGCTATCAAAAGATATAGAGTCTGGGGTCCTATAGACTTGAAGATAAACAAGCGGGCATCTAACTGAGGAACAACAAAGCCCACATGGAAGAAGCATACCAGCCTGTGAGATCACGAGGCATCGAAGGGATCCGGTATCAGGCATCAAAGACCAAAAAAATCATCACATTGTGAATGAGGGGGAGGGCGGAGTGGGGACACAGGGCCCATCTGTGGGCAATTGGATGTCCCCTTGCAAAAGGACCGCAGGGAGGAGACGAGCCAGTCAGGGTGCAGGGTAGCAATGCTGAAACATACAACTTTCCTCTTGTTCTTGAATGCTTCCTCACACACACCCCCACCATCATGATCCCAATTCTAAATAGAGGTTTTTAATATCAATTCTGAGTTTAACTAGAGACACTGTTCATTAAATGAGGAGAAATCTTAGGGGAAGTGCTGAACCATACTTATATAGATTGTATATAAGTACAATATGCCAAAGGGAGAATGCACTTGGTGCTCTGTTCCTAACTGGACGCTTTTGATCCAGTCTTTATCCAGCCCTTGGTGACTCGGGCCACATGCTAGTCAGCTGGAATGTCAGACTCTGCCCTTTCTGGCAAACAGTATCATTCATAGGTCACGTCAGAAAGATCTAATTGGGAAACCCAATTAAGCAAACTAGGCTTTGCCTTAAACTCGCCTGTAGTAGATTTAAGGAACTGAAATACTCCCTTGTACTTAAGGCTGGAGTGCCCTAGTGTAAGAAGAAGCAGATGACAGCTCTCCCAAGGTTATCTAGAACTGGGGGTCATTCGATTTTGGTTTGTATCACTTGCTTGGAGGGTGTCCAATGAATGGTGGCCTGAGACTGACATATATTTACCATTCTCGTGGTCTCTTTGCTTTTTTATGACATGCTAGTCTGGCAGGCATGCTTCTGCCTTTGTGAATGAATGTTTTGGAAAGTTTTGTCCTATCCCCAGCCCTCATTGTTCAGGTAAATAATGTCCAGTCACTGAAGTTTTTCATCCGTACAAGTCAACAATTCCTGTATTGTGGTCTGAAAAGCCAGTTTATTCATGTATAATTTCCTTTTCTCAGCAGTGTTTTAAACTTTATCCACTAGGCTAAATTGATGATACTATCAACAGAATTACCTTAGGCCCCTTCTGTGATGCTCACCTTCCTGACATGATTGCTGAAGACAAAATGAGTGCATAAGCAAAGGTGGCGAACAAAGCTGGTGGTGCCTGGCTATCAAAAGAGATAGTGTCTGGGGTCTTAAAAGCTTGAAGATAAATAAGCGGTTATCCTAGCAGTGTGTTAGTCTGGGTTGACAAGAGAAACAAATTCATAAACACTCATATGTGTATAAGAAAAAGCTTTATGTCAAAGAGCAATTGAATATTGAGAAAACATCCCAGCCCAGTCCAGATCAAGTCCATAAGTCTGATATTAGCCCAATCTAAAATTGCTCTTCAGCCTCATGCAACACACGCAATGATGCAGAATGCAAAAAGATCACAGGCCAGTGGGTGGAAAGTCTTGTGGATCCAGTGGCAAATCAGCGCTGGCGTGGGTCTCCATGTGGCTCCTCCAGCTTCGGGGCTCTAGCGTAGCTCCATGTGTCTTGTTATCAGGAATACAAAGCAGAGAGTGTATCTAAATCTGACTTCCAGTGAGCTATTTATATCTGTGGCATCTTCAAATGAGATCATCAAGCTGCGATCCGATTGACAGGCTAGACTCCAGCCCTTCATAAGTTGACAGGAGATTACGTAACTACCACAAGCAGGGAAGCAACAAAGCCCACATGGAAAAAGCACAGCAGCCTACGTGATCACAAGGTGTCCACAGGATCAGGTGTCAGGTATCAGAAGACTCAAAACAAACAATTATATCTATGTGATCAAGGATCGCAGCCTTCAGTATGGATTACCACTCAGTGTGAACAAGACCAAAATCCCCACAACTGTACCAATACGTAAGATCATGATGAATAGAGAAAGGGTGAGATTGTAAAGGAGTTTATCTTGCGTGGCTCCACAATCAATGTTCATGGAAGCAGCTGTCAAGAGATCAAATGACAAGACACATTACATTAGATAACTCTGCTGCAAAGACCTCTTGGGGGCATTGAACAGTGAACTGGACCTGAGCCGTGGTATTTTCAGTTGCCTGGAGTGCGTGTGAACATTGGGCATCGAAGAAGGAAGATGGAAGAAGAATCGATGTGTTTGACCGGTGGTGCTGGCAAGGAATACTGAAAGCACCTTGGAGTGCCCGGAGGACAAACTGATCTGTCTTGGAAGAAGTATGGCCAGAATGCTCCTTCTTTAGAGACAAGGATGGTGAGACTCTGTCTTCCATATTTTGAACATGTTGTCAAGTGGGACTAGTCCCTGGAAAAGGACGTCATGTTTAGTAAAGTGGAGGGGCATGACAGGGCGGTTGGGAGGAAATGGGGAACTAACAATAATGAATAAGAGAAAGAAGAAAATGTTCTAAAATTGATTGTGGTGATGATTGGCAATTCTTCATAATGTAATTGAACTATTCAATTATATTCTGTGTGAATTATATGCCAATAAAAGTATTAAAAAGCAAAGAAAGTCCCCAGTAGCTAAAAGTAATTATTGGTAAGCATTATGTACTAATATGAAGAAATACTTTTGATATAATGCTAAACTGGGCAAAGATTGGGAGCAACTGGGTAGGGTACAGTAGAGAGCTTAAGAAACAGGGCCCAGGTGGGGCTGGTGTCCGCATGCTTCATACAAGGCCTCAGTAGGTGCCAGGCAGGCTGCTGGGCATTATACCTCCAGCAGAAGGCACTCTATCAATGTCTGCTGACTGACTAGCCAGTGACAGGAGCAGCCTCAAACCCAGATAGTTCTCTGTAATAAATAGAGGGACCTTGGTTTCTTCCCCTTGATAAAGACAACAAATGAATTAAGAGAGAATGACTGGATTCATGTCTCATCATGAAAAAAAATTACATTTAAGTTGCTTATCTTTTAGCATGAGCTTAGTTGTGAGCAGTAAGCCATAACTTATCTAACAGAATTCGGATGTCATTTCCACATCCTCCTCAATCAATGGAGAACCAGTGGTAACCTGGTCTTTTCGCATCAATGCCAGTGAGAATCCCCCTATGCCCCTCTCCAGTGTCGGGTGGCTCTGTGGTGTGATGGGTGGCTTTTGCCCCTGTCAGAGCTGATCTCATAACCCTGTCTTGTCATCGTCTTGAGTTTACTGAGAGGATGGAGATTTTTCTCAATCATGATGCGAAGGAAGGAAACCTTTCGTTTTCCCAATACTTTTTACAAAGGGACTCAGTGGTAGCACTCAATTTTTATTTATGTTTCTCAGCTGCTTCTGTGTCCATGAGTTGGTGGCTTCAACTCTGTTCACTCTACGAGGAGGGTGACTTCAGAGTGTGTCTAAGGAGAACATGGCCTCCCCGTCACATAGAGAAAGGCATGGGTCACCTCCTGTGTAAGAGGATTAAGCCTCCTCCCTTGGGAGTCACACATGGAATGCCACATGGGTGAGAAGACTGTTGGTGTGCTAGATGGGTTGACTAGAGTAACAAATCCAGAGACACTCACAGAGGTCTAAGGAATAACTTTCTATCAAAGAGTAATTGCATATTAAGAAAACATCCCAGCCCAGTCCAGCTCAAGTCTGTAAATCCCATATTAGCTCATAAGTTCGATACCAGTCCATGAATTCCTCTTCGGACTCATGCAGCACGTGCAATGATGCAAAAATGAAGATCACAGTCCAGTGAGTGCAGTGTTGTGGATCCAGTGGCGATGGAAGCATCTCCAGGGCTCTCACAGGTCTCAGCATGGCTCCATGTGGCTTGTCAACAGGAAGGAGAGGGGTGGGGCAACATCCAGTGAGCCATTTATCTCAGTTGCCTGCCAATCAAGCTGCGACCTGATTGACAGGTTAAACTCCACCCACATGTTCCTACAGGAGCCATGTTCACACACATACACACACACACACACACACACACACACACAAACTATCATAGTTGGTTTGTCCAACATGCATCCTAGCATCTAATTTTTTACGGTCAGATATTTCTTTCTCGTTCTTTAGAGAACCACTCAGACACCTTTTTCACATGTTTCTACATTTTAACACACCACTGAAGGGGCGGTGGTGACTTAGTGTCAAAAACTGCCAGTTCCATGTAGGAGAACTAAGTTTGATGCCTGGCTAGTGGCCGCTCAGTGCCTCCGCCACCTACCTGTCAGTGGAGGATCTCACGCCGCTATGAAGCTGAGCAGGTTTTAGCCCAGCTGCCAGATGAAGACAAATAGGAGGATGGCCTGGAGATCTTCCATAATCAGCCCCTGAAAAGCCCATCGCTCCCTGTAGTGCCATCCCATTGTGTGTTGTTTGCCATGAGACAACTTGACGGCAGCGAGCAACAATTAACAACCTACGCCACAGCACAACCTTTTTTTCTTCTGTCTCTTTTTCTTTCTTTCTTGTGGGATGTAACACTTTGAGGTTTACAATAAGGACACGGTGGGGTTTTGTCTTGTGTCTTTAACAAAACCACTCGATCCACAAGGACAGGGGCCCACTCTCCATGTAACTCAGAGGCTGGTACAGGCACATGTATGACCAGTATGCAGTAAGAGAAAGAGGTTGGTTGATTGATGAAAGGAACATACGCAGGTGGGTCCATAGAATCACAGACGCGTGAAATTTCAGAGTTGGTAGGTGCAACAGAGGTTGCCCACTCACTCAAGATGAGCAACGCCCTGTCTTCAAACATAGACTTGCTGGGGAAGCTAAACCCCATCGCACCCCAACTCCGTAGGAGCACTGTTGTTTTCCTCTCTGACCTCCAGAACTGTGGTTGTAGAATAGAGTAAGCCCACTATCCCCCCTCTGACTTTGCCTCAGGTAGGGGAAGACATCTATACTAGCAATCACAGAACACAAAGGGTATTTTCTGGCCTCAAAATGCAGCTTCTCTTCCCAAACTCTTGGTTTCTGGCCAGGACTTCAGATAAACCATGATGAGAACAGTGACTAGGATCTAATACAGTTTCTGTCTCTCTGCAGCTGCGGGTCTTCAAGCTGGCCAAGTCCTGGCCAACCTTAAACACGCTCATTAAGATCATCGGCAACTCGGTGGGGGCGCTGTGGAACCTCACCATGATCCTGGCCATCATTGTCTTTGTCTTCGCGCTGGTTGGCAAGCAACTCCTCGGGGAGCACTACGAGAAACGGTACAACATCTCTATTGCCCCTCAGGACGGGCCCCGCTGGCACATGTACGACTTCTTCCACTCTTTCCTCATCGTCTTCCGCATCCTCTGCGGGGAGTGGATCGAGAACATGTGGGTCTGCATGGAAGTCAGCCAGAAGTCCGTATGCCTCATCCTGTTCTTGATGGTGATGGTGCTGGGGAACCTGGTGGTGAGTGGTGATCCCCACGGGGGAGGCACTGTCTTGTGGGCAAGGAGGTGGCTCCTGGGGTGTCCTGAGAAGCTTGCACATTGCACATGTTTCTGAATATCCCTCCCTCATCTTCTGTCTTCAAACATTTCAAAGTGACATAGGACACCTTCTAAGAACTGTCCCTTCGAAGAGAGGCTGGGGAAGCTAGACTTGCAAGGATAAGTATGTCTGAGGGACAAGGGAGGACCCTTGGAATCCCAATTGTACCATTTACTGGGTGGCCTTAGGCAAGAGACTTCATCCCCCTGGGCTCTGCTTTCCTTACAATCAAGAAGGAGGTGGGTGGAGAAAAAAAACAAACAGTGCTTGCTCAGGGCCTTACTGGAAGAAAGAAATGACAGGATATGACATAGGCCAATTGTCTACTGCGGTGTGCAGTGTCTGAACCATAAAGACTGACTACATGGTAAGCCATTTGTTATTGTATATATATATATATATATATATTCCTGCTGGAGTCGGTCACCAGAGCCATTTGTTATGGAATATATATATATACATATACATCTATATTCCTGCTGGAGTCGGTCACCAGAGCCATTTGTTATGTAATATATATATATACATATACATCTATATTCCTGCTGGAGTCGGTCACCGGAGATATTTTTCCTGAAAAGAACATGTGCTGACTGACTTCACCAAGCACCGAACACGGACAGGCATAGTTGGACAAGATCACAAAAAGCAGCTAGGTCATGAACATCAAAAAACATAGTAATAGTATTAAACGTCTCCCCCCACCTCCAAGTTTAGGGGATCCCTCCGAAGGTCTTCCTGGAAATTTGCCACAGCCCCCTATCTGACCCACAGCTCACCTCTAGCCCGCTCTCCTCCTGTCTATCCATGCCGTCCCAGCAGTGACTGGCTGGGTGGTGCAATGTGGTCTTACAGGATCGCCTTGCTTCTTGCCCTGGAAGTCAACCAACTTCAAACTATGGGAGCCCTGGGGGAGGCTAGCTCCCCGAGGTCCCATAGATGCATTCAGTAGCTTCCTGAGCAAATCCCAGCTTCTCTGCCAACCCTAACAAACGGGTCTCCGGTGCCCACTGGCAAAGATGACTCTGACCAGGGTGACTTGAAAGATGATGGGGGGGAAGGGTGCCCACAGATTCCAACAGGAAGTAACCTCCCAGGGGCAGTTCTTTTCCCTGGAAGCGTTTCATTGACCAAAGAAAGCTAAACCAAGGAAGAGGATGAGTTAATGAATGCCAAATCTTCCGAGTCCTACTCTCCAGAGTCCCTGAGGAAGGGGCAGGGGTGTGAGGGGAAACGATTGAAAACTCGACTCTCCTCACTCTGCTTTTCTTCCAGGTAAACTTGACACTCGTGTTAACACGGGGTCCCAACTTTCAGGAGGCAAGCCTGCCTCTCTGAACCCTTGTTTCAGAGGGGTGGAGTGGAGGATAGTTTAATGTCTTGCTGGTTTGAATGACTCTCTGGAAGCTTTTGCATCCACCAGGTCGTTTCCTCTTCACGACCACTCCGAAAGGTAGAAAGCCCCCACCCCTTGCCTCCAGATGAAGAGCGTGACCATGGATACAGTGAGGAGGCGTGCTTGCTGGGGACTGCAGAATGAGGACTAGAAACCGGAGCGTTGACAAGTGATGGTGGTCCCAGACAGCCCTGAATGTCCTGGGGGATAGCCGGGTGATCCTCCACAGGAGGGATCAGGCAGGTCACTCATGATGTCCCCAAAGCTCCCTGAGCTGGTTTAAGAAGGTCTGTGTCCACCCACCACCCCCACTCACTCTACCCCCCAGAAGGGAGAGCTCAGGAACCACCATCTGATGGGTTAGGGTGGCGCTCAGCCCCACAGCGCTCTTCCCTCTCAATTCCTCGCCTTCAGGTGCTCAACCTGTTTATCGCCCTGCTGCTCAACTCCTTCAGTGCGGACAACCTCACGGCCCCAGAGGACGACGGGGAGGTGAACAACCTGCAAGTGGCGCTGGCCCGGATCCAGGCCATCGGCAGTCGCACCAAGCAGGCCTTCTGCAACTTCTTCCGCATGCCCTGCCTTCTCCCCCGGCCCAAGCCCGAGACCCAGATCGTGGTGAAGCTCCCCCTGTCGAGCCCCAAAGCTGAGAACCACATTGCTGCTGACACTGCCCCCATGGGGAGCCCTGCCGGCTCCCCAGCTCCCAGAGGCCCCGGGGAGGAGCTCAGCAACTTCATAGCCAACCCCAGTGTGTGGGTCTCGGTCCCCATTGCCGAGGGTGAATCTGACCTCGATGATTTGGAAGATGAGAATGAAGAGGATGCTCGGAGCTCGAGACAAGAAGAGGCCTCCACGGAGGAGGTAAGAGGTTCAGCCACAGGGGAAACCTGGAACTGTCTTAGGGCTACAGTGACCCGGGGCAGGAGGGAAATGTTGGTGACTTGGGTTTCCAACATCGGGTTCGTACAACCTTGAAGAGCCCCTGGCAAGCCAGGCATAGATGACCCTGATTGATGTAAGGAAGCTTGAATAATGCCAAGCTTCTAGAGAAGGTGTACTTTGAACTGGCGCTGGAGGAAAAAGTCAGAAACCCCAAGACCAACAGGAACCCCTGGGCAGAGGTTGCACCCCAGGCCTTTAGGGCATGCTTAGGGATTCTCTCTCTCGAAGCCGCCCCATACTCTCGGCCCGGCCATGGCCCTACGTGTGAGATGCTAGTGGGATTCCTCTAAGAACTGGACTGTGTCCAAAAACAAAGTTCATGTGATTCCCCCGCACCCTGAGAAGTCTTGAGGTTTATATTATTCATCGATCCAGCCTTTCTCCACAACGGATGCCATAGAGAAATCAAAGGTGTCCCTTTTGGGCACTGAACATTTTTAAGTACCTTTATGGGAATAGAATGCCAAGTCTTTTTTTTAAAATCATTTTATTGGGGACTCTTACAGCTCTTATCACAATCCATCCATCCATCCGTTGTGTCAAGCACATTTGTACATAGGTTGCCATCATCATTTTCAAAACATGTTCCTTCTACTTGAGCCCTTGGTATCAGCTCATTCCCCCTACCCTCCCTCTCTGATGAACCCCTGATAATTTATGTTATTATTTTTTTCATGTCTTACATTGACCACTGTCTCCCTTCACCCACTTCTCTTTTGTTCATCCTCCTGGGAGGGGGTTATATGTAGATCCTTGTGATCAGTTCCCCCTTGCTCCCCTACCTTCCCCTTACTCTCCTGGTATCGCTATTTTCATTATTGGTCCTAAGGGCTTTATCTATTCTGGATTCCCTGTGTTTCAAGCTCTTATCTGGACCAGTGCACATGCTCTGGTCTAGCCAGATTTGTATGGTAGAAATGGTGTCATGATAGTGGTGGGAGGAGCATTAAAGAATAAAGTTATATGTTTCATGGGTGCTATACTGCACCCTGACTGGCTCGTATCTTCCTGTGACCCTTCTGTAATGGGATGTCCAATTGTCTACAGATAGGCTTTGTGTCTCTACTCCACGTCCCCCACTCCTCGTTCACAGTGATATGATATTTTGTTTTTCGATGCCTGATAACCTGATCCCATCGACACCTCATGATGACACCGGCTGGTGTGCTTCTTCCATGTGGGCTTCGTTGCTTCTCGGCTAGATGGCCGCTTGTTTATCTTCAAGCCTTTATGCCCTCAGACTCTATAAATCCTTGATAGCCAGGCACCATCAGCTTTCTTCACCACATTTGGAAAGCCCAGTCTTTGTTCCTCAGAGCTGCTGGTGGTTTTGAACTGTCAACCTTGAGGTTAGTAGCCCAACACATAACCTCAACACCACCAGGGGAACTAATTTTAAGGGCATTGAAACCCTTTGGTCACGTATATTGTCAAATGCTTTGCACAGTGCCTTACCACCTTAAGCTGATATACCAGCCCTCATTCATCTCTCCTTGGGGACTCACAGCATACATACACTTCTGCAGAGGTGGGGATGGGGAGATCCCTGTGGGACCCCAGAGACAGGCAAGACTGCTTGCTGGCCAGGCCACTAAGTGGCCCTAGCCAGTGGTACTCTGAGTCTGACACTCACCCATAGCCTCTTCCCTGCAGCTGTCATGTCTGTGTTCCAGCAGCTGCTTATATCAGCTGCCATCTTTTGCATTCCTTTGTCTGGGTGGCAGCCAAGGGGAGGGCGTCACCATGCCCAGAGTAAAGGACATGAACTCACTGGTGGCTGTCTACCACTCAGAGGCATTTTCCGTGGCTTTGGGGTTCCTTGGGAGGCTCCAGAAGTCCAAGTTCACTATCACTTTGACCTTTGGACACATCGTAATGGTCATGGCTAACTTCTATAGAGCCAAGCACTCAGTGCAGAGCATGAACCACACCCTCCCAACAGCCAAATGAAGTCGGTCCTGCCTTCTCAGTTTTACAGAAGGGGAAAAGGAGGACCAGAGAGGAGAAACAACCGCGTAAGGCCCCCGGCTTATAAGACATGGAGCCAAAAGCCAACCCCAGAGTAGAGCTGGCTGGGGTGTGTGCTGTGAGTCCCTGAGGAGACGGAAATGAGGGCTGGTATATATATATATCAGCTTAAGGCCATCAGGGACTGTGCAAAGCATTTGAAAATGTACATGATCAAAAGGTGGCTGAGTCTCCAGGTTCACCTCATAGAAATATGTTGCCTGTGTGGGTTGTACGTATTAGGTCCCTGGCTCTGCCTCTCAGTGATGTACAAGATCTCTCTAAATTTAGAGACCATCCGCTGTGTGTGAGTTCCAATACCCAACAGGCTCGCTCTCTTTCTCTCTTTCTGTCTCTCTCTCTCTTGAGCAGCTGCAGCAAGTGGACAGGTGTGAGGACCTGACATCCAAGAGCCCAGGCTCGGGGACGTCCTCTGAGGACCTGGCTCCGTACCTGGGGGAGAAGTGTGAAGCCCAGGCCAGCCCCAGGGACCCTGCAGAGGTAGGTATGTGAGCATCCTACAAAGGTTGAACGGTCATCTGGACTGTGACCAGTGGATGGTGGGGCTGGCAGGAGGGGTGAAGGGCACATCCCGGACGACACTGGGCTGTCTCACGTCATTTCTCATCCTGAGATATTCCAAGTCTCTGCCCAATCTCTGGACCGCTCAGCACGACTTCCACAGGCACCACGGCCTCAGCCCAGGTTGGTTGTAAGGGATGGCCGAATGAATGAGACTCCGGGTGATGTGGGGACTGGGGCCAGTTCTTTAGCTCTCTGGGTCTCCGTTTCTCCTTCTATGAAGCTAAATGGCAGCGCTTACTTTGTAAGATTCTCTGGAGGCTGCACCTGCTATGCTGCTTGTCAAGTGTTTAGCTCCTGCTGGAAGCAGACTCCTGGCTGAAAGATGACAGGGAAGGGAAGGAATCAAAAGACGCAGCACAAAGAAAGTTCAATCTCTTTCAGAGGCGGTGGAGGGAAGTTGGAGTTGCTCCTGGGTGAGGAGCCTTTTCCCTGCCTCCTCTGCCTGCCTTTTCCTGCATCACACTCCCTAGCCCAGCGGTTCTCAACCTGTGGGTCACGACCCCTTTGGGGGTTGAACGACCCTTTCACAGGGGTCGCCCGATTCATAACAGTAGCAAATTACAGTCAGGAAGTAGCAACAGCAATAATTTTTTGGTGGGGGGTCACTACAACATGAGGAACTATATGAAAGGTCGCTGCATTAGGAAGGTTGAGAACCACGGCTCTAGCCCAAACCAGACCAGGCTGGAGGGAGCTGTCTGCAGGTGAACCGTGAGCTGACAGCCTTACAGGGACTGATCAGGAGATTCAGACAGGAGGAGTGTGTCTGAGGAGTGTCTTACAAGAGGTGAAAAATAAACCTGTAGCTTCACTTACAGAACTTGAAGCAAGCAAGCTATAGAAAAACAGGTAATGCTCAAGCTTGGGTTTCTGGAATGCTGTTGCTAGTGCCTCAGAGTGATGTAACATCTTGAATGCTGTTATAGGAGTGATTTCAGCCCCCTGGACCCACCCCTCCTGCCCCCTGGGCCCGCCTCTCCTCTCCCCTGGACCCACCCACCCCTGCCCCCTGGACCCGCCCCTCCTGCCCCCTGGACTCACTCCCCTCCTGTCCCCTGGACTCACCCCTCCTGCCCCTTGGACCTGCTCCTCTCCTGTCCTCTGGACCCACCCCTCCTGTCCCCTGGGCGTTTCTAGGCTGTCATGTTGGCAGGAGCCCATTGGCAGGCCAGTGCTCTCACAGACCAACCTTTCCCTTAGCAGCCACGTGCTCCACCAACGCTCCTTGCCAATGCTGCTGTATGAAGTTCAAGAACTAGATTTGGCCCCTGAGGGCTCGCTCTGTGACAGGCACTGGACTGGAGCAGAGAAACCAGAAGCCAAGCCTGCTGCCATCAGTCCATGCCCACTCACGGCAACCACGTGGGTGACAGGGTAGAACGGCCCCTTGGGCTCTCCTTGAGTGCAATCTCTGTGGAGGCCGATCACCCGGGGCCTCGCTTCTGCAGAAGTTCTGCGGTCGGTTGGAATGGACTTAGTAGTCAAAACCAGACCTGTGTGCCACCCATGGACCAGTGAGCAAAGATCCCAAAGCCAAAACCCCATTCATGGCCTTCGACTCCCCCTGTCCCTCCCTCCAGGGCAGAGAACTGTCCCTAAAGGTTTTTGAGACTAAATCTTTTTTTTTAAAACATTTCATTTGGAGCCCTTACAGATATGACTACAATCCATAGTTCCATTAAATAGAGCATAATTGTACAATTGAAGTCATCATCATTTTCTTTTTTTGTCATCATTTTCAGTACATTTTTTAAAATCATTTTATTAGGGGCTCATACAACTCTTATCACAATCCATACACACATCAATTGTGTAAAGCGCATTTGTACATTCATTGCCCTCAT
>NW_022108124.1:12842716-12851887 GCF_000313985.2 Echinops telfairi | reverse complement strand
AGGTCACATATAGTTCCTTGTAATCGGTTCCCTCTTTCCTACCCACTCTCCCTCTACCCTCCCTGTTTCGCCACTCACACCTCTGGTCCTGTAGGACTCATCTGCCCGGGATTCCCTGTATTTTCAGTTCCTATCTGTCAGTACATGTTCTTTCTTCTTGAACTCTTTGAAATCAGTTCCCCTTTATCTCCTACCTTCCCCCACCCTACCACCCCCATGGACCTTTAATAGATTACAGATTATTATTATCATTATTATTGCCATATCTTACACTATCCAAAGTACCCATTCACCTACAATTCTGATATTCGTTCCCCTCAAAGGGGGTTATACATTCACCATTGCTATCAGTTTCCCTTCTTTCTTCCCCACCCTCTCTTCCCATGCCCTCAGGGAATCTTTACTCCCATTACTGTTCCTGAGGGGTTCATCTATCTTGGATTTCATGAATCAACAGATCTTGATTGGACAAGTGTACATGCACAGATTAGTGAGGCAGAACTAAGGCCGTAATAGTGGGGGGGGAGGAAATAATAAAGAATTAAAGGATAGTTACGTGTTTTATCAGTAGCTGTACCTGGATACATCATTCCTTCCATGTGGCCCTTCTGAAAGGGACTGCCCAATTATCTTACAGGTAGGTTTGGTGTCTCCACTTGTCCATGGTCCTTCACATTAATTTAAGTGCTTATTTTGTTCCGGTCCACACCTTATGATCACACAGGTGGGCATGCTTCATCCATGTGGGCTTTGCTGTTTCTCAGCTAGATGGCCACTTATTTAACTTCAAGCCTTTAAGACCCCAGATCCTATATCTTTTCATTGCTGGACCATCAGCTTTCTTCATCACATTTGCTTATGCACCCATTTTGATGAGGCTAAATCTTTATGCTACATCTTTCTCCCCCTGAGGATGGTGGGTTTGAACAACTGACCTTTCCGTTAGCAGCCAAGTACTTAACCAGTGTGCAACCTGGGCCCCTTCAACTGAGGTAAGGAAGAGTAAGTCCTTAAGTCTGTCAACTTGAGAAATGTTGGCTCCTGCATGGCCAGAGCAGAGTAAGCTAACAGGGTGGCTGAGATGGGGCTTGGTCTTGGTGGACAAGTGTTGCCGCATTCCACATGATGTCCATCATGCTTCCTTTGAAGCTTTCTAAGGACTCCCCTGGCTAGCTTTCTCAGCTCAATGTTTTCAGTGCATAACTGCAGGGTGGTGTTGAATTTTGTTTTTGTTTCTGATCCATGACCCTGGACCGGTAGGGAGGGGCCTGGCAGCAACAGATGGGGACCCACCCTGCCCTTTGGGTCCATTAGTGAGGCTATCAGGTTTACTAATAGGAGAGGAGCTTCAACTCCTAATTGAATTCATTTGGAGACATTACAGGGCTGGAGCTGCTGGGAGGGTAGCAGGTCCCCACAGCGCTGCTCTATGATTAAATATTCAAGCCCATAGAATGCTGAGTGTCTTTATGGGTGTAATTACGGTGTCTCTGGCCATCACCAGCGCTCCATCAGAGACCTGTGGGGTTTGAAGCCTCTCACAGCTGAACCTCTGGGCCTCTACAGAGAGCATCCTTCTTCCGGGCCTCAGCTGGCCAGGCACCAAGAATGCCAGGGAGGCCTCCGCCATGGGTCCCAGGCCCAGGGGGCTCCCCTGCCCCTTGGAGCTCCTGGATGTCCCAACCTGTGGGTGCTTTTGCAGGGCCGCTGGGCCCTCCCTATAGAGCTGAGTTCACTACCCTGGGCTTCTGTCCTGCAGGCAATGGGAGACACCAGCTCCTCCGAGGGCAGCACGGTGGACTTCCCGGATCCTGAGGAGATTCTGAGGAAGATCCCTGAGCTGGCGGATGACCTGGAAGAGCCAGAGGACTGCTTCACAGAAGGTACAGTGGCCGCAGCAGACCCCCTCATCGACTGTACCTCCACACGGTCTTGCCTAGCTGCATCTGCCATCCGGAAGGCCGGTGGGGGCAGCCGCAGGGGACATACAAATAGGATGTCTTGCTGCCTGTCCCCAGGACTCAAGGGGGTCCAAGGTCAAATGAAAGTGTCCAGCCCTCCACTCTGAGAGGGGTCCAGTGATCCACCCAGGTGCCTAATGGTGTGAACCTCATCCTCACAGAGGTTTTCTCATCACCCCTTCTCAATCAAGGGGGTGACACGCCCCAGCATCACCCCCAGAAGTGCTCCACTGAGCTATATACCAGTCCCTTGAGGAGGAAAACGGAGAAGGGAGTTGCCACTCTGACAGCTCCTGAGAACGTAAATGGGGACCCACTCCCCTTGATCGTTTGCGGAACTCTTTTTTTTTTTTTTCAAATAGTTTTATTAAGGGCTCATACAACTCTATCACAATCCATACATACATCAGTTGTGTAAAGCGCATTGTACATGCGTTGCCCTCATCATTCTCAAAACATTTGCTCTCCACTTAAGCCCCTGGCATCAGGTCCTCATTTTCCCCCCTCCCTCATGAACCCTTGATAATTTATAAATTATTATTTTGACATATCTTGCCCTGTCCGACTTCTCCCCTCACCCACTTTTCTACTGTCCTTCCCCCAGGGAGGAGGTCACATGTAGATCCTTGTAATCGGTTCCCCCTTGCCAACCCACCCTCCTTCTACCCTCCCAGTATCGCCACTCACCCCACTGTGGAACTCTTACAAGCAGAGCCTGTACCTTACCCATCTTCAGTTTCCCCAGTGTCTAGAGCCAGGAGGCCCATGCTAAGCCTTCAATAAGTAGCTGGGCAGTGACTGGATAAGCACCTAGCTCTGGCTCAGTGAAGGTGGTTGTCCCTCATTAAAAACAAAGAAGCTCCACCTGGCGTCCAGTTCTACTTGGCTATTGTCCCGGGCCCCGTCCCAGCCATCTGATTGCCCAACACGCTTGCACGTCTTCAGGTCATAGCTCCTCCGATACCACCAGGCTCGTGCCACATGGTTTTTCAGGCTTCCAGGTGACGCGAGATGGGCAGGCGTAGGGCTGAGACCAGTGGTGCCCTGTGTAAGGAGGACGGAGAAGTGACAGAGAAGAGCCCTTGGAAGGCGAGCTTCTCGCATATATCAGGGAAGGAGTTCTTTCCAGAAGACTGCAGAGTGGGTTTCCCAGCAGAGTAGACGCAGGGCTGGCACAGGAATGGTCCCCTGTCCCCGATGGGACCACCCGCCATCCTCCTCCTCCCACCACAGGCTGCATGCGCCGCTGTCCCTGCTGCAGAGTGGACATTGCCAAGGCTCCGTGGGGCGTCGGCTGGCAGCTGCGAAAGACCTGCTACCGCATCGTGGAGCACAGCTGGTTCGAGAGCTTCATCATCTTCATGATCCTGCTCAGTAGTGGAGCGCTGGTAAGGGAGTGCCCGGGATAGGGGTCCCCCACCACAAACTCCACCTGATGGGATGGCCCACCAGCCCAAGACCCTGGAGTCACCTCAGTGGGTCCCCCTGACTCCTGTAGCCCTAAGGAGAGCCGCAGCCCCGAGCAAGGGCTCCTGGCTTTCTGGTTTTGTTCTGTTCTTTCTACTGTGAAAATATACACCCCAGAAAAACACCTGTGCATTCCATGATTTGTGCATGTAAACGCAGTGACACTGATTACACACTTCGTATTTTGCAACCCTGATCAAAATCCTTTTCCAACTCATTCTTCCACCCTTATCATCAACGTAATGCCCCCTCTGCAGAACTCCCCCTTGCCCTTTTCCTTCCACCCCTGGCCATCACGAATAGGCTTTGATTCCGATAAAATTACTTAGCTCCCGTACGTGGGATTATACAGCCTCTGCCCTTCTGTGACCGACTTGCTTCACACAACAGGATGGTTTCCAAGAGCATTGGGGGTCCTGTGGATTCAGCCACTCGCCACAGCTGCCTCTGAGGGAGGAAGAAGAGGCTGTCTACTCCTGTAAAGACTTAAAGTCCCTGAAGCCCAAGGGGGCAGGTCTACTCTGTCCTGTAAGGTCACTATGAATCAGAATTGACTCGCTGGCAGTGAGCTTGAGTGGGAATATTTCGAGGTGTAACCATGTTGTGATAGGGATCTATCCAGATGCTGGGTCTCTTACAGCCGAGTGGCTCTCCGTTGTGTGTCGGTTGCACATTCCCCTTGGGCACTCATCTGCTGATGTGCACTGTGGTGGTTTCCATCTTCGCTGTGGTGAACGGGGCTGCCATGCGCATCGGGGTATATGTTTCTATTTTTGTTCCTGCTTTCCATTCAGGGCTCCCCCTTCACAGAGCATGCTGGGGGCTCAGGTGCCCGTGGCCTGGTCAGTGAAACCTAGCTGCGGAAATGCCGAGCCAGGAGTGGCAGATCAGGAAACGAGACTGTGGTGAAATGAACTTTTCATGTGGCCTTAATCCTTAGGAAAAACAACTTGAGAGATTACAGCTACCCCACCCCAACCCCTATGCCCTCAAAAAAAAACCCCTGAGAAGTTAACTTTGCCCTAATTTTCTACCCCAGAAACCAAGGTGAGATGAATCAAGATCTGTGGCCTACTGAGAGGAGCTTGGTCAGATTGTGCCCCATCCCAAAGCCCTGCCTTGAAGCTGTCAGGCAGGTGTGCACACGTGGGCAGCCAGGCCCCACTCCCCTAGGTTTGAGAGACAGAAAGAAGCCGCAGGAAGAAAGGAGAGAAGCAGCAGATGGGGGGGAGGCAAGGAAGTCCCTGAAAGAGCTGTCAGATGGGCAAGGTGTGTAGCCCTTGGACGGCATCAGGAATCCTGGAAATGGCCTACAGCCCGAGACAGCAGGCCTGTCCTGGGCCCTGGGCTGGTGGCGAGGAGCCTGTCCTGAGGGGGAGCAGGAGGAGGACCACATGGCCAGGAGCAGCTGAGAGAGCCATCCTGCTCTGAAGACAAGAGACTTTGCCTACGGGCTTCCTGATCTAGATCCGGCCGGCTAGCCTGCTGACCCTGAGACTGAGTTATGCCGTGTTCCTTAAGATGCCGCTCACTGCGAGGACAGTTTGTGAGTTCTGCGAGGTGTTGCAGTGAACTGCCAGGTCCAAACCTGGGAAGGAAGAGTGCTGAGGAGAGTAGGGAAATGTGGAAATGTGGACTGTATTTGAGCTGTGCCTTGGGAACTGACTTTGTGCTGATCCTTGTATCTGAAGTGATGCCTGCAGACGGTCCCGGGGCTTCAGGGACATGTCTGGGATCACCCAGATTTGCAGTAGCGAAGCCTCACTTTGTCCTCCTGTTGGTTGGATCCCAAAGTCCCCTGGCTTTCCACCTGCGAGCCTCCCCAGCCTCCACACCAAACCCACTGGCCTTTCTGAAGATCTAGTGCCAAGAGGACCCTCGTTCTCCACCTCCTCAAGCCATTTGCAAACACCATTATTACCCCTTCAAAGCTGACAGCCAATCATTACCGCAGCACTACTAAAAATAGGGTCACCTGGGGATGGTGTTGAAGAGGCAGATTCCGCGTCTGTAGATTTGCAGTGCGTCTGTAGATTTGCAGTGGAGGTCTGGGAGATGCTTCTGTGGCAGGTCCAAACACCGCCCCCAGAGTAACAAGGCCCTACAGAAACAGGGATTCAGACGTTACAAGGCCCTTCCTGAGCAGCCTGCCCAGTGTCCACTTTGCAGGACAAGGAAAGGTGGCTAACTCTGTTCTGTTGCTGAGACTTAGGGCCCCCTCACCGTTGTGCAGGCATCCCAGTAGACCAAGGTGGATGCGGGGAGGGCTCAGCATCCCCTGGGGTGCCCACTTTTCAGATGAGGAAGTTGAGGCCTGTGTTAGTCCCGGTGGACTAGAGAATCAAATTCATAGACACTCACATGTGTCTAGGAAAGAGCTTTATATCAAAGAGCAATTGTATATTGAGAAAACATCCCATAAGTCCGATATTAGCCCATATGTCCGATCCCAATCTATAAATTCCTCTTCAGATGGACGTAATACATGCAATGATGCTGAATGCAGGAAGATCACAGGCCAATGGGTGGAAACTCTTTTGGATCCAGTGGCAGTAGAGGCATCTCAGCAGTGGTGTGAGTCTCCATGTGGCTCCTCCAGCTCCAGGGCTCTAGCATAGCACCAGGAGTCTTGTCAACAGGAATGTCTCGTAGGGAGTGAGCATGTGTCCCACCTCCAGTGAGCTATTTATCTCCGTAGTACCTCCAAATGCAGTCACCAAGGTGCGACCTGATTGACAGACTCAACTCCACCCCTTCACTCTTCATAGTCTCAAATTGACAACAGATCATGTAACTACCAAAAGGCCCAACGACATGCAGGGATCTGCCAGGGTTTCAGCTAGTTAAAGGGGAGGAATTGGAGCTTCAGGCTCCTAACTCCCGGCTCCACATGTTCCGCTTGTCCTCATGTCTTGCTCCTCCTGGGTCATTTGTCCCGAAAAGCAGCCTGTTGAACGTCTGGGCACCCACTTCAACGGCAGCTGGCCCAAGAAGGTGTTCAGTGTGTGGCCTTGCCCTGAGGGAGGAGCAAAGGCAAACGAGCAGGCGGAACCTGGGAGGTGAGAGGACACCGGCACTGAAGGAGGCGAGTGTCTCAAACACAGGCTCTGGTCAGCCATCTTGGCGGCAATGGAGCGGACAGGAGCGGTGGGTGGGGCCTGCCCTTCCCCTCCTCCCCCCTCCCCCCCATTCACCTCTGCAGCAGCCTTAGCACCAGGTTGGTGCCAGGCCAAATTCCCGGGAAAGAATTGGGCTGAGGAAAGTGATCGCCACATTGGCTGGTGACTGATTGTGTTCCTCATTATCTTGTTGACTCATAACTCATCCGTGGGCTTTCTCGTCTCCTTTCCCGGCTCCGTGCTGCCTTGCTCCTTCCTTGAATTCCCTCCTGGGAGCTCAGATCTTACAATAGCTACTCCAGCCCTAGCCTCAGCCCCAGCCCCTGCCCCAGCCCCTGTCCCAGGCTCAGCCCCAGCCTAGACTGGGGCCCCAAGACAGATGGGAGGTCACATCATTATGAGCCATGGTGATGCCCTAGCTGATCTACAGCAGGAGATTGGAAGGTTTTCCTTCCTGGTTCATCTTGGATGAAAACTCCATTGAAGCCTGTTCAGCGTCCTCAACCCCGGGTCTCCAGCAAGAGTTCTACCACTGAACTGCCACTGCCCAGATGAGTCCTGTGAAAGCTTCCCGCTTGCCTTCTGTTTCTTTCTCAGGAAATGAGGGTTGGATGAGGCCTCTAAATATTTTACCAGGTAAAATTCCCAGCACATCTTCCTCACACACCTGCGCTTCCTTATGTCTCGGGGAAGAGCAACTCCGAGTTCTAGGGCAGTCCCTGTCGTTGGGGAGCCGGAGTTCGCCTCCCTGGCTCCCCTCGGGACCTTGTTCTTGCTTTGCTCTTTTTCCCACTGGTGCCCTTTTCCTACCAAGAGCGCTGCCCCCGCTGACTTTTGTGAACCACTGCCTTTGGTTTAGGGTTTTCCTCTCCACGACTCAATGAGTCGATTGTTGGCTGGTTCCATGCTCTTTCCTTTGCCGCTGTTCATTTTTGACCACCTGGTGGTCAATACAAACCACAGCGTGATTGGGAAACACACGTGTGAGGGATTCCAAGAGGTCAACACGGACTCAAGGAAATGTGTGTTTTATAATCGAGCAGGGGTTGGAAATGAACTGCTAGCAGAGCAGCGTGGTAAGTTACAGTAATCAGCACACAATTATACTTACTAACTTTGAAAGAGGTCCTATTTCTATTTTCCTCTGAAATTAATCAGAAGCTTTCATGGGGATCTTTATGGAATACATGACTTGCACACATATAGTTTATGTATTTAATTGATATTTAAGCAAATGGCTTATACTTATTCTCAGTCAACTACCAGTTTATTGTCCTTCGCTCATGGTTTTATTAATTTATGGTTGATTTGGTTAGACTAGAAAAATATGTAAGAAGTCAATACTCCCTTTTCTAGAAGTAGGTTGAACTGACAGGGCTGTGCTTGCGAAAGATAAGAGCAAACTGTGTGTTCACCTTCTATGGCTGCCATAACGGAGGACCATAAGCTGGGTGCTCAGAACAAGAAAAGGTCACTGCGTCACAGCTCTGGACGTTAGCCATCCAACATCAAGGTGCCAGCAGGGCCAGGAAGGCGCTAAGGAAGTTCCTCCCTCGCCTCTTCCTAGCTTCTGGTGATGGTCCTTGGCAATCTGTAGTATGCTTCAGCTTGTAGATGCATTGCTATAATCTTTACCTCTGTCTGTACTGTGGCTTTCTGTCTTTTCCCTTTTTATAAGGATGCCATTTAAATTAGCACTCATGTTAACTAAGTAAATCTACAAAGACCCTAGTTCCAAATGAGATGATTCACAGGTACAAGGGTTAGGACTTCAGCCTATCTCTTTGAACGCCGTGCTTCAACCCATAAGCACTAGCCTTTGCAGTTCTCTCTGAGACAGGAAGGGAGAGTTGTGACTATGCCCCAACTTAGCAGGTAAGGGAGTTCTAGGCCTGTTTCCTCGGATCCCACACTAGCCAAGACCCAAACCAGGTCTGATCCCAGAGCTTCAAAGAAGTTCATTTTCGTTTAAACCCCTGCTGAGACGTTGCCTTTTAGCCCCCAGATCTGAGTCAGAATCTACAGTTTCACAAGGTCCCCAGAACTCACCTGAGAATCTTGCTGAAATGTAGACAGTTTCTGCTTCTGGGAATCTGGAGTGGAAATGTAGATTCTCAACAAAAGGTCAAAGCATAAACTCTGTGACAAATCTTAGGAATAAGGGGTAGTCGTTGACAGGGATTAAATGCCAAAGGTACCCTCACTGCCACTAAGTCAATTCCTAGTCATAGCAACCCTGGAGGGCAGAAGTGAACTGTCCCTGTTAGTTTCTGAGACTGTAACACTTTCTGGGAGTAGAAAGTCTCATCTTTCTCCTGGGGAGCAGCTAGTGTTTTTGAACTGCTGGCCTTGCAGTTAACTGCTCAACGCCTAACCCACTACACCACCTGTACTCTTCAGCCAAAGGGATAGAAGCTTGCAAAGTGTGTTCACTGACATCTTTCATCTTCATCACCCTGGAGAGTCAGAATGGCTAGGTAGGCAATCCCATATTTTATATCCCCAATCTCCTAGTATGATATACTGGACCAGGGGATGGCAAACTGGGGCTTGAGAGCTATGTGTGGCTCTTAAGGTACATACATGTGGCTCTGAAGTAAAATTGAAATTTTATTTATTTATTT
>NW_022108124.1:12834173-12842616 GCF_000313985.2 Echinops telfairi | reverse complement strand
CCTCAGCCCCAGCCCCAGCCCCTGACCCTGACCCTGACCCTGACCCTGACCCTGCCCAGCAATTCTCTCCTTCCCTCCCCCACCCTCTTCCCCAAGAAACGGCTCAAACTTGCTCCAGATTTGGTTTTCTTTATGCTTTTATTTTCAACATTTTTAAAAATGTGTTTTTATCTGGCTAAGTAAAGTCAAAAAAACACCTTGGAAATCATAGAAAAATGCAAAGGGAAAACAGTCACCCATTTTCCCATCGCTCTAGAGACACGTTCACTCAGAAAGCATTCTGGTGTGCTTTTCGCTGTGCTTCTTGTGCATACAATACATAAAGGTTTCGGAATAAAGCCACGGTTACGCATGCTGGTAGATGCTACACCGTCTCAGTAAATGTTCTCACGCGGCCTCAGTTATGGATTGAGACGGTGTCCTCCGCAGTGACCTCCAATATAATGGGGTGAGGGTGGTGCAGGGCCAGGCGACGTTCTGTTCTGTTCTGTGAAGCACCTATCAACTTGGCAGCACTTGTCAACAACAACAACAACAACAGTTTATTCCAATGGTTCTCAACCTGTGGGTTGCGACCCCTTTGGGGGTCGAATAACCCTTTCACGGGGGTTGCCTGAATCGTACCAGTAGCAAAATGACAGTGATGAAGTAGTGACCAAAATAATTTTATGGGTGGGGGTGGGGGGCTCACCACAGCATGAGGAACTGTATGAAAGGGTCGCAGCATCAGGAAGGTTGAGAACCCCTAGCTTATTCCATCATGCAAATAAGTGTGCCAGGCAGAGAGTGGGGGTGGGCAACTAGTATCCTTGTGTATCCTCCCTTGGAGCCAGTCTGGAAGCAGAGTGTAAATAAAGCAGAAATCCTCATGCAAGCAGTCGGCTGAAGGAGTGCTGTCAGGTGAAGCTGGCGAAGGAACCAGGAGAGAATGCTGCTAGCAAGGTTAGGAGCCCAGAGTCTGTTCTGACTCAAGCGACGAACCCCCCCCCCCACCTCCCCCGTACAACCAAGCAACAGAATAGGAAGGGAGCGAGCCAAACTAGTTGTTGTCAAGGTGGTTCCAGCATCTGGCCGCCCGCCCGCAGGAGGGTTTTCCATTGGCTGCGACCTTCCGGAAGCAGGAGAGCAGGCTTTTCTTCCCAGATATCTTGGAGTTGACTCAAACCACTGATCTTCTCCTTGGAAGCCACACCTGTGAACCATGTGTGTCACCCAGGCAACCAGAATGAGAGAGGGACAAAACCCAAGCCCACTCCATGGAATTGGTTCCAGCTGGGACTGTCATGCCTGATAGGAGCAGCCAGCCTCGTTTTCCTTCCAGGAGCAACTGGTGGGTTTGCACCACTGGCCTTGCAGTTAGGACCCCAGTGCTTATGCCAGCGTGCCGCTGGGGCGCCTCAGAATAGAGAAAGGCCCTGCTGGAAGATGTGGGTCCCAGGGACATCCAGGTCCAGCCTGGTTCCACGGAGGCCTCTAGAGTCGGGACGGCACCACAGAACTGCCCCACTTCGAGGCCTTTGAAACCCACTGATCCCCTTGGCTATGGGCTGCCCCCCTGGGTGGGGAGGGGCAGGGAGGATAGACCCTCCTAAGCACCTCTTGAGATGGAGACAGTCCCGTGTCACTCAAGGACATTCTCAGGGGAAGGGGGCATCTGCCAGCTGTTAGCAACTCCCGTAGCAGCTGAGGGCCAGGAGCCTTGGCTCCCTAGAGAGGGTCTGCTAAGGCACAAGGAGCCTCAGCTGCATGTTCATGAGATACATTCTTGGAGATGGGATCACTGGGTTTCTAAAGACTTTGGGTCCAATTGTCTGTGCGGCTTCCCCAAAGAGAGAACTGGTCTGCCCTCCCAACTGACAAGGGTGGGAGCAGAGGCTTCCCCACAGTTGCCCACGTCCCGTCCCGGGGTAGGTGCCCCCCCCCCTATGTGCCAGATCTTTTGCATCCTCACCCACCCGTTCAAAGAAGAAGCACCTTTGCTTTGCATGCGCACTTCCTTGACTATTGGTGAGACAGAACACTCTCTTTCAGAGGCTCGCTGGTGAGTCGCGCTTCCAGTTCTGTGAAGGTCCTCTGGTGCTGTTATTTTTAAACCAAATCACCCATCCCGCTTCCCTCTGGTTCTTTGCCAAGCTCCGATTCAAGCAGGTTTCCTTTCTCACTTGCGTTCAGCCAGCTCCCCTGCAACGGCTAAGCTGCGAGGGCGGCAGAGACCCTGCTGCCTCTGGGGACCTTGGGTCTGGGTCTCACAGTCCCACCTCCATGACCTCAGGGCAGAGAAAACAGAATGCTGCCCGCAAGCTGGTGTCCAGGGCCAGCCCCAGGAGCTGTGGGAGAGCCAGCGGTGTATTCCCTGTTTGCCTGGGGATGTGTGGCCAAAAGGCCTGACACTGGTTTTTGTTTCTCCTCCTCCTCCTCTTTCGTCATCTTCTTCTTCTCCTCCTAAGGCCTTCGAAGACTTTTACCTGGAGCAGAAGCCCACCGTGAAGGCCCTGCTGGAGTACACTGACAAGGTGTTCACGTTCATCTTCGTGTTCGAGATGCTGCTCAAGTGGGTGGCCTACGGCTTCAAGAAGTACTTCACCAACGCCTGGTGCTGGCTCGACTTCCTCATCGTGAATGTGAGTGAGTGGCTGAGTGGGCACATGGGTTTGGGGCTTCCCGGCCTGTCCCTCAAAGACCATTCCAGAGGAGGTCCGAGCACGCAGCGGTGAGTCTGAGTATATAGCCTTGCACGTCTGTGAGTGCTAACCTCCAAGCAACACGTGATTCTGGTGCAACCGTGACCCTCGGATTGTGTCATGGATTGTGTCACCTTCCAGCAAGAAGGACCATGTGCCTGCCCTCTGCGTTTGCACCCAAAGCAGGACGACCTGCAAGAGAGAGACATGGGCCAGTACAACTGTGATGCCTAGCAAGCCCCCCCTAGACGGGTCAGGAGACCGACTGGAAGCCTCTGCCGACTCACGTGGTTGCAAGGACAGTAAAACTCCAAATTTGCAGGTCCGACAACAGGCTGGAGGACTCTGCTGGCTCCTGCCTATGTGCTGCTGACGGCGTCACCATCTGCAGGCCCGATTTTGCCAGGCTGGAGACCCCTGCAGATTTATGTCCTAGGAACCAGAGATCAGGCGATAAGAATGGTCTGTGGTTAAGAGAGAAAGAGAGAATGCTAACTTTTCCAAAACATCCGCTTATATTTTGGAGACAGGCCACACACACACACACACACACACACACACCAGGAAAATTCAACTTCCAAATGATGGGCTGCTTGCATCAGATCAAGATCGCCTCGTGGAAATCGATCGCATTATGTTGTATTGTGAAAGAGCAACCAGCGTAGTATTGGCCAAACCACTGAGAATCACAGCCTAGACAAGGTGACTCATCATGCCCTCTACCCTGAGGGGTCCTAACCCTAGCTGTAGAAACACCTGGGGACCACAGATCCTGATGTTGCATGTCTTGGATGGGGCCTAGGCATCAGGGGTTTGTAAAAGGATGTCAGGCATGACTAACATGGTGTCATCATCCCTGAGCTTATGCCACTAGCTCCCCCATGGTGGGTCCCTTCGGAAAGATGATGGGCTGAAGCTCCTGGGGTTCAGAATCATCGTAACTTGTGGCCACGGATGCCTGCATGAGGGAAATGACCGAGTGCCCACCCACACCCTAAATGCTATTCCTTTAAAGTCATCTCCCAAGAGTCTTCCTGCCCCACCGTCAGGAGGGGTCTCTCCCCACTCTTCACCGCTTCACCGATATAACTTGCCAGGCCCTTGGCCTCTGCAGTTTGCAGCAGGACTGTAGGAGTTAACTGATCAGCGCTGCACATCCAAGGGTCCCTGCAAGAACGTGCTGCGTTCTTCTCGGCCTCCTCCACTCCAGCAGCTACCGGCACCAAGGTCTGTGTTGCGCTGTGCTCGGGGAAATGTGTCTGTATTTGGTGCCTGCCTCCTGAAGCTGGATGGGGGCCAGTACAGAACATTTTTGTCCAGCCTCCTGTCTTGGCAGGTCCTCCCACAGCAGTCCTGTGAGCATCAGGCTGGGAGGCCTGAGAGCTGAGTCACAGGTGATCATTTTGTGCATATAAAATAATTATTCATAAACGAAGGAAAGCTGTTGTCTTCTTCTCACTGCCCACCAGGTGAGGGGCAGAAGCATTTCTCTCTGTAGGCCTCACTGGGTTTAGTCTGGGGTTATTTTACTCTCCCACGCAGACTGAGTTTTCCTTCTGATTTTTATCCTTTATTCCTTCCATCCCTTCATCCATCTATCCAACCATTGGCCTTCCCTCTTCCCTTCCTCCCAAGCATCCATCCCTCTTTCACTCCTCGGCCATGTCTATCCCTCTCCTTCCATTCATGTTTCCAGTCTTCTTTCTCTCTCCCTTCTGCCCATCCAGCTAGCCTAACCGTCCTTTCACCCGTCTGCCCACTGACCCTTCGCTCTTCTAGCTTTCGATTCATTGTTTCATCCCTCTATCCAACTATGGGATCATTTGCTCTTCCGTTCATCCACTCGTGAATCTGCCACCCAACGATCCTTCTGTCTCTCTTTTCTTCCTCTCACCCATCCAGCTGCCCCTCGTTTCTTCCGCCCATCTTTCTGCTTAGCCACTTTCCTTCCGTTCATCCATCTGTCCGTGTACTCAGCTAGTCAATCTTCCAGCTGCTCGTTGGTTTCTGACACGCGTCTGTTCTATTCCATGCTCCGTTGTTCCATTCATCTGAAAGTCTCAGGGACCGGAAGGAAAACGCACCTGCCTTGGAGGAAGCTTGACCAGAAGGCTCCTCCGAATGGAGGGTGAGAAGACCGTCTCTCACTTACTTTGAGCAGGTGATCAGGAGGGGACGGTCCTTGGAAAATGGAGCGAGTCATAGAAAACAGAGAAGGTCCTCAACAAGAGGGATGAATACACTGGCTGCAGAAACAGGCTCGAGCTTTATAATTGTGAAGATGGAGAAGGACCGGCCACTTTGTTATGTTTTGCTGCCTAAAGAATCACTATGAGTTAGGGCACCTAATGGCATCAGTCCTCGTATGCAGCCTCCCATCTCCCCCCATCCACCCCTGCAATAAGGCTTTGTCTTCTTCCATGCTTCCAATCAACTGTCCCCCACCTTTGTGCTGCTTACTTCATCCTTCCTTGCAGTCCTTCTTCCGCCTCCCTCTCAGCTGCCCTCCTCTCCCTCCCTGCTGTCTCCTCTCCACCCAAGGATGTGTCTATCTTTTCTCCCACCTATCAAATATGACGGACAATGACTGAACACAAGATTGCCTCGTGAATCACTTTGGGAAGAAGCAAGGAATAAAGGCAAGAAGGCCAGCGAAAGTTCATGAATAAATCTCATTGTTTCTTCATTCCATTTCCCCGTGAGCTTTTTGAAACCTTTCTGTGTTCTCCATAGGCAAGAGTTTCGATGTTAATCTTCCAGCTGATGAAGCACACACAGAAAAAAGTTGACCTATTGGAAGGAGTTGGAGGGGTGGGAGTGTAAGCACTACTGAAGAGGATCGGTATCTTGGGGACACAGAGACATGACCCTTGCTTCCTCTGGAAGCACCGGAGTGGTTGAGAAGCTTCCGGGGGCAGCGGCATCAGCTGTGGGGCTGAGAAAGGAGAAGTGGTTCAGCAAGCATGAGGCAAACTGGAGAAGCCAGTCTGTATGACAGAAGACCCGGAGCCAAGGCACACGCACAGGTGTGTTCAGGGAACAACTTGGTGAGGGTATGATAGATGCATGAAACTTGACGACAAAAATAGGTTGTGACCATAAAATCCAGGCTAAGGGATCTGGAGCTTTGGTCCCGAGGATGAGAAAGGCCCAGTGAACGCTGGGACCAAGAAGGAGACATACTCGATCAAAACTGCAGTGGAGCATGGGCAGCCAGTGTGCAATCCTGGGAACTGGAGACCGTGTGGGAAACAAACGGCCTGAGGAGTGAACAGAATGGGGTTGGTGCAGGACTTGGCTGGAAAACCCCCAGCCCCTGGCAACCCCAACTGCTGATGGTCCACAGGAGACAGTTTTCCAGGTGAATGAACCCAGGAATGAATGGGGCCCAGCGTGCTGCTGGCTTCAACCAGCCCTGCCCTCTGTCAGCCAGGATGCCTCAGAATGCCGCCTGCTGGTGCCTGGGGCCTCCCTTGGATGAAGGCCGAGAGAGGATTCTTTCCCTTTCTGTTCTTTGCCCTGGTCGGGAAAACCACCCATTCTAAGAATGGGCGTTGTTTGAGACTCTTATTGCTCAAAGGTAAATCTCTGTCTCTCTGTCTGTCTCTCTCTTTCTCTGTAGTGTGTGTGTGTGTGTGTGTGTGTGTGTGTGTGTGTGTGTGAGTGTGTCTCGCCTCGTTGCTAGGAGTTGCAGCCTGAATCTCACTGGGGGTATTTTGAGTTCTCACGGGTCTGGGTCACAGCCTTCGCCTGGCTCAAGCTATGTCTGGATCATGTTGTCTCTCTGGCATCTTCGGACGGTCCAGAGAGGTGTTGCCAATGATTCCTTGTGTCACTTTGTGTCCTTTGAAGTCCTTTGGCTGACACCTAAAGAATGTGAAGGACTGCCAGGCAAGTAGGGGCTCACAAGTCAGTCTTTAGCCCTCAGATATCTGTGGCAGCTGGACTTCAGGGACACCGGCCAGTCGCCCACGCGGAAGTACCGCAGGGCTACGCAGACCTCGGGATACTCTTAGTCTAGCTCCTTCATCTCACAGAGGGTGGGAATGCAGCTTGAAAGGCACTGACCCAATGTCATGAAGAATCCATGCTAAGTGGGCACGGACCCCCAGACTGCCAATCTTTCTACCCACTTTCCTGGACAAGGATGGCTGAGAATCATTATATCCCTCAAAGTAAACTCTCAGCATGGCCCCATTAAAGAGCACCCTTTCTCCAATCTCTAAAAGTTGACTATGGTTTCAAGATTGCCAGAGCCTGGGCAGAGGACCTAGAAAGGAAAGGGGGTGGGGGAGCGTCATGTGCTGGGAGTTTGGCCACCTACTTACCAAAGGGGTTAGCAAAGCGGAAGAGTGGCTTTCTTTTTCAAAGAAGTAATGAAGTAAAAACCTGGAACAAAAGAGGGGGGACTGTCTTTCTCTCAACCTCTCATTGGCATTGAGGATCACATGGGGCCTGAACCGGGGCTCAGACAGAGTAGGAGGTAGGAGAGCAAGCCGGGAGGCTCGGTCTCCTTCCACTGGGATGACCTTTCGGGGATGGCGGGGTGATGGTTTTGCTCTCTACCTGTCCTCAGATCTCATTGACAAGCCTCATAGCAAAGATCCTGGAGTATTCTGAAATGGCACCCATCAAAGCCCTTCGGACCCTCCGTGCCCTGCGGCCGCTGCGGGCTCTGTCTCGATTTGAAGGCATGCGGGTAAGACCACAGCCCTGACCTATCACAACTTGCTTTGATCTGCATTTGGTAATATCTCATCCACCCCTTTAATGCCCACCATACCACTCCCCTTGAGTGCCAAGAGACTCTCCTCCAAAGGTGGACTCTGGCTCCTCCCTGCCCTCACCAACAGAAACCAGGGTTTGTGAGAAGTCCACCTGAGGAAGTGAGTGAGGGGAAGGTAGAGACTGACAGTGACTGGTAGGGGGAACATCTATGGGATCGGATGGCATCCTGAGATCAGGTGGGAATTGCACTCCAGGGGAGTGCTGTCCTCATGCTCCATCAAGTTCCTTTGTGACCTCTTTGTGTCCACCCGTGAACTCCACAGCCACACAGCCACCAGGGCTCAAACCTCACTTCTTCTGTTCTTAGTGAAATGACCCTCATGCCTGGCTCTACATAACTTTGCTTATCCCAATCTCTCCACCCCACCTCTTGTCCTCATGGCCAACATCGCCAGAACATTCTGAAGTCTTTACCCGCCTATGACAAATGAAGTGTTCCTCTAATGCTCCATTTCAATGCAACGCCACAGTCTTCCTTCCAGACACTCAGCTGGGCCCTCAGTCACCACCATTCCCCTGGAGTGCAATTCCTACCTGATCTCAGGATGCCATCCGATCCCATAGATGTTCCCCCTACCAGTCACTGTCAGCCTCTACCTTCCCCTCACTCACTTCCTCAGGGTGGACTTCTCACACACCCTGGTTTTGTTTTATAGGGAAAAGGGTAGCTGCCAACTGTTCCCCCTCCCTTTTTTCATAATATGCTGCCACCGTTGGCCCAAAGTAGACATAGCTTCCTTTTAACTCAACTGTGTCTTGAAAACATGGGGAGTGTGTTAGTCCAGGTAGACTAGAGAAACAAATCTGGGGAGACTCATATATGTATAAGAAAGAGCTTTATATAACATAGTAATTGTATATTAAGAAAACATCCCAGCCCCGTCCAGATCGAGTCCATAAGGCCAATATTAGCCCATATGTCCGATATTAGTCCATAAGTTCCTCTTTAGATTCACACAGCCATGCAATGATGC
>NW_022108124.1:12783270-12834073 GCF_000313985.2 Echinops telfairi | reverse complement strand
TTTTTTTTAGTTATTTTGTTGTTGTTGTCATCATTCTTAAGAATCTCTGTATGATTATTGCTAAATTGCCTCAGATGTATCAGTCTGAGTTGACCAGAGAAACAAATTCATAAATACTCATGTGTATAAGAAAGAGGTTTATATACACAAGCAATTAAATACTGAGAAAACATCCCAGCCCAGTTCAGATCAAATCCATAAGTCTGATATTAACCCAAATATCAGATACCAATCTATAAAGTCCTCTTCAGACTCACAAAACACATTCAATGATGCTGAATGCAGGGAGATCATAGGCCAGTGGGTGGAAAGTCTTGTGGATCCAGTGGCAGTGGAAGCATCTCAGCGATGGTGTAAGTCTCCATGTGGCTCCTCCAGCTCTAGGGCTCTGGCTCCATCAGGGAAGCTCCATGTGGCTTGTCAACAGGAAGGTGTAGGAGAGAGTGTGTGTCTTGCCTCCGGTGAGCTATTTAATCTCTCCAGTACCTCCAAATGAGATCATCAATCTGCAACCTGATTGATGGGCTAGACTCTACCTCTTCTTCAAATTGACAGATTATGTAACTGCCACGGGGAGTTTAAGATTGAAATGGGCTCTTGTTTGCCAGTTTTTAAAATGAGCACGTTTGTCAAAATGACCATAGATGTTTGGTAATTCTTGGCCACAGAATCAGTCATCTGTATCTGAATTGTTGCACTAGACCCATTTTCTCACTGCTTCCAAATACCAGCCTGAACGGAAGGGGGAAGCCAGCAGCAAAGAGTGGGCACCGTGAGGTTCCAGGTTCCCGTCTGCATTTCTCTGCAGGTGGTTGTAGACGCCTTGGTGGGTGCCATCCCCTCCATCATGAACGTCCTCCTGGTCTGCCTCATCTTCTGGCTCATCTTCAGCATCATGGGCGTGAACCTCTTTGCGGGCAAGTTTTGGAGATGCATCAACACCACCAACGGAGAGTTTACTCCTGTGCCCTATGCTCTGATTAACAACAAGTCTGAGTGTAAGCAGCAAAATGACACCGGCAACTTCTTCTGGGTCAACGTGAAGGTCAACTTTGATAATGTTGCCATGGGCTACCTTGCCCTTCTTCAGGTGGTAAGTCCTAAGACCAACTGCCTCTCTGCCCTTGGCTGCTGGAGAAAATGGAGGTGTCTAGGGTCGTTCAGAAGGTCCTCCGTAGAGAGTTAGTGAAAGGTAGGATGTGCTAGTCTTATAGATGACATCGTGAAGGGCCTTCCTAATGAGTTTGATCTCACAATGGCGACGTTACAAAAAAAGTGGGCTAATCCAATCACGGGCATGGGTCTGTTATGGTGTTGTATCGAGTCAAGGCTTAGTACACAGAACTTGTACAAGACAGACATGGCCAAGCCATACATTCAGCCTTCAATGTCGTATCATCTCCACATGGCAATGCATTATGTCCCAAGTCTGTTGTGATGATAGATATGATTACACTTTCATTCATTCACTCGACTCATTCGTCCCTCACCTTCATCCACTTGTTCACTCAGTCCTCTATTTCTTCAAATGGTGATAAAATCACTTGCACATGTATCATAATTTCAGAGTTATTACCAAGCACGGAGGAGCATTGTATCAGCCCTGGACAGCATAGAGACATGTCAGAGCTCATTCTCAAAATGCATGCTCTTTGAGCAGATCAGAACAGCCTTTCACGTGCTCTCACAGGCCTGGGAGTGTGATAGAGGAGACTTTGTCCAGCTCCTGCCCATGCTGGAAGACCTAATGTATCTCCAGACTTCAAGAATGCTAGACATGGACGGTTCCATGCTCCCCATTTGGAAACACCCCATTCTCATGGCATGAGCATGAGGTGCAAAATTGGTTGATATAATGGCATTCCTGTGGCAGGGAATGCCTTGATCCAGAGCACAAAGGAGCCAACAACAGTTGGAAGTCAAGGCCAGCTATCTAGGCACCAAGGCCATGCCATATTATGGATGTTGCCATGTCTAAATCAAATCATAAATGATTCTGTGAGAGTTTCCATGTCACCTGGAAGTGGAAAACTTTCCTTTCTCCCTTTCTGCCCAAGCTCTTTCTTCCTCAAGCCTCCTTAGCTGGCCTCCTCTCTCACTGGGCCATCATGACTTAGTCTGGGCCCAGTGTAGATGGATGGGCAAACACTGAGCAGCCTCTACTCCCTGTGTCTAGGCAACTTTCAAAGGCTGGATGGACATCATGTATGCGGCTGTTGATTCCCGAGAGGTAAGCGCAGAACACGGTGTCTTCCCCTTCGTGCTGCTCTGCCCACAAAGGTCTGTGTTTGAAATGGAATGGAGATGTCCATTTGCCACCAAAAGCAGTGATTCCCAACAGCTTCACGCTACCCTCCCCTGCATCAGGGCCCAGCTGCCCTCAGTTGGATAGGTAAGCCATCCTCTTCCCCTTCCATACATGCAACCCAGTCCCCTGCTCACCACTGAGCAAAGTAGCAGACACTCTTAAAGGAACAGAAGCTCCCTGGGCAAAAGTGGGAGGGGATAAGTGCCTAGGACAAAGGGAGGGAGGTTCAAGAGCATTAGACAGGACTTCAGACACTATCCTGACTGGCTGCCGGGGAGAGGCTGATACGGAAGAAGACCCTTTCTCGTGTAGCCCATACTGTTGTTGTCCTGCCTTCTGTCCCCTTGGTCTGCATCTGGGTCCACTGGCAGCTGCCACAGCTCCCTCTCATGCTACATTTCCCATTCTCTGTCTGAAGACTTCTCTTCAGCACTGGGGAACTTTCTCAGCAGCCTCGCTCCCCAACAAGGGGGTTGCATGTCTCCAGTAAGATAAGGAAGCCCGTGGAGAAAGATTCCAGCCTTCCTGTCCCTTGATGGTCTGATGAGTTTGTCCTACACTGTCCCCAGAGGCCGCAGCAGGACTGGACATAAGTTTTCCGGTGATGGCATGCACCCTAGCACCTACTTCTTCAGCTTGTCTCCTACTCTCATGTGCCCCCACTACTTTCCCATTCATACGTCCAGGGAGTCCTTCCCAAATAAATTACACACACTGCTCCCCCCGCCGCCACCATCACCACCAGTGCTTGCCTCAAAGCTGTCCTTAGAGTGAACCCAAATGAAAACACCGCCCTCTCACCTCTGGCCACAGGTGGACATGCAGCCCAAGTGGGAAGACAACTTGTACATGTACTTCTACTTCGTCATCTTCATCATTTTTGGCGGCTTCTTCACACTGAACCTCTTTGTTGGAGTCATCATCGATAACTTCAATCAACAAAAGAAAAAGATAAGTGGGGCTTGGGTGCTTCTGCTGAACAGGGTGAGCTCAGAACTCCTTACCCTTTCGGGTCAACAGTGTCCAGTGGCCCTGCCCTAATAGCTAAAGCCAGCGCTGCACATAATCTTTCACACATGGCAGGGGGCCCAATGTTGGCCCTTGACACCAAACATCAACCTTTGTTCCCTGATGGCAGTCCTCACCCCTGCTTGGTGTCTGGGGCTGCTGCTGGAAGCGTTAGGTTTCTCTCGAAGTCAGACTCACCCCACCCCTCCTTCCCATTCCTCGTCCTGTGTAGAAGTGGGTGTGTTGTATTCCAGGTGATCCAGGGGTGAATCCCAACAGATAAGGAAAGAGCTCGGGCACTTACTGTGTCTGTCCCATGCCCGAGCCTCAAACACTGAATCAGAGCACATCAGGGAAAACCAGGCCCCAGTGATGTCAGAACCCCAGCCCTCCTCAGCATGGGGAGGAAGATTCTTGCCTCCATGGTCTCTGATTCAGATGAACAAAAGAACAGTGCCAGTCATCACTCCTGTGTATGTGGGAAGATCCACAGTATTTGCTCTGGGTGGCACCGATAGGTAAGTACTGTGTTACTGACAGAAAGGTTGGCAGTGTGAAGTCGTCCAGCAGTGCCTCTGAAGGGAGACTGGCAAACTGCTTCCAAAAGAACATGGCCATCGAACGGTCTAAGGAGCACAGTTCTGAGACACCTGGGGCCGCCGAGATGCTCTCTGCAGAGACTGGTTGACTTTTTGGCTTGCTTTGTCTCATACTGTGAGGTGGGTGAGCCAAGATCCAGAGTAAAGGGGGCCCCCGGGCGCTCCACTTTGTTTCATTTTGTTTGTTTTCCTAGTTGAGTTTGCTGCTGTTGAAGTTTTTTAAAAGTTTTCTTGGCACATCATTACACATACCATATGATTCAATAGTTCGATCATATCAAGAAAAGTTGTGCAATCATTACCACAGCCAATTTTAGAACATTTTCTTCTTCCTTGCACTCATTGCTATTAGCAGAATTTTGTTTTTTATGAATGGTGGCCAAGATATACACACACAAAAAAATGTTCTCTAATTCAACAACTCCGACATGTATAATTTAGAGCCTTTGATTATGGTCTTTGTGTGGTGCAACCATGATTGATCTTTTTCCAAATTATTCCACCACCATTAACATAAACTGAATGGCGCCTCAGCAAAAACTCTTCCTCCTTCACCCATGGGTCAACTTTGGTTCCTTCTTCTTTCTTTAAGTAGTTTCCCTGATATAAAATTCACATAGCACACACTTCCATAGTTAGGTTGCTTTTAAAAAGTGTTGCATATACATCCTCACAACCAGTTGTAGTGCTCCCCCCTCCCTCTCGCATTCATGGTTTAGGAACTCGGTTTTGGCATCATATAAGCGTGGGTCCACACTTTTGATTCAACCACTCAAAGCCTTAGTTTTCTCACTTATTCAATAAAGCTAAAATAATAATTAGGCTAATAAAACCTCACAGAATTGTGATAAGAGGGAAATAAAACCATACAAAGCATACTTAATGTAGGGTTGAGCACAGAGCAGGCACTAAATTCAAATGTTATTATTACAACTAGGATCATATACCCAGTGGATCAGATACCACACCTGTGAGAAGTATTTGGCCACAGTTATGGGACAGAGAAGCAGTCAGGACAGACCTCTGGGAACCTAGAGGGACTCGCTGAGACAGCTATGCCAACAGTTACCCCAGAGGGCTTTGAGATCATTCTGAGCAACCTATTCCCCCATTTTACAAACAAGGAAGCTTAGGCCCAGCGAGGGAGGGAGCCATGGGAAGTGATCGAATTAGATGAGCCAGTGATCAAGCTGAGACAAGAAACGGGATCTACTCACTCTCTGGCTAGAACTCTCAGTCTGGCTCACGAGGGAGGCATCCACAAACTCACTGCCACCGGCCCGCCCAGACCTCCTCTGCAGAAAGCCGTGGTGCCCATGACTTTCCTAAAGCCTTCTCTCAAACCCCACAGATCTCAGCCCACTTTCCAGGATCCTCAGGGACTAATGTACATGAACATGCTATGGAAATAAGGGGGGGGGCCCAAATTATTCCAGGAAGTTGAGGTGAGGGGTTGAATAAAAGCGATCCAAAGAGCCTCTGAAAGAAAACCCCCAATTCTAAGGAAGGATGATGTCTGGCATTGTATCAGAAGCCCTGGTGGCATACGGGGTTACATGTTGGGACACTAACCACAAGGTCAGCAGTTCAAAACCATCAGTCCCTCTGCAGGAGAAAGCCGAGACTTTCTGCTTTCATAAAGAGTTATAGTCTCGAAAACCCACAGGGGTAGTTCTACCCTGTCCTATAAGCTTGCTACTGACTCAATGGCAGTGAGTGCTGGGATTGGGTATCATCACAGTGTGCTGAATTAAAGGAACCAATTGAAAGTCCCTCAAAGATCAAGGACCCAAAGGTAAGGCGATATAATATAATAATATGAGTACAACTTATTCTAATAGCTCCAAAAGGACTTAAAGGATTGGGACCCAGAGCCTTTGCTCTAGAAAGCCTTGAAGAAGCTCTTGCCCCTCCAGGGATGGTGACGCTAGAAGCTAGTTAATTTGACTGGGATGAATAAACACATTGGCTCAGGTTCAGATCTATGCCTATGACCTCCTCCTTGAGGCATGCTCCCGAAGCCTCCCCACCCACCCAGACCCTATCTCTGAGTTCTTGATGAAGAGAAATGGGCTTTGCTCCAAAGACCCAGGCAGAGACTCAGAGACAGGGTTCAAATTCATCTCCTTGATGATTATGAAACGTGTGCAGGATGCTCTGGGATCCTGGCCTTGGCCCATCTTTCTGCAAAAGAGGGGAGAGGGTTGAAATGGTTCTCCTCCTCCAGGGTCCTCTGCTTCTGGTGTTTCTTGGGACCTTTGCCGTTTTAACGACAAGAATGTGTGTTGTGCTGTCTCTGCACTTAGGGGGCCAGGACATCTTCATGACGGAGGAGCAGAAGAAGTACTACAACGCGATGAAGAAGCTGGGCTCCAAGAAGCCCCAGAAGCCCATCCCACGGCCCCTGGTGAGTTTCAGCTCTTCCTTTGAGCCGAACAAGGCCATGAATCCCACCTCCCAGCGTTGTGCCTGCGCCTGTGCTGTGGAAGGGCCTGGCCGGGCTCTTGCGAGGGAGGTGATCTGACTGGGCCGGGGGATGAGGGAGATGATTGTGCCCAGGCTTGAGAAATGAGGCAATTTTCCGGAGGAATAAGCCTCTTATAAGTCCTCCAAATAAACCCATTAGGGTCAGTACTGAGTCCCTCGGCCGTCTTAGGGTTCACAAAGAAGAAGGTCAGCAGAACAAGCTAAATGACAATGAGGGTTCTTAGAGCCCAGAGATGAAACACTTGTGTGGTTTGGGGTCATGAGCTACATTGCAGACGTTCTTCAGCCTCCCCCTACATCCCACCCCATCCTTACAGGAAGACAGAGAGGAAATGGCCACAACTCAACCCCCTGAGAATCAGACTCCACTCATGGTCATGGCCAGGTCACTCAATAGGAATGAATACTTATTCCCCTCCAGACTTTGAAGTGTGGCCAGAAATTAGGGTCTGACTCTTTTGCTCAAAGACCCTAAGAAAAAGTCCCTGCCCTTTTATTCCTCCATTAAATGCAGAACCCAGACCATACACGATACTCCCAAGTTCTTCTCAATTCTGTCAGAAAAGGGAGCATTGAACCTCCTGGTGATCCCAAGATGGTACCCCTGTTGGGTGTGGATGAGCAGGTTTGAGGCTGGTAGTGTTGGAATGCTAGGAGTGGACAGCTGGATTTCTGCAAGGAGTGTCTGAGCCATCCACTCCGGTCAAAGGAATTAGCATCTTGTCTCTTTATGTAACTGTTCTATGTCTAAGACGTAGCATGAATGTAGAAAACCACAGGCACTTCTCATTAGCCCTTGCCCACACAAGGACAAAGCTCAAAGACATTCAACAAAGCGATAGGCCTTCCCCTAAAGGAATTAGACAGACATTATCCCATTGACCAAGGCATTGTTGTTATTGTTGTTCTTAGTTACGGTGGTTGGTTAACTCTGACTCATGGGGTTTCTAAATCAGGGCAGGCTATTTGCATAAATACCCCCAAACTTGGTGAGCACGGAAGCCTGAAAACTTACTGAAGGAAAATAAAGCCATGACCTTGGGACACTATACTTGGAAGCAGAGGTCATGAATGTATAATGTCGTCATTGATTTAGATAAGAAGTATTACAATGTGGAGTGATGGGTGCTCAGACTTCTAAGGCTGGGCCCAACCAATGAGATTTAAGTCAAAAGCTCTAAGAGGAGGATCCAAAAATGTACCAAGAAACAAACAACTGAGTCCGTGGCTGGACTCATGGCAAGTATGCATTGAAACCAGACATTGAGAATTTGGGCTCAGAACTTAAACCCTGTAGAGCAGCCCTTCATCGAATGCTGAAGGTTTGGGGGACAACTTCTCACACCCACCACTCCGTCTCTCTGTAATATCCAGTTTCTCCCCTACCTATCCCTCAAGCAGGCGGCCGAAATGTCCTCCACTTGAGACCAATCTCCCCAGAACAGGTGAGCTGCAGCTCACAAAGGGATCCGGAAGAGCACACTAAGTATGGACCCAACGTTGGGATTGCCGTCGTGGCCCTTGAAGTCAGTTGTCCCTGCAACAAGATCATCATCTCTCCCAATGAAACCACAACCAAGATCCCTCAGGCTTGGCACTGAGGGAGGGGAAGTGAAGCATCCTAGTCCAACTCTATTCCTGAGATTCACCGTCTCTCTGAGTGGGGCGGGGGGAGTATTGTGAATAACTATGAGCACTCCACTGACCTTAATGGAAGAACATGGTTCACCCCTTTACGACTCAGGCCCAAGAATAGAAAAGACACTTCCCTTTGTTCCCCTTGGCTTAGGCCAGGGTATTAGCAAGCCTTTGAAAGTCTTCCGGATGCCATCAAGGTAGCCAGCAGAGCAGGTCACAAGCAGCAGCTACACAGGGCTGCTCTCCAAGGCCCGAAGTCTTGGCCCATCTTCACTCTCCATTGACATCTATGCGGCCTCGTGGGCCCTCATAAGTCAGTGGCACAAGCCTGGAAATCTCTCCTCAAAGCCCAGGGCCAAGAAGAAACTCAAGGGAAAAGAGAAGTTTCCCCTTCTACCTAAGACTTACCTTCCCAGCATCCTTTTCAGCACACGTTTGGCTCCAGAATGCTCACCTCTTCCACTTGGTGGTGTTATTTGTTAGAATGCTGCTGGGCCCATTTCAGCTCATAACCACCGGTTATACAACAGAATGAAGGCCTGCCCAGTCCCGGGTCGTTTTCATCACTGGCACATTGGAGCGCACTGCTGCAGCCCCGGTGTCTGTCTGTCTGTCTGTCTTCTCAAGGATCTTCCTCTGTTACACTGCCCTTCCACTTTACCAGGAGCCTTGGTGGCACAGTGGTTACGAGTTGGGCTGCTAACTGCAAGGTCAGCAGTTCAAAACCACCAGCCACTCTCAGGAGAAAGACTTTCTACTCCTGCAAAGAGTTACAATTCAGGTGCAGCTATGGTGGCACTGGGGGGTAAGCCTTAGACGGCTAACTTCTAGGTTAGTGGTTCAAACCCACCAGCCACTCCTCAAAAGAATGATGAAGCTATCTATTCCCATAAAGATTGACAGCCCCCAGAAAAACTTTATAGAGCTGCTATGAGTCAGAATAAACACGATAAGCTTGTGGCCTTCCTTATTCGTTGTCTCATTTTCACATGCATGTGAGGCAAAGGAACGGCCCGTGGCTTGAGCCAGCCACATCTTAGTCTTCAAAGTGATATCTTTGCTCTGGAACACTTTAAAGAGCTCTTTGGCGGCATGTTTTTCCAATGTAATATGTCCTTTGATTCATTAAGCGCTGCTTCCATGGGATCCACCCAATGGCAGGGAGGTGGTTGTGCGTGTTGAAGCTTCCCTGGCATTGATTATGGATCCAAGGAAAATTACATACTTGACGTCTTCAATATTGTCTCCATTTCTCTTGCTGTTGTTCATTGATCCCATGGTGAGGAATTTTTTTCCATGTTGCATTGTAACCTACATGGAAAGGTCTAGTCTTGCTCGTCATTAGTAAGTTTGTTTCACATTCAGCAAGCAAGGTTGTGTCATGTGTATATCAAAGGTTGTTAAGGGGGCGCCCTCCAATTCTGGTGCCTAGTTCTTCATATAATTCAGCTTCTCAAATTATGTGCTGAGCATATGGATTTAAGGCTACAACCCTGAGACACACCTTTCCTGAATTTAGCCATTGAGTAGCCTCTTATTCTTTTGGCCTATGTACAGGTTCTGTGTGAGCACAATGAAGTGTTCTGGAATTCCCATTCTTTGTAATGCGATCCATAGTCTCATAATCCGTACAGTTAAATGCTTGTACATAGGCAGTTAAACACAAATAGACATCTGTCTGGTACTCACTGCTTTCAGTCAAAATCCACCAAACCTTATATCCCTTTTCCTCATCCTCTTGTGAATCTGGCTTGATTTTCTGGAAGCTCCCAGTTGATGTAATGCTACAACCATTTTTCCATTCTCTTAAGAAAAATGATACTTGTATGTGATATTAATGGTATATTTGATCATTTCTGTATCACCTTGCTTTGGAATTGGCACTATTTCCTTCTTTGTCACCGGTTCTTATTCTGGAAGTTCTGTTGAAACCAGTGGCATACCATCAACATCCAGCAACACCCAAGCCATAGAGTACAGCAACCTGAGAGAAGAATAATGATGTGCCATTAGTAGGGGGCAATGACTCAGGGGAGGGCAGGGGAGAGCATCTGGTGACCTGTTAATAATTCATTTCTTGGTCTGTGTGCTGGCAGTGCGGACTCTTCACTCTGTGAAATTCATTGAGTTTCACCTTCATGAATAGCATCCTTTTCTTTTTCTTTCTTTTTTTTAAATAAAGCATTTTATTAGGGGCTATTACAGCTCTCATCACAATCCATACAGATATCCATTGTGTCAAGCACATTTGTACATAAGTTGCCATCATTTTCAAAACATTTTCTTTCTACTTGAGCCCTTGGTATCAGCTCCTCATTTTTTCCCTCCCTTCCTAATGAATCGATGATAATTTATAGTTTATTTCATGTCTTACACCGACCATTGTCTCCTTTCACCCCCTTTTCTGTTGCTCGTCACCCCCCCCCCAGGGGGTGTTATATGTTGATCATTGTGATCAGTTGCCCTTTTCTCCCCCAACTTTTGAAAAGTATACTTTTCTGTATGAAAATTTACTTCTGTAAAACATATTTTTTTTAAAAAGCATATACTGTCTGTATATCAAGAGGCTCTGGAGGCATTCTGCTCCCATAAAGATTTACAACCTCAGAAAACCAATGGAAGACTTCTCCTTGGCCCGCTGGGATCAAGGGGAGTTGGGGTCAACTTGATAACAGTGAGTTTTTGAGGTAGATTTAGTCATATTATTTTAACAGGTGAGAAAAGGCCAGGGCCTGGAGAACAGTGGGAGGAGCCAGTGCTTTCTGTATCCTGTGGTCAAATGACCTGGTCCACGTGTCTGTTTGGAAACTGATTGTGGTAGCAATTGTACAATTCTATTGACGTGACTGAACTATGGAATGATATGTGTATTAAATCCTAATTAATAATATTTTTTAACAGGAAAGGAAGATTCGTACAATTATCACCACCATCAGTTTTTAGAACATTTTCTTCATTCTTTGCCCACAACTCTTTCAAGAAATTTAGCTGTGACTGGGAGGAGAGAAAGGGGGTCATGGCTGGGGAGAAACATGAAGTGCAGGAAGATGTCACTTGAAGTTGAGGGAGCAAAGTGGTCATTAGAGATTTAGCAAAGGAGCTGGGAGATAAAGTCACCCACGTGAATATGAAAGGTGTTTAGGGTAATGGACAAGTGCCACGCATGTCAGTAATGAAGCAGAACCATCAGATCAGTGGATGGCAGCAAGAAGGGGGGGGGGAGCAGGCTACTCGGTAGCACAAGACTAAGTGAAAGGGGAGTTTTTCAAGTCACAGGAAGAACAGAGGTCTAGAAGTGTTAGAGAAACAAGAAGGACCTTGAGTCTGCTCTCCATCCCTGATGTACGCGAGATGGAGGAAAGGAGAAGCCCTGGGATGAGATGCCCGTAGATCACAGCAGTGAGCACGGCATAGTGCTCCAGAGAAGGACTGAGAAGAAGGTGAGGGTGGAGAAGGTGTTGTGTTCATGGGCATACAGAGCATTAAGATGTTAATTAAATGGAAAAGGGAACTTTTTTCAAAACATCATAAAGCAACTAGATATAAACGATCCCTTGCTTACCTAGGCCACAGTGCAAACCTCCAAGAATGTTCATGGCCAAGACCTGACCTCACGCTCTGTGCCTGCCTTTGCTTGGGCATGTGAGGCTCTATGAATCAAAAGAGAACATTCCCAGGAAGGGGTTACACAATTCCTTTACTTGCACTTCAGAACAGGGGTCCAAAGCAATAATTTTGCATTTCTTCAGACTAGTGGACTTCTTGCTATGTGCTGGGTACCACATCGTCTAATAGAGAGGAAAAGACGTATTCATAAAAGATTTATACTCAGAACTGAGTCTTTCAAGGCTGGAGGTGCTCAAAGAAGGGGCAGAGCCATGTGATGTGCGGTGATGAAGGAAAACTGCCTGGGGAAAGTGGTACTTGAGAGATGGATAAGGCAAAGACATTGGACTTGAGAAAGCCAACTTCAGAGGGGACTGGCAGAGCATTGCAAATGCAGGGAGGGGCAGGGACAATGGCAAAAATGCAGTGACTTGACGGGACTGGGAGATGTGCTGAAGACTGGAAATTAAGAAAGCTGAGATCAAACAGCGTGTAGACCAAGGACATAAAATCAACTAAAGATAAAATTTTGAAAGCAGTGAGGGCAGGGCAGGGCTTTTGTCGGGGTGTGTGGGGAGTGGGAGAAAAGAAACTCAGAACTCATTCATAGAACACAGTCTTTCCAGGTGTCTGATATCTGTTGACCCCGAGGCCCTGATACCGCCGTCTTCTGTTTTCTCAGAACAAATACCAAGGCTTCGTCTTTGACATTGTGACAAAACAAGCTTTTGACATCACCATCATGGTCCTCATCTGCCTCAACATGATCTCCATGATGATAGAGACTGATGATCAGAGTGAAGAAAAGACCAAAGTCCTCAACAAGATCAACCAGTTCTTCGTGGCTGTCTTCACGGGGGAGTGTCTCATGAAGATGTTCGCCCTGAGACAATACTACTTCACCAATGGCTGGAATGTGTTTGACTTCATTGTCGTGGTTCTGTCCATTGCAAGTAAGTGGACAACACACAGGGGAGGAGGCCAGGCTCCGCTTTGGATTCTATGTATAGGATTTTCTTTTCAAAACTAACTTTCGAACTGCATGGCCTATGTTGGAGGCGCACCATGTCTGCTGTTGCCCAAGAGCAGCTGATTTAAAATTCACAGGACTGCTCTCTCAATGAAAGAGCTCCCGTTGGGCTTGACTGTGCGTTCAGGCACCTACTGTGGGTACTACCTTGGAGACCAACAGAAAATAATCACTCTTCCAAAGGCCCGAAGAGTATAAAATAGTGAAGCTTCCAGTGGGTCTTGCCTCATATGCTTCCAAATAGAGGGTAGGAGAAATGATAGAAGTTGAATTTTAAAAGACTTTCTGGAAAAGGAAGTCATGTTCCAGTAGAGTGGGAAAAGATTAGAAGATTGTTCAAACCATTATTAATTTGAGGGTCTAGGGTCAAATCTCAGGAGCCCTGGGAGCATAGTGGTTACGTGTTGGACTGCTGACAGAAAAGTCAGTAGTTCAAAGCCACTAGGCACTCTGCGGGTGGAAGACAGGGTTTTCTATTCCTGTAAAGAATTACAGTCCTGAAAACACGCAGGGGCAACTCTACCCGGTCCTACAGGGTCACTAAGAGTCGGAATCGAGTAAGCGTCATATTTCTAGCTGTCCGCTTATGGAATATGAGTGTTATCCAAGACCATGGGCCAGTGCCAAGAGAGCAGTGCTATGACACCTTAGGCTGAGTGTGGTTGAGTGAGAAACTCAGTTTTGGGGGGTCAATGGTATCCAGAGAAAATCAAGAGAGACACACTCTTGCGGGGAATGGAGCTGCCACAATTGAGTACTTATTGAGCTTTGAGGACTTCTCAGAGCTCTGTGAAGCCTCACAGCCACCCAGTAAAAAAAGGTTTATCCTCACTTTATACATTTAAAGCTGAGCTGCAGATAAATTAAGAAAACTGGGATCAAACAGCTTGCAGATAAAACTATGTTCTTCCAGTGACTTGCTGGCACCCATGGACAAGCAAGTAACTGCAATGACTTCTTCAGTTTAGCTGAAGTTTGACCTTATAAAAGTGAGCTCCAAACTCATCAGTTTCATTTCACATGTTAAACAGATCCTGAGCTTTTAGACAAGGGCGTTTCCAAAAGTTCATGGAAGAGTTGAATTTTAATGGAATTTGTCCGTGGACTTGCGAAAAACTCCTTGTATCCTGGCTTGCTTAGTTTTCCTTCTGGGCTTACCTATAGATTTCATTTTCCATTGATTTAACACCAAGCGCTAATAGCACCCAACTACAGCTGGGCAGTATTGAATCAACCTCTGTATCCTGATATTGGACGTCAGCCTTCAGTTCTGTTGCTTTATTTGTGTTGGGGTGGAGGAGAAATTTTCTTTTCTTTTCTTTTTTTGGCTTTGTTTGTCTTCCTTGTTACTGGTTATGCCTTCCAAGCGAGAGACTCTAAAGGCCATTTGGGTTTTATCTTAGAGAAGGGAGCTGGCTTATGTGACTTTTCATCTCAGGAATATAAAAATAGAAGCGTAGCCAAAGCACTTAATTCTATGATGGGGACAATCTAAATATCAGCCCCCCAAGATTTACGCACAACACCGTCCACTGGGCAGACCACACATATAGAGACATCTATGAGCGATCTTGCTCATGGGACTCACCTGTCCATCCTGCTGTCCTTCCTTCTCCCCAACATTTCTTCCCTAAGGAAAACAGGTAGTAGGGATCTAATTATTACAAGCGTGAGGACTCATTCTCCCTTGAAGTAGGGTACATGGTAGAAAATATAGAGATATTTAATGTACCATGCCATATTTGAAAATGCCCCTATTAAACTGTACTTTAAGATAGGGGGGCTTAGTAAAATTTATAAGCTCAACAACTAGAGTGGTCTCCCAAGTCTCTTCCAAATACCTTCCACCTTCTAACACAATCTGTGACTACCTAAATATTCAATATGCAAAATGGAAGGGAAGTAAGGGGGAGGAGCTCGAATGCTCTTTGCCAGGAAAGAGCGCATGCTACTGTTCCCCTAACCATTTGTCCTGAGAGATTTTGAACCCTATCTGATCCGAAGGCCTTACATCAACCTTTGGTAGTCTCAAGAGGCCTCGGTGGTTCCCTAAGACCAAGCTTCACAAATCTTCAAGCTAGCCACTATGTAGGGAGCTGTTTACCTTCTTCATCTTCCCAACCTTGTTCATAGTTGGGGCAGCGGGGCTGTAACTGACCCTAAACAAACCCATCTCCAGGCACTGGCATAGCGTTCAAACACAGCTGGAAATGAAAGAAACAAATATAAGCCATTATGCAGGCAGCTGGCCACTCAAAGCCATCCTGCCTTAGCTGTCAGCAAGTTCCCTGACTCCTCAGGCCCCCTTATAATTAATACCAGGCTCTGTACAATTAATCACAAGACTACGTGCCAGGAACTGAGTCAATCTTCTCAGTAGGAAATAGGGAGATGAATCATAGGGGGTCCTGGGCCTCACAGAACCCAAGACCAGAATGGAAGGAAAGGCATGCCCCAAAGGCTAGACTCCCAGGGACAACCAGCAGGATCAGTGTCCTTCATTAAAAACAGACAAACACTGTGAGCATGTGGAACGGAAGGCTATCAACATGGAGAATGACTAAAAAGAAAACATTTCAGGTACAGAGAAAAAACAAGAAGAACATGGGAGGAAGGATGAAACATAGCTGAGGGAGAATTTGTGAAGTGAACATATGCCCTCTTTGGGGCCAATGGCCATGCCGGGTTCAGAAGGCCCAGAGTGGTTGAACGGGGATGCTTCGGTGGCAACGGCAGAAAGAAATGGATATGACATCCCAGCCCACTTTGTCAGACCTCGTGACTGGCCGCACTAACTATGTTATGTCTCCTCTCTTTGAAAGGCCTGGTGGTTTCTACAATCGTCAAGTCATTTGAAAGTTACTTCTCGCCCACGCTCTTACGAGTCATCCGGCTGGCCCGCATCGGCCGCATCCTCAGGCTGATCCGAGCGGCCAAGGGGATCCGGACGCTGCTCTTCGCCCTCATGATGTCCCTGCCGGCGCTCTTCAACATCGGCCTGCTCCTCTTCCTCGTCATGTTCATCTACTCCATCTTCGGCATGGCCAACTTCCCCTACGTCAAGTGGGAGGCGGGCATCGACGACATGTTCAACTTCCAGACCTTCGCCAACAGCATGCTGTGCCTCTTCCAGATCACCACGTCGGCGGGCTGGGACGGCCTGCTCAGCCCCATCCTCAACACAGGGCCCCCCTTCTGCGACCCCAACCTGCCCAACAACAACAGCTCCCGGGGGAACTGTGGGAGCCCGGCGGTGGGCATCATCTTCTTCACCACCTACCTCATCATCTCCTTCCTCATCGTGGTCAACATGTACATCGCAGTGATTCTGGAGAACTTCAATGTCGCCACGGAGGAGAGCACCGAGCCCCTGAGCGAGGACGACTTCGACATGTTCTACGAGACCTGGGAGAGGTTTGACCCAGAGGCCACCCAGTTCATTACCTTTTCTGCCCTCTCTGATTTTGCAGACACCCTCTCGGGCCCTCTACGAATCCCCAAACCTAATCGGAATACATTAATCCAGATGGATCTGCCCCTGGTCCCTGGAGACAAGATCCACTGTTTGGATATCCTCTTTGCCTTCACCAAGAATGTCCTGGGAGAATCTGGGGAGCTGGATTCTCTGAAGGCGAATATGGAAGAGAAGTTTATGGCAACAAATCTTTCAAAGGCGTCCTACGAGCCAATAGCGAACACCCTGCGGTGGAAGCAAGAAGATATTTCAGCTACCGTCATCCAAAAGGCCTATCGCTGCTACATGCTCCATCGTGCTATGATCATCTCCGACCCCTCGAGGGTGCCGCGGGCTGAAGAGGAGGCTGTGACACCCGCAGACGAAGGCTTTGTTGCCTTCCTGGAGAATGACGATGGTATGCTCCCAGACAAATCTGCATCTACATCTGCCACGTCCTTCCCACCATCTTACGACAGTGTCACTAGAGGCCTGAGTGACAAAGCCCACCTGAGCACATCTAACTCCATGCAAAAGGAGGATGAAGCCATCAGTCAAGACGAACCTGCCCTGGGGCCCCAGTGAAGACGGTCAGCCTGAACATGCACCATTCCGGGGTATCTTGCTGATCTCTGGCAGTTTTTTCCCATCCCACATGGCCTCTCCTGTCTACCACCTCACCGATGCATGCCACTGGTCACAGTGTCAGAACTGGCAAGGTACTGCAGGTGGTGCCCACCTTGGAAGATGCCCCCATACGTCAACAGGAATCATAACCAAGAACATCTCCACTGGCCTTGGCCTTTGAATCTCACTATCAGATGGTGATTTCCATGACTTCCCCAAACACTTCCCTGGTCCTTTTATTGTGGTTGTGGCCAGAGCTTGCATTTACCCGGACCAACTTCCCAGGACCAGAACTTCCAGGGTTATACCTATGGTTAGGATGTCATTGACGGTCCCAACTGATCCTCTATGTGAATACTACATAGAAATTGGCAATGTTATTTAGGATTTTGCATGACTGCATGCTGAGGGCTTCCAGAAAACCACTCCGGCCAAGAGTGACACTCGTGGTCAAGCTCATGAACGCCCTTTGAGATCTATCCATTAAAGCTAATATTTTTAAAGGTATCTCAAGACTAATGTTCTATCTGAAAACACCGTTGCACTTTCTTAATTATGTGATACAGTATGTATCATGAGTCACTTTTCCTCCTGATCTTTTGCAGTTTGGCCCTAGGTAGAGCGGGAATAGGAAGGAACCGTGTGCTAGGAACTGGAGGACTGGATTCTAATTCTAACTCTTCCTGTGATTTCCTGGCTGATGTTGGTCCAAGCGCTTACGTCTCTTCATCTTAATTTTCCCACTTCTAAAGTTGGTCGGGGGCAGTGTGGATGCTCTCTATAGCCCTTGCATCACATGCGGTAGAATTCAGTGATGCTCCGCAATGGGCTACCCTTCCATTTATGTCGTTGAAGAGGCGGTATTCATATGCTTTCCAGAGTCTCTGTCGCGCCCAGCCAGACTTTCAGAAAGAGCGTTTCCACATTGCCCTTGGACCAGGCCTCTATAACTCACAAAGTCAAAAGTAAAAAGACTCTTGAGAAAGATAATCTGGAAGATAAGATGTGTGGCCAATAGTTTCCTTAGCTCACCTAGCAAATGTTCATGGTTGCTGTGGTTGTGATGTATCGTTCAGTCCTTTCCAACTCATAGGGCCTCCATGTGACACTTTTCTAGGCTGTAAGACTTCCAGAGGCAGCACACCAGGTCTTTATTCTGTGACGCTGCTGGGTGGATTCAAGCCACCAGTTTTTAGGGTAGCAGCCAAATGATTAACCTTGGTCCTACCCTACCAGAGTTCCTCCAAATATTCTTAAACACATAACAAAGATATGCTTCTAAAGACCCATTCAACTTAATGCTGTGTATGGGACCAGCATGCTCAGAGAAGAGTATTGAACGCCAAAGGCAGAGGGCAAATGAAATGAAGGAGAGTATGAAGTTCACATGGCTAAACATAGGACAGAAATTACCATAATGATAGCTGTGATCATTTATTATTTCTTTGACTATTCCCAATATCCAAAAATCCAATCACCAATAGACGGTCAGTGTGTTGCATACAATCAATCGCTTCATAATCGTTCCCGCTTATACCGTTACAAAACCCAGAAGCTGATCCATCTTATAGGCCTTGGCTTTTCTGGAGCCTCGTTCACCTTTTTTGGTCACGGTGTATCAGAGGCCAAAGAGGCTTTCAAAATGCCTGTTGGGATCTGCCAGCACTCACGGATCATCAAGCTAGGAAGATGATAAGATGGCTGAAGGCACAGACCAACCCAACCCAGATCAGCTAGTCTCGGGGTGCCTGGTTTGTATCCAGTGATGTGTTGACCAAAATGACGGTCCCTCCCTAGTTTCACTCAATCAGAGAGTACAGATACGGTGCAGTTTCTCCAACATCTAAATCCCATGGCATCATTGAAAACGAACAACTGAGAGATGATAGCCCAAGTGTTTCTTAGACAGCTGGCTGGGTAGAGAGCTTTTAAAATGTGAGGTGGAAGAATTAAATGTACCCTATTATCAGGCTGATTCGTCTTTGAAGGTATTCTTCTCACACCTTGTATCTCATCCCTGCCCCCCCCCCCCAGGTACATTTCCCAGATTATAATAGGAACCACTGAAAAATGTCATCTAGAATTTTGGCTTTCACAGAATTTTCAGAAATGCGTGCAAAGGAAATATGATTCCAAAAGCTCAGACCAAACTCACTGTCATCGAGTCAATGCTGATCCAAAGTAACTTCCCCTGTGAGTTTCCAAAACTAGAGCTTTTTACTGGAATAGAACACCCCATCTTTCACTCTCAGAGCAGATGGTGGTCTCAAACTGCAGATCTTAAAGTTAGCGAAAGTGGGCCGGGAAAACTTCGCTAGACACAGTTCCAAAGTTCAACTGGTGGCCCAATTATGCGATAGAAATTACACTTCTAGGCTCCCTTTTCAACCTCAACCATAGGAGATAGTATTAGATTGTCTCTTACCGAGAATATCGTGGGGCTGAAGAACAAGGTTTTTTGGGGGTTTTAAATTTGCCTCTACCATATTCTATCCTGACTTTTCATAATATTCAACTGTGTAGCATGCAGACATAGGTAGCCAAGATCATTCAGGAACATTCAGCTACCACAAACGGGTAGGTATAGGCCAGAGTTTTGTGTACAATACCATTTGCCTTAAGATGAAGGTGAAGGCACTTTCCTAACTCCTGGAGATGCAAAATGAGTCAGGTAGACCTTGAGCCTGAAGCTGAATGCACAACCCACAGAGCGACTGGAACTATACCTGTTAAATAAAACGGGGGGGAAAGCAGCAATTCTAAAGTTTTCGGTTGTGACAGGAGTCTAAGTCCTGTTTCAAACAATTAAAATGCCAGATACACACCAGACATTAAAATCGGGGACACTGACACACGGTCATTGGAAGAAGGCAAATAAGGGAAGAGTTTTATCTTAGAAATACCTCAAGTGAGAGGTTTTTGCAAACAGGAATTTACTCACTCACCGTTTAGGAGGCTAGAAGTTCAAATTCAGAGCACCAGCTCCAGGGGAAGGCTTCCTCACTGTGTCAGCTCTGGGGGAAGGTCCTTGTTAACAGTCTTTCTTTGGTGCTAGGAATTTCTCCGTGCAGGGACACCAGGTCCAAAGGACATGCTCCACTTTCTCTGCCCTTCTTTCTTGGTGGTAGGTAGTAAGCCCGTCCCTGCTCACTTTTCTCTCCTTCTGTCTTTTTGAAGCTAAACGATGATGTAGTTCACACCCAAGGGAAACTCCTTTTATATCAGATCATGGCTGTGATGGATTAAGGGGCTTTCATTCCATCAGAGCAGGGTTGATCACATTCGATCACATCATGGGAGATGATTTTATCATTCCATTACATAACTTCCGACCCACTAAAATCATGGAGCCATCAGTTTGACATGCGTTTTAGGACACAATTCAATTCGACCCCATGATAAATTAATAAAATCATGATCATAGTCAATTCTGGTACACAGCAACCCCACAGGACATAGTAGACCTGTCCCTTTGAGTTTCCGAAGCTATAAATCTTTACAGGAGCAAAGACTTCTCCTCAGGAGGGGCTGGTGGGTGTGAACCATGATTATCAGCCCAGTACATAACCCACTACACTACCAGGGCTCCTTCTTCAATCCAAGACAGGTTCTGAAGCTTTATTATTCAAGAGGAGTGCCAGGTTTTTTTTTAATTATTATTAGACTTTGGTAAATTAGAATTGAATAACATCATTCTTAAAGTTATTTATAAGTGAACAAAAACCGAGTTGACCATTCCCCAACCAGGAAAAGGGAAATACGCTAAGAAACAATTATTAATCTGAAAAGTAGATAATGATGAATTAGCAGATGTGTTGTAGATGAGAGGATTTCAAAAATTTCATGGAGAGGAGAATTGTATTAAGAGATAATGGAATGCTTCCACAAACTTTTTGATACTTCTTCTTTTATGTTTTACAACAATAACAAAGTGAGATAGGAAAGAGGAGAAGAGAAAACTACAGAGCAAGAGAGCTACGTAGTAAAGAAAAAGTTATGTATATATTTAAACACATATACATCAGAATTTATATTAAGTGTCAATTATCTAAATGCTTCAGAAAATAGACAAAGATTGTCAGGTAGGATTTTAAATTTCTGCAATGGGCAGTTCTCACCGAGACCCGTCACCCCGACTCCACGTGAGAAGCACCGCCCGGACTCACCATGCGTGAATCTCAGTCCACGTGGGGCAGGCAGGTGTCCAGATGGGCAATGCCTGCTGGGAGCTCTACTGCCTGGAACATGGGATTCAGCCTGATGGGCAGATGCCCAGCGACAAAACCATTGGTGGGGGAGACGACTCCTTCACCACCTTCTTCTGTGAAACGGGAGCTGGGAAGCACGTGCCCCGGGCCGTATTTGTGGACCTGGAGCCCACAGTGATCGATGAGATCCGCAATGGCCCATACCGCCAGCTATTCCATCCAGAGCAGCTTATCACCGGCAAGGAGGACGCTGCTAACAACTATGCCCGTGGCCACTATACCATCGGCAAAGAGATCATCAACCCGGTGCTGGACCGGATCCGCAAGCTGTCCGACCAGTGCACAGGACTCCAGGGCTTCCTCGTCTTCCACAGCTTTGGTGGGGGCACGGGCTCGGGCTTCACCTCCCTGCTGATGGAGCGGCTCTCTGTGGACTACGGCAAGAAGTCCAAGCTGGAGTTCTCCATCTACCCAGCCCCCCAGGTCTCCACGGCCGTGGTCGAGCCCTACAACTCCATCCTGACCAACCACACCACCCTGGAGCACTCCGACTGCGCCTTCATGGTGGACAACGAGGCCATCTATGACATCGGCCGCAGCAACCTGGACATCGAGCGCCCCACCTACACCAACCTCAACCGCCTCATCAGCCAAATCGTGTCCTCCATCACGGCTTCCCTGCGCTTCGATGGAGCCCTCAATGTGGACCTGACTGAGTTCCAGACCAACCTGGTGCCCTACCCTCGCATCCACTTCCCCCTGGCCACCTATGCACCCGTCATCTCTGCTGAGAAGGCCTACCACGAGCAGCTGTCCGTGGCCGAGATCACCAACGCCTGCTTCGAGCCCGCCAACCAGATGGTGAAGTGCGACCCCCGCCATGGCAAGTACATGGCCTGCTGCCTGCTGTACCGTGGAGACGTGGTGCCCAAGGATGTCAACGCTGCCATCGCCGCCATCAAGACCAAGCGCAGTATCCAGTTTTTGGACTGGTGCCCGACGGGCTTTAAGGTTGGCATCAACTACCAGCCACCCACAACCGCCATCGCCGAGGCCTGGGCGTGCCTGGACCACAAGTTTGACCTGATGTACGCCAAGCGGGAGTTCGTGCACTGGTATGTGGGTGAGGGCATGGAAGAGGGCGAGTTCTCTGAGGCCCGAGAGGATATGGCTGCCCTGGAGAAGGATTACGAGGAGGTGGGCATCGACTCCTATGAGGACGAGGATGAAGGGGAAGAGTAGAGACCAGCTCCTGGAGTTCATTGCAAAATCCTTTTGAAATAAACAGTCTCCTTGCACGGTTTCTTGTAAAAAAAAAAAAAAAAAATTTCTGCCATGATGTTATTTAGAAAGTCATAAATACATTTCTAGAAAAACAATTTATCAAGACGTCATTGTGAAAATAGATAATATTTGAATTAAATTTGAATGAAAATAGTTCCATAAATTTTGCATGATTTCAGCAAAAGTAATATTAATAATAAATTGTATGATAGATGGACGAAGGGCTGATAAGACTGTTTGAAACAAAGAAAAGATAAGGAAGGAAATGAAGATTAAAAAATAAAAATAAATTCAGTAAAGGCAAAGTTTAGTGTTTCCTTAAGAAAAAAATGTTAAAGTTGGCAAGTATCTGGCAAAATTAATTGCAAAAACAAAAATTACTAAAATGAGAGAACATCATCATTACAGGTGCTATTGACACTAATCAGATAATAAACTTGTCAATGAAATGAGAAAATTCATGAAAAAATTTAACTCAAGACTAACTGAAGAATAAGTTGAAAGTATAAATATTTCTATAACCATCAAAGAAAACTAATTAATAGATCAAAGTTAACTTTACTAAGAGGTCTCCAAGCTCAAAAGGTTTTACTACCAAGTCCCATCAAGCATGTAATGATTCAACTCTTAGCCTACTCGATATAAAACTGACAAAAACAATTTTTAAAAAATAATTTTAGGCCACTATCATCCATGAACATATGTAATTATAAAGATGTCAGTTCTCTCAAAAGCAAAAGCAAAAAAAGATGTCAGTTCTCTCTAAATTAAGGCATACATTCAATGGAACTCCAATAAGTTTTCAAAAAGTTTTGTGTAGAAATGTAAAGGGTCAAGACTAGTCCAGACACTCTTAAAGCAAAAACACAGACAAGAGTACTAGCACTACCAAATGTTGACTTCTTCTAATCTGTGACACTGTGATAAGCAGAACAAATAGAAAATTCAGAAATTGACTCAATTATACATAGGTCCTTAAGACAAGACAAAGCTGCCATAGCAAAATCAGGAGAAAAAGATACTCCTTTCTACAAAGGATTCAGGAACCGTTGTATTTTCATAAGGGGAAAAAAATGAAATTAGACCTCTTCCTAAAACCATACTCAATATTCTAGATTGACCTAAATGTGAAAGGCAAATCTGTAAAGCTTTTAGAAGCGAAAAGATAAAAATCTCTACATGACCATAGGATAGAGAGAACAGTGGTAAATATTATATTACATTTTAGAACATTAATTCCTTCAAATAGACCGTAAGAGTGTAAAAAGGTAAGTTATAGAATAAACCATGATATTTAAACCACTTATATCCAACTGAGTGCTAATATTCAGAAAAGACCTTGTTTTTGTTTGTTTGTTTGTTTGTTTGTTTATAAATCATTTTATTGAGGGCTCTTACAACTCTTATAACAATCCATACTTCAATTGTATCGAGCACATTTGTACCTATGTTGCCATCATCATTTTCAAAGCACTTTTTTTCCACTTGAGCCCTTAATATCAGCTCCCCTTTTTTTCCTCCCCCACACCCCGGCACCATCCCACTAAAGACCTTGTTTTAACATCTACAAATCAATAAAAAAATTGACAGCCTGGGGATTGGGAAGGGGAAATAGCAAGAGACTGGAAGAGGAACATTGGGATCCGATTAGCTTACAAAAAGATAAAAAGGTGCACAGCCTAATTAGTAATCAGAGGAATGCAAATTAAAACCACAATGAAATACCAATATCTGCACATCTGTCAGATCAGTGAAAGTTTTTAGAGTCTAACAAATAGAAAGCGTCGGTGAGGATATAGAGCCACAGGAACTTACACAGCGCTGGAGGGAATGCAAATTGATACAACCATTCAGAAAACCATTTCCATTTACCTAGAAGAACAGAAGATGCACATACCCATGACACAGATTTTTCCACTTGTCAGTATGAATCCTAGAGAAATTCATGCACACATCTCCTAGGAGAAATATATAGGAATATTTCTTAGGAGTATTATTCATAATGAACCCAAATTGGGAACAACCCAATGTCCATCAGCAGTAAAGTAAATTAATAAAATCGTGGCATATTTTTAACGTAATTTTATGCAGTAATGAAAATGAATGAGATAGATGAGGTTTACAAAGCATTATATGGAGTAAAAGAAGCCAGACACAAAATTATATAAACTCATTATATGAGGCTCACAAACAGGCCAAATTAAACTACATTGTTTAGGAATGCAAAAGGAAAAGCCAAGACATGATAGCATGAAAATTAAGATAGAGACTTCTGGAAAGATAGTGACAGACAGATAAATTGCTGGCTAGCCTGATGCACTGCTGCTGTCTTGACCTTATGCAAGCAGCATAACATTGTGACATACTGGTCTGGCACTCTGGTGGCTGGCAACAAGAGAAGTGGAATCCTCCCTTGTTCTCCAGACCCTGCTGGTAACCAAAAGTATCCAGCAGCTGGTGACCCCCACCACACACACACACACACACACACACCATGCAGGTAGATGCTCCATCCAGAATCAGGCTCCTGATGTGCCACCCTGAGTCTGGAGATCTGTAAACTCTCCCTCATCAGACAGAAGAATATGCAGTCCTAGGTTCCTGGATGGGCAAGAACTCCTTCCATAACCAGTCACGCTGCCCCTACCTGCCCTCTGGACCCAAAATAATTCCTTCTGAGAACAAGCACCCTCCTGACCGCAGCCACCATCTGAGTCTGCACAAGTTACATCCAGACCAGATGCCTTGACCCAAAACAGCTTATAGGTTGGCAGGGACCCCACCTAGGACCTGGAATCCCACTCTCTCCCTCCTCGTCTTGGCTGCCAGAGTGCCAACTCACACCAGGTGCCCTGCCTTCCACTTTTCTCCTTTCTTTGTTCATTTGTTGTTGGTGGTGGTGGTTTGCTTGCTTGTTCATCCTTTTCTTTCTTTCCCCTTTTTGAATCCTTTATTTCTCTGCTTTTCCCTTCTCATCATTCTCTCTTCTTTTTCTATTCTTTACTTTTCTTAGTTTTTTACTTACAACTCTGTTTTCTTTTTTTCTTTTCCCCTACCCCAATTTCATTTATTGAATTTTTTTCTTATTTTTCTCTTCCCTTGTGTTTATTTTCCTTTCCTTTTTACTTTTTAGTTATTAAATTATTCTTAATTAAATTCTTGCTATTGTTTGCCTGCTGTCCCCTGCTTATTTGTTTTCCATTGTTAATTTCTTTTCTGAGGTTGTTTTGTGTTTTTTCTTGTCCGATATGATGGGAGACATCAACCATGCTCATATGACTCAGCCACACCCATGCCTCCTGCAGTCCCACCTACAGGGTGAGGGTCACCCCGACCACCTCATCATTAGTAGAGAACAGAACCAGCCAAACCTATCCTCAACTCCACTACACAAAGAGTGAACAGAAAATTGCACAAGCTCTCACATTTTCTATCACACTCATCAGGAGATAGATGGCGAGTGCCTAAGGTGTTACCAAAACACAATTATCAGTTAAATACAAATAAAACACCGCAATGTCTCGGAGACAGCAGATAATTTCAGGTCGCACGAAGAAATAAGACAGAATGTCTCAGACAAGTGACCAAAATACAAAGCCAAAAGACCTTTTGGAGGAAGAAATGGCACTGAAACTACCTATTAAGGAACTCAAAAGAATGATCTTTCGACTCCTTCAATAGATTAAGAGAAAGAATGAGAAAGCCGCAGGCAACATCAAAGAAAACCCAGGGAAAACATTAGAATAATTTGGAAAAGACGCAAGAACAAACAAAAAATCATCGGAAAAAAGTTAGAAACCTCACAAAAGCATCAAGTATCAATCCAATGGGTTGATACTAAGATTTCAGAAACAAATAATACACTTAAAGGCCAAGGGCATCGAATGATTCACTGGAAGGCTGAACCAGTGTGCCGGAAAGCCAATGTTTCCATTCTACTGTGCTAGAGCACAGGTTCCCTAACTTATTGGGCCACCCCATTGCCTTTTCAGGAAAAAAAAAGTTACCCATCACCCCTGACATTATCCAGGATTAATTGTCTGTATCTGCTTTTACAGCCTCACTGGATTATTCCAGTGACCCCCCTGGGGGTGCTATCATGCACTTTAGTAAACACTGTGTTAGAGGAGCAATCAGAAAAAAATTTAAAAGAATAAGAAAATACAACGAAAGCCTAAGAATTATGTGGGACATAATCATGAGGATTAATGTAAGTGTCATTAGAATTCTAGAACAGGAGACCAGAAAAAAAAGCACAGGAAAAAACTGACATGGTTATCATTGTATGATAGAAAACTTGATAAATCATCTCCCTGGACCATCAGGTAATTCTACTGATAGTAGCATTAATTTAGTCAATGTATGGAATTTAAAGCATTATTGAGAAAAGGAAATTATACAAGTATAGACCAACTTCAGACCACAGTGCCTGCATTGTTGACTTGTACATATTGAACGCAAGTGATTGGACACGGTTTACACAAACAATGGGGGTTGATGATAAGGCAAAACGTTCAAGAGCACTCATTCACAAAGGCAGAACCTAGCCCACCGGACTAACACATGTCATGAGAAAGCAAGGAGAGCTTCCTCATAACAGAGTAAATATAGAGTAGTCCTGGATCACCATTCATTAGGCAACCTCAAATCAGGAGATAACAAATCAAAGTCCAACAACTTCTAAATCCTTAATCTTGGCATAGCAATCATCTGTTTCTGCTCACACTAGGAGTTTCAGCCTTTAAGTCTAAGGGAGTATGTCAGTTCCTTACATCTTCCACGTGTGAGTTTGGGGTAAAGCCCAGTTCGCTTAGTGGGTTTCTAACATCAAATCCTTCTCCTGTGGCCCATGAAGAATGCTGTGTGCCTTAAACGGAGAGTATAAAGTCCCATTAGTCTACAGCACCCAGCCTGGGTCACCAATTCTGTTCCCTATGTTGTCTAATGGTTCTAAGACTTTTCAGCATGATGTTGATTAAGAGTGGGCATGGAGACAGCCTTGTCTAATTCCAGTTTCAGGGGAAATATCAGTGTCTTCCCATTAAGTGTGATATTGATCATTGGATTTTTGTACATGGCCTTTATTATGGTGAGGATTGTCCCTTCTATCCCTATTTTATAGAGTGTTTTATCAGAAATTAGTGCTGGATATTGTCAAATGCTTTATCTGCACTTATTATGATAATCATGTGGTTCTTTTCTTTGTCTTCTTTGTGTGGTGTACTACATTGATTGTTTTTTGTTGGTTTTAAATTAACCCATTTTATTGGGGCTCTCACAAATCTTATAACAATCCATCATTCAGTGGTATTAAGCACACTTGGACATATGTTGCTGTCAACATTTCCAAAACAATTTCTTTCTATTTGATCCCTTGGCATCAGCTCCCATTTTTTTCCATTCTCTCCCCAACCCTCCCACCCTCATGAAACCTTGATCAATTATATATTATTACTATTATTTCGTGTCTTATAATGTCCGTTGTAGTCCTTCACCCACCTTTGTAAGAGAGGACTTGGATCCAAACTATACAAAGAATTCTTAAAACTTAGTAAGGAGTTCAGGAGCTCAATTAAAAAGTGGAGAAAGATCTGCACAGATACCTCACCATGGAAGATATACTAACGGCAAATAGCACATGAAAAGACATTCAATGTTACATGTCACCATTGTTACATGCTAGTGAGTCATGTCTGAGAGTAGAAATACCCCCATGGGGACTGCCATCTTTCTTGTGGAGTGACTGATGGATTTGGATCATGGACATTTTGTGGTGGTTAATTCCTCCTTAACTATTGTTGCACCAGGGATCCTTTAACTGTCACTCAAAACCAAACACCAAACTCACTGTTATCGAGTAGATGCCAACTCATAGCGACCCTATAGGACAGCAATTCTCAACCTGTGGGTTGCACGACCCCTTTGGGCTGTGAACCTTTACAAATGGCCACACCTTGTCACGTGGGGGAGAAAGCTGATAGTATTCTATGCCCATAAAGAATTAGTATCAGAAACCCACAGGGGCAGTTCTACCCTGTCCTATAAAGTCACTATGTATCAGCATCCACGTGATGGAAGTGAGTTTTTAGTTAGTTTTTGTTTGTTTGTTTTGCTTTGTCCCTCAAAGAAGCTAGTGGATTTGAACCACAACTTTGCAATTCACAGTTCAACACTTATGGTGGTAGTTATGTAATCTAGTGTCAACTTGAGACTACTAAGAGTGAAGGGGTGGAGTCTAGCCTGTCAATCAGGTCACAGCTTGGTGACCTCATATGGGAGGCACAAATGGAGATAAATAGCTCACTGGAGGCCAGACACACACTCTCTTCCTGTGAGACATTCCTGTTCACAAGTCACATGGGGCTATGCTGATGGAGCCAGAGCCCTGGAGCTGAAGGAGCCACATGGAGACCCACGCCAGCGCTGAGATGCTTCCACCACCACTGGATACACAAGACTTTCCACCCACTGGCCTGTGATCTCCCTGCATTCAACCACTGGCCTGTGATCTCCCTGCATTCAACATCAGTGTATGTGTTGCATGAGTCTAAAGAGGAATTTATAGACTGGTATCAGACATATGGGCTAATATCGGACTTATGGATTTGATCTGGACTGGGCTGGGATGTTTTCTCAATATACAATTGCTCTTTTATATAAACCTCTTTCTTTTTTTTTCTTTTTAAAGTCATTTTATTATGGACTCTTACAGCTCTTATCACAATCCATACACACATCCATTGTGTCAAGCACATTTGTGCATATTTGTACATCATCATTTACAAAACCTTTTCTTTCTACTTGAGCCATTGGTATCAGCTCATTTCCCTCCTCCCCCACCCTTCCTATAAAACTCTTTCTTGCACACATATGAGTATCTATGAATTTGTTTCTCTAGTCAACCCAGACTAACACACTTACAAAATACTGACAACCGCAGATATTAGTAAGCGTGTAGAACAACAGGAATTCTCATTTATTGCTGGTGGGGATGAAAAATGGAAGACAATTTGGCAGTTTCTTACAAAGCTAAGGACCTTTCCATATGATCCAGCACTCCTTATAGAATTGACCCAAATGAATTAAAAATGAATGTGTGTCCATACGAAAAGCTGCCTATGAATACTTAGAGCAGCTTTATTAACAACTGTCAAAAATCAGAGGCTATCAATATGTATTTTGATAGAGAATGGATAACAGACTGTGGTACATCCAGACAAAGGAATACTACTCAGCAGTAAAAAGAAATGAGTTATCAAGACATGAGAAGACAGGGAGGGGCAGCAAATGAATTGCAAAGTAAAAGACCCAGATTCCAACTATATAACTTTCTGGAAAAGGTAAGAGAAGGCATGGTGACATAATGTTTACATGTTGAGCTGCTAATTGCAAAGTCAGCAGTTCAAAACCACTGACTTCTCCTGGGGAGAAAAACTAGGCTTTCTACTTCTGTAAAGAGTTACAGTCTCAGAAACACAGAGGGGCAGTTCTACCCTGTCATATAGGGTAGCCAGGAATTGGAATTGACTTGATGGTAGTGAGTTTGTTTGTTTGTTTGTTCGTTTTTGTTTGGAAAGGTAACTCTTCCTGAGTGTAGCACACTATGCCACCAGGGCTCCTCTACTGAAAGCCTACCACCCCCATTTTCCAGCTCAGAGGCAGCCGTGGACATGGGGTCCATGTTCCTGGAGTAGCATGCCTGTGGTGCCAGAGGACAATGTAGACCTAATTCTCAAAGAATTGTGCTTCTGTGTTTTGACCTATCTGATGGCAGTTCCCTAAAGGATAGCTCCAGAGTTTGCCTTGGGGCTCCACTGGGGCTGGGACAACATCCTGAATGGCACTTGTCAAACTTACTTAAAGGCACCTACTACTGACAACCAAGAACCCTGGGACAACATCCTGAATGGCACTTGTCAAACTTACTTAAAGGCACCTACTACCGACAACCAAGGACCCTGGAAGTAGAGTGGATTATTCATTGGGATGTTAACCTCATCAAGGTCAGCAGTTGGAAACCACCACCCTCTCCATGGGAAAAGGATGGGGCTTTCCACTCTCATACAGATTTCCATTCTCCATAGGACAATGCTGTGCTGTCCAACAGGGCTGCCCACCAGAAAAGCCTCAATGGCCGTGAATTTGGGTTTTTTATTTGGTGGGTTGGTTGGTTGGTTAATTTGTCTTTCTTACCTACAACTGCCCAGGTCAAGGACAACTGATTGGGCAAGCAGTCAACAGATGAAAAACCCCAGAACAGAAGAGGCTGTGAAAGAAAGAGTGTATAGGAAGTAACAAAGGCTTTGAAAAGTGCTGATTGATCAGGAAATCTTGAAGGACACACACATGCCCATGACTTGAGATGCTCCTAAGCTTTTATGTCTGGCTAATCTTCAGGTTCAGAATAGGAAGGGAGTAAAGACCAAGGTAGGGTCTCCAAGGTGTGAAAATGGTTAGCACAGCGGTTCTCAACCTGTGGGTCGTGACCCCTTTGGGGTTGCCCGATTCATCACAGTAGCAAAATTACAGTGATGAAGTAGCAACGAAAATAATTTTATGGTTGGGGGGTCACCACCACATGAGGACCTGTATCAAAGGGTCGTGGCATTAGGAGGGTTGAGAACCACTGAGTTAGCAAGCTCAGCTGATAAGAGGTTAGAAGTTAGAGTCCTCCCAGAGGTGCCCATCAGAAGAAAGGCCTGGTCATCTACTTCTGGAAAAGTAGCCACTGAAAGCACTGTGGAGCACAATTCTCCTCGGACGCACGTGGGGTTGCTGTGAGTTGGAATCGACTGGAAGACTGGAGCAGAGCAGGAAATTCAGGAATAGGATGAGGATATGGAACGTGAGGTGCACGTTCTGGTTCTGAGGACCAGTCTGGCCGTACTTCTTCCAAGACAGATTTGTTTGTTCTTTCAGCAGTCCATGGTACTTTCAATATCTTCAGGCTAGCTACGCTTTTCTGTTTGTTTGTTTGTCCCCAATCAAAACCTGTTTGGTAAAGGCCTGAATTCTTGTCTCAAATTACATGGGGAAAAGTCCTTAATTGAGTATCTTTCCAGGATGAGTTTTTTGATGTAAACTCTACATGGACTACAGGTCTGGGAATTTCCCTTGTCTGAGAACTTTCGTGTTAGCCTAATAATGAGTTATCACTGAAGAGTCTCCTCCATTTATTTCACTGGAAGTAACTTATACAGTGTAAATCCTCACAGGACCCACAAGGGTTGTTCATTAGCAATGCGTTCCCCACTTTAATTTCAATTGAATTGTTTCTTCTTGTCAAAAGCCAGAATTGGTCTTTAAAGCTTAATTCTGAGTTTATACATCCTTCAGTACTTGCCTGCCACATGCATTTGACCTCAGTTTTTATATTTTTTAAATATATATATATCTATATATTCTGTTATTGCTGAGAATATTCATAGCAAACATGCGCCAATTTAACAGGGTCTGGCGTCCTATTTAGTGACATTGACGGCATTTTTCAAGTTGTGCTACCAATCTTACTTTTGCTGAATTGTTCATCTCCCAGTAACAAAGCCTCACTTCACTATCCTCTGTGGTGGCTACATAAATTTTCAAGTTACTTTTTCAACTTGATTCTATATAGATTGTTCTTAAAAGTACATAATGGTCAAGGCAGGCATTTTTTAAAAGTCGTTAAACTATTGTTTGTTTTTGAAAGACTTCAGGGGATATTTTTGGTTTACAATTTCAAAATAATCTCAGGGCAATAGTTCAAGGGTTCATTCCGCCCTCATGGCTCCAGGAAGTGTGGGGTCCATGAGAGTTTAAAATTCTCTCCTTCGATTCCCTCCTCTTGATCAGGATTCCTCAGAAATCTTACACAGTGCCACTGTGAGTCAGAACTGACTTGAAGGCAGTGGATTTTGGTTTAAGGCACAACGAGTAGGCTCTCCCCACCCAGAAGAAAGAAGAATCCAGCCATCGGATTTTCCTTCAGACCTCTTCCTGCATGCTCAAAAGAATCCGGACATCACAGATGAGGTTAAGGTAGCCTGTATTGAGGTGGCTTTCCAATCCAACGCTCTTTTCTCACTTCTCAAACGCCATCGTCATCATGAATAGGGAGTGCGTATATTCTTGATGGGGCTTTACGTGTCAACACATGAATATATTTCATGAATGATTTCTAATGCCTTGAGTACACTGTAGAAATTATATTCCTACTACGATATGTTCCTTGATTCATTTTATTTTTTTTTCATTCAACATTACATTTTGAGCTTATCATTTTGACCCTTATTTTTCATGTTACTTCAGTTTAATAAATCACTTCCGATTGGTAAACCCATAGTTTCAAATTTTACTGTTAAAAATGGTGCTGCTCAGAGCAACCCCATGCACACTTTGCACACGTGTGAAAGATTCTCTTGTGTGTATATTTTAAAGTGGAGTTACATGGCTGTTAGTAGATGCCAAACCACAGTATAAATCAAACCACACCAGGGGTGTGAAATACTTCTTCTAACCTACATCTTCATCTACTCGAGATGCTGTCAACTAACACCAAGCCAGTCTCACTCCCATCGAGTTGAGGCCGACTCATGGCAGCCCTACAGAACAAGGTAGAACTGCCCCTGTGGGTTTCCAAGACTGTAGCTGTTTACAGGAGTAGAAAGCCCTGTCTTCCTCCCCAGGAGTGGCTGGTGGTTTCAAACTGCTGACTGTATGGTTAGCAGCACAACATGTAACCACTAATATAATGAAATGGTAAATGCTTGGTGCCGTGAGGTGAAATTATTTGGCATGAATCTTCTAGCCACAGTCTTTGTAACTCCCACCAAATTATTTGCAAATAGGGTGTGTGACACTTTAATAGAAGCAATTGGTCAGTTTGACCATTCCACTGGGTGTAGAATGATTCCAGAAGTAGAAACAGAGCATCCCGTCACAGAAAGAAGTAAGAACCAGGAGTGAAGGGCATTCGAGATCCCTGCATGGAGATACCAAGACAGTGAGGTAGAGGACTGGTTTGCAGAGTGGGATACCCTTTGGGGATTTATCAGTGTTAAAGGAGCTTTGTTTTGATAATACTTATCCAAACAGGGCAGAGGCCTAAGGGCCACATGGCTGGGAGACTTCTTCACTAATAAACTCCATAAGCATGAGTTTTGTATTGTCTGTGACTTTTGAGTGGCCCTTGCGATGGATTATCAAACCCAACAGAAAAGTAGAGTGTCATGGGAGGAAAAGCTGGGTGTCAGAATGGGGTGGAGGAGGTTGGCAGATGGAGGAATGTCAGACCTCTGCTATAGGAATCAGATGGAATTGCACTCTCCTCCCTTCTGTAACTGGAGGAGATCAGGCGTGGCTTCCACACCATTTCTTTAATTGATATCTCATTTATAGTGCCCTAGTTTCTTTTTTATTATTGTGTTAAAATATGTTGTTGTTGTTGTTGTTGTTGTTAGATGCCATCAAGTCAGTCCCAACTCAGAAAACGTTATGTCCAACAGAACAGAACCCTATGTCCAACAGAAGAAAAAAGGGTGCCTGGCCCTGCACCATCCTCACAATTGTTCTGTTCTATATTTGAGCCCCTTGTTGCAATCACTGTGTCAATCTATCCTGTCAAGAACCTTCCTCTTTATCTACGCCCCTCTACTTGACCAAGCACGATGTCCTTCTTCAGGGCCTGGTCTCTCCTGGCAACACGTCCAAAGCACATGAGACAAACTCTCATCATCATTGTCTTTAAGGAGCATTCTGTCTGTACTTCTTCCAAGACAGATTTGTTTGTTCTTTTGGAAGTCCATGGTAATTCCAAGATTCTTCTCCAGCACCATGATTCAAATGCATGCAGTCTTCTTCCTTCTTATTATTCAATGTCTCACTTTCACATGCACAGGAGATCACTGAAAAAACCGCGGCTTGGGTCAGGTGTACCTTAGTCCGCAAAGGAACCTCCTTGATTTTTAACAATTTACAGAGGTCTTGTGAAGTCAATTTACCCAACACAATCCTTTATTTGATCTCTTGACTACTGCTTCAATGAGCATTGATTGTGGACCCACGCAAGATGAAATTAATCCTTGACAACGTCAATCTTTTCTTCTTTTATGATGATGTACCTATTGGTCCAGTTGTGAGGATATTTGTTTTCTTTACATTAAGTTGTGATCCACACTGAAGGCTGAAATCCTTGATCTTCACTAGCAAGTGCTTCAAGTCCACCTTACTGTCAGCAAGCAAGGCTGCGATAAGATATATAAAACAAAATTTACCATTTTAATCATCTAAGTTTCCAATTTAGTGGCATTAATTATATTGACAATGTTGTGTGACAACCATCCCCACAATCCATTTCCTCAACTTTCCCTCATCCCACCCAAAAATCTTGACTCATCCCCACCACCTTCAGCCCCCAGGCCCCAAATCACAAAAACCAAATTCAAGCCATCAAGTCAGTAGACGCATAGCAACCGTACAGGTCAGGCCAGAACTACCCCTTGTGGTAGTAACTCTTTACAGACTGTAACTCTTTACACCCTCATCTTTCCCCAGCAATCAGTTAGTAGTTTTGAACTGCTGACCTTAAGGTTAGCAGCCCAACACAGAACCCACTATATCACCACCACTAATCCAGTTCTATCACTCTGCATCTATTTGCCTACTCTCAATATTTCATATCAATGGAGTTACACAATATGTGTCCCTTTGTGTCTCCAGTATAATATTTTCTAGGTCCATCCATATTGTAGCATGCATCAGAACCCCATTCCTGGCATCAACCAAGTCCACCTGGAAGAAGCACACCAACCTGTGTGACCTAGGGATTGTAAATACTAAAATTCAAATCCCAAGGAGGGAATGGTATCAGAGTTAAATTGTGCACAGTCTATGGGTGACAGTGGATACCCAAAATCCATTTGCAGAGTATGGTATCAGAGTTAAATTGTGCACAGTCTATGGGTGACAGTGGATACCCAAAATCCATTTGCAGAGTCCCCCCGCACCCCACTGTGGATTTAACCTCTGGTGAATCCACTCTGAACACAGTCCAGAGATATGAACAGCCCTGCTGTCAGACAGATGCGTTGTGAATTTGAATATGGCGAATGTAGTTAGGTTCAAATGCCATACCTTACTATTTGATCTGCCTTTTGACCTATTTTAAAGTTGTTTTTGCTCCTAATATTTTTTATGGAGGTTTGTGTTTTGTGTAGTCATTGTTGTTATTTGCTTCCTATTTGTTTTGTGTAAATCACACATCTATATATGAAATCCAGAGTAGATGAATCTGTAGACAGGAACTGGATTAATAATGACCCGTGGGCATGGCAGGGGAGGTTCGGACGAAATGAGGCGCTAACAACAAGCATGGGAAGAAAATGTTCTGAAATTGATTGTGATGATGATTGCACAACTCTTCTAAATATGAATGAAGGATTAATCATATGAGATGTAAAGTATATGCCAATAAAATTTTTAACATATTAAAAAGAATTTCATTACTCTTTATGACTGAATAACATTCCGTTGTGTGTACAAGTATCCACCATACTTTGTTGACCCACTCCTCTGTTGATAGTCCCAGATTCTTTTCATTTTTATCACTTATAAATAATTTTTCATTTTTACATTTTGAAATAGAGCTTTTGGATTTATTTAAACCTGAATTTAATAACATTTCATTCCTGTGCATACATAAAAAGTGTATTAAGCCAAACAAATCATTTTAGGTGTTTTTAAAACATCTTCACAGTAAGAGTCAGACTCTTTGGCACCCACTTAAATTTCTTTGTTTGTTAGGTTTTTTTTGAGCAATTTGAGATCATTGTTTCTTACAGCACACTGTTTCTTAGAAATAATTTCAGGAAACTTCCTGCATCTTTCACCCATTTTCCTCTAATGGAAACAGCTTGCATAACTAGAATATAGCATCACAACTAGAAAATGGACAACGGTATCGTCTAGCGGCCTTATTCAGGACCCCTCATGGTAATGGATTGCGAGATCAGCGGTTCCAAACCCCAGCCCCTGCTCGGGAGGAAGGCAGGGCTTTTCCACTCCCATAAGGAGCGACAGTCCGGGACATTCACAGGGACAGTTCTACTGTGTCCTGAGGCAACATCAACTCGCTGGCAGAGAGTGCTTGTTTGTTTGTTTCTGTTGTCTTGACCTACTTCCGTTTCTAAGTTTCCATGTTCTCGGTTGTGTGTGTTGTTCTACGATATGTATCCCACGTGCAGACTCCTAGACCCAGGTCACAGTGAAGACGCAAAGCAACTGCATCCCACGGACCTCTTGTGGGTGCCTCTTTCCTCATGACAGCCACCATCCTCCCCACCTGACTCCGCACGGCCACTCGTCTGCTCTCCAACTTTACCAGGTCATCACGCTCAGGGCTCCTTCACGTGGACATGGCAAGATTGGGCGACCTTACCGTGTGGCTGCAGCAGAACGCTCAGACTATGCCCGTGGTGTTTCGCTTCCGAGAGATGGTCCCCGAAGAAGGCGGAAGCTGGAACGCCCTGAGGGCACAGCCTGGAGGTATAGCGCGTCACTGCTGTCGGATTCTATTGGTCAAAGTAGATGACGTGATGACCAAATTTAAGGAGAACATACGCCCCACTGCCGCCTCTCCATGTGCTGGACCATGGTGGCCTGCCTATTCGTTGCTGTGATGATAGAAGTGATGCCCTTGGTATTGCCAATGCCAGTCAGGTCACCCAGGTGGGGAGGTTTCAAAGGTTTCAAAGGTTTCAAAGGACTGACGAGGGAGAAAGAGCCTAGTCGTCTACTTCCGAGCATGAGCCCATGAGATCTTCATGCGTCCCCACAGAACATGGTCTAATTCACTTGCTTGGGACACGACCGTTGCTGGTGGAAGACACCATGGTTGGTGAAGCAGAGGGCCAGCAAACATGAGGAGACCCATAGTGCTCAGCATATGGGTCACAACTACTTGAGCCTGGTGGCCATCATGAGGCTAGTGAGCGACAGTTGTGTCAGACAGGAGATTGTCGTGAGCCAGAGTCGGCATGACGGTAGCAATCTCTCTATTAAAAACATATCCCGTTTCTTCATGGGGTTTGGGAGGCTCCCCAGTAACAGAGTGGCTTACAAGATCAGCAGAAACCACGAGCCACTGCAGGAGAGAGATGAGCAACATTCTTGGAAACCCACAGAAGCCATTCCACTCTGCCCCGTGGGCGCTTTGCGTCAGAATCAGCTCGATGGCAGTGAGTTCCATGGGGTTTGCCAACGACTTTTAAGGCACCACCGTCAGGAAGCCATTCCAACTGCCTCCTATTGCCTCTTTGTGCCCAGAAAGCTGGTCACAAATCACTGAAACACTGATACAGAAAACCCACCGCCTCCCTGACCATGCCCGCCCACAACAAGAGCCAGTGCAGAGGGAACATGGTTTCTGCTCTCAACCTTCTGATTTCATGCAGCCACATCTGATTTACACGGAGCCTAAACTCATGTCCAGGTTTCTCTTAGCAAAGGGATTTCAGTTGGTCAGGAGCATCAGACAGTTTGATGTTGCTCCTCGGGCTATTCTGATAGTTAGAACCAGGCGTGGCCAGGAGGCGGGTGGAGGGCTGGGCCTGGCTGGCCACTCCCAGAGGCTGGGCAGCCATTCCTATGTGGAGTTTTATGCCTAAGAGGGCATCTGAACTGGGACCTCGGGTTATCCACACCGAGGCAAGCCCAGGTGCATCAGGGTAGAGCTGTGCTCCAGCGGGTTTTCAGTGGGAGGTGTTTGTGGAAATAGTTCACCAGGCCTCTCTTCTGTGGCCCCTATAGTTGGGCTTGATCTGCTATCCTTTGGTTAATACCTCAATCAAACTACCCAGGGACCCCAGATCCCAGGACGGATGAGAGATAGTCCAGTGGGACTTGTGAAAAGAAGAAAAATCAAGGCCAGTTCCCCCATCCCCCCACCCCTTCCACTTCTCCTGAGAAGGCCCTCTGATACAGATGTGGCCCGGATATTGGCTCAAACAGAAGCCAAACTCCCGGTGACATGAGGCTGGTCTGGTCTCCCACGTCCCTTCCAGAGAATGGCGGCCACCCGGGTCCTCGCTATCCGTCCACTGAACAGAGGGAACCCCAAACCAAACTCACTGCCGTCGAGTCAGGCCCGACCCGCAGCGACCCCGAAGGACAAGGAAGAATGCCCTGCAGGCATCCGAGACAGTAAAGCCTCGTCTTTCTCCCTCCGAGTGGTTGGTGGTTTCGAACTGCTGGCCTTGCGGCTAGCAGTCCATGTTGCCACCGGGACTCCTTTGAACAGATCATTGCCAGCAAGTCCACACTCCCACAGTCCTGTGGGATGCCTGCTCTCCACTGCAGACCTTCCCCCGAGGACCTCAGCAACAGCCGGCACCCCTGGAAAGCCCTGGGCAGGTCTCAGGCCCCTGCCTGTCCCCCAGCCCCCACCCCGGAGGTGTGAGGGGGCTGAGTGGTTGATGCCTGAGCTTGGCAGCCGGGATGCTCTGTGACGTGCGAGTGGGCGGCAGCTCTTCTGTTCTCCTGTCAGCGTGCACTTGAGAAGCCTGCACTCCGGCCCCTGCCTCTTATCTCTCTGAGAAGCTGATACCCTTGCAGACAAGAGGCAGCTTTTGTCAGCGGCTGCCAGTTCTGAGCATTTTCTGGCCCCGAAGCATTGACTTCCCATGAAAAACCAATTTCCCTACAAAGCCTCTGAACGGAGCTTGTCAGCTCTGGCACCTTTGTTCATCCACTTCTTGGGGGCGTGAGCAGGCTGGCGTGGGGTGGGCTGTCTGCCAGCCGGGGGGAGCACCCCAGGACTCTGGTCAGGGCTCCATCCCAGCCTGGAGCCGGGAAAAGGCAGCTGGAGGGTTCTCAGGCACTGCCTGCGGCCCTGCCTGGTGGGGTCCTTTACTCACTCGCTGTGGCAACCTCTTTTGCCAGCTCTTAGAATCCCTTTTACAGAGGAGGAAACTGAGGCTCGAGGGGGGGCGGCCTCCCAGCTCTGAGGCCACACTGCGGCCTGGCCTGGATCCCTGGATCTGCTGATCTCCCGCTCACCCCCCAGCCATGCTTCTCCCTGCTTGTGGTGTTTTTCATTCATGCAGGGAAAGGGGGAGGCCAGGGACAGTGGACAGGGGGATGGGGGCGGGGAAGCCTCTTCCAGGAACTAGCTCCCTCCCTCCTCTCTGCCACTGTACCATTGGGGAGAAAAGCTCGGACCTGAAAAAAATAATAATAATAATAACAGAAATCACAGTCTTCTTATTCCAAGTCCACGACCCCTGTTTCTGAGCAACCATTGCTATTAGTTCAAGCTCCAACAGAAGGCCGGAAGTCCAGTGACTATTCCAGTCCCCCCAGCGAGCAAGCGCTCAGAATAGCAGCTCTGAGCCCCATCGCTGGGGGAAACCACACACACCTCTTGTTTCTCTTCCACTCACACGCCCACCCATTCCTGAAGGAAGAGCCACTTCCGTACAAAAAGGTAAAACAGAGGGAGAGCGAGAGAAAGAAAGCCTCCTATTTGTATTGGTCTCCATCTTCCTTCCTTTCTCATTTACCTTGCAGCAAATTCAACCTTTCCGGTGTCCGGCTACTTGGGTTTTGACAAAGGCATAGCGTCAAGGAAGCACCACCCTGAGCCATAAGCGGGTCCCTCACCCCCTACCACCCACTCCCTCCTGCTGCCTCTCTGAAAGTCAACCACTGCCCCTCACTCCCACCTCCTGAGGGTGTTAGGCTGGGTCATCTCCAGAAATAAAGCCAGTGACACTCTGATATGTATCAGAAAGAACTTGATATCAAGAATGTCATATTGTCATATTGAGGAAGCAGTCCAGCCCAGTCCAACTCAAGTCCAGGGCCCTGAGGTTAACCAGAGTCCTCTTCAGACTCACATAGCCAGAGGCTCATGACCCAGAAAGACGAAACAGGATGCAGGGAGACCCCAGGCTGGTGGAGGCAGAGTCTCCGGGATCCACAGTTGGTGGGATCATGGCAGGGCACTGACAGCTTGGAGGCCACCCCCTGTAGGCAGAGGGCCAGAGAGGAAGAACTTCTGAGTGTCTCTCTCATTAAAAAAAAAAAAAAAAAGGCCACCTCACAGGAGGCATCGTCAGGCTGTGAGCCGATGGATAAATAGAGTGGACTCCACTCCTGCACTTACAGCAAGCTGACCTAAGTCAACCTGCCACACTGGACGACCACGTCCTGTCCGATCATCTCGTCTTCTCCAGGATGTCCTGTCAATGGAATCCGATCATACAGGCAACCTTTTGAGCCTGACTTCTCGCACCAAGCATTGGAGATGCATCCGTGGTGGTGCACGTATCAGTAATACAACTTCTTCAGGACCCCCAATGAAACTCAGGTGCCCACCCAGCGGGAGCCCTCCGCTCGGTCACCAGAGTCATCTCTCCAACCACCCTGCCCTTCCCAACAAGCAACTTGTCCAAAGCCCAGGACTCCCAGGTCATCTCTGATCCTAGTCCACATGTCCACGTTCAATGTCCGGAATCTTCACTGGGACTAATTGACCGTAGCCCAGGAGAGAGAAACTCAAACCCCTAGAGCCTAGGGAGCTCATGTTAATTAACATACACATTTTTTAAAAATTGACAGCTATCAAGCCAGTTAAGACCCTTAGTGACCCTACAGAACAGGGTCGAACTTGCCCCCTGAGGGTTGCTGAGTCTGTAACTCTTTCCCGGAGTAAAAAGCCTCAACATTCTCCCATGGAGTGACTGGTGGTTTCAAACTGCTGACCTTACGGTTAGCCGCCCTGCATGCAACTCATGACGCCACCGAGGAGGTTCCTACTTATATCACAGAACAAGGACGGAAAACAAACCAGACACATGCCATCGAGCGTTTCGGACTCCTGGTGCCTCCATGTGGTGCAGAGCGGAGCTGGGCTCCCTGGAAGTTTCAAAGCTGTGATCTCTGGGAAGCGGATCGCCAGGCCTTTCCGTTGGGGGTCTTCCGGGTGGATCTGGGCCACCATCAAGTATTTAAGTCTTGTGCCATCCCCACCAAAAAGCCAAACTCACAGCCATCGAGTCAATACGAACTCGTAGTGACCCTCTAGGACAGGGTAGAACTGCCCCTGGTGAGTTCCTGAGACTGTAACTGTTTATGGGAGTAGAAAGCCCCATCTTCCCCGCTCAGTAGGGCTGGTGGTTCCAAACTCCTGACCACACAGATCACAGTCCAATGCGTAACCATTACCCCACGAGGATTCCTTTGCACCATGCATACCAAAACCAAACTCGCTGCCATGGAGTCGATGCTGATTCATAGCCACCCTACAGGTCAAGGTAGAACTGCCCCTGTGGTTTTCTGACACCGTCATGCTTACAGAAGTAGAAGCTTCCTCTTTCTCCCAGGGATGGTGGTTTTGAACTTGCTAATGGAAGCCCCGTGCTGGAGAGAGCATGCTCCACCTAAAGATATTCACATTATTATCCACGGTTCCAGAACCGAGAGCCTAATGCTTCCTCTGCCCCCACCCTCACTCCCCTAGCCCCCCAACATACACATCCTCAACTGAATTCAGGTAGGAAGCCGCTGGTCTGCAGCCTCTGAGTCTCTCACTCAGAACCTCCACTTGACTCCATCGCTGAACTGAGGTGAGCCATGGCAGACACAGGGTGACCAAGTCATCTTGATGCAGGGGACACAATTGAGGGAGGTCACGGGACCTTAGAGGAAGGGGATGGGACCTGGGGAGGCGGAATCTATATAGAATGTGAATACTTCTCTGGCATGTACTTCAAGCAGAAAGCTTGAGATGGCAGACAGTCAGACTAATGGACAAGGTAAGGGAATTATTCCCACTGCGGACACAACAGCCTCCTGCTTGTTAACCTACAGAAACCAACCCTGGGAAAGTTCTTCAGCAAGCAGACTCCTTCCTTCACCTGCCATCTCTCTTCCCTCAAGAACAGCACAAACATGAAAAAAGTAACAATAGTTTATAAATGATCAAGGGTTCATGAGGGAGGGAGGGTGGGGAAGGGAGGGAGAAAAAAATGAGGAGCTGATACCAAGGGCTCAAGTAGAAAGAAAATGTTTTGAAAAGGATGATGGCAGTAACTGTACAAAGGTGCGTGACACAATAGATACATTGTGATAAGAGATGTATGATCCCCCAATAAAATGATTTCCAAAAAAAATCAACAGCAATATAAACAGCCAAGAGTGGGAGGGTGCCCGGGGTCCACTGCCCGGAGCCCCTCTTAGGATCTGGGTACATTCACCTGTGGCCGCTACTGTAGCTCACAGTGCTGACTGACAGAAGCTGTGTGCCCAAGGTTCCAGCCAGCAGCCAGTGGAGACAGAAAGCTTGCCCATCTCCCTTTAGCCTCAGTTTGGGGTGGATATGGAGGGGTCAGCCTCGCTTCAGAGGGTCCCAGGAGCTTGCCCGAGTGAGACTTTTGCTTTGGACTACACTGGAGGCCAGCTTGCTCCTCTGCCCAACCCAGTTGTTTCTGAATGCACTCACCAGGTACCTTCTGCATGCAGGGGGCAGCCCTGCAAAGGGTGCCTTCTGCAAAGGGAGGCAGAGGCAACGGGTGAACAGGCTTTCATAAGATTCACTGCCAAGTTCTACCTGTGAAACATATATCCTGTTTCTCACCCACTGGCCCAGGTGTTAGCTCATTTGATCCGCTCAACGGTTCCATAGGATGGGTCGAAACTCAAAAAAAACCCACTGCCTTCTCCTGCCAGGAGTGGATCCTGACTCACAGAGAATTCACAGGGCAGGGTAGAATCGTCCCTGTGGGTGTCTGAGACTGTAACTCGTTATGGAAATAGAAAGCCTCCTTTCTCCCTCGGGAGTGGCTGGAGGTTTTGAACTGATGTCTTTACGGGTTGGCGGCCCATGAAGACGTAAGCCCCACTACACCACCAGGACTCCGGAGATGGGTGGACAATGACTAGTTGACACAAGGTACAGAAAGTCCACCTGGAAAATAAGGGATGTATCTCAGCTCCTGAACCTCAAGCCTGGCTCCCTAGCTCCGTGCATTGGCCAGAGAGGGTGGGAGAGGGGTTTATGAAGAAGTGACAGCGTTCGCGTTGATGGAGGGGGGGAGGGCGGCCACATGCAGGGCTGGGTGTAGGAGGTCCTCACAATTCTCGTCAATGGCCATAGGTGTCTATTTTCTCTCCAGGTTCCAGCAGATGGCAGTCAAGAGTCTGGAGGAAGGGCCCCTGCTCCTCTTTATCGGGAGAGAAGGCACCCTTGGGGCGGTGGGGACCCATGATGTCCCTGGGTGACTAGGGCTGAGGGCAGTCAATGCCCCTCCGTTGGCAATGTCCCCTCAGGTCAGAGCGCTAGCCCGCCCACCATGAAGGTGGAGAGTGATCAGGTCACCACACACCATTGAAAGCAGGTCCTTGCTCCGGCAGCACACAAACGCCTCTTCTCCCTGTCCCTCCTGAGGTCTCACCTGCTCAGACTCTCAAAATGAAACTGAAAACCCTTCTGAAAAGACAGCCAGCAGGCCATAAGGATGACCTTCGAGTACGACTTAGAAAGGCTCCGGGCGGGGAGAAACAGCAAGGGAGAGCTTTCTTTAAAATACTGGGGTGGGGAGTGAAGCCCTGTCTTGAGGCACCTGTCTGCAATGACAAGAAAATCGTTTTAAAAGCCACAAACCTTACAAGGACACAAAATGTGAAAGAGGCTCTCAGCGGTTTGGAAATCTGAGTGGGAAATGACTCCGCAGGGTGGCGAGCCTGGCTTCAGAAGGCCCTTAGCGGGCAGTGGGGCAAAGAGAGCCCCAGGCCCCCTCCCAAAGTCTTGGGTAGTCCCCTGAACTCTAGGCCTGGGAAGGTGGAGCGGAGGCTCCAGGCTGAACACTGCAGGACTTGTAGAAAGATCTATCTGGCTTCCGGATCTCTCTCTCCCCAACCCCAAACGGTCCATCTGCAAGTACCCTGTTTCCCTGAAAATAAGACAGTGTCTTATATTCATTTTTGCTCCCAAAGATGCGCTAGGTCTTATTTTCAGGGGATATCTTATTTTTCCATGAAGAAGAATACGGTACACGTTTATTGTTGAACAACAAAAAAAGGAAATGTATTACCTGTATACGGTACGGTAGTAGTTGTCCTCACAAACCAGCATAACCGGACAAACTGTGAATCCTACAGTATCAAGAATTTCTTGTTACTACCATTATTTCCATGTACAACACTCTATGGTACATTTACTTGCACTTCCTGTCTGCTCCGGCTGCACTGCAGCCAACAGAGAGTTGCGCGGCGGCACTACGGTCCAGAGTCCAGAGTTACGGTAGCTTTAGGGGGCCTTATTTTCAAGGAGGCCATATGTTCTGGGAGGTCTTATTTTCAGGGGATGCCTTATATTTCAGCAAGAGGCAAAACTGTAAGTAGGTCTTAATTTCAGGGGATGTCTTACTTTCGGGAAACGTGGTAACAGATCGTCTGAATCCGGTCCCACAGGTTCAAAGGAAGACTGAGACGATTATGAAGGTGTCGGGCTGCGCTTCTCTGTCGTCAGGGCCCACATCTCTGCAAGTCGAGTTCTAACCATCCTGGGAGAAAGGAGCCCCTTGTCCTTTCGCCTAGAACAGCCGTTCTCAACCTGTGGGTCATGGCCCCTTTGGGGATCGAACGAACCTTTCACAGGGGTCACCGAAGACCATCAGAAAACACATATTTCAGACGATCTTAGGAACCGGGACACCACTCCTCTATCCGTCTCCAGGTAGGTCGGCCCACATGCAGATATGCCCACAGACGAGCACCATCATCGCGCGCCAACCCCATCACATGCACCCCGTACAAATGCAGGTGTATGTGACAGGGTTGCAACATAATGTACTTATGCGGACCAGTCTCACATGCGTAGAGAGCAGCTGCTGCGTTGAAAGCAGCAGTACTGGAGGTAAAACGACACTTCATGAATGATAATTACCGGACAAGAGTTGTGGAAGATGATCATGGTGCTCTAACAAAGACTGCCCCGCGAATTTCTGATATGGTGAGACAGAAGCTATCTCAACCTTTGCACTGACTGGCTTTTTCACATACTGTTGCAAAATATAGCACTGTCGCGAACTGTTGTTCTACTAAGACTGTTACCCATGCTGCACCATGCTTCAAGGCAAAATTTCATTCATTTGTTATTAGAAGTAAATATTTCACAATCTGTAATTACCTATGGTTTTGTGATGAATCACAATGCTTTAATGATGTTCAATTTGTAGCAATGAAAATACAACCTGCCTATCAAATATTTACATGACGATTCATCACAGTAGCAAAATGACAGTGTTGAAGTAGCGACATAAATAATTTTCTGGTTGGGGGTCACCACCACATGAGGTACTGTATGGAAGGGTCACGGCATGAGGAAGGTTGAGAACCTCTGGCTAGAGACTCCCATTTCCCCATTAGCACTTGGCGTTGACCTTTGGCCAGCTGCGTGTTACATGGTCGCAGTGGGAGTTGGGGGGGCAGAGCTGAAGGTAATACTTGGTTGAGACAGTGTTAATAGGAGAGGCAGGTAAGGGGGAGTGAAGGCCGGGAGTGGATGTGAAGTAAGCAGAGATTTTTGACAGCTAGACTGCGTGAGGCCAATGTCAGAGGTAATTTCTCTTGGCCCACTCAGCTTCTCAAAGTGGAGGTGCCCCACCCCACTGCCGACCAGTAGTCAGAGCTCTGGTACCTAGTAGAGCTGGAGGACTAGGGGGGGTCTCACTTGATCCCCTTACTTTTTTATTTTAATCATTTTATTGGGGCCTTGTACAGCTCTTATCACAAATCCATATACACATCCAGGTGTCAAGTACATTTGTACATAGGTTGCCATCATCATTTTCAAAACATTTTCTTTCTACTTGAGCCCTTGATATCAGCTCATCCTCCACCACCACCCATCCACCCTCCCTCCCTTATGAACCCTTGATAATTTATTTTTTTTCATGTCTTACACTGACTGACATCTCCCTTCACTCACTTTTCTATTGTCCATCCCCCTGTGAGGGGGTTATATGTAGATCCTTGTGATCAGTTCCCCCTTCCACCCCCACCTTCCCCTTACCCTCTGGTATTGCTATTCTCATTATTGGTCCCAAGGGGTTCATCTGTCCTGGATTCCCTGTGTTTCCAGCTCTTATCTGTACCAGTGTACATGCTCTGGTCTAGCCGGATTTGTAAAGTAGAATTGGGGTCATGATAGTGGGACAGGGCGAAGCATTAAAGAACTAGAGGAAAGGTGTGTGTTTCATTGGTGCTATACTGCACCCTGACTGGCTCGTTTCTTCCTTGTGAGCCTTCTGTAAAGAGGTGTCCAATTGTCTACAGATGGGCCACTCTCTGCATGTGTTAGTCTGGGCAAACTAGGGAAACAAATCCACAGAAACTCATATGTGTAAGGGAGAGTTTTATATAAAGGGTAAGTGTATATTAAGAAAGCATCCCAACCCAGTGCTGCGAAAGCTAAGGTGACCAGACGTCCTGCTTTTGGCGGGACAGTCCCAATTTTTAACAATTTGTCCCACGTCCTGCAGCATTTTTTTTAAAGTCCTGATTTTTTGAAAGAATGCACGACAAGCTAGGGTGTATGGTTTTTGGCTGCCATGTGGCTATTTCGCCAGGATATGAGTTTTATCAATGGTGTCCCGCTTTACCAATGTTTAAATCTGGTCACCTTACCCAAGCCCATAAGTCCAACATTAGCCCATCTGTTCTGCACCAATCTGCAAAGTCCTACTCCATCTCACAAAACACACACAATGATGCCGGCTGCAGGAGCAAAGCCGAGTCAGTGAGTGTGTAAGCATCTCAGCACTGGCAGGGGTCTCCACACGGCTGCTTCAACACCCAGGACTGCATCCGGGTAGGTCCATGTGGCTTCTCCTCAGGGATGTCTTGCAGGAAGTGAGCCTTGCCAGCTGAAGCAGGAACTGGCTCAGGCAGTTGCACCCTGGTCCAACCATCAGAAAGCAAGAAACCCAAGAACTAGAAAGGTGAGGCTCACCAAGCCGTTTATCTCTCCGCCCTTCAGTTAATCCCACATGTGTTTATTGGCCAGGTTGGCACAATAAACCTTAACTATCTCACCACACTCTCCCCATTCACAATGATGTTGTGGTTTTTTTTCTGGGTCTTTGATGACTGATACCTGATCCCATCAAAACTTCATGATCACACAGGCTGCTGTGCTTCTTCCATGTGGGCTTTGTTGCTTCTGAGCTAGATGGCTGCTTGTTTTTCTTCAAGCCTTTAAGACTCGAGACGCTATATCTTTTGATAGCCGGGCACCATCAGCTTTCTTCACCACATATGCTTATGCACCCATTTTGTCTTCAGCAATCGTGTCAGGGAAGATGAGCATCACAGAATGCCGGATTATTAGAACAAAGTGTTCTTGCATTGAGGGAGTACTTGAGTAGAGGCCCAATGTCTGTCTGCTACCTTAATACTTAACATATAAATATATGTACGTCAATCTATTTCCCTATCGTTATATATAAATATATTTACATATGTACATGTCTGTATTTAGACCTCTACAAATGTCCTTTGCCTCCCAGTTCTTTCCTCTATTTCCTTTTACTTTCCTCTTGTCCCACTATCATGTTCAGCCTTCATTCGGGTTTCAGTAATTCTTCTCAGCTACATTGCCCTCGATCAAGATCCCCTTGCTTTTGATGAGCCTCCTCACTCCAGCCTCCAAAGACCAATTAATGACAGACAGGAGAGGACCTCATTGATTGGGAGGGTTGTCGAGGCAGACTGTGGGTCTGCTGGCTCTGAAGCTGCCTTCCCAGCAGACCACCTGTTCTCCCTGTCCTGGGCCTCCACCTGGCCCTGAGTGTGCAGGTGCTGTCAACTGCATCGGTTTGTCTCCTCTCCACCACCCCACTACCCCTCCACCTGGGCCCGGAGCCGAGTGAAGAAAGCATAAATGTGTGCTAGTTGTGACTCTTCCATCTACTTACTGTCTTCTGTCTGTCACCTACCATCCACCACTAGGGCTGTGGCCACCTCATCGGCAGCACTCTGTAGCCATCAGAAGCCAAGAGGAAGCTGCCGACACCACAACTCAGTCAAGGGAAAAGAACAAGTTAGAACAATCACTCATTGATAGGAATGGGAAGTGCAGGCACACTAGAGGCTGATGAACCATGACCACGTGCTCCACTCCATCAATCATCAGGGAAATGCTGATTAAAACCACAGCCTGACACCCCTGCACACCCCCCTCAGTGGCTAGGATGAACCGGACAAAGTACCAAGAGCGTTGGAAGAGGCAGGTGGACCGGAAGTCTCATGCATTCACTTCTAGTGGAGTGCAAATTGGTGGAACCATATTGGAAAATTGTTTGGCGCTTATCAGTCAAAGGTGAGCACACACTCTCCTACGAGCCTACAGTCCCACTCCCGAGTCTACACTGAGCGGAAACACATACCTACGTTCACCAGAGTTCACGCACTAGAAGGATCATGGGAGAATGCTGAGTTATAACTCCCAACTAGGAACTACCTGCCGAGGACTGAATCATGTCCTTCGAAGCTAGAAATCGCAAATCCTGATCCCTAGATCAATGGCCGCGGTGCCAGGTGGGAATGGGCCAGGATGCACGTAGGGTATGTCTTCAAGGCATCCCACAAGAGAAGTAAAAGCAAGAAGCAGAGTTGAGGGGAGAGAGATGCCACTCCACATGGTGATCTCGGAAGAACCGAGAAACAGAAGCTGAAAAGAGACAAGGCCCTTTCTCCAGAGCAGAGAGAGTGAGGGCCCCACCCTCACAGCTCCAGCCTCCTGAACTATAACTACGGGAAAACACAGAAATATGTATTTGGTCGCTCAGGCGACTCCCTTGTGTCATTTCTGTTATAGCTGCCCTTGATAACTGAGCCCTACCCCATGCCCATCAGCAGGGAATAAGTAAATAAAAGATGGCAAGATTCTAGACCACAACAGGAAGAAACAAGCTACAGCCAAATGCAGAGACACAGGGAAGCAGCTCAGAAATGTCAAGTTGCACAAAAAGAGCCAGCCGCTTCTCCGATCCCATCCGCTCTCTAGGATTCCATTCAAATGAAATGCAAAACCAGGCTCCGGCAAGTCCACTCCTCGACTATGCCCCAAAGACTCAAAGGCAAGGAACTCAGACAGATGCGTGGTCTACCATCATTTCTTGCAGCACTGTTCAAAAGGAGGAAAAGGGAGAAGCAGCCTCAATGTCCATCAACAGATGAATGACAAACAAAACGGATCAGCGCTGGGGAGCACTGGAGGGTAAGCTAACCACAAGGTCAGTGGTTCAAACCCGCCAACTGCTCCACAGGAGAAAGATGAGACTCTCTGCTCCCATGCAGACTTTCAGTCTTAGATACAGGATGACTATGAATCCAATTGGACTGGGGGGCAGTGGGTTTCTGGGGTTTGGGCAGTGAATACATACAACAGAATAGTATTCATCCATACAGAGGAATGAAATTCTGATACATGCTACACCACGGATGAACCTTGTAAGGGAAAGAAGCCACGGATGCATGGACTCTTGTACAATTCTCCTGGAATGAGCTACACAGAACAGGCCGATTCAAAAAGGCAGGATGTTGAGTAATGGATGCCAGAGGGGAGTTACTGCTCAGTGGGTCCAGAGTTTCTGTTTGTGTTGATTAAAAAAAAAATGTTCTGGAAATAGATAGAGGTGGTGATTGCACTGTATTGTCAGTGTGTGTCCTTAAATGTCACAGAATTATACCCTGAAGAATGACGACGATGGTGTACTTGATCTGAGAAATATTAACCCCGTGCCAAGCAGCCGCATGGGGAGTCAGTGAGAAGTGGATGGAAGCCGTAGCTTTGGGTGGGCAGTGGTAGTGATTTGAAGGGGGCATAGAAGAGCACTCTGGGGGTAGAGTGTGAGTTTTTGTGCTGTGTGCTGGTTACAGGGATGTACTCCATTAGTGTAATAAACAGAAGAAGAAGAAGCAGCAGCAGCAAGCTGGACATTCCTGGATTTGTGTGTGTTGCTGTAAGTAGATGGCAGTTCAATGAAACCGAAAACCAGAGCCAGTGCCTTTGAGTCCATTCTGGCTCGTGGAACCTGTAGGACAGTGTAGATCTTCTCCATGGGTCCTCCGAGGCTGGCAATCTTTACGGAAGGGGACAGCCTCCTCTTTCTCCCTCAGAGCAGCTCAACATGTAATAGCCTGCCCTACCAGAGCTCCTTGTAACTCATCAGAACTAAAAAAAATTAAAAAGAAAATACTAGGGCAGGAAAGAGAGGGAGAGAAACACGCACAAATGACAGTATGAGGTGCTACACATTTTAAGAGGATGTACGCACATTAAAAAATGACTGCTTAATTCCATGATGCTCAGCTTCCCGGCACGATCGCTGAAGACATAATGGGTACATAAGCAAATGTGGTGAAGAAAGCTGATGGTGCCTGGCTATCAAAAGATATAGCATCTAGGGTCTTAAAGACTTGAAGGTAAACAAGTGGCCATCTAGCTCAGAAGCAACAAAGCCCACATGGAAGAAGCACAGCAGCCTGTGTGATCATGAAGTGTCGATGGGATCA
>NW_022108124.1:12778100-12780113 GCF_000313985.2 Echinops telfairi | reverse complement strand
AAGTTGATTCCATGCCAACTCATGAGACCCCGCGAGACAGAGCAGAACTGCCTGCGTGTGGTTTTTATTGGCTGTCATCTCCTGGAAACAGATTGCCAGCTCTTTCTCCTGCCACTGAGTGGCTTTGAACCAACAACCACCCTGGGATTAACTATTGTGTCACTGGGATTCCATCCTCAGGCCGCTGAGTGTGCTGTGGCTGAATGTCCTTCTGGTGACTTCTGACCTCTCCCTCCTTTCACCTAGACTTTCCAGGCCCCGCCCAGCTCTCCTGCTGGGGCCAGCGCTGGGGAGGCTGCCAGGAGCAGTTACCAGAGGGGGTTTCTCCAGACCCCACCCGGCAGTCTCTTGCTTGCTTGGCCCAGAGTCCGTTTCCAAGCTGGCATCTTCATTCTGGGGCCTCGAAACAGCGAAGAAGACCTCAGGGAGGCAGGGCGCCCATAGCTCGTGCCCTTCCCTCCCACCTGGCAGCTTAGTTTCTGCTGTGGCTGCGCCTTAGAAGGCAGGAGATATGTGCTCCTGGCAGCCCCTTGACTTGGGGTCTGACCATGACGATCCCCCACCCCCATGGCAACGAAGGTAACTTCCTCTCCCCGATCCCACCCCCACTTCTACTGCCAAGCCTGCTCAGGGAATGCGGGAGCCCTGGACGAAACATTGCCACTGCCCGCACTTCAACCTATGGCCGCTAGTGGGAGCTGTCGGCCAACCTGAGAACCATTGTGGCTAAAGGCCAGCATTAAACCTTGTTCGGTCTCACCAAAAGCCGACCGCACCTAGCCAAGGTCAGAAGGCACTGTGTCCTAAGCGTCTCCCTACAGTGGCTATCTTACAAATGCCCACATCCCGGGCCAGCTGCTCTAATCCCTCTGGGAAGCTTAGCCTAAGCCCCCACGGACAACCTAGTGGTCCCTGGAGCCATACACTCAGGTCTCAAAGGACAACAGTCCCCAAGGAGAGGCAGGTCACAGGCTTTGGGCCACCAAGCCCAGAACCACAGTGCCTTCTGAAACTCCAGCACAGGGTTTCTGAGACTGTGAATTTGAATCGTTACGGCTGGGAATCTTGCCCTTCCCAAGCAGTTTTGTTCCTAAGTATTCAAACTCTAGCGGGGTGAGGGTGGGAGGTGGCTCCCTGGGAGAGCAGTGAGCTGGCCCTCACAGGGAGAAATTATGCTGCTGCTGGCCTGTGGGCATCAGGTCAAGCCCATGTTTGCTAAATAAGAAGGTGTTACCGCGGGGTCTGGGTATATTTCCCTGGGGGTCAGCTTGGGTGTGTGAGCGACTGGGGGGGGGGGTGCACTGTGACAGTGTCCGTGTGTGAGAGGGAGAGCGCCCATGTCTGTCATCAGTGTCAACATGCAACAGCAGGCCTGACTGTCAGGTGTGGGTTGTGGGTGTCTTTTGTGTGTGTGTGTGTGTGTGTGTGTGTGTGTGTGTGTGTGTGTATGTGTGTGTGTGTTTCTCTGTGTGGAACTATTCTGCAGAAGGAATGTCCACCATAGTGAGTGTGGCTGTGTGTCTCTGTGTCAGTGTGTCAGTGGGTGCTTGTCTCTGCTGTCCACGCCTATTCTGAATCCGTGTCGGTGACTGTCACCGATGAGTTTGTGTCCTGGTGGGTGTCTCTGTGGCAGTGGACATGCGTGGGTCTGTGTGGGCACGTCTACGTGTGTCTATTTCAGCACACGTGTCTGTGTAGGTTCATGTCCCCAAGTCCGTGAGAAGGTGTTGTGTGAGTCCTCCGGTGCGTGTGCCAGTGTTTGTCAGCGAGTGTCTGACCATGTCCGCGTGGGTGGCCATCTGTGGCGAAGCGTCCCCGGGTCGCTGCGGCGTGCGGAGACCCCAGCGTGTGCCTGTGTCTGTCTGTCTGTCTGTCTGTCTGACCACGTCCGCATGGGTAGCTGCCTGTGGCGGAGCGCCCCCCGGTCAGTGAGGGGGTGTGCGTCCCGGCAGGTGCCAGAGCGTTCGCCATCCCAGCGGGAGGAGTGCCACGTGCGGAGCCCGGGGCGCCGCG
>NW_022108124.1:12758560-12777476 GCF_000313985.2 Echinops telfairi | reverse complement strand
CGCTGCGCGCCCCCTTCCCCTCCCCTTCTCTTCCGGGTTTCCCAGTGCGCTGTCGAGGGCCGGGGGAGGGGGAGCTGGGTCCCGGCTTCCCCGCGGACCCTGGCGCAGGCTCGAAGTGGGTCTGAGATTGAGACCGGATTCCCGAGGCCAGAGACCCCAAGGTCAGAGCGGCGGCTAGGCGCGCAGTGAGTGTGGTTCCGGAGAACTGGGGGCGACCCGACCAAGGGCTGGGAATGGGGGAGGGGGCCGAGTCCTCCCCACTTTCTCTGGGCCCGAGAAGCTGTCTGCTGGGGGCATCCTCTCCCCGTTGGGCGAAATCTCTGCCCGCCCCGACCGAAAAGAGATCTCTGCGCACCCTCCCGAAGGAGAGACCTGTGTGTGTGTGTGTGCCCCATCTCTGCGCACCCCAACCAGGAAGAGGTCTCGGTACCCTCTGAAGCCCTAACCCAGCCACATCTCCGATCCCTGGTGCCTGCAAGCCCTGCAGGCAGAGATATCTCCGGGGTTCTCTGCGGGAGAGATCTCTGCTCGGTAGGGGAGAGTGCTCTTCTGTGCCCTCGCCCGGACCCTGGCAGGTCCGTGCGCCCTGACTGGCCTCTGCTCTTGGCTCTCTCGGCGTTGGCGTTGTTTGTTCATCTTTGGCGGCACCTGGGGAGGAAGTAGAGATGCCTGCCTTTGTCCTGGGGACCAACAACGAGTGGGGAGAAGGTGTGGTGACACTAGGGACATGGCCCTGTCCTTAGGCCCACCTTGCACACACCTGTTGGAGTCCCTGTGCAAGCCGAATTGGGAAGGCCCCATAGCTGAGATTGCAGGCAAGCTCTTCTTCAATGCCTTGACCCTGGCTCAGAATGGTGTGGGCAGCCTTCTCTTGGGGTCTTGCCTGAGGGTTGTACACCCCCAGCCTTCTCTTCTCTTCTTCACCCCACTCTGCCCCTGCCCCTGCCCCCAGGTCCCAAGTCACTCCCACCATGAGCCAAGGCAGCATAGCCCAGACAGGCAAACTACATGACCCCATCCTGCCCGCCAGCCCAGCCCTGGTGTGCCACCCACCTCCGTGTCCTGGGAGATCCCCAAGAGCCTAGACTCAAGCCACTGGAAGGGGCTGGGGAGCCCCTTGCTTCTGCCCACAACTCCCAGGCTGTCGGAATTGGGTGGGTGCACCTGAGGGCCCAAGTCCCTCTGCTGCCCTAAAAGTGGGGGGAGGGGGGAGGCAGGGACAGCGGGTTCTGCCAGAATGCCTGGACCCTGCCGAAATGAGTCTGATTGGATGTTGACTCTAACCCGAGTCACCAGAACTTGTGCACATGGGGGAACTGTGGGTGGCTGGGATGTCAAGGACTTAGCCAAGGTCACCTAGAGAGTCCCTGGATTCTGGACACTGTTCCTGGTGAAGATATCCTTGAGCCAGATTGGCCTAGGACTGCCCAAAGAAGACCAGCACCGAGGAGAACTGACTCGGGAGGGTTGGGGGGGTTAGTGAGGGCGGGGGCAAGAGGCAACGAACGGACACTCAGCCCCAGTGTGGTCTGGGCTGCCGCTGTGCCTCTGAGGTGCTGGGCCCCATCGCAGGGTGGTGATCAAAGCTCCCCTGGCAACCTTCCAGCATTGACTTGCCCAGCATGGAGATGGAGCTCAGTGGAGGGATGGGAAGCACCAGAGACAGCTGGGGGCGGGGAAGCAGGGCAGGCTGTTCAAGGAGTGGGGAGTCTCGGGGGCAGCCTCACCCAAAACAAAACAAGTGCCTGCCATTGAGTCCACACCGACTGATGCCCACTGCAAGAGTCCCTCCCTATTCAGAGTGACCCTAGCAAGCTTTTCCAAGGCTGTAGACCTTCACAGGAAGCTAGAAAACCTCAACATTCTCCCTGGGAGTGGCTGGTGGGTTTGAACTGCTGACCTTGCGATGAGCATCCCAACTTGTAACCCATTCTGTCACCAGGGCACCTTTATGGAGCTTACGTAGGGCTCCTGAGTCTGTAAATTGTCACAGGAGCAGAGAGCCTCAGCGTTCTCCCTCTGAGCGGCCCGTGAGTTTGAGCCGGGGACCTTGTGGTTATCAAGTCCAACACTCTGCTCATGTCTGACCCTAGAGTTCCTTGGGGGTAACCGAAAAAAAATAAAACCTCACTGCCATCGAGTCAATACTAAGGTGGTATAGTGGGTTATTGTTGTTATAGGGGGTTATTGGAAACCACCAGCCACTCTGTGGGAGAAAGGTGAGGCTGTGTATTCCCACAAAGAGCTACAGTCTCGGAAGCCCATGGGGCAGTTCTACCCTGTCCTGTAGGATCACTCTGAGTGGCTGCCTAGGACAGTGGTAAAGGGGTGGCTGGTATGTTCACAGGAGACTGGTTCCTGCTGATTCTTGGAAGGGCTGTTGGAAAGACAGTAGTGTGTGCTCAGGTCCACAGTTGGAAACCACCCACCACTCCATAAGAGAAAGATGGGGCTTTCTACTCTTGTAAAGAGCTAGTCTCAGAAACCCACAGGGGCCGTTCTACCCTTTCCTGAAAGGTCATTATGAGTCGGAATCACCTTCCTGGCAGCGAGAGGCCACGCTAAGGAGGGCCAAAGGTATCTTTCTAACAGTCACCTTCTGCTTAGGTTTTGAAGCATAAGTAGGAGTTTATCCAGTGGGAAAAGTATAGACGGGCAGTCTAGCCAATTAGGACCCATATGGACAAAAGCACAGAGGCATGAATCGGCACAGTTGTTAGTTCAGCGACCCATGGGAGTTCAAGGTCTAAGAGAGACCAGAGTATAAATTAAAGCCAAGGTCACCGTCATGGGGGCCCTGTGAGCTCTGCTCAGGAATTGGGAACTTATCCTCAGTAATGGTACTAAAAATAGCGAACATTCACTGAGTGCTTTCTGTGGGCCAGGCCCCGCACGCGCACGCGCGCGTACTCTGAGCACTTTGTAAGGATCATCTCACTGGAAACTTGCAGCCCTGCTGGAGACAGACACCCTCCCAATGGCCATTTTGCAGATGGTTAAACTGGAGGTGCCAAAAGGTGAAGTCTCTCTCTCTTGCACATGAATCATCTAAGCCCAGGTGGCCTGCTCTCTGCTCGCTCACCTTCCCAGTACAGACCACAGGGGCAGTGGAAGGACACCTGGAAGGCAGGGGGATATGCCATCATCCTTCCGTGTTGAGCGATCTGCTGTGGCCCCATCCCTAATGTTGGCACCTTGCTGAGCAAGGTGTGCTGCCCAGGATCACACTCAGAGAGGGAGTGGGCAAGGGAAGTTTGCGTGTGCAGCTTTGGAGAAGCGGCCAGCATCCAGCAAGCTGCTAGACTAGAGGGAAGAGTTCGATGTTCAGGAACAAGATCTAGGCTGGAGTTGGAGACTTAGAATCGTGGATGGAGCCTCGTACCTGGAGCCATAGCCATGATTTTGATTTTCTGAGCTACAGCACCACAGAGCTTTAGTGGCATAACTGAAAAGTGGGCGGTTCAAAACCACCCAGGTGCGCCAAAAGAGAAAGGCTTGGTGATTTCCTCTCATAAAAGTTCCCATTCAACTCACTGCCACTAAGTCAATTCTGACTCCTAGCCTCTGCATAGGCCAGAGTAGACCTGCTCCACAGGGTTCCCAAGGGGGTTGTCTTTACGGACAGGGCCCAGTGGGTTGTGCAGTAGGATTCAAACTGCAAGGTCAGCAGTTCAAACCCACCAGTCGCTCCAAAGGAGGGAGGTGAGGCTTTCCATCCCCAGGAAGCCTTTAAAGGCAATTCTGCTCTGTCCTCCAAGGTCACTGAGTACCAGAAATGACTGAACTGCAGTGGGTTGGGCTGATTTACTCTCTATAGAAGCAGACCACCTCATCTTTCTCCCACAGAGCAGCTGGTGGGTTCAAACCACTCACTTTTCCAATGGCAGGTGAGCACTTAACAATTGTGCCACCAGGCCTCCTCCCATGAAGATCTGACCCACTGTCATTGAGTCAATGCTGACTCATGGCAACCCTACCTAGGGCTTCTGAGGCTGGACCTATGTAGAAACACAACCTCACCCTTCTGTAATGTGGCTGGTGGGACTGAACCACCTACCTTGAAGTTAGCAGTCCAATGTGTACCCAAGAGCACCGACCCGAGCTCCTTCCCATAACAAGTATAGCTTAGAAAACCCTCTGAGTTTGTTCAGCTCTGTCTCCTGGGGTCATTGTCACACTCTGTCCCAACAGCCGAGAGTGAAGACTGGCGGGTCTCCACCCTGGTGACATGAGCATCACTCAGCTCAAAAGACCTTACCTTTCCCAGGCTCCACCCCTAGCGGTTCAAAGGCAATGAACTTGGGGTAACCAACCAAAATTCTGCCACCATCAAATCAATTGCAATCCATAGTGGCCTTAATAGGGTTTCCCAGGCTGTAAGTCTTGACGGGAGCATATCGTCTCATGTCTCTCCCTCTAAGAGAAAGATGGGTTTGAACCACCAACCTTGAGGATAACAGTCCAGTGCTTACCTGACAGGGCCACCAGGGCTCCTTTAGCTCTGTGGTGAGACCTCAGTAGCCATGGCTTTGAAAGTGACCAGGTGATTCCAATGTGCCACCAGGGCCTAGCAGGTGAGAGAGAGCAGAGCCCTGGGGCAGCAGGCACTCCAGCAGCTGAGCCAGCAGAGGGTTGTGTGGGACACTGAACAGAGAGGAGGCCCAGGAGTGGGAGGAGGACACAAAGGACAAGGAAGGAGGGAGAGCCAGTCAGTCACCTGTTCCTTTCTGCTGAAACAGTGAGGAGGTCGTGTTCACAGATAGATTAAAACCATCCTCCTCAACACATAGCAGGTAGCCCTATCCAAACCCAGTGCCCTACGAACCGCAGCAGCACCCATCCCAAAGGATCGTTTAGAAAGCAATGTCCGTGCGATGGAGCCGAGGTGAGGGTGCTGGTGATCTTGGCAGGAGAATGGCCCGCTGGCCTGCACCTCGATGTAGTGCCCCCAGCAAGAGGAAGCACTGTTGGCCCCCTGGCTGAGGGGCTGACCTGGTGGGAGTGGAAGCTGGGGTGCGGCCGGCTGAGGAGTGAGCGGGAGGTGAGGACGTGGAGACAGCATGTGCAGACAGCTCTTTTAAAGAGTTGGAGGGTTGGAGAGAGAGGAGCGAGATAGAGGAGAGGAGCTGCTCATGAGGGTGGGGTCGAGGGAGGCTTGTTGGGAGAGGCTGAATGGATACACCCCATGTGCGTTCCTGTGCGGCATCCAGGTGTGGGCCCTTATGGGAAAGGGGCCCTTCCCAGAGAGCAGGAGCCAGAGATGGGGGAGTCAGACAGGTGTCCATGTCCGGGGAGCCTGGAGCTGATGGGGTTTGTCCAGTGGGCCAATCAGGGTAACCGATTAGTGAGATGTTTGGCACCATGAAGCTCTGGTTTTGAGGGGTTCCTCCTGCAGGAGGAAGAGCGGGGAAGGGGAGAGGGACCTTCCCCCAGCCGATGAGAAAACATGTAGCAGGACAAGCTGACAGTCGTCACAGTTGCTATGACCAAACCCACAGCCACAGCGGACCAGGCATGATTCCAGAGATGGAATCTTTAGGGGATCAGACCGCCTCCTCTGTCCCACAGAGCGGCTGGTGGTTGGAACTGCCAACCTCACAGCACCCCAGTGCCTAGCCCACAGTGACACTCAGGCTCCATCACCAGGGTTCTCTCCTTGCCACCGAGTAAATTCTGACTCACAGTGACCCTCCCTGTAGGGCACAGTCGAAGTGCCCTTGAGGGTTTCCGAGACCGTAACACTTTATGGGAGTAGAAAGCCAATTCTGCTGACCTCGTGTGAAGCAGCCCAGGTGTAACCCAGGACACTACGGGGCCTCCCCTGGGATGCTATTGATTAGAGTGGAGGAGGTGAGGACAAAGCCCTATGGCTGAACGCACAGAGGAGGCAGGGTGGGAAGAAGGCCGAGCCAGCAGGCCTTCCTGGAGAGAGGGGCGCAGGCACAGGGATGGCAGAGACTGAGGGTCAGCCTGGGAGCTGAGGGATCACTGCCTGCCAGCCAGCCACACTGGCCCAAGGCATGAAGTTCAGCCCCAGCTATGGGGGAGGACTTGGACAGGACCTTCAGCGCCCACTCAGTGCCTTGGAAGGTTCTAGAGGGCATGTTAAAACATACGATAACTGTTCTCGTGAAACGTACATCCTAGTACAGTGAGACATCACTAAGCACACACACACACACACACACACACACACACACACGGAAGATCATCAGGGATCTCGAGCCACACTGGGCGGGAACTCCATAAGATGAAGTGATGGAGACCAGAGAGCCCTGCTGGGCTACTAACTTACAAGGTGGTGGTTTGAAACGCCCTGGTGGCCTGGTTCCAAAAAGATGCCAACCTAAGGAATGCTGTGGGTCAGTTCTGCCCGGTGCTACGAGTCTTGTCGACCCGATGGCTCGTGCCTACCAGGAGTCAGGGACAGCCTCTTGAAGGAGGTAGAGGAACTGAGACCCCCACGACAAGAAGGAACGTATTCTGAGGAGAGCCGGGCAAAGAATGAATGTCGAAGAAAGCTGTGCATGCAAAGGCCCTGAGGCTGGAAGGAACAAGCTCTCTGGGTGGATAGAAGAGAATGGGGGCTGGGAGACCTTCCTGGCCTCCCACTTGCAGCCCCCAGGCCCTGGAGGGACTGTCCCTTCCAACTGCCCCTTCTGTTATGCACTGCTTGTACCACTTGCCTCTGGCTGGCAGTGATTCCTGGGGACAGGGCTATTTTTAGACATAGCTCTCCTCTCCATGGGGCTAGGACATACCGTGTCTTTTTAAGATGATCAATATGGAATGGGTGCTATTTATAGAGCCCCCTCTTCAATTCCTGAGGTCTGGGACCCCCAAATGAGTGAGGGAGCCCAGGTCTAGGCCAGGGTGGGTGCCAGGGGCCCCCACCACTAGCACTTCCCTGGGACCCATCTGACTCATGGTCCTTTGAAACTTGTGTCACCTCTGTTGCCCTAGGGGCCCAGATGCCACCAGGCTTTGTCCAACTTCTTTTCCCAAAGGGACACCAGGTGTGTCCCCAAGCCTAACAGAAAACGTATTCGGGGCTGCTCAAGCCAGAGTCCAAGGGGACAGTTGGTCACCCTGTCTTATCCATCCCTCTTCTTGTTTGCTGTTCTGGAGCAGCTGAAAGGGAGCCAAGGACCCTCAGGGCCACACAGCTCCAGCCCAGGGGCCTGCAGGAGACCTACCCAGGCCCAGGAGCATGCATGGTTGGAGTTGGGGGCTCCTGTAAGCCAGAGCAGCCAGCAGGGCCTGCCTGGAAGTGATGGTGTTAGAACCGAGCCATGACAGATGCCAAGAACTCAGAGCCATCAAAGGGATCAGACCAGATGTCGGGCCTGTGGCTGGAAGACAGCGGACCTGCTAGAGGCTTGAGTTCCCTCTCATCCTCTCCACATCTGTGGCATCTGACTGAGTCTCCCCGGGACACAATGGAAAAGTCTCATCCCCTGAGGGTGTTAGCTGAGTGAAAGGCCAGACCCCCTTGGGCTGGGGAAGGTCCCTACCAACTGCAAGAGTCTCCCTGTAGGCTCCTGGTCACACATCTTCTTGGCCCCGCCTGGCCTTGCCCAGGGGACACCCCCCACCCCTCCAGCCGTCTGGGAATGGATTTTGAGCAGTAGAAAGGCTGGCATCAAAGCCACAGCCTTATTGATCATCCGAGAGGAGCAAAGTGGTCCAGACCAGCCCCTTTCAGCCAAGGTGCCACCTTACCCCACCCCCAGACTGCTCTGCCTCAGAGCCCCCACCCAGGGAGATAAGCATCAGCTGCAGACCCCCTTCCCTGCTGAGCCCGGGCCCCACCCAGGGGATACACAGCCAGGGCCGGGGTGCAGGGAGGCCTAGGGACAGAGCCCAGACTGGAGAGAGGAAGAAAGGGCAGGGGCCCGGCCTCCAGGCTGGGTCAGGTGCAGAACAGGCTGCCGAACAGGCTGCCGGTTTTCTGAAGTGACCAACCGAGGAGTTGCCAAACCGCAGCACACACACACACACACACACACACACACACACACTGGAAACCTGGGAAAACCCCCACTTGCTGGCCCAGCCTGGGCACCTGTTAGATGGATGAACACTGAGCTTCCCTTCCGGGAACAGCTCCCTCAGGGTCCCTTTGTGCTGCCCCCCCCCACCCCCACACGCACATACACACACACACACACACACACACAAAACTAGGTAGTTGAATGCCCAGTCCTTCCAGCTCTCTCACCTGTTGTGATTGGATGAAAGGTTTGCCCCCCCTCCCCCTCCCACCTGCCCCATGGGCAACCTGTGTCTGCAAAGCCAGGGCACAGGCACCTTGGGTCACACTGGGTAGCAGACGGAAACGGTCGTCTGAGTAACAGAAGCGAGCCCGAAGCGGCTGTGTCCGCTTCCCTCCGTGGGGAGTTCTTCTGCCAGCAGCTCTGCCAGGAGATGGGGAAGGGGCAGTGGAAGCCCCTTGGGTCTGCATGCCTGTATGCATTGGTCCAGCGCTGTCGCTCTCAGGGGACTCCTGAACTCTGCACCTTGGGCTGCGTGTCAGTCATACCTCCATGTCCAAGAGTCCTGCTGGGGAGGGGGAGGCACGTCTGACCAGGCTGTGTCAGGGTCAAGTGGTGGAGAGTGGAAGTGTGGCCTCTTGCCCCCTGGCGGCTATGCAGGTAGGCCACACCAGTTTCTCTGGGAACCTATCCGTCTCCCTCCGTGCACACAGTAGGTGCCCCATACATGCCTCGGTTGCCATGACACCCATGGCACAGTTCCTCAACAAGCCTCTTTCATTTTTTAGCCCAAGAAAAATGAGTTGAAAGAAACAGGGCCAGGGAGAACCCCCACATACTGAATGCTGCCGTGGGCCTCAGGGGCACCTTTCTAGCCAGGTGCCCTGTGGGGGCATAAGCAGTCCTGAGTCTGAGCACACCCCACCCCCAGGCCCCAGGCGACTGGACCAGTTCTTCAAATGATGACCACTCATGCATGGGCCCTGTCAAGATGGACAAAGAAGACCTAGGTTTTGGGGGTGGGGTGGGGGCAGGGGATGCTCTGCAGTTTGTGGGGACCTCCGGAGTGCATGGGGAGTTTAAAATTCCCTGGGATTGGCAAGGACCCTGCCATTACAGGGACTTAAGGGGAAACTTCCAGGCCCCCATCATTACAGTAAGGAAAGGGGAACCCCTTTGGGGGAACAGGGTAGCCCTCTCCCATCTCAGCTCTCCCCACAGCTCCAGGGGAGTGGGGGCCAGTCTCAGGGACCCCAGTGTCATCCTTGCCTCCGGAACTTCAACACGGTGAGGGTGAGCGGGTGGGGTTTTCCTGACAATAGAATTAGCCTGGCTTCAGCCTGTCGGCATCGGAATAAATGAAATGCTAATAGATGTAAATGAGGGCATCCCCGGGTTCGGTGGTGGGAGGGATCTGTAGGACTTCTCTAGCTGGCTGTGATCAAGCAGGGAGAGGAATGCCCTTCAGGCAGGCAGTCCCCTTCCTCAGGACCGCTCCAGACAGGACAGGGTTAACGCCTGGGCAACCCTCAAAGGAATGGAGCCAGCAGGGAGCCAGTTAGCTGAGGCCCAGAGAGCCTGCACACACGTGCTTGTGCCAGTGTGCCTTTGATCTGGGAGCAAGGACCTGACTACCCGGTCTGCAGCCCCAGCTGCCACCCATGCTGAGCCTTTGTTCAGGGGTCCTTGCCCCAGAGAGCCCAGACTGTGCAGATAATTGCCTGGGGGGGGAGGCAAGGCCTGAAACAGGTTGTACCCTCCCCCCTTGTACCATCCCTCCACCACCCACAGCCACTGCCCCAACCCACCTCCCTCACTGTCCCTGGGACTCAGATCCCCACTTTTCAGAGGCTAGCCTATGAGACCCAGCCCAAAGCCAGGGGTGTCCTGTAAAGGCCTGGGGACTGGGGACTGGAATCCTATGGCTAGGCTGTCTAACAACCAGATAGCTCACAAGCCACAAAATGCAAGTCACTTAGGTAATGAAAGTGTTTCTAGGAGCTACCTTTGTAAAGTGTAAAAAGCAACAGATAGAATTCATTTTAATATCATTTATGTGATCGCATTTTTAGCATGCAGTGATTTAAAGATGATTAATGAAATTGTTTGTATTCTTCGTTGTACTACTCTCTGCAAAACCAAACCACACCCCTTACCCTTGAGTTTATTCCAACTCACAGCAAACCCCCCTAGCACAGACAAATGGCCCATGGCTTTCTGAGAGGGCGGGTTGACTTGAGAAACAAATCCAGGGACACTCATATATGTGTAAGAGAGAGCTTTATATCAAGAAGTGGTTATATATCGAGCAAACATCCCAGCCTAGTCCAGATCAAGCCCATAAGTCTGATACTAATCCATAAGTCCCTCTTCAGAGGGGAGCAGCCACTTGCAATGATGCCAAATACAGGAAGATCACAGGTCCGTGGGTGCAGTCTTGTGGATCCAATGCGGTGGGCGCATCTCAGGGCTCCCAGAAACTGGGGATCACTAGGGGGAAAGTGAAGGCAGAGAGAGGAGGGAGGTTCCCAGGGCCCTCCTGCAAAGGCCACGCCCACAAGGAGTTGCCACCAGGCCTGATTGACAGGCTCAGCTCCACCTCTACACTTTGATGTATCAAGTGGACATGAAATTCTGTAACTACCACAGTCATCTTTAGGGATGTGGCCTGCTGCATCTTTCTTCCATGGGGTGGCTGGCCTTTCAGTTCACAGCCCAGAGCCTCACCATTGTGCCGCAGGAACACCTTAAGCCTCCACTGAACGTGGTCTAAAGCCAAAAGCCAAAACCACACTTGTTGCCATTCAGTTGATTCCAACCGCATGGCTTCCTGGGTGATGGAGGGGAGGGGCCGCCTGGGATCTTCATGTCTGTAGTCTTTACAGGCAAGAGGCTGCAGGAGCATCGGTAGCTACATTTTGTCCTAACCCTTAGGGCAGTGAGAGAAAGATGAGGCTTTCTGTTTCCGTCAAGATTAAAAGGCTCAGAGATCCACAGGAGCAATTCTCCTTTGTCCTCCGGGGTTGCTATGAGATGGATTTGGACACTAGTGACTTAAGGGCTCCATAGCCATGTGTGGTGAGTGGCTACTGAATTGGATGTGACAGGCTTAAGAGAGAAGAACTGCTGGGGGGTGGGGGCAGGGCTTACAGCCTGGCAAACTGCTGATGGCTTGGGCACAGGCAGAGACTGGCCAGGGCTTCTGAGAGCTTTGGGCCACACGGGCACAGGCCCACCCTTCCAGCAGGGCAGCACTGGATGGAGGACCAGCCTCAGGGCTGACCAAGGCCAACTCTTGCCTTTCAAATGGGGAATACTGACAAGCTCAGTTGGGGGGTTGGGGAAGACTGACCGCAAATAAGCCAAGCCTCTTCTTCCAGCTTCTGTGCCCACAAAGGTGGGATGCCACCTCCATAGCTTTAGGCGCACGGCTGCTGGCATCATGCAGATTGACGCTTCCTCCCGAATTCCTGGTCGACCCAGCATTCCCATCTGTTAAATGGGATCACTTTCACAGGTGATCTTGAGGGAGACGCAAGGGCTGACCCACAGCCACCTTCAGCCCAGAGCCAGCCTCTGGATGAGCGCCTGGTCCTGCAGGAATTCCCTGCTGTCCAGTGGCCACCACAAGGTTAGTGAGGACACTGAGGTCCAGGTCCAGGTCAATCTGTCTCTCATTCATTCGATAGTCCACTCTGCAGGCCCTCTGGGCCCCTCGGCTGTGCCAGGGCTGTTTTGGGACCCCAAGGCACCAACCCGAGAGAGGTAGACTGACAGGCAGTGGGAGAGTCCGCCCTGGGATGAAGCAGGTACGGAGTGGACGGGGACTTGGGACTGGGAAAATCCAGCCATGCCAGGCAGGCAGGCATGGTCAGGGAAGGGCCTTCTGCACTGGATCTCTTGGGCGAATAATCATGATGCGATGATAGGGGCCTTCTCGGGGACACAAGCTTTTTATGTGCCAGACACTGTACTCGTTCATAGTAATTTGTTTCTGCTCAGCAGCCTTGTGAAATTGGTGTGGTTTCCCCACTTTACTGGGGAAACTGAGGTAGAACAATACTCATGAACTTGCCCAAGGTCTCCCCCCACCCCACCCCCATCATCACCTGATGCTGCCATCTCCCCAAGATGATGGAGGAGAGGACTCTGTGCACTTTGGGTGCCCATCATTCGGTCAATTAGCATAGCCCAACTCTGAGTGAACTTGTCAACTAGTCTCAGGAATAAAAGAGGGTGCTGGGAAAGAAGATAAAAAAAATAAAGGTCTAAATACAGGCATGTTTTTTTGTAAATATATTTATATATAATGGTAAAGAAATAGATTTGTGTACATATATTTACTTGTTAAGTGTTAAGGCAGCAGGCGGACATTGGGTCTCTACTCAAGTACTCCCTCAATGCAAGAACACGTTATTCTAATAACCTAGCACTCTGTGATGCTTACCTTCCCTGACACGATAGCTGAAGACAAAATGGGTGCATAAGCAAATGTAGTAAAGAAAGCTGAGGGTGCCCGGCTATCAAAAGATATAGTGTCTGGGGTCTTACAGGCTTGAGGATAAATAAGCGGCCTTCTAGCTGAGAAGCAACAAAGTCCACATGGAAGATGCACACCAGCCTATGTGATCACGAGGTGTCGGATGGGCTCAGGTATGAGGCATCAAAGACCAGAACAAAAAATCATACTGATGTGAATGAGGGGGAGTGTGGAGTCGAGACTCAAAGCCCATCTGTAGACAATTGGACATCCCCTTACAGAAGGGTCACAAGGCCAGTGGTGTGAGTGGCAAAACAGGGAGGGTAAAGGGAGAATGGGTAGGAAAGAGGGAACCGATTACATGGAACTGTGTGTGACCTTCTCCCTGGGGGACAGACAACTGAAAAGTGGGTGAAGGGAGATGTCGGACAGGGCAAGATATGACAAAATACCCATTTATAAACTATCAAGGGCTGATGAGGGAGGGGGGAGCGGGGAGGGAGGGGAAAAATGAGGACCTAATGTCGGGGGTTTAAGTGGAGAGAAAATGTTTTGAGAAACGATGTACAAATGCGCTTTACACAATTGATGTGTGTATGGATTGGGATAACAGTTGTATGAGCCCCTAATAAAATGTTAAAAAAAAAAAAAAAACAGAAGGGTCACAAGGAAGAGACGAGCCAGTCAAGGTGCAGTATAGCACCAATGAAACACAGAACTTTCCTCTAGTTCTTTAATGGTTCCCCACCACCCACTATCATGACCCCAATTCTGCCTTACAAATTTCTAAAGTATCAAGTGTTCATGAGGGAGGGAGGAAAAAATGAGCTGATACCAAGGGCTCCAGCAGAAAGAAAATGTTTTGAAAATGATGATGGCAACAGATGTACAAATGTGCTCGACACAGCGGACGTAGGTAAGGATTGTGATAAGAGCTGTAAGAACCCCCAATAAAATGATTTTTAAAAGTCTGAATAAGAAGGGTTTCAGACCCAAGGCTCTCCAGAATGAGAGACCCTTAGCTCTTATCTGTCTGCCTCTGGGCTCTGTGGATAGAACCCCTGGCTAGGGCCAACAGACAATCTGTTCAACTGCTGATGGAAAGGCCTAAGGGTCAAGCTTACCCCCAGCACCTCAGAAGAAAGGCCTGGCAATCCAATGGGGACCATGTGGAACATGGTGGCACGCAGGCATTCCCCAGGGGTGGGATTTGACTCACCTGCTAGAAGTGTGGGCTTTCCCGTGGTCTGTGTCCCAGTCTCCGGTGGCATCTGCCTGGCGTGGCCTCGGGGACCTGGTGCTCCTGTAAACTGGGCCCAGCTCAGAGCTGCTGGTGCCCACACCCCACCACGAGGAAGTGAGCCCGTGCTACGGGACTGAGGGGCAGGGAAGGAGGACGGCGTCGCGGGAGCTGGGTGAAAGGGGTACCTGGATGGTGGTTGCCAAACTGCAAGGTGAGGGAGTGGGCAGAGGTGAGGAAGCCTGGGAACCACTTCCACTGAGCAGAGCGTGTTGCCTGCATTAACATGCAAAGAAGCATCTTTGCATGTCGTGTTTCAGAGGCTCCGATTCCAAGGCGACCAATTGCCAAACGTGACTCAGGACCCGGAAATGTGTCTGCCTCAGGCTCAGGGCAGGGGGGGCAGGGGAACGGTGACCAGACAGGAAGGGGAGTGGGCTGGGAAGGTTCTCTCTTGGCCCCCAGAGACACTAACACCCTGGTGTGTTTCCCAGGTGCAAACCTTTCAGTGCTACCACTAGGGATGGGCTGAACACAGCTGGACCACCTGGCCACCTGGAGTCACTCCTTCCCACAACAATACTACCTGTTCAAGCACTGCAGCCAGCATTTATTGAGCACCAGCTGTGTACCAGCTGGAGGTGCGAACCATCAGGATTCTCCCAGGATGCATGTGTCCTAATGTGAATCCCCGAGTTTACAGTCCAGTGGGCCAGTGAATGGGGGGTTGGGGAGCATGCCTGCCCCTAAGGAAGGACTTTCAGGCTGTGGGGAGACCCACAGGCTGTCAGAGCCCAGCCAGGGCAGGAAGGAGTTGGGTTGCAGACAGCTTCACTGAGCAGGGGAGGGAGGTCAGTGCTCTCTGGGGCAGTCGGGGAGGGTGCCCTGGGGAAGGTGGGCGTGGTGAGGATAACGTGAGATGACCACCCTCACTGGTCCAAGCCAGGCCAGGGACAGTGGTTGTGACTGTTGGCGCATGTGTGGGAAGCAGGGATGGGGCAGTGGGGAGCCTAGGAGCCCCACATGGTGCTAGCAGGGTGGGGCCACCTATCTCAGGGCAATGGTGCTGGGCAGTCACCAGGACAGAGTGGGGGGGTGGGGGGGTGTTTGCATTGCAGGGACTGAGGCTGCTGTCCAGAGAAATTGTGTCAGGAAGGTCAGTTAGTACTGTAAATAGTAAAGAGTCACCATTGCCCCCGTGAACACAGGATCCCAAGGGACTTGAAGAGAGATGGGTTAAGTACCTGAGACTGATGAACTCGGGGTGACCTGGGGCTTGGAGGCCCAGAGCTTGGGTGAACCTGACAGGACGGACAGCGGCGAGTGGCCCACCAAGAGAGGTCAGCTAGGAGAAGCTGTCCTGCAGGAGCGGGCAGTCACCAAGTGCTGGCCTCTCAAGGGAGAGTCGTGGTGGCCCTAGAGTGCAGTCAGGTCCTGCCTCCCGGGCACATTGGAGCTGTGTGGACTGACCGCTTGCTAGGGGCTTCTTTCCTCCCTGGCCTTCCACTGCCAGAGCTGAGTGTCCCCCTGACAAGCCCAGGACCCGGCCTCCTGGGCCTCAGGGGTATGGCTGGGCTTAGCACATGCCTGTGCCCTGCCCTCCCTGGCATCCCAGGAAACCTGCAGCCGGGTCTCAATCAGGCTCTGCCACAGCAGGGTGTGGGCCCTGCACCCACCGCCACTGTTGAAGAAAGGGCAGAGCCCAAGCCAGGTGTGCAGGCAGCAGGGGGACAAGGGAGAACACGAAGCTGCCCAGCCAGCTGGAGCCGCCTGCGGGGGCCCAGAGACAAAGGCCACTCAAGCTGGGTTTACATTGGAACCTGAGGCTGCCTGGCCCCACGGGAGCAGGGCCTTCATCTGGATTCAGATTTCAAGCAGCACCCCTGGGTGGCCCACACCCCTTCCAAGCTGACAAAGGTGCCGAGGCCTGAGGGTGTGTGAGCTCAGAGTCCTTTCCTAGGACCCAGGGCCCAGGAGAAGGAGGCTGGGTGGACGGGGTGAGAAGGGCGTGGTACTGCGCAGACACCTGCCCTCTGGTCTCAGTCAGGCTCCCTCGTCCCACCCTCCCCTGGGCCTGACCCCTTGAGGTGGTTCTGCCTCTCCCACTGGGTTGCAGCAGGACTGTGTTAGTCCTGGTAGACTAGAGAAACAAATTCATAGACATTCATATGTGCGTAAGAAAGAGATTTATATCAAAGAGTAATTGTACATTAAGAAAACATCCCAGCCCAGTCCAGATCAATTCCATAAGTCCGATATTAGCTCACATGTCCGATACCAGTCTATAATTTCCTCTTCAGACCCACACAACACATGCAATGACACCAAATGCAGGAAGACCACAGGCCAGGAGTGGAAAGTCTTGTAGATACAGTGACGGTAGAAGCATCTCAGTGCTGACGTGGGTCTCCATGTGGCTCCTCCAGCTCCAGGGCTCTGGTTCCATCAGGGGTCTCTAGGTGGCTTGTCGGCAGGAAGACAAGCAGAGTGATTCTCCCGCCCCCAGGGAGGAATCCAGGAGTTCCCAGAATCCTCAGGAGAAGGCCATGCCCACACGGAGGCCTCATTGGCTATGACCTGATTGACAGGCTAGACTCCACCCCTTTGCAAGTTGACAGGAGATGATGTAAGTGCCACAAAGTCTCAGAGTGGTGAGCAGGATGGGGTCCCGAGGCCAGTCTGTCTCCTGGGACAACTGTTAGTGCTGCACCCATCCCTGCCCAGAAATGACCCAGACAACCTGGGTGAGATACAACAGGGCACCGGCCAAGCCCAAAGCTGAGACCTACACCTGTGACATGAAAAGCAATGTCAGACTTCCCACAAAAGAACTGGTCGGGGGGGAGTGCTCACTTCACCCCTCCCTCCCTTGTTTTGCAGAGGAGAACACTGGTGTTGAGGAAGGGACAGACTTATTCATTGTCCCCAGGCAAGCACCTGTGTGGGGACCAAGCTCAGTAACCTTCTACTCTGACAGCCAAAGCCCACCCCAGAAACACACTCCCCACAACAAAAATAAAATGTGGAGGATTAAAAGGGAAACCAGTTATGTTGAAATACAGCTACCAGTGCTTAGAAATGAATTTTGGATAGAGTTCTATAAGTGCTTCTTTAATCCATATACTTAATAAAAGCTAACCGTGGGTCTAAGGACTGTCATGGGTGGTGTAGGGGGTTACCCGTTGGGTTCTTAGCTGCAAGGTCTGCAGCTCAGAACCACCCAACCACTCCACAGGAGCAAGATGAGGCTCTCGGCAAGTTACAGTCCCAGAAACCCACAGGGGCAGTTCTACCCTGTCCTATGGGGAACTGTGTGTGTCAGAATAGGCTCCACAGTTGTGAGTTTAGCCCAGAGTGAGCCATGAAGGAGTTTTGACATATACTATGATTTTGAGAAAGTCATGAGAAACAGGGATAATATTTCAAAAATACTTGTAACATCCATCAAGGAATATGGAGGTACTTGCCATTTCTTTTGGTCCCGGGGATTGCTAATACCTCAGGTGTATTGTCTCCTCGCGTGTCCATGATTGAAGGAAATTCTGGGTTTCAGTTAGAAATTAATGAGAACGAGATGTAATTTTTCCCCTGGGATCTCTCTCCATCCCTACAAGGGGCCTGTTAAGAGTCCCTGAAATGCATAGAGGCGAAACTAACCTCTACCGACAGCAGTCCCGTGAAGCCCTGGGTGAGAGAGGAAAGGGGGATTAGTAACCGGAGGGGACCCCTAGACCCAGTGACTACCCAGTGCTCTCAAATCGACTCCGCCTCCAGGCAGCCCGTGTGTGTCAACGTGGACGTGTGCTCCCTCAAATTGGTGGTGGATTTTTCAAAAGGAGGTCAGCAGGCCTTTCTTCCTTCACGTGCCCCTGAGGGGGCCCAAGGCTCACCTTTCTGTTAGCAGCCAAGTGCGTGAACCCAGGGAGGCCTCAGAACAACCTGTTCCTGACCTGGGTACTGGTTCAGGTTGAGACAATCCGCCTCACCTAGACACTCAGAATACGGGGCCTTAACCTGCATAATGAATTGACCTGTGTGTGTGTGTGTGTGTGTGTGTGTGTGTGAGAGAGAGAGAGAGAGAGATTTGAGTAAAAGTTCACAGAGATACTGGTTCTACACGATTTTTTTCCCAAAAGGACAGTTTGACTACATCAGAGGCATAAAAGTCCACACAAGGGTGAACACACACAGAAACGCACTGCCGGGGTGTCGCAGCGAGCCCGGCAGGTCCCTGAGTGTACCGGTAGCCACAGAGCCCTGTAGCCCTGCCAGCCTAGGCCCACAGATGGATACGGTGAGATGGGTGCACTGTTTTTAGGAGACAATCCCAAGTAAGAGGAGGCTTCCTGATTGGCAGACCCAGTCCTTGCTCGTGGGGGAGAGGGTGGCCCTGTCATCCTGGCTTTTTAAAATGTTTCTTTTTTTTAAAATAAAACGAATAGTGACTTTATTGCTTTTGTAAAAAATAAAATAAAAGACCGCAAACTCACCGTAAGGAATTCCAAGTGAGGCAGAGAAAGTTCGAAGCAACCCAGGCTTCTGCCAGCTAGGAAGGGGAAGCTAACCACTGAGGGACGCTGGGTAACGGATGCCTCTCTCTGTTCCCTCTGGGAGGGAGGCAGCCAGGAAAGTGCTTTGGGAGCAGGAATCCACTCCTTCGCCTGCTCTTCTCCACAAAGATGCTCCTCTCTGACTTGGCTTGAAGGAAACCGAGGAAAGATGCTGACGATGGCAGTGGCATGTAGGGAAGTGCTGGTCTTGGGACCTCCCTGGCCCACAGCCCGCACAGGTCCCAGACTACTCCCCGCCCCCGCCCCCACCTTCAGGGACCAAAGGTACCTCTGAGGCCTGGCTGTGTTGTTTGCTCGTTGTTTACCTGTCGCTTGGCCAGGTGCCGACTGCAGGGCACTCCACAGTGCTCCGAACTCTTGCGGGGTTGTGCGTGGGGTGGGGGTGGGGTGGCACCAGCACCCCACCGGGGTCATGGTGACATGTGTCTCAGGACGGAGGTCAAGACAAGGCCGGCCCTCGGCTGGTGCAGAGAGACTGTCCTGCCTGGCACAGAGCTCCAACAGGTGTCCAGCCTGCCTTCTTGAGCTGGTGCCCGGACGTTCCCGGTTTGATGTGGTCATTCGTGGCGTCAGCTCCCGGCTGGTGTCACAGGCACTGCCTGTTGGAGCCACATCCGGTGCTGGAGGGACA
>NW_022108124.1:12752814-12758460 GCF_000313985.2 Echinops telfairi | reverse complement strand
GCGGAGGGGGGCACATTCTTCTGCCTTAGTGTCACAGGCGTGCATGTTCACACCAGGCCCTGCTCGTTGGAGGCCAGCAAGGCCACACTCCCCCAGTTGGGCATTCTGTCCAGCTTGCTAGCTGCCCATGTGGGGTGACACCACGCCCCACCCATCGGCTGGCTGTCTACTTGTTCAGGCTCAGGGGGTGGGGAGGCAGTTCCCATCTTGGAAGCCAGCTGGGATCAGGGAGGCACCTGGGCATGGGGATGTCTCTGTGATCTGCTGCAGCTGTGTGCCCCGGGGAGTCAACATCTGGAGGGCAGCTCTGACACCGTGAGCCAGCTGTTCCCGAAACACACTCCCCCCTCCACCCCCGGTATTTGTCTGGCTCTCATATGGCAGCCACAGGTGCCTCACCGGCTGCCACTTCCCAATCAGATGTTGACACCTCGTAGGCCCTGAGTGACTTCTGGGCTCCCGCACCCCTGCGGTCGATCGGAATGTCCCCATTACTCAGGCTCCGGCCTGTAAAGAAACCCTGAGCCTCTGACCACCCTCCCTGGGACTCCAAGTTCCTGGGGGAAGGGGTGGGAGGGGAGCCAGCAGCACTCCATACTTTGTGGCACTCTGGCCCCTCCCTAGGCCGTTCCCATCTTTCATTCGCTCAGCCCCATCAGCTCTGCCAGGGGATTGGGATACAAAGGTGTCAGGCCTGTCCCTGCCCTCAGGGCTCTGCCCCAAGGAGAAGACTCCAGGGTGAGTCTTAGGAACAGCATGGAGGGGGCTGCTGACGGTCACTCTTACCCACCTGCATCCGCACATGATTTGGGGGATGTTCGGAAAGGGAGGAGTGGCCTGTCGAGGTCCCCGTGGCGACCCCTGACCCCTCGGTCTTCCAGGTGTGCCAGTGGAGAGGGGAGCGTCCCTCCACCGGTTCCGCACACGCAGCCTCACGCCCGATGCCTGTGTCTCCCGGCCTCCCCGCAGGCAGCGTAAGGAAGGCCAGTGCCCAGAAGCAGGATGAGAAGATGGCACACTTCTTGCTACCCCGGGGCACCAGCAGCTTCCGCAGGCTCACCCCGGAGTCTCTGGCGGCCATCGAGAAGCGCGCAGCGGAGAAGCAGGCCCGCAGCGCGGCCGCTGCACAGGAGAGCCGAGACGGGCTGGCCGAGGAGGACGTGCCCCGGCCCCAGCTGGACCTGCAGGCCTCCAAGAAGCTGCCCGATCTCTACGGCAACCCACCCCGGGAGCTCATCGGGGAGCCCCTGGAGGACCTGGACCCCTTCTATAGCACCCAAAAGGTAATGCTCCCCCTGGTGTGCAGTGGACAAGGAGGGGACCTGGGGGGCAGCTCCCTTGGGGTTTTTGTGGTGGGGGTGTCCTGGGAGGGGTGTCCGCCTTGCCAGCCACTGTAATTTTAGAGTTCTGGGCTCTGAGGTAGGGGTTGTATGGCCTGAGATGGTGCTGTGAAGAAGAGGGAGTCCACTCTCCAATCTGTCCTTCCTGTGGGATGTCGATGGCGTGCTCTGTGGGTACAGCCCCACTCCCCCACCCCCGGGGCACTTCTCCGGGCTCCTGCTGGGTGACCTGGAGTCAGGTTCTGGGTTCTGCCTGGGCTGAGCTTGTGGGGCCCTTCTCCTTGTAGAGGATATGTGTACCCCCATACCCTACCCCTCTGGTGTCAGGGAGAGCTCACTGGGCCTCATCTATGCTAGGGTGGCCCAGGCTGGGCCATAGCAGCCGCTCCCTCCATCCCCCAACCCCACCCAGCGCTTTTGTGGGCCGCACTGACCAAGGAGGCCAGTGGGAATCTGATAGAGGCAGCAGCCACCTGGTGGGGGCGCTGTCCCATGGTGCTTCCTAACTGGTAAGAGAGGAGGGGACTTTTGACTCTTATTGGGGTGAGGATGGGGTCGGGGGTGCTGCCAGAATACATTTGTACCCAGAAGACACATCTTCACCACCTCAGACCCGGTCCTGGCCTCGCCACTCTGGGTCCTTTTCCCCAGCCCTTGTCCCCCCCAGATCCTGGGCACTCAGGGTTCCTGAAGGAATGTGGGCCCCAGGTGGCTCTGTGCACTGCCAGAAGCAGGTGGATTTGAGTTGGGGTGAAGCCTTTCTCCAGCAGACCAAGAGGGGCAGGGGCCTGACAGCAGTTGGTGCCAGGCTGAGGACACACACTCAGGGTTCACCGTTGGAGTCTGGTGTGTGTAAGGGAGGGAGAGCGAGTGTGAGCACAAGCAGGGGTGGATGCTGTACCTGTGCCAGTCAGGGCTGGTGTGTGTGTCACCATGTGTCGGAGACCAAGAGCCTGGGGGTGGGCATGAGCCCCCCAGCGGCCCTGTGTCTGCAGGCACGTGAAGGCATGACTGTGTGGAGGAAAAGCCCTTCACGGGCGTCCACCTGCACTTCCAGCTGGTTCAGATGAGGCCAAGGTCAGGTGTTGGGCCCACAGACCGGGACAGGGAAAGATAACGGGGGTGATTCAGGGTGGGCGGGCTTAGGTCACAGTTAGTTGGGAAGCCTTGGGGTTGGGGTGGTGACGAGTTTGGAGTTGACTGGGATCTGTCATGAGTCACAGGATTAGGCTGGGACTCGGGCTGAGGACTGGATATTTGGGGACTGGTGACAGTTACGCCTGGGCAGAGTGTGGCATGTTGTCTCCTCTGTCCCTTTGCCCCCATCCCCTAGGAATGCTACAACGGTGGAAGGAAGCCTGGCCCCTAAAGGGCTGACCCTCCTTGCTGACCCCTCTGCACTCAGGGCTGCTTTAGGCCTTGGCTCCCGCCTATTATGCACCGTCTAAGCCTGGGGCAAGCAATGTCCACCCTCCTGTCCCCTGCCCCATGTAGGCTCTTCTGGAAGCCTGGGGAGGAGAGCCCCATCTAGAGCTGCTCGTGACCCCACCAGGGGAAGACCATAGGCTGTTTGCTCAAGGCTGGATGGGGCTGTCAGCCAGCCTGGACTCCGGAGACCGAGACTAGGGACATGTCTGCGTGTACCTCGCCCTTACACTTTCTTCCTGACCCAGATCCCCCGGCCCCCAGGGCGTCTGCCAGGGAAGGAGAAGGCAGAAGAGGGTGGAATTTAAAGACCACTTCTGGCCAAGAACTATAATTCTGAAAGTAAAGCAAACCCCAACCTTCAGACCTAGTACGTCAGTCCAGGTGGACTAGAGAAACGATTTCATAGACACTCATGTGTATAAGAAAGAGCTTTATTTACAAGAGCAGTTGAATATTGAGAAAACATTCCAGCCCAGTCCAGATCAAGTCCATAAGTCTGATATTAGCCCATATTTCTGATACCAATCTATAAAGTCCTCTTCAGATTCATGAAACGCATGCAATGACACCGAATGCAGGAAGATCATAGGCAATTGGGTGGGAAGTGTTGTGGATCCAGTGACGTTGTAAGCATCTTAGCCCTGGTACGGGTCTCCAGGTGGCTTTTCCAGCTCCAGAGGTCTGGCTCCATCAGCCTCTCTCCATGTGTCTTCTCCATGGGGATGTCTCCCAGGGAGTGAGCATGTGTCCCGCCTCCAGCGAGCTATTGATCTTAACACCTCCAAATGAGGTCATCAAGCTACGACCTGATTGACAGGCTAGACTCCACTCCTCTACTCTGAATCCTCAAACTGACACCAGATTACGTAACTACCACACCTAGCCTACCCTTACCCCCTCCCTCAATGGATCGAGCAGTGAGGGTCCACTGAGCCCTGTGGCTGCTTCCCTCCCCACAATCCTTCCTTAGGTCATCGCTTCTTCCTCCCCCACACCCTCACAGCCAGGGTCCCAGGACTTCCAGGGTCCAGTAGCTACCCACGAGAACCCCTGCCCACAGTCCCTGGGGCAGACACCCCTCACCTAACCCAGCTCTCTATCTGCAGACCTTCATCGTGTTGAATAAAGGCAAGACCATCTTCCGGTTCAGTGCCACCAACGCCCTGTACGTGCTCAGCCCCTTCCACCCGGTCCGGAGAGCAGCGGTGAAGATTCTGGTACACTCATATCCTTGGGAGTTGACCCCTGTTGGCTGCACCACCCGGACAAACCCCCATGTCAGTGCAGGTCCGAGGGTGGTGGGGTGCCGACGTCCTGCAGGGTCCTCGGGCAAGGAGCGCGGTGGTCACCTGGGAGCTGGTGCTAAATGCAGACTCGCCGGCCTTACCCCAGAAGCCAGCCCTGCCCCTGCATGTTATGAGAGCCTGGGGCTTGTGGTCACATGCATGGTAAGGAGACCCTCTCCTTGCCCTCCGGTGGGAGACGCCCTGTGCTAGAAGCTAGACCGCTGGCTACCCCTGAAGAAAGGAGGCCCCTCCCTGTGTCCCTGGTGTCCCAAATGTCACCCCCACCACACTCGGGCCCCTCTGCCCTGCACCCCTCAGCCGCTTGCAGGGCCCTGGCTGCGGGTCTCCAGGGACCCAGCCAGGAAAAGGCCCTTTCCTGGGAAAGAGGCCTCCCGCTGATTCACTCCTGGGCCTCTTTCGGGGTAGGCGACGCTGGCTCTCCGTTAGGTGTTGACAACGTGTTTGCGGCTCCAGAGTCTCGCAGAGAACTCTAGCCTGGCCGGCATTGGCATTACGTTGTGTAACCCACAACCGGAGAAGGCCTGCCTCAGAGGGCTGTGACAGGTGGGCTGCTGAGTATTCAGGGGCGTGGACCAGTCTTGGGATCCTGGGACACTTTGGACCCCGGGCCAGCCTTTGCCCCCTCCACCTTCCATCTCATGGGGTGGTGGGGCGATGCTTCTGAACTCCAGAGGAAGGGCCCACTGGGACCTCTGGTGGAGGGTGGGGCCTGGTGGTTCAATCAGAGACCCATCACCGGCCGGAATCCAGCGATGCCCGGGTTATCCCTCCTCGGGCTGTGGCAGCAAGGGGACGTGCACCCTGGGTCTGCTTCACTGCCCCTTTCATGGGTGCTGCTGCCCTCATAATGTGTTAGTCGGGGTTGACTAGAGAAACACATCCAGGGACACTCGTGTGTAAGAAAGAACTTTATATGAAAGAGCAGTTGTACATTAAGAAAACATCCCAGCCCAGTCCAGATCAAGTCCATAAATCTGATATTAGCCCACATGTTGATACTAGTTTCTAAGTTCCTCTTTAGACTCATACGGCCACGCAATGATGCTGAATGCAAGAAGATCACAGGCCAGTGGGTGGAAAATCTTATGGATCCAGTGGTAGTGGAAACATCTCAGTGCTGCCGTGGGTCTCCATGTGGCTCCTCCAGCTCCAGGGCTCTGGCTCCATCTGGCTTGTCAGCAGGAAGCCGGGAGGCTTCAGAAAAGTGGCCCCCTAGTGAGCTTAACTCATAAATAAAGGCACACTCACTGCGATTGAGGCGATGCCTACTCACAGGGACCCTGTAGGACAGGGATGAACTGCCCCTGTGGGTTTCCAAGATGGTTACTCTTTATGGGAGTAGAGAGCCTCCTCTTTCTTGGTCAGTGTGCTTGGGGGCTTTGAACTTCTGCTACCCTGGCAGATCACAGCCCAACGCATAACCACTACATCCCCAGGGCTCCTCCATTGAGCTTGGAGGAGCTGTCACTAACAGATACTAACAGGTTAGGAGCTCCTGCAGGCTAGGGAGGGACCCTGCCGACCTCCCTGGATACACAGTGCTCAGTCCTGAGCCCACGGCAGACCTGGGG
>NW_022108124.1:12751203-12752714 GCF_000313985.2 Echinops telfairi | reverse complement strand
GGGGGGAGGGGCAGTGCCTTGTGTTAACAGCATATCAGCGCCAACTACACTCCTTCTTTCCCCTCTTCCAGCTTGCCCCTGGCTTTCTCACTAGGGACAGTCTTACACACAGTCCCACCTCCCTACACTCCCAGCCCCCCGCCATGAGGCTACAGAGGCAGACTCCAGGTTCAGGGGAGAGCTGCTTTGCCCGTGGTGAAATCTGAGATTCTAGGTTTCACTCAGCCATTCTGCCACTGCTCCTGAGCTCCCCGTAGGGGCCAGGCACTGCAGAAGACCCCTGGGAGCCCCGAGCCTGAGCCCGCGTGCCCTTGTCCCCTTGGGGATGTTACAACCCTCTGCAAGCCCCCAAACAGCCTCGCACGACCTCATCGCTCCTGCCAGAATGTGGCCCAAGTCTGGGGAGGAGAAGGGCAAGGCTGGAGGGCAGTAAAGTGGATAGCCTTCTTCTTGCTCCGAGCCACCACGGCTCTGAGCCTCACCTGGAGGGCGGGCCCTCCCAGGAAACATCATCCCGCTCTCACCTAGGGCTCTCACCTGGGGCTTCTCCTCCAGGTATCTAACCAACGGGGCACTGCTTGGCAGCCACAGCAGCCCCCAGGGAGGCAGCCGCAGCTCTCCGGCAAGGCCACAGACTCATCTATGGGCAGGGGAGAGGCCAGAGAGGCAGCTGGGCCAGGAGGCAGTGTGGACGCTGGGGTCCCGAGCCCTGACCAAGGGTCCGCTGAGCTGGGTTGCTGAGTTTGTGAGGCACTGGTTCCACATGGCAGGCCCAGCCCTTCGGACTCTGAGCTGGCCTGTGTCCCCCAGGGCCGCTGCCCCAGGGAAGTGGCCCAGAGCCTGAGGGAGGCCCTGTACCTGCTCCGAGCGGCTGCCTTGACACTCTGCTAGCTGGGAAGGAGAGTACATTGCTGGCCCACAACACTACCATGTAGTGGGCTGAGGGTGGCCCTAAGGGAGAGGAAAGAGCCCCGGTTTGTGGGTTTGGGGAGTAGCCCCTCTGTGCCCTGTCCCGTGCCTTAACTAAATGAGGAACATCAGCCGCAGGAGGCTCTTATTAAAACTGTGGGCTCTGCAGCCCCACCCCACCAACCTGCCAGGCCAGAACCTTCCCTCAGGCAAGGTCCCCAAGGATCCCTGGGCACCCTGCCCTCAGGCAGTAGTTTTCACATGTCAGCCTGTCACACTTGGGTCACCTATGTTGCATGCGGATTCCTAACCCTGGCCAGACCAGGACCTGCCGTGGGAAAACCAGAACCCTGGAAGCTGGGCCTGCAGCTCCTCCTCTCCTCCTCCTCCTCTCCTACCCATCATCCTCATCCCCTCCTCCTCTCCTACCCATCCTCCTCTTCCTCCTCTCCCTCCTCCTCTCCTCCTCTCCTACCCATCCTCCTCTCCCTCCTCCCCTCCTCCTCTCCTCCTTCTGATCTCTACATCCTCCTCGTTGTTGATTTTAATTCCCTACTTGTTTTCCTGTCTAGGCCGATATTTGTTCACTGCTCTCTTCCCCC
>NW_022108124.1:12741209-12751103 GCF_000313985.2 Echinops telfairi | reverse complement strand
TCCTCCTCTCCCTCCTCCTCTCCTCCTCTCCTACCCATCTTCCTCTCCCTCCTCCCCTCCTCCTCTCCTCCTTCTCTCCTACCCATCCTCTTCCCCCTCCTCCTCCGCCCCCCCTCCTTTTTGATTAAGATATAATTTACCTGGGCACTCTGGTGGCTCAGTGATTCAACACTTAGCTGCCAACCAAGAGGTTGGCAGGCCAACCCCACAGTCACTCCATGGGGGTCGGGGCGGGGGTGGGCAGCCCTGTCTGTCTGCTCCCACCAAGAGTCCAGCCTCAGGAAAAGCACCGCTCAGTCCTAGAGGGTCCCCATAAGTCAGATCACACGGATGGTGTGCAGTCGGGGAGCTCTTCCCGCGTGCTCCAGGCTCTCTGACCATCCAAAAGACCAAACGAGAGATGAAAAGAGAACCCCAGCCAGTTGTCCTGGCGCAGACTGGACGGTGACGCATGGCGGCCCTGTCCGTGGGTCTCAGAGTGGAGCTGTGTTCCACCACAGGGTGCTCAGCGGCTGGTTTTCCTCAGATGGATCACCAGGCCTTTCTTCCAACGTACCTTTGAGCGCGCTTGAACCTCCAGCCTGCTGGTTGGAAGCCCAGTCCCAGCTTATTTCCAGCACTCTTCCCCTGTCCACCACCCCTGCTCCCCACCAAAACAACAACAACAGCAACAAACCCAGTAGCAGTCACTCTGCCCTTCTAGTGTGCAGTCGGGTTTCCTGTTGTGAGTTTCAGTTTGTTGCCATGGTCATACCTGTTCAAATACCTCCTAAGTCCCGGAGTATGCAGAGCCCGCCGTGGCATACTCAATGGCAGTGAGTCTGGAAAAAGCAGCAGGGGCCAGAGAACATGTAAAAGGAGCCAGAGACACAGCGCCTGCTCACACGGAGGCTGCCCAGAAGCCAGAGAGAGGAGCCTGTTTCCCTGGGCACGTCCAGGCATTTGTGGGGTGTCATGCCAGCCGGCACGTACAGGCTCCCTCGGTATTGCTTTACTCCCGGCCCCCCTCTCGCCCGCAGCACATCCCTGGAAAGCTGCCGAGAAAGTAGATATGGGCATGTGGAATCGTTTCTCCTATGTGTCCCTGTTGTCGTCTTGCAGAATGTGTCCCTGTGGGGATTAAAGAAAAGAAACCAGCTGACCCTCCAGACACCGCTGCGGTCGTATTCACAGGCCTCCTGTGCACACAGAGGATGCCGTGCCTTCTCAGGGGCACAGGGTCTGTTCACAGAACCCTCCCACGCATCTCCTCCACATCCATTGGGCAAGCCAACCATGTGGCTTGGAGTTGTTGAGTTTGGAGGCGGGTTTTGCTTTGTTTTTTTAACTCGTTTGATGGCACAGAGAGATGAAACCACCCCCTACGGTTCATTTTCCTCTTTGGGGGTCTTAACCCTCTCGGGGCAGAACAAGCCAAGCTTCAGGCTTTTCCCCACAACCCGTCCAAGTGGACCTGGCTGGCATTTTACTTGTGGTCCCTTTAGGAACAGTGGGAATTAGGGGACCATGACAGGGCAGGATTGAAGAGGGAGTGTTGGCCTGTGCCTTTGTCTACACAGGACACCAGCTTGGTCTTCAGTCTGAAATGACCAGCCTGTGCAAGCAGGTGTCCCCTGGCCGGGAGACCAGGCACCTCATCTGGTAAGGCTGTAGGCGGGGCTTCTCCAGGGAGTCCTGAGGCCACACACTCACAGAAACTGGGACTCGGTCTAGCTAGGAAGAGAGGATCCACGCACACACACACACACAGGTATGACTGGGGTTGGTGAAGAGCTATCTCTAAGGCCAGAGGGTGCAGGAAAGGGCCCTGAGAGAGATGGGCGGGGGCTGCATCCCACCCTCAGCCAGTGCCCAGGCGGGCCACCCCGTCACCGCCCACCAGGGGACACGGGCTGCGCCCCACAGGACGCAGTGGGCTGCCTGCCTCTTCCCGGGCTTGATGTAGGACTGTGCGTTCCCCTCTGCCACATTCTCCAGTCCAAGGTAGCTCGTCCTCACCACTGCTTTCTGTCCCGGCGTGGGCGCTGTGAGCAGCCTGGCCACAGCTGAAAGGGGCTGGACCTGTGTCCGTGCAAGCAGTGAGCCCCCTACAGCTCAGCCCACCCTGCTTTGGAGGGCTGAACCAGCCATCTCAGGGCCTCTTCCAGAAGCTTCCTACCCAGCGTGGCCAAAGGCACCTATGGTTTCTGATGGCATCCCACTTCAGAGTCCTGCTGGGCTATGTGTGACCCTGGGCCTCCCCAATGACAGACAGTCTCCTCCCTCCTCCTGTGGGGCAGTCTCGTGGCTCGGTGGGTTAGGTCTTGGGCTGCTAAGGTCGGTGCTTCAAACTCACCCACTGGGAGAAAGAAGAGGCTGCCAGCTCCCATAAAGATGCACCGTCTCATAAACCCAGTCTCAGGCTGCTTGCTGTGGGCCGGAATCCAGTCAGTGGCAATGGGGGTGCTTTGAGTGAGGAGTATCGCCTTGAAAGGTCCCTGGGGAGCTTCAATGGTTTGTACTCCTGAGTCGGAGTCAACTGGGTGGCTGCGTTTGTTGTTGTCAATGTTGTTGTTGTTGTTGTTGTTTGAGATTCACAAAAGAGTAGGTGGTTTGAATCCACCCAGAGGAACTGTGGAGGAAAGGCCTGGCGTTCTGCTTCCACAGGTTCACAGCCATTGAAATGCTGGGTGACACAGGGTCGCCATGAGTCAGTGACTGCTCTGTGCTGGTTACCTCGCTGGCTTTTCATGCCTGCCCTGCAGGTGGCAGGGGCCAGGCATTGGATAGCGTTCCCATTGAAAGCTCTGAAGAAATGGGGCTTCTCCAGGTGAGGGGGCACCAGGTGACCTCTGATGCCCAGGTGCAGAGTTGGTGCCGAGGAGGCTTCAGACGGAGACCTGAAGCGCAGCCCCCAGAGGTCCAGGCTGGACTCTGCCCTTCCCCATCTGTGTGTGTGTTTCTCATCGCGGCTTTGTCCTGGCTGGGAACTGAGTGGCCGCAAGCAAGACTGGTTCTGTTAGGGTCACAGGGGCCAAAACCAAAGCATTAATGGGCAGGGGCCCCTCCCTTTCTGGAAGCTCGGGGTGGGGGGATCTCTGGTCTTTCCTTTCCCAGGCCCGCATGCCTTGGCTTGTGGTCCCCTCCCATCTTCAAAGCCCATGAGGGCCTACCTGCCACTCACACTCCTGACCCTGCTTCTCTGCAGAAGGACCCCTGTGACTTTGTCGGGCCCACTTGGCTCATCTAGGGCCGGGGTCGGCAAACATCTCAGGCGGAGAGCCAGTCCTGCCCCTTGCAACGGTTTAAACATCATCCGAGAGCCCGCATAGATTTGTACAAATGTATGAAATCACATCCCCACTATCTGAATCGTATCCTATAAGTGAGACGATGATGGCTTTTGTTTGCATGTTCGTCTCGACTTCAGGACTGCCCTCGTGTCCGTACCCAACGGGCTGCCGAGGACTGGCGAACCACAGTTTGCCGACCTCTGATTTAGAGTCACGCCCCATTTCAAGTTCTCCAGCCACGTCTGCAAAGCCCCCCTTCTGGTACACGCTGGCACGTTCCTAGGCTCCTAGCTGTTCCTCTGCTTTAACTCTGCTCCCTGGGCCTTGAGCTCTCTGTCCGCCTCCTCATCCATAAAGGGAGCCCTTCCACCCCACCCCTCCCCCCAGGGTTGTTGGAGGAATCCCATGAGCTCCCTGGGGTGCAGGGGATGGAACCTGGCGAGGGCTTTCAGAACATGCGTTTTTAGCATCCTTCCATTATTTCAGAAATCACCTGGGTTCCTCACTGCCAGTGGGTCTGTGGGGATGGGTCAGGCTGGTTGAGGGACTGTCACCTGTCCAGTGAGGAACACCTTGAGGGGGAGTCTGGGCCTGGGGACGTGTGTCTAAGGAGAGGGGGTGGTGCTAACCCGGGGCTATGAAGAATCCTGATGGTGGAGGGGTGGGTGGACTGAGAGACACCCCCCCTGTGGCCAGGGAGAACTCGGGCTTCTGGGGCCACTGGCATTTGAGCTGTGTCCCATGTTGGTCATGGAGGCTTCCCCCAACCTGATGCCCTGTCGTCTGTGTCAGGTGAGAAGTTGAGGGTTAACTGCAGCCGAGTTCCTAGTGAGGAGACGTGGGGGCAGGTTGGAGGGTCTGGTCAGAGCCCTTTGTGACGTCGCCCCCTGGACCGTGCGTCCAGAGCGACGCAGCCTCTCGCCTCGCTGTCCAGGCTGTGGAAAAACGGCGAAGCCATGCTGGGAAAGAAAGAGCCTGTCCCCGGGAGCTCAATTACTGCCGCTCCTGGGCAGCCTGTGGGAATCGCCCGTTTGGCAGCTGCTGCGCGTGGGGCCGGACTGGGGCGTGGTGTCAAGGGCCTGGGGGACACCAGTCAGGCTGCGGAGGGGGATTAATGGGGGCAGAAGAGTGACCCTGTTCCAGAACAGCCTCCCTGCGGTGCCCACTCAGGAGGCAAGGGTCTGCCCCATGTTTCCCGGGGAAGGGGGGCTTGCAGAATCGAGGGAGGTGTGAGGAAGACCAGTCAACGGCAGTCAGCTTGAAGTAGGACTTGCAGCAAGAGCCAGGGGCCAGGTGGGGCCTGGGATACTACAGGTTCAGGCAGAGACCCACAAAGGTGCCCAAGAGTGCCCTGGCATCTGAAGGACTCACCTCTTGTGGGAGGCGGGCATTGTCCAGCAAGGAGCAGCCCCTCGCTCTATCCCCCTGGCCTGGGTGCTGCCAGAGTCAGGCTGGCTGCTCGCAGGAGTGTGGGTTGCTGAGTGGGGTCTTGTGGGATGAGGAGGAAGGAGTCCAGTGGGTGGACCAGAGAACCAGCGCCGACCGTGGGCAGAGGCAGGAAGCAGTTTGAAAAGCAAGAACTCTGTCAGGACCCCGGGGTGTATGTATCTGCCAAGATAGGGAGCCGGGCATTTCTTCAGGGACGGCCCAGCCTAGAGTCAAGCCTGGCTGCTCGTGAGTGTTCGGGGGAGCAGGAAGCCCTGCCCCCTGGCCGGTCCCTCCCCTCCAATGTGGCTGTGGACAGACCCGGCCTAACTAGTTAAAACCTCTGGCCCCGTGGTCCACAGGGACTCTTCCACAGGGATTGTCCCAGGTATCTGGTCCCTGCCAGGGTACCAGTGCAGGTGAGGGCAAGGAGACGGGGCTAGCCTCGGTGGTGACAACTGTGAATAGAAGGGGGCCCTGCAGCCCCGGGTCTCCCGTCAGGGCCCTGTCTCACGGACCGTGCAGCCCTGACCAGCCCTGGGGCGCTGGCTGAGTTTCTTGGTGGTGCCACTGTATGGGCCGGACCAGCAGAGGGTGGCTTTATAGAACAGAAGTGTCTTTTTCCGCACAGCTCGGGAGGCTGGCAGACCACATTTGGAGGGTGGGGCGAAGGTGTCAGGTTCCTGTTTTGTCAGCTTCAGCTTCTGGGATCTGCTCTATGAGATAGAGATGGAGCTTCCTACTGTAAAGAAGTATCGTCCCGGAAACCCCCCAGAGGCAGTTCTACTCTGCCCTGCAAGGGTGCTATGAGTCGGCATCCACTCGATGGCAGTGAGGGGGTCACTGGTGACCCTTGCTCTTCCATCTGTGTCTCTCTGACCTGGATATTATTTAGACGAGGCTACATTGAGGACATGCCTACCCTGATGGGGCTTCCAAATAATGACCCCCACCAAACCAAAACCAGACTCCCTGCAGTCTGCTGATTCCTGAGTTGATGCCGACTCATCGGGACCCCGTCAGAGGGGGAGAGCTGCCCCTGGCAGTTTCTGAGACTCGTAACTGTTTGCGGGAGTAGAAAGCCCCATCTTTCCCCCGTGAAGCAGCTGGTGGTTTCAAACCGCCAACTTGGCAAATCACAGCCCAGGGCATCCCCACGGTGCCACCTCCAGGACAGGACCTCTCAGTTCATTCCTAGAGGAGCCCTGGTGCGGTGGCTGTGAGTTGTGGGTGCTAACCACAAGGCCCGCCGTTCAGAACCACCAGCCGCTCTGCAGGTGGGAAGACGGGGCTTTCTGCTCCCCTAAAGAGTGACGGTCTCAGAGATCCCCAGAGGCAGGTCCTATAGGGTCGCCGCGAAACTCAGGGGAGTAGTTCCGTCTTGTGGCATCGACCCCATGCCAGTGAGTTTGGCTGTGGTGGATCCACGCATGCTGTCGATTCTGACGCACGGGGATCCTTTTGGACAAGACGACGCTTCCCTCCACTGCAGCGGTTCTCAGCCTGTGGGTCGCAACCCCTTTGGGGGTCTAACGACCCTTTCACAAGGGTCGCTTGTTTCATCATAGTAGCAAAATGACAGTGGTGAAGTAACAATGAAAATAAATTTAGGGTTGTGGGGGATTATTATCACGTGAGGAACTGTATTAAAGGGTTTCGGCATTAGGAAGGTTGAGGACCACTGCTCCATAGGGTTTCCAAGGCTGTGAATCTTTACAGGTGCAGCCCCCCCGTCCCCCCGCCCCCGACCTTTCTCTTAGCAGCCTAGCACCTAACCTTATACTGACCCAGCAGGGCTCCTTCACCAGGGCCCAGAGGACTGGGATTCCAGGACATATTTGGGGGGCACCCTAGCCCTGCCACACCCTGTGCCGTGGGTTTTCCTTGACCCCAGGCCACGCTCTTCAGCATGCTCATCATGTGCACCATCCTGACCAACTGCGTGTTCATGGCCCAGCATGACCCCCCATACTGGACCAAGTATGTCGAGTAAGTATCCTGGGACTTCTCCACGCCACAACCCCAAACGTCACCCCCACAGGAGGACCGTGTCCAGGCCCAGGGACTCGCCACCTAGGGGCTCCTTAACCCAGCCCCCTCCCCTCTTTTGCCTCTCCCAGTCCTGCGAGGTCCTGGTGGTCGGCAGTTTGAAACCACTGGCAGCTCCTAGAGAGCAAGGCCGGGCTTTCTACTCCCGTCAGCAGTCCCTGTCCTGAGAAAGACCCACAGAGGGCACTGTGAGATGGCAGCGGATGGGGGGGTGAGGGGCTGGGAGGTCCGTGTGGCTGTGCTGCCCAGCGACCTGGCCTGAGGGCTTTCGGCCTCTCTCCCCAGGTACACATTCACAGCCATTTACACATTCGAGTCTCTGGTCAAGATCCTGGCCCGAGGCTTCTGCCTGCACGCATTCACCTTTCTGCGGGACCCGTGGAACTGGCTGGACTTCAGCGTGATTGTCATGGCGTAAGTACCGGCTTGCTGTCCCAGGCCGAGCCAGGCCCGTCTCACTGTGTGTGGGGGGTGGGGGCCGGGGGTGGGAGGGGGAGTTTGCACCATCCCCAGCCCCTCAGCTGCCCGCAGTGGCCACTGGCCGCTCCCTATGGGCTGTTGCTCCATCCTGCGGTCAGGAGGACGAGGTGAAGGCCCCCGGCTCATCTGGTGGCGAGGGATGGATCCAAAATAGCCCAGGCAGGCTGTGGTGGCCAGGCCGCCCTGTGCTCCAGGGACATCATTAAGATTCGACTTAGCATCCTCTACTCTTTTCACCCAGAGAAACCAATATGATAGCCCAAAATCCCTGAACTGCCTTCGACAGTGACCTGATTCCAAAGTGATTAAGACGGAGACCGCAGGAGAGAGGAGCCTGGGGAAGCCAGCAGGCAGGCAGGCAGTCCCCAGGACTTTGGCCAGCCAGATAGCCTGGCCCCCGCTGCCACGCCACCATGCCGGGCGTCGCATCTGGACACACCTGGCGGCTTTGCTGGGACAATGGTCTGGTTCCTAGCAACCCCTGTGAGGATGGGTTCGGGGGCCAGGCAGTGTTGTGGTGGGCTTTCCGCAAGTCAGAGCTGACTCAGGGGCACCTGACACTGGGGCATCCTTCCACCAGATGGAAAGGCTGACTGGCTGGGGCCACTTGGTCCCATTTTGCAGATGAAGAAACTGTTGCTGGGATCCATCGGAAGGTGACGGCCAGCTCTGACCCACCAACCGAGGCCCCCTCCTCCTTGCCTCTCAGCAGCCTCGTGTGAGGCGGCCAGCACGGGGGCCCTGTGTGCTGGCAGAGGGGGCGGGGGTGAGCAGGGCAGGCCTCCCTGCAGAGCTGTGTTGAAGCCGTCCCTCTCTGAGAGCATGGGGTGTGCAGAGCACCCTGTGTGTGCAGGGAAGGCTCAGAGGGCTTTGCTCCACACCCTTACATGGCCCAGACTCCCCGATGGTGGAAGGAAGGCCTGCGCTGAGCTAGGCGGGTTGACGGCTTCAGTCCACCTTCCCCTCTCTAGGAGTCTCGTATTTGCTGAGCCCACCTCTTTCCGACCAAGTGTGAGTCGAACCCCGGGCCGTGAGCAGGCCAACCAAAGCAGGTGGCTAGAACGTGCCTGTCTCTGCACAGACTGAGTGTGAGCCGAGGCCAGCCCTCTCGTGGATAGATAGGGACACCGAGGCTAGCTGAGCTTGGGCTCCATCTCCAATGTCAATGAGGCCTGGCCACAGCGGAGTGAACCGGCAGGAGGCTGGTGGGAACTGTGGACACAGAGGTGATGGGCCAGCAGTCAAGGCCGTGTTCAGACCTAAGTGGACAGGAGCCAGGCTCTGGGCTGCCTTCTTCAGAAACCACTGTGTGGAACATAGACTGACGGGGAAGGCCAGTCGGAAGCTGTGTTCTTTGAGCCTGGAAGAGAGGGCTGGGGATGGAGAAGATGAGAGGCGGTCTGGTTCTGGCTGCATCTTGAAGGAAGGATGGTCTCCACTGCCCGCGATGGTTGTGGGCCCAGGCAGCTGGGCAAGTGGTGTGGCCTTGGATTTTTGTGCCAGGCGCTGGCCAGCCATGGGAAGAGGAGAGACCAGAGAGACCCCGAGAGGACCACCAGGAGGTGGCTGGTATTTAAAGCCAGGAGCTCAGAGGGGTCTCAAGGGTAACGGGGGAAGAAGGTTGACCCGGAGACTTCACCGTGCTCCGCTCCAGCACCCCGGAAGACCCCCGGGGAGCGAGTGAAGACCACCAGAGGGAACCAGCTGGGGAGGCTGGGAGAAAAGAGGGAGGGAGGATCATGAGCCCACCGCTCTGCTGGGCGAGAGGTGAACCGAGAAGGGGCCCCAGGGGCCCTGGTGACCTTGAGCATGGTTCCAATGGAGTGGCAGACGGACCCCAGATGAAAGAGGGCTCGAGGGGGTGGGAGGGGCAGGCGTGGCCGTGGGCATCTGCTGGGCAGGCTGTGAAAGCAAACCAGAAATGAGGTTCTGGCCAGAGGGGATCGTGGGGCGGAGAGAGGACCTTTGCCGGCTGAGGGACTGGTCCAGGAGAGGGGGGACCTTTGACGCTGTTGAGAGGTGGGGACATTGCTGGAGCAAGGTCCCTGAGTTAGTCCAAGAGGGGCTGGGAGCCCGTGTGCGGGTAGAGAGTGGGCTGCACCCACGCGCCGGGAAGGCAGGCAGACATTGCCGTGAAGAAGGAGACGAGAGGGTCGATGATGAGGGAAGAAATCTCTGCACTGATTGCTCCTATTTTCTCAGGGAAATGAACAGGATCATCAGCTGGGAGGAAGGCGTGAGGGGGTCTGTCTGAAGCAGAGGAGAGCGAGGGGGCGTGTGTTTCTTCAAGCCGGAGCGAGCTCAGGACAGCAGTTTGGGAACAGAGCGGGTTGCCAGGCTCCGGGGTGCCCTGTGTTGTGGGGGAGACCGTTCTCTGTGGGCCTCATAGCCCAGTGTCATTGTGAAGGGGCTTCAGGCTGAGGAGGGGCCGATGTCCGCCTGAGCCATGCTACCCACCCGTTCCTAGCCCCTGAGCAAGACTTGTGTCACCACAAAGAGGCTTTAAGACCCCAAGGAAAGGCATCACCTGGGCCCCTGAGCCATGTAGGAGTCAGGCTTCACCGCATCTCCAGCATGTGCCGCACAGCACACCGGTCCTATGGAGTCCCCCTGTCCTGTCCTGCCCTATTCTGCCCCGCTTTGCCCGTGTGGTCCCAGGGGAACCCTT
>NW_022108124.1:12726148-12741109 GCF_000313985.2 Echinops telfairi | reverse complement strand
CCCGACAGAATCACAGAGGAGCTTCCTCTTCAAGCCTGTGGCCCGTGAGCTTCCCAGACATGGTGTCAGTAGTGCCCATCGGTACCTCGGGCTGTCTGCCCCTGTCTGGACCCACTTGGAGTCTGGGTTGAGAGCGGTCTCTGCCTTGGATGGAGGAAACCAAGTCAGGACAGCCTCTGAACCGTGTTCTGCTGTGAACGGCTGAGACCTTGAACAAAGTCTGTAGCTCAGAAACTTTCATTTAATCCACCCTCCCCGTCTGCTCTCCATTTTACAGGCAGAAAACTGAGGCTCAGAGAGAGCCTTTCCCACTTGCCCCAAATTGTAGAACCAATCAGCTGCTAAGCTGGGGCTGGAACGGCCTCCTAACGCCCAATCACGGGATGGACAGGAGAGACGCCCCCAAGCTGACCCCCATCCCACCCAGTAAAGGGGGTGTGGGGGCCCTTGGAATGTAGTGGGTTAGGTGTCAGGATGCTTGCTGCAAGGTCGGCAGTTCAAACCCACCAGCTGCACCTCAGGAGAAAGTTGAAACTTTCTGCTCCCATGCAGGTTTACAGCCTCGGCCACCGGCAGGTAGGGCAGTTCTGCTTTGTCCTGTAGGCTGGCTGTGCAAATCTACTCCATAGCAGTGGTGGGGATGGGTGGGAGAGGGACCTAGGAGGTGCAGGGAACACCCCACACCCCACACCCGAGCTCAGCTGTCTACTCTCCAGCCACAGCTTTTCCGGTTCCCCCTCCCAGCTGGGCACCTGCTAGTTAGCACAGCCTCCCACCTTCTGGGGTTGTTATGGAAACCAAACCTGGCCGGGAAGGGAGGGAGGACAGAGAGGAGGGAGGCTGTCATGGCCATTGCTAGCTCCGTAGCTGATGGCAGTTACCTAGCAGCCTGGGAGCCTGGCAGGACAGCAAGCTTGGGGTGAGAGGGCCCCGGAGCACCAGAAAAGGCAAGGGGGCTGCCACGACGGCACCGCTGGACAGGAGTGGGGCAGGACGAAGGCTCGGTCTGCTCTTCCTCGGGACCCCTGCTTGGCCTCCCAAAGGCTCCCCACAACCCACCCACACCCCCGCACTGGAGCTGGTGTGAGGAGGTGGAAGACTGGTCTACTGCTCTCTTCTCCGATGTCAGGACTGGAGGTCCCACCCCAGCTTCCTGCCCGATGCAGGCTCCCTCCCGCCTAGTCACCGTCGGGGACCTAACAGGAGGCCAGAGTGGGGTCTGGCTTGGGAAGAGCAGGGGCCAGGCTCAGAGTGGAGTAGGGATGCAGCCCTTCACTCTCTCCAGACCCCTCCTAGGGCCCCCGCCCACGCCCAGCATGCCCCCAGAACCACCAGCCCCCTCCTGCTCTTGCCCTTCAGCCAGCCTTGCAAGCCTGTGTGGGCAGCACCACGATCTTCCGGCCCGATTCTGTCACCGGATCTTGTCCCCTTGGGATCCCACCTTCTCCGTGCTCAGCACCAGCTGAAGAGGCGGCCATGAGCAGGGGGCCAGCGCTGTGTACACAGAGGACACCACCGTGGGGCAGTTTCGACAAGCGGGCAGACCGAGGACAGGCAGAGTCTAAGGGGAGATTCCCGGAGACTGTGAGGGACAGACAGCTGGGGAGACACCAGGACAGCTGCTCCCCTCTTCGGTGTGCCCGCTGCTCTGCCAGCTCCCCTGAACCAGTGTCTGTCTGGAGCAAGCCAGAGCTGATATCCCGGCCAGTCAGGGAACCTGGAGCCTCCGGCCGGCTGCAGCCAAACTCCGTGGGATGGCAAGACCTAACCCTGCCCCAGGCTCGGCGTGGCAGGTTGGTGTCTGCATGGAGTCCCCAAGCCTGGGTGAAGACATGGAGATGGGCATGAGGGGCTGGACCGTCGCAGAGTGTAGGACAGCCCTGAGGAGCTGAGTGGGAACTTGGATCAGATGAAGAGGTACCTATGGGCCAGAAGAAAGGAGGTGATTTCTGGTCCTCCCTGGAAGATCTGACTTTGGCCCTGGAGGGAGACAGGCAATCGGAAGTGAGTCCCAGGGGACGGGATGGAAGCCACACCACAGAAGGGGTCTGGTGTCACCAGAGGAAGGAAGGTCTGCTCAGCCAAGTCTCCTCTCTGAAGGGCTTCAGTGGACAAGGAGACAGCAACAGCAGTCCCCCGAACCTCGTGGCAATGCAGGGGCCCCCGGAGCAGGTGTCAGGGAAGGTGGTTTCAGCCCAGCCTCCGTGAGAACTGGACCAAGGCTGACCCCAGGACATTGTCCTCTGGAACGGCTTACCCCTCACTGCTCGAAGGTGACCTCGGGCATCCCCCAAAGGTCCAGACTGGCCAGCATACTGAGGCTCTCACACTGTCAGCCCTCACCGGCCTCGCAGGGCCACCGCCCTGGGCCTGATGTCACTCAGACACCCGGGTCAGACACAAGGCTAAACATCAGACATCCTGAGTCCAAGGTCCTTTGCTAAACACCTCACACCTTCGGCTAAATGTCAGACACCCCGGAGCCGAAGGCCTTGGTTAAATATCACAGGTCCACCGTTTCTGTCCCAGGGGCCTTGGCCACGCACTGTCCATCCGTGCCTCAGACACCTCGTGGCCATGTGCCCTTCTGCTGCGTGTCCCTGCACCCAGCTTGGAAAGGCCCTTGCTCAGTGCCCATGGAGGCACTGGCGGACACGGCTGGCCAGACTCTGAGGGTGGCCCCCACGCCATTCAACCCTGCAGGGCGTTTCTGGGGCCCAGGCAAGGCAGACCCCGAGGAGGGCACCTGGAGACAGAGGCAAGGCCATCCCTGTGTGATATGGGGTGAGACGGGGGAGAGGGAGATTCCCCAGGGAGAACCAGGTGTCACCTGTTCTCTTTCCTCATTTTGTGTTGCCCGTTGGCTGTGAGGAGTTCTGGCAGCCCCCCTTCTCCCAGCGCAGTGGTTCTCAACCTTCCTCATGCCACGATCCTTTAATACAGTTCCTCATGCTGTGGTGGAGCCCCCAACCGTGAAATTATTTTCGATGCTACTTCATCACTGTCATTTTGTTACTGTTACGACTCAGGTGACCCCTGGGAAAGAGTCGTTCGATCCCCAAAGGGGTCAAGACCCACAGGTTGAGAACTGCTGTCCTAGTGCCACTCCTCTGACTTGGGAGCTCATGGCACCTCTTATTGCATGCTGGGAGCCAGGCACTGAGGTACGGAGATCTGTGGGTCGGAGGAGCGACCTTTGGCCCCTCCCACCCACCATTCCAAGGCGAATCTCAGCCAGGGCCCACGTTTGGAGAACGTGGACTGTGACCAGGCTACGGAAGACACAGAGGAGCCCGCAAAGCTTCCCCGTCCCCTGACGGGAGGCTGCTTCCCTCCTCTCTCTGACCCGCCTCGGGCCTCGGGCCCCAGGCCCTGCCTGGGGGTCCCATTGTCATCGTCACCAGTGGCATGGGGAATGTGGCAGGAGCCCTGGTGGCATAGTGAGTGTCACGTTGGGCCACTAACTGCAAGGTCAGCAGTTCTAAATCAACCAGCTGGGAAAGACCCCCAGAGGCAGTTCCAGCCTGTCCTGCAGGGTCTCTGAGAGCCAATCTGGATCGGCTGGCGGCAGTGAGCATGGTTTGCTCCCCAGGGAGCTGCCTGGGAGCTAGTGGTGTAACATCCTTGCAGCACCCCTAAACCGAAGTGCCCTGTGGCGTGAGGGTGGAGATGGGAGGGCAACCCGGGATGCCCTGGGCCCACCCACGGCTCTCCCTGAGGGTGAGGGAGCAGGGAGAGGGCTGGCCAGGGAAGCCTGGCTCCGGTTCTGCTTTGTAATTCCCAATAACTGTGGTTTGATTCTGCAGGTATGTATCAGAAAGTATAAAACTAGGCAATTTGTCGGCTCTTCGAACTTTCAGAGTCCTGAGAGCTCTAAAAACTATTTCCGTTATCCCAGGTAAGATGCTGAGACTTCTGCTTTCCGGTCTCCGCCACAAGTGACTCTCTCTCTGTCTCCCTCCCCCACCCGCCCCCTCCTCTGACTGTGTGCCTCCTCCTGGCCTGTGGTCACTGTCTCGTGTGTGGCTCTCCCTTGTTACAGATACACAACTGAATTTGTGGACCTGGGCAATGTCTCAGCCTTACGCACCTTCCGAGTCCTCCGGGCCCTGAAAACTATATCAGTCATCTCAGGTGACAATCAAGTTAAACGCCAAGGCTGGCATGGCCTCGCCCGGCCTTCCCAGCCCCCCTGGGAGCCGAGGCAACCACCGGAAGGCTCCTTCGGATGTGCCTGTCACCAGAATACTTCCCAGAACCCCGGGTGGGGGGGTGGGGGGCAGCGATCGCCCACCCCAGCAAGAGCACACACGCCCGCCCCCTCACAGACACCCCAGGGCCAGCTCAGAGAGCCCCAGGGCAGGGGCTGCAGTTAAATCTGAGCACCAAATTCTTCCCCAGAGAGGTAGATATTGCCAAACTGGGCACGCGGGCGCGGCTTAAGGACGCGCGTGAACTGCCCCCGCTGGCAGCATCCTCATCCAAAGAGCTGTGTTTGAGGAAGCCCTCAGATGCACAGATCCAAAAGGCAGGCGGGCAGCTCCTGGCACTCTCTCTGATGGCTGTGTGCCCAGCCCCTGCCTCCCCTACACTCTCGGGTGGCGTGTGTGCAGCGGGAGCCCCAGCCCTCCTTTGTGAGCCTGCTGTGTATTCTGTGGACAGGCTCCGTTGGGCCTTGGCGTCTAACAGCCCTCGCTGCATGGTGTAGACGTTTAGCAGACCATGCATGGTAGCCTCCGCGAGAAATCCTCCTCGACAGATGTTGGCAATCGCACCTGGAAGCCTCGGTCCAGACGGCCACCTTAGCACGCTCTCCGAAGACACCTGGGGCTTCCGGGGCTCACGTGGTGCGGGGTGCCCGCGCACCACCGGGAGGCTGCTTTTGCCCATAACCCTTCTTTGCGCCCCCAGAAGAAAGCTCTCCCCACTCCTGGGAGGGCTGTGCCCAGGGGCTCCCTCGGGAAGCCTTTTCCAACTGCTGCCACCCACAGACCCTGAGAAGGTGCTGCTGTGCCACCACTCTGGGGAGGGGTTAGAACTTGTAGAAAGAAGTAGGTCGAGCAGATGGCTGCATCCCCTTCTGCTTTGGGGAGTCGCTTCCTAGGCCTTTGGTCTGCATTAACTGCCGCAGTACCCGGGAGGCAGGGGCCTGGTCATCAGCTCCCCTGTGGAAGGCACACTCTGCCTGCCTGTGGTTAATATTACATCTGGTACACGAAGCCCTGACTTACAGTGTCCAAACGGAGTCTCAAAATGCCAATCCTGGCCTCTGAGCCCACGGTGCCATGTACCCAGGAGCCACTTGCCCCCTCTTGTCACTGGGTGCTAACGAGTGGATACCAACTCATCACAAGCCCTTGTGGTAGAGGGCTTCCCCCGTAGAGTCAACTAGACCCCAGGATCATTCTGGAAACAGCACCAAGGATCTTCCCCACAGAGCGGCTGGCTGGGTTTGAACCACCAAACTTTTGGTGAAGCACTTCACCACCAGGGTGCCTTTGACCCTTACAGCACCATCCACCCTCCCAAATAGCCCAGCCCTGCTCCAAGAGACAATAACAAATGGGTAGCCTGCCTCCTACCAGCCCACGGAGCTACACCCGCTGAGACAGGCATCACCAGCCCTTGGAGCACAGGTCCCTGTTCATCAGCCTCCCTGCCTGCCCTCCAGAGCCCCGGGGACAGCCTCCCAGCCACCAGAGGGAGTGGGTACACACCCTCCCAGCAGTGTGCAAGAAAAGACGTCTTTGGACCTCTTCATAAGAAAGGCTTAGGAAGGAAAACCATTATCAGTCTCGGCGAAGAAAGCAGCCCTCTAGCCCCAGCCCCACGGAGGGAGCAGCCATTAGAAAGAACTTATGGTCTGTGTTCTGGAGGACTTCCTGGGGGAGGTGTCTCCCAAGCTGAGCCTGAAATAGCCTCAGCCCTCTCTGGATCTCAGCTTCCTTCTTTAAAGAGAGGGTGGAGTCAGAAGGGTTCCTTTCCCTGGGCCATGTCCACCCTTGCCCGCCAGAACCTCCATGACTAAGAGGGTCTCCCCAGCCCCACCAGGGCCTTTCTTGGGCTATTTCAGGGAGAACCCTGGGTTTTTGCTAGAATCAGTCAGCCGACAGTGAAATCTGTGAGAAGGGTACAAGGGCAGGTCTGTGCACCCCTCCTGACTCCCCAGGACGCTGTACCCAAGCAGGGCCAGGAGGAGCACCGCTCAGCTGTGAGCTGTGTCCTTTGGGACAAAGGTAGTGTCACCTAGCAGTTGAGGCTGGGGCCAGCTTGGGAGCTGTGCCCCACCCCACCCCTCGCTTGGTTCTTGCCGTGTCCACAGGGGCCAAGCATGCCAAGGTCTACAGGCCCATGAGCAGGGCCGGCCGAGTGCCCGCTGAGACCATGGACCATGGATGAGGACTCCCAGACCACCACCACCCCCGCCCAGGTCCCTGCAGGGCCTGCTCCTTGCCAGGCAGTTACCAACATCTGCCAGGACGATTTCGATGGGAGCGCTGAGTGCCTCTGGGCCTGGACAGGGGGCAGCGTTCCAGCGTGGCGGGGAGGACACCCTCTCCCGTCAGGGTGCTTGCCCGGCGCTGCCTCCCTGTCTCTGCATCACGGGCACAGCAGCCACGGATGCTCCTAACACATTAACCAGATGGAGGATGGATGGATGGAGCTTAATCTGAGATCTGGCCGCTTTCTGGTGGTGGGGAGGAGGAGGGAGGGGGGAAAGGGTGGGACTGCAGGGGGAGCTACTGATGGAGGAAGCCCAGCTCCTGGAGCCCTGCAGGCACTGGCCACTGGACACAGGGTGGTTGGTGCCCGCAGGCCAGGCCAAGCGTGTCTAGCGTGCTTTTCTGTCCCTTCGCTGCGTGTGGTGCTGCTGGCTTCCGAGGGGAGCTGGGCCGGGCGACTAACCCATCACATTCTTTCTGCGCTGGGGAGTGGAGGGTGTGGCTGGGGGAGGGGGGGGTCCCAGAGGGACAGAGCAAGCGGGGAAGATACATTATGGGCCAAGCCCTCCCTCGTAGGTGGAGAAAGTTCCCGAGGACAGAACAGGCCCCTTTATACAGGCTCCATTGCCTTGCCAAAACCTTCCCAGAGCCTCTGCCCTACACGGAAGGCAGCCCCTGCATTGTCCCCAGATCCTGGGTCTCCGAGGTCTCCCCCCCTCCCCCCCACCGTTGGGCCATCAGAAAGCGGGGTGGAGGACTCTGACAGGGGATGGGTGGAAGCAGAAGCCCCTCTTGCCCAGGGGCTGCACCTAAAGGAGTGGGCAGGTGGCCTGCCTTGGGCCCACCACAGGGACACAGATACAGCGTATCTGTGGATTCAAGAGAACAGCGTTTTCCTACCTCTTTATGGAAAGGAGAGTAGACAGGACCCAGGTCCCGTCTGAAAGTACAAGATTAGGACAGGATCCAAAAGGCTTTGGCTTTAAAAGCCCAGCGGGGAAAAATTCTCTCCTTTTGGTCCCCCTCCATGTATGTCATGGCTGCTACCTCCTTCCCCCTGCCCCTGATCAACCCGGGTGCCCTGCAGTGACCCCGCCTCCTCCTTCCCTCCCCCAGGCCTGAAGACCATCGTGGGCGCCCTGATCCAGTCTGTGAAGAAGCTGGCTGACGTGATGGTCCTCACGGTCTTTTGCCTCAGCGTCTTCGCCCTCATTGGCCTGCAGCTCTTCATGGGCAACCTGAGGCACAAGTGTGTGAGGAACTTCACAGAGCTCAACGGCTCCGTGGAGGCCGACGGGCAGGTCTGGCCGTCGCTGGACATGTACCTCAACCATACAGGTGTGGCTTCCCTCCTTGTCCAACTGCCCGTGCACTCGGTGGTCCACAGGGGTCTGCCTGAAAGGACCAGGGTGGGAGAGCCCCTCCAGAGCACTGGCCTCCACAGCCCTGGCCCCACCGAGTCCCCCAGACATCCAGTCATGTACCCAGGGGTCCCAGACCCTGCTCTCGGGGGCTCCAAGGTGTGGGCCAGAGGGGAGCGGACTTAGGGTCCGGGGCTTGAGGAATGAGTGTGATGGAATTAGATGGAGAGGCAGCAGCGGCTGGGTTTGGAGGGAGGACTGGTGCCGGAGTGTTGGGCATAGTGGGGAAGCAGTCCTGCAGAAGGCCGTGAGCTTAGGGAGAGGTGGGACCTGGGGCTGGCTTGGTTGCCGAGACTTGCGGGCGAACATTGGGCTTGCTGGGCAGGGCAAGTTCCCGGTCAACCCCAGTGTTCTTCTCAGGATGCTGGTTTCTGCCTACCTGTACCCCCAGAGCTGAGCAATTGTGCAGAGTGGTGTGAGCCCCTCCTAGGGTCCCTCTCCTTACGGTCGGTCGAGCCTGGTGGCTAGCACTTCTCTGGATGGGCGCCGTCTCTCGAGCAAAGGTGGACACAGCCAGCAGGCCAGGTTTCGGGCCACAAGAAAGACATGTCTGCATTTAGATCCTCTTGCATAAACCAGCAATGGACTCTGGGAGGAGAAACGTAGAAACCCGTTGAGTGGATCTGCTTGTGGTTTAGCTATGGCCTTCTGGGAGGAGCTGTAGGCATGCCACAGCTAAGCAAAGAGTCGGTTAGGGCTTTCATAGAGATTCGCCCTCTGGGCAGTTCTCCACTGCCCCAGTGTTGGTCGCTGTCAGTCAGAATAGCTCCAGCAGAGATTGCCATACAGCAGAGCCTTGGTGGCGCTGTTGGCTCAGCAGTGGGCTGCTCTCTGCACAGGTTGTTTCTCCGGCTCCTCAGGAGAAAGATGAGGCTGTCTGCTCCTGTAAAGGTTTGCAGCCTCGGAAACCCGATGGCAGTGGGTGAGGATTTGGGTTTCGCCGGCTTCACTGGCCCCTCGCACTCCTGGGGGCGCTCTGTGAGGCTGAGGGCCTGAACCACAGGTAAGCAGCGAAGCTGACCAGACGCTGCTGCTCCTGCTGCTGCTGCTGCTCTGGGGGGTCACGCTTTGAGAACTGCTGCCCAGAGGGAGGCAGGCAGTGGTGTGGAGGCAGACAGGCACTGACCAGTGTTCCCACCAAGGCGAGGACAGGGTCGGAATCCGTGTCGCCCCTGGACCAGCTCAGTTTCCTCTCTCCCTCCCCAAGCCAAAGTGTTGCCATGGTGACAGCGGCAGGCATTGCTTCCGCCACTTTCTACCCAGGGGAAGGGCTCCAGAGCTGGGCAGCAACCTGCCTGGAATCACCTCCTAGTTCTGGGCCCTGTAGGCCCTCTAAGTGGTTGGGAGCTGAGGCAGAAGCTCCCCTGGGGATAGCTGAGGCCCTGCCCAGGACATCCTGTGTCCCTCGGGCCCTTGGGGGGACACGGGCAGCAGGAAGTCCGAGGGAGGTGGGGGCAGGGGAAGCAGCCAGGGTTGCCTCTGGCTTGGCAAGATGGAGGGGTCGGAGGCAGGGCAGGGGCAGAGAAGAGGGGACCCTCCCTGCCTTGTTCCCCCACCCCCCACATACACAGCAGTGTCTGTGCCTTCCAGAGCCCCGGACACAGGAGGGGAGCCCCCCTCCCAGGAGTCTGAGCGTGAGCACCCCTCACCGTCAGCTGTCTCTCTTGCAGGCAATTACCTACTGAAGAATGGGACCACTGATGTTTTACTGTGCGGGAACAGCTCCGATGCCGGGTATGTGCCACCTGCTGCTGGGCTTGGGGTGAGGAGGGTGGGGAGATCCTGCCGCTGACCACGCCATGCTTGCTTGTGCCTCTGACTCAGGAACAGTGGGGCCTCCCCTGCCAGGGCCCTGCCACCATCCCTACCCTACCCCCATCCTCCTTCCTCTCAAAGGAGGTAGCTCGACAGAAGGCTGGCAGAGCACTGGAAATTAGACAGGGCGGTGGGTGGGTGGGGGGTGCAGAGGAAACAACCAGGTGGCCTTGCAGGATCCCTCACCAGCTCACTCCTAGCTCCATTCCTTCCAGAAGCGAACCCCACCCCCACCCCACCCCAAGACTGCTCCACCCCATTCCTGTCTCCATGCCCTCCCTGCCCGTCTGTCTTTCAGGGTGAATGTGGCCTCCCCTCCAGGGCAAGCCGGGTCTGGGCAGGGTGCTCTGAGATGCCCCAGTAGCTCTGTGCAGCTTCTAAGGTCCGGGTCAGCACAGCTGCGGCATGGGGAACCCAGGGAGGGCCACCTGAACAGACTTGCCCTGGTGGAGGGTCCTCTTCAGAGTTGTATCCCCCCTCTCTGAGTGTAAAGTCCCAGAACCCAGGTCTGCTCTCTCCTTGTTGCTAAGGAGATGAGCTGGACTGTCCTAGGAACATAGCAGGCGCAGAGGCCTCTTGGCTGCTTCCCTGTGCTTGCTGAATCTGTCTCTGTCACACACACACACACACACACACACACACACACACACACACTTCCACGACCTGCAGCTGTACCTTAGTTGTGATAGTAGTGCCAATTGACACTCTCTCCAGATGTGACCGGGCCCCAGCACACCCATGCCTGAGTCCTTCCTTAAGCCAGTAACGACAGCCCCGTCTTAGCCCTTAGCACCCTGGGGAGCAAACAGGCAGTGGAAGAGACAGAAGGGCCTGGGGGAGTGGTGTGACGGGTGTCACGTGAGCAGAAGGGAGCAAGCATAACCCAGGCATGTGTAAAAGGGGGAGACACAGCATGAGTGAGTCCACAAGGCAGGGCCCGGTGGTGGGCTTCCGTGGGGCTGCCTGGGGAGCTGAGTCAGGTGGGTAGGGGCCTCCCCACAGCCTGAGATGGCTTGCACATGTCTATACCAGGACGTGTCCTGAGGGCTACCGGTGCCTGAAGGCAGGCCAGAACCCGGACCATGGCTATACCAGCTTCGACTCCTTTGCGTGGGCTTTCCTAGCGCTCTTCCGACTGATGACGCAAGACTGCTGGGAGCGCCTCTACCAGCAGGTGTGTGTGTGCTTGCGTGAGTATGTGCATGCACGCATGCATTGGTGCATGAATGCATGTGTGAATGAGTGCGTGCCTGAGTGAGCGCATGTGCGTGTGTGCATGAGTAAGTGCGTGCGTGGGTGGGTACATGTGTGCATGTATGCGTGCGTGCGTGGGTGCATCTGTGTGTGTGGGGGTGGGTGCATGATTGCATGTGAATGCATGCGTGTATGCATGCATGTGTGCGTGTGCGTGTGCATGAGTAAGTGCATGCATGGGTGGGTACATGTGTGCATGTATGTGTGCGTGGGTGCATCTGTGTGTGTGTGGGTGGGTGCATGATTGCATGTGAATGCATGCATGTATGCATGCATGTGTGCGTGTGCGTGTGAATGAGTAAGTGCATGCGTGGGTGGGTACATGTGTGCATGTATGCATGCGTGCGTGGGTGCGTCTGTGTGTGGGGGGGGTGCATGATTGTGTGTGAATGCATGCGTGTGTGCATGCATGTGTGCGTGGGGGGGGGCGAGCAGAAGGGCACCCTGTAGGGGACCCAGCACTGACCTGGGCTGCATACACCATGTTCTGAAGCAGCCCAGCAGCTCTCTCCGTGCCAGAGGAGCTGGAGTAGGAGAAAGCTCTATTTTCCTGTCCCTAGCGGGGCCACGGCTATCCTAGCAGTGCCAGCAGGATCCCTGGGTTTGAAGAAGGGAGCCCAGCAAGCAAGAGGACTTGCAGTCTCCTGATGAAGGAGAATCAGTCTCTTTCTGTGGCAGGCTCCCATCGCACAGGACTCTGCAGGCGGGATACCGCCCTCTCCGAGTCGGTCATCCCGGTTCTGACTCACAGTCACCCCACGTAGCGCAGAAGGAAAGCCTGGCCGGTCCCGTGCCATCCTCGCCATGGTTACGCTGGACGCCAACAACGCAGCCCCGTGTCCATCTTCTCTCGGGTCTTCCTCCTGGGCCTGGCCCCTCTGCTCTCCCCAGCACAATGTGCTTTCCCAGGCACAGGTCTCTCCAGAGAACGCGTCCCAGTACCTCGGATGAACTGGCCATCCTTGCCTCTAAGGAGCCTCCTGGCTGTCCCGGAGAGCAGGACCCTCCATGCCAGTACAGCTGTGACAGGAGTGACAGGGTGGGGTCCTGCCGGGAGAATGGCCTCTGCTGCCCAGATGGTGGCCCTTAAAGCCCCAGCACAGTCAGGCTGCGTGACTTGGAAGTGCCACGGCCGTAAGAGACCCAGAGTGACCCTGCTGCTTTCCTCTCCCACCACCCACCCTCCAGACCCTACGGTCGGCCGGGAAGATCTACATGATCTTCTTCATGCTGGTCATTTTCCTGGGCTCCTTCTACCTGGTGAACCTGATCCTGGCTGTGGTCGCCATGGCCTACGAGGAGCAGAACCAGGCCACCATCGCCGAGACCGAAGAGAAGGAGAAACGCTTCCAGGAGGCCATGGAAATGCTCAAGAAAGAGCACGAGGTGGGTGGCCAGTGCCGCCCGGGTGCGCCCCACCCAAGCGCTCACCCGGTGGGTGCAGTGCACTCTGGGTATGGCCAGTGCCTGTGGACACAGTGCACGCTGGGTAAGGACGGTGTCTGTGGGTGGCAGCAGGGCGGGATCTATTGGACTGGATAAGATGTGCCAGGTGAAGGCTTCTTTAAGAGTGTGGAATATATGTTGGGAAATGAAGCATACCTGCTGGGTACAGAAAGTGCCTGTTCACAAGGCACCCAAGGGAGAACAGTGGGACCTGGAGAACAGTGGGACCTGCAGGGGTTCAGGTAGGCCGAGTGACTAGGATCTAAGTAGGGACACTTGTTCCTGGGAGCCATGCTGTCTTCTAGGGGAAGGTGGTTTCTGCTTGGTAGGGGTAGTGGCTCCCGGACAGCTGGGTTAAAGAAGCTCGTGCAGCCATGTCTATCCACGGAAGATGCTGGAGACTGATCACAGAACTCTGAGTGTCGACTTTTCTTCTCATTGCCCCACTACTCCTTGGTCCGCAGCACCTTCTGGAAGATCCTCTGCCCTCTAGTTCCACCAATACTCTTCCCACCTATCCCCCAGGGCTGCTCACTTCAGCCAGTCTCTCAAACAATCCTGCGCTTACCAGGATGCCCCTGTCTGCCGTGCCCTCTTTTGGGGGCTGGGTGCCAATCCGGGCCATTCAGAGACCCCTGCGCTGACATACGCAGCCTGAGGTATCCCAGTCTCAATAACTGGAAATCCCTTCTTTCACACCCCTTTCCAGGCCCTCACCATCAGGGGTGTGGACACTGTGTCCCGCAGCTCCTTGGAGATGTCCCCTTTGGCCCCCGTCACCACGCAGGAGCGAAGGACCAAGTGGAGAAAACGGGCGTCTTCGGGGACAGAGGAGGGCGGGGACGACAGGTTCCCCAAGTCCGACTCAGAGGATGGCGTCAGAGTCATGGTAATCCCGGCAGCGGCAGCGGGTGCGGGTGCGGGCGCTATCCCTTACCTGTTTGATCTAGTTCCTCAACATTGAAGCTGGAGACGGGGGCCACCCCCATGATGTGGATGGGTAGGAACCCAAGGATATGTCCACATGAGTGAGGGGGCCACAACTGACTGCTCAGGTCCTACTCAGGCCAAGCCCCCTCGTAGCTATAGCCTGCCCATACCAGGCGCCTCCCTGCCTCTGTGCCCTTTGCCCCCTACCTTGCCCCTCAGCCTAACCTTCAGGGGCAAATAAGCCTCCATTTCAAAGCCCCAGGGGGAGGGTTGTCTGGTCCCAGGTGATGTTAAGTGCCTCCAACCCTGCATTCCATCCTCTAAACACTCCCTGACTTCATCCACCCAGACAGAAGCCCTCCATGCCGGAGAGGTTGAGCTGGGGTGGATGTCACCCACAAGGCTTGGCTGGGAGCAGGTGGGGTGTCCCCTCGTGGTCACGTGCCTTTTCCCCTTGCCCCCAGAACCGGTTCAGCATCAGCTACGGCCTCAGCAGGACCTCCATGAAGCAGCCATGCTCCAGCCACGGCAGCATCTTCACCTTCCGCCGGCGTGACCTAGGCTCCGAGACAGACTTTGCCGATGACGAAAACAGCACCGCGGGGGACAGCGAGAGCCACCGCGCCTCCCTGCTCCTGCCCTGGCCTCTGCGCCGGCCCAGTGCCCAGGCTCAGCCCGGCCACATCCTCACCAGCAAGAGGAACAGCACCGTGGACTGCAATGGGGTGGTCTCCTTGCTGGGGGCAGGCGACCCCGAGGCCACGTCCCCAGGGAGCCACCTGCTCCGGCCTAGGATGCTGGAGCGGCCCCCGGACACGGTGAGCCCACCCTATTTTGGGACCCAGTCGCCAAATACCCTGTGTTTGTTGAGCACCTGTGGAGCCCTGGTGGCGTCGTGGTTTCAAGTCGAGTTGCTAAAACCACAGGGTCAGTGGTTCAAACCCACCAGCTGCTCCGGTGGAGAAAGGCGAGCTTTTTCTCCTGTAAAGAGTGACAGTCTCAGGTCGCTCTGAGTCGGCCTGGACTCGTGGCAGTGAGTTTGGTTAGAGTTTTGGTGGAGCCCCTGGGTGGCACATCAGGGCACATGCTCAGCTGCTAACCAACACCTTGGAGGTTTGAGCCCACTCAGAGGTGGCTCGAGAGAAAGGCCTGGCACCTGGGACTACCTCTGACCCATGGGACTCTGTGAGCCGGCTGGATAGCACCCAGCTCGGGTGCTTCGTTGGTTGGTTTATTGCATGCGCACAGTATCTCTACCCCCACACAGCTTCCAGGCAGACTCCTGGGGCCAGACAAGATCAAAAGGCATGAGGGGGAATGTGGACACACACACGTATGTAGGAGCCCTGGCCGTGGCGGCGTGGTTACCTGTTGGCCAGCTACCAGCTTTTCAGACACTTTGATGAGACTTTCTGCTCCCGTGAAGATTTACTTTCTGGGAAGCCCACGAGGGGCAGTTCCACCCGGTCCCATAGTGTTGCCAATCGGCAGAACGGACACAGCAGCAGTGAGTTGGTTAAGCACGTGTGTGTCATGGCGGTATCCAAGGGGTTCGTATTGAGCCACTGGTCAGACACAGGCACGGCGCCCTGGTAGCGCTCAGGTGAAGCACTAAGGTGCTCACTGACACATTTGTGGTTCACACCGCCGGC
>NW_022108124.1:12704153-12726048 GCF_000313985.2 Echinops telfairi | reverse complement strand
CTGATCGACCCCTGTGAAGACAACAGCCTAGGAAACCATGTAGGGCGGTTCTACTGTCCTGTCAGGATCCACCGCAAGGAGGCACAGACGAGGCGGTGCTGTGGGCCACCCTGGTGTGCTATCCCTGGCTAGTTGCAGGATCAGGGGTCTTGGTGGTTATGTGTTGAGCAGTTGGACAAGATCAGCAGTTCGAACCCACCAAGCTGCACTTTGGGAGAAAGATGAGGCTTTCTGCTGCAGGGAAGAGATACTGTCTAGGAAACCCACGGGGGCAGCTCTACTCTGTCTTTTGGGGTCTCTGTGAGATAATTGACTCAATGGCAGTAAGGTTTTTGTTTGGGGGCTTTGAGTGGCTGGATTGTGGACAATTCAGGGCCAGCATCCTGGGACAAAGGCCAGCCTGGTTAGGGAGCAGGGGTGGGATCTACTTTCTGCTGAGGGGCATTATCACATCATTCGCAGGCTATAGGAGTCAAACATTTCATTAACTCACCCCTAATGTGATGGTTAGAGCAGCCTCTCTTTGGTGAGGCATGTGATGTTAGCTGGTATGGATGATTTTGGATGTCTTTCTTGGCCCGAGGGCCCTGGTGGCATAGTGGTCACGCTGCTAACCACACGGTGAGCAGTTGTAAACCAGGAGAAATACATTTCTCCCCAGGAGAAATACAAAGGTTTCTACTCCCATGAAGAGTGGCAGCCTGGGGAAACCCACAGGGGCAGTTCTTACCCTGCCCGATAGGGTCACCACTATGAATCAGAACAGACTCAATGCAGTGAGTTTGGTTTTTAATTTTATCCGGCCCTAAGGCTGGATGTGCCCCACCCCCGCTAACCACAAGATGGGCGGTTCAAATCTGCCAGTGGCTCAGTGGAGACAGGTGTGGCAGTCTGCTGGGTGCTGCACGGCCTTGGGAGTCCTATGAGCAGTTTCTGCCTTGTCCTCTACTATAGTGCCTCTGTGGGTTGGCACTGACTCAATGGCAGTAGCTTGGTTTGGGGACAAATTACTCACCAAGTTGGAAATAGTTTAGTATGTTACCAACTTGTAAATCATCAGCATAAGCCCAGGCCACCATGTGCGAGGTGGGCGGGCCAGCCCAGCCTAGGCCTGCAGGAGATCTGGGCAGAGCCAGGCTACTTGCTAAAGCTGAGGGGGATAGAGGAGTGGTCAGTACCCAGGCTCTGAAAACCAACTGGGTTTGGGTCCCAGCTCACACCTGGGGGCACATTTTGACACTTTGCTGTGACCCAGGTCTCTCCAGGATCCTTGGAAACAGTTCCGGCAGGTGAAGCCCTCGGGGCAGACCTGGGCATGTAAGGGTGGATGCTGATGTCTTCAGAGTGTCATCATGACGTTGCTTTGACAGTCATTTGGAGGAAGCCTGTTTTCTACAGGAGGGTCTAATGCAAAGGAGCCTTGGTGGCCTAGTGGGTTATGCGTTGGGCCGCTAACGCAAGGTCAGCAGTTCTAAACCACCAGCTGCTCTGAGGGAGAAAGATGAGCCTGTCTGGTCCCATAGTGACTATCTTGGAAACCTGGAATCAACTCTGTGACAGTGAATATGAACAGCTGGTGCAAAGGCCCTGAGGCAGAGGGTCAGGGGCCCATGGTGGGAGGAGATGTCAGAGGGGTGGTGTGGCCAGAGCAGAGGGAGCAGAGGGAAGTAGTGGAGGTGGGGTCATTGTCAGAAAGGTCATGGAAGGGAAGCATTCATTCTGTTGGCAATCAGGTGACAGGCCAATGACTGGCCAGCCAACCATTTGGTGTCCCTCCTGCCCCCTGCTCCCTCAGCGTGTCCAGGGCAGCCTGCCCAGGACAAGGCCGACTGGATGGCTCAGACTCTCGGGCCCCCTGCAGGGAGGTGGTGGGACAGATATGATGCTGAGGAAGCCAACACAGAGCTGGGGGAACATGACCAAGAAGGGGGCTGGTAGGACCAGAGAGAGGATGCACAGACCGATTGCCAGCTTCGTTCCAGCCCAGACACCTGCACTTCCTTGCCATGGGGCATGGTGCCGGCTGGCCAGTCTCCTGGCCCCTCAGTCCCTGGATGTTGCCCATGGTGCCACGCCCAGTTGTTCATAGCAAGTCTGGCTGGTTCAGATGCTCACAGAGGCCCCTGGGCACAGCGTGCTCCTCCTTGGACATACTGGAGGCTCCTGCAGGTGCCGTCTCCTTAAGAACACCTGTCCTTCTGCCCGTCCATTCAGGCATCCTTTTGTCCGTAGTGGAAGTCCGACCCCGGATCCGTGGGTTTGGTGCCAGGAACCGGGACTCAGTAGGATGTGCAGTACTGTGATCCCTCACACACAGATGCTGGTCCGGTCTTTCAAGGACTCTCTGCCTGGGGTGTCACTCTCTGTGAAACTTGTGGAGAGGACCGAGGGGTTAACATAGGTCCAGGGCCCAGAGCAGGGCTTGGCTCACATTCCAGGCATGATTGTTATTCTCCATACTTTTACTAGTCTGCGGGAAGAAGTTAAGACTCGGAGTATGCTGCAAAGTATGGAGCGGGGAGGGGGTGCTCATCTCCTTTGGAACAGGAAATGGAGGATGGAGGATGGGTTCTAGGGATGGCGCAGGGGGCGGGGTCAGCAAGAGATAGCCATTGCCCCTGAAAGCCCCATCCCTCAAGTGGGGGGTACATGGCCCCTTAGGAACTCCACACCCCACCGAGCTCCCTGCCCCTCCAGAGCCTCAGCCCCTTGGGCTCGGCTCGCAGCAGCAGCTGGGGCACTAATACAATTTCCTAATCGCATTAGGGGGGAAAATCATCTCATTGTGCTGCCCAGGTCGGGTGGGAGCCAAGTTCAAACACTTCATTACCCGGAATTCTGACTGCACCCATTCTCCCTTCTGGGGGGGGGGGGGGGGCCCATTTGTAACCTTAAAGGGATTAGCAGGCCATGGCAAGGTCATTTGCAAAGTTAAAGGAATTAGATGGAGGCGCGTGGAAAGTTAAAACGATTTACCAGATTTACCAGGCGGTGGGCCCGGGGGATTGCCTGTCTCTGCTTCCACCAGGGCTCCCAGTGAGGCATCTCTGCCCGGTTCCCAGTCTGAAAACAAAACTCGGGGGTCTGTCCCAGAGGTCCCCCAGCCCACGTGTGTCACCATGGATCTGTGCTCCACAGTGGGGGAGGGTCGGAGGGCTGAGTGTTAGGAAGTCAGCCCTCAGGCCTTTCTTCTAAGGTGCCTCTGTGTCAACCTGGAACGTTTAACCTTCGAGTTGGCAGCCAGCCCATGACTGTTGGCAGCAACCACAGACTCTTGCACTTGCTGCTGTGCTTCGGTGGCCAGTGAGTGGGCCTTCCCCAGAGGATGTTCTTGACTGTCCCCGTTACAGACACATCAGCCCACCCCCACCGCGTTGATTCCAACTCGCAGGCACCCTATAAGACAGCGTAGAACTGCCCTGGCGGCTGAAACTCGTTATGGGCGCAGACAGCCTCATCTTTCTCCCACAGAGCACTTGGTGGATTGGAACCATCAACCTTTCAGCTGACAGCCCAGTGCTCAGTCCAGGGTGCCACAGGCCTCCTTACAGAACACAGTTGCTGTGTTAGGTGCCGTGGAATTGACTCCTCCCCAGAGTGAGCCTGTGTACCACGGCCCGTCCCTTCCTGTCCCTGCCTCCCAATTGGTACCTCAGCGCCCACGGTTGCAACGCTGTGGGACTTCATCAGCACAGAGGTAGCCAGGGAGGGCCAGCCCAATAGACAGCTCGTGTATCATTATCAAGATGTGGGGCCAGGAGGAAGGATCCTGGTGGCGCTGCGGTTAAAGCACTTGGCTGCCATGCTAAAGGTGGGAGGTTTCGATCCCCTGAAAGATGGGGCTGCCATCAGAGAAACCCCCCGCAGCAGTTCTGCTCCAGCCTCCAGGGTCACAACAAGTGCGGATTCACTCCAGGACCAGCGGTTTGGTTTCTGGTGGTTTTCAGGCCATAGGAGGAAGATGTGTTTTGACCCCTGCCTGTGTCCAGCTGCCTGGTTTCCAGCAGGCTCCGTGAGGATACTTCTCTCCCTCCACATGGCAGGCCTTCATCCCTGTCCCCCTTGGGCAATGGACAACTCCAGAGGCAGAGCTGGAAGTCCTAACCCAGTGGTTCTCAACCTTCCTAATGTCATGACCCTTTAAGACAGTTCCTCATGTTGTGGTGACCACCCCCCAACCATAACATTATTTTTGTTGCTACTTCATCACTGTCATTTTGCTACTGTGATGAATCGGGCGACCCCTGTGAAGGGTCGTTCGACCCCCAAAGGGGTTGCGACCTTCAGGTTGAGAAGTGCTGTCTAACCCAAGCGTGCCAGCTGACTCGTTCATCTGCCCCATGTGTGTCTCATGCCTGGCAGACGCACCGGGCACTAGGCACTAGGCAGTGGGCGAGGCGCTGGAGTGACAGCAGTGAGCAGACACCAAAGCTCGGCCTCAGCCTCTCTGAAGCCCACCCCAGACCCAGCTCTGCCTGGCTGGGTAGCCCTGCAGACACTGTGCACCCCAAATTGTGCCCTCCTGAGCCCATCAGCCCAGCCCGGGCACATAGCCCTGTTGATGTCGAGGCTTTGGGGGCCTCCCTTGATTCTGCAGGGGGTTCCCTATAAGCCCAGAGAAAGCCTGCCTGCCTGCCTGCCACGGCCCTTCACCAGGGTAAGCTACACCTCTGTTTCAGCCCTTGACACACAAGAACGGTGCGCGTGCGCTGAACGGCATCCAACCGTGCACAGCATGAACCGTGAACCGTACCCTTGCCTTCCCCTCCTGTGCCATCCCATTCCCCAGGGATAGCCATTTGAGCAAATCTTTTTCCTGTTTCTCCATCAAACCATTGGTCTTGCTGCTGTGTCCAGGGAGCCTGTGTGGGCCAGTCCCCATCCCCCCCTCCCCCGCACTCCCGGTCTCTCTCTCTCTGTCTCTCCTGAGCTCTCATCCAGAGTGGAAGCACATCCATCACTGATGTTCACATTCTCCCTATTGATTGATTGAGGCCCATTTTGATAGTAGTAGGGGATGTGCCGCAGCGAGCATCACGGTCCCCGTATTTTTGGTGCACATGTGTAATTATTTATGAAGTTAGATTACCAGATGAGCAACTGCAGGGCCAATGTAAACATTTTTCTTGGTGGATACAGCCAGCCTGCCTCCACAAAAGCTCCCCGAGCCGCGGCGAAGCCTCAGTGCTTTATGTTTCTATTAATGTCCCAATAGAGCATGCTGGGTTGTTTTGTGTTTCCCCCTCTCTCCCAGCTTCTTGGTGCCCTGGCCTCTGGGGAACTTGTGGTCAATTAAGACTCCCAGATCATTTTTTGCATGTATTAATATTCGTGGCAGCATCTGCCCAGGGAGGGCCTGGTGGAGAGAAAAACTTCGTTCCTGCAGGGACCCTGGCCACACTTAGTAGTCACCCTGGTGAGAGGTGGGGAGGCAAAGGGAAGCGGGCAGGGCTGAGCGTGGCTGGGTTGGGTGGGTGGGGGTAGGGGTGTTGGCTGGGAGGGAGTTGGACATGAAGCAGCCCGGCCTCCAGTGTCCCATCAAGATCCCCATTCTGTCTCCGTCCCTGCCCCGTTGGCCTCCATGGCCTGAGTCTGAGCCAGTCCCAGGGAGCCCGGCAGAACTAGGCTCTAAGGCAGGACTGCCGCCCCCTGCTGACACAGACTGCCTGGTTGCACACAGACCACACCTTCGGAGGAGCCAGGCGGGCCCCAGATGCTGACCCCCCAGGCCCCGGGCGTGGACGGCTTCGAGGAGCCCGGAGAGCGACAGCGGGCCCTCAGTGCAGTCAGCATCCTCACCAGTGCGCTGGAAGGTCAGTCCCCCCGGCTGCGGCCCGGCCTCCCCCACATGGGGTCTGCCCAGCTGGGCCCAGTGTCTCCTATGACTGAAATACCACACGCGGGGTGACTCGAACAAACAGAAGTTTATTTTCTCACAGTTCAGGAGGGTGGAAGGCTGAAAAAGGAGGATCCCAACTCTGAGAGGGTCTCTCTCTCTCTCTTTCCACCCACCCACTCCCTCCTGCCCTCCCACCCCAGCCCCCTTCTCTCCCCTGAATCTGGATCAAGGTTCTGGTCATCTTCGGCTTCTCTCCCTCCCTTGGTGATGCCCACAGGGCTTCAGTCGTCCCCCACTTGTGTGCTCCTGTGCGCTGCCCTGGGTGGCAATCCGCGAGTTCGAAACCACCACTGGCTCCTCGGGAGAAAGACAGGCTTTCTACTCCCGTGGACAGTTACAGGCTCCGAAACTCCCAGGGCCGTTTCCCCGCCTGCGCTGTATACGGTCCGATGCGTCTGCATCGCCTCGGTAGCAGTGTGTTCCATTTCTTTGTTTTGCGTTCGCAAGGGGACACTTTTCATTAGTAAAATATAGGAACTTAACTATTCTCTCTTGTTAAAATCTCAAACCTACTGCGGTCAAGTCCATTCAGACCCCGTAGGACAGGGTAGAACTGCTTCTGGGTTTCTTTCTTTCTTTTTGTTTTTAATCATTTTATTGGGGGCTCTGACAGCTCTTATCACCATCCATCCATCCATTGATTCAAGCACATTTTTTAAATTTTGCATATCATTCTGCTCTTTGTAGATCTCAAAGTGATTAGGGTTAAAAGGGCATCCTACCCGCCCCCACCCCACCCATAGGCCCTCTTTCACATAACAGGAGACATTCTGTCCCCAATTTGTTAACATCCACGGGTGGTTGTTGCCCTGAGTTACTCTCCAGTCAGTTCCCAATTGCCACCTACAGACCACAGACAGCAACCTGCCAGGCCTGGGGCCACCCTCAAGACCCTTGCTAGGCTCCAGCCCATTGTCACAGCCACTGTGTCAGCTGGCTCCTTAAGGGCCTTCCTCTTTCTCACTAACCTCCCAAGCAAGCATGATGTCCTTCTTCAGGGGCTGGTCCTACCTGACAACATGTCCAAGGTAGGCGAGATGAGGTCTCACCATCGTCAGCCTCTCCAACCATTCCCACCGCCCGTCCTCTTAGCACGTTACTCCGTCCTTGGTCCTAAACACCCCCTTCCTGTTTTAGCCTCTTCCCAGCCTCTCCTAGCTCTGTTTCCTAGCTCCTGGCTCTATCCCAGCAAGCATCCCATGTCTGTCTAGCACATCTGCTCCAGTCTGAGTTTGGAACTCCGCTATCTTGTTCCCGTCTGCCCCAGACATATGTCTTCTGGATACACCCCAAATGTCCTGAAACATCCCAGATGTCCACATCTGTGGCTACCTCTGCTTCCCGGGGCATCCGTTCCTTATCCTTCCCACTTCACACATGTGCCCCCACACGTGAGCATCCTTTGTCTGTGGGGGGCCCAGGCCTCAAGCCAGCCCATCTCTCACTGATCCTCGCATGCCCCCTGGTCTCCAATCCCTGTGTCCCCCTTCTCTCATCTTTCCAGGGTCAGGAGCCAGAAGAGAGCTCACTCCCCCTCTTCCTCCCTGCGCCTCCCGTCATCTCCCTGTCCCGTAGCAGCCCAAGAACACCGTCGGTTAGAGACGGGGGCCACTCAACTAAAGCTTGTTCCCCCGGCCCTTCTCAGAGTTGGAGGAGTCCCACCGCAAGTGCCCGCCATGCTGGAACCGCTTTGCCCAGCGCTACCTGGTCTGGGAGTGCTGCCCACTGTGGATGTCCATCAAGCAGGGGGTGAAGTTCATGGTCATGGACCCGTTCGCGGACCTCACCATCACCATGTGCATCGTGCTCAACACGCTCTTTATGGCCTTGGAGCACTACAACATGACCACGGAGTTCGAGGAAATGCTGCAGGTCGGGAACCTGGTAAGGGCCTCTGGCAGCTGACTCACCAATGGGCACCCCCGCCGGGAAGGTCCCTGCATGGGTAAGGGAGGAGGGACCCTGAGCACAAAGGGATCTTAGGAAAGTGGGCATTTACCATGAAGGCCTCTCGTAAGAGAATGTCTCCGAGTCAGCTTTTTCAGGAGCTGAGAGAGAGGGGAACTGGGATGCAGGTTGGAGATCAAGGTTTAGGAGGATGTCTAGGGGCTGAAAAACAGCGGGCGCATTGGGACCAGCCTGAAATGGGTGGACATGAGAGTTTGCAATTCTCAGGTGGGTTGCGGGTGGTGAGGGGTAGTGCATGCAGAGACAGCCTGCTTACTGACGGAGATGGCAGAGTTATTAGCGGCCCCCCCACCCACCCACCCCCCATGCTTCTGGGCTGGGAGAAAGGGATGGGTGGCTGCTGAATGAGGGGTGGTCGGTGCAAAGTCTGATGGATGGGTAGAGTGAGTAAACAGAACTGAGTTTAAAGTCTGACTCAGCGCTTACTACGTGACCTCAAGCCAATTACCGAGTAATTGGTACAATGAGTATTTGTTAAATTCAATCAATGTGAAATTAGTATGACAGTATCAGCCTCAGAGGAAACTAATGAGGACGGAATAAGATAATGTCTGTAATGTGCCTGGCTCAGAGTTGGATAAGCAATAAATGCTCAAAATAAAGGGTAGCTGTGGTTACCGTTGTCATTGTTGTTATTAGAGAGACTAACCCCTAAAGCCAGAAGATCTAGACTTTTGGTCTGATTTTTTTTTTTTTTTTTGGAATGGAGATTGAATCAAATCCTGCCTCTCTTATGTGGGGAAACTGAGGCTCAGAGAGGATAAGGCTGTGGTGACAAAACTAGACTTGCAGGAGCCCTGTCGGCCCCATCCAGTCAAACACACAAGTCAGTTCTTCTCCAAGGTCTCCCTGTAGTCTCAGGAAGGAGCTTCGGGGTCAGTGCTGAGAGGTGGTGGGGCGAGGAGGGCCTCTATCCCTCTGATTTAAGCTCACCGGCTACAGAGCCAGCTTGTCTTGGGTCCACTGGCTCAGGAACACCCACAGGACTGGCAGACAAGTCTCCCACACTGTAGAGTTATGAAGATTGTCTCCTCTCCATACTTTAAACCTAGAGCTCTAGATAGTTCTTTGCAAAGTCTATTTAAACCTTTTCACAAATAGCGTTCGCTTTAATCCTACACGCCCCCCTCTTCTATACACAAACCGAAGGGAAAGCTGTATTTCACTCTATCAGAGCCTCAAAGCACAGTTGTTCCTGACACACATTGGGTGGCCTTCAGATGATGCTTATGTAAGGCTTCCGTCAAGTACGGTTTCATTGGAATGTGGCTGTTGGGCTGGATTGAGCAGCAAGTCAAGTGTGATGAATTGCCCTGCTGGCTTCGCTGGATCATTAAGTTTTGATTGAATTGCAGATGTGTTACTCTTGTGGCTCAGTTATTGGTAACAGGTCATGTAGCTGGGCTATAGCTATACTTTGTTCTGTTTGGACAGGTTTATTGCTCATAAGTAAAAATGTGTTTTCTTGCATTTAATATATTCTAAGTGGCTTAAGTATTTAGTTATAAAAGAAGTCATTATAATCAGCATTGGTAAATAAATCTTGGTAGAGGCATATCACTGAATACACACATTCCATGAAGGATCTAATTGATAGATTTGACTAAATGCCAGCCCATTGTTTAAACAGAGATAAAGGGCAAACGAGTCTTCTGGTTCTAGTGATATTATGGACAAGAAAACCTTAAAAACCTCCCACTATGAAAGAATTAAAAATAATACATGAAGCATAGAAAATGTTCTTTAAAATGCATAACTATTTCCCAAGAGAGTAGGACAAATCTCCAAGTGCCAAACACATAGGAGTCAAAACCCATAGCAATAAACATGTAAACCAAGTCTGTAGTTGTCCTAGTTTAGGGGGACAGTTACTGTGAGGGTCCGGGAGGTAGGTTGGAAATTCTGTTCATCTGTGGGCTTTAGTTCTGTATTCAACAGCACGTTGTTAGGCAGAGGGGTTGGAACTGAGTGGGTTCATGTGGGTATGACCAAAACTTCATCAAAACGGCTATCCACAGCACCAAACCCTAACCCACACCCTGTCATGGGAGAAAGTATACAGAAGAGTGTAGAGGAGAACGAAACACACAAGCAAATGTAACTCTGGAAGTTTGTGGCCTCATAGTAGCTTCTACAGAACTCAGAGAGCAATAGATAGTAACTTCGAAGAACCGAGAGAAAGTGTAATAGGTAGCTATGCCCTTCCCCACAACTGGAGGTCAGATTTAGTCTTAAGTGTTCTTGGAACTTGTGCCTCCCAAATTTTAAAAATAAAATAATCCTAATGGGATATCTTGAGGACTCAGAAAGAGGCTGAAACAAAAATTCTCTGACAAGACATAACATTTATCTAAGCCAAGCTGGATTCCCCAGATTACAAAACATACAAGGTAATATTATTTGTCCAACACGAACAAGAATACACACGCTCACACACAAAATCAGGCTTATCTCCCTAAGAATGCCACATCACAGAGCTGCTCACTAGCGATGTTAAAACATGAATATTTTTTAAAAAATTTTAATTTTAAAACATGAATATTTATAATGACTTAAGAGGAGAAAAGATAATTAAAACACAAAAAGAAGACAGCTTTGAAAAGGAACCAATAAAGTCTCTGAAAGTGAAAAATGTAGTCACTGGAAATAAAATCTCAATGTACCAAATAAATAGCAAATTAATTACAGCTAGGGGAGAGTGAAGAGAATATAAGCTAAGAGCTGAGGGAGACTCCCAGAATGCAGTTCATAGAGACGGAGAGGTGGAATACATGGCGTAAAGGCCAAGCGGCATGGAGTTGAACAAGAAGGTCAGTCACAGCTATAGAAGTTACCAGAGGAAACGAGGGCAAGGGAATATTTAAAGAGAGAATAGCAGAACTGATGAAAGAAATAAACACTTGGATTCAGGAATTACAATACGTCCCTAGCAGGAAAAATGAGAATAAATCTATCTAGATGTGTCGTGATGAATCTCTTGAACACCAAAGGCAAAGACATCATAAAGCAACGAAACAGAAAGGAAGAAAGTGTATCTACTAAGGAACAACAATCAGATGAATGAGAGACCCCACACTAGCGTCAGTCGGATCCAGAAAGCAGTGGACTGATAACTGTAAAGTGCCCGGAGAAGACACTGGGTAACCTTGGGTTCCTTCCCCAGCCAACGTGCCATTCAAAAGGAGACGTGTAAACCACGATGTTCTGAAACAAAAACCAAAAGAGTGTGCCACAAACAGATTGTCCCCTTAAAGCCACTCAGGATTGTACTTCAAGACGAGAGGTTAGATTTCTCGAGAAACAAATGATCGCTGAAGAAAGATCTGTAATTAAAGAATGCACTGAAGTGGGTTTAACTAACGTTAAAATGAGTATTGACTATTTAAAATAATGAGGACTAATTTAAGGGTACGAAAAGGTAGACTAAAAATACTGGGCAATAATTACATGTAAGATAGGAAGGTGTGTTAGTCTGGGTGAACTAGAGAAACAAATTCATAGACATTCATGTGTATAGGAAAGAGCTTTATATACAAGAGCAAGTGAATATTGAGAAAACATCCCAGCCCAGTCCAGATCAATTAGCCCATATGTCCAATACCAATCTATAAAGTCCTCTTCAGACTCACAAAACACATGCAATGATGCCAAGTGCAGGATGATCACAGGTCATTGGGTGGGATGTCTTGTGGATCCAGTGGCACTGTGAGCATCTCAGTGCTGGCAGGGGTCTCCACAGGGCTTCTCCAAGTCCAAGACTCTGCCATCAGCCTGTCTCCATGTGGCTTGTCAACAAGAATGTCTCATAGAAACTGAACCTGCATCCTCCCTCCAGCAAGCTATTTAACTCTTTAACGCCTCCAAATGAGGTCATCAAACTGCCACCAGATTGACAGGCTAAACGCCACCCCTTCACTCTTAATCCTCTCAAATTGACAGCAGATTATGTAACTACCACAGAATGTAAGCATTAATTACTTTCAACTATTACTTTAAGCCTCTGTGTAATGGCTACTAAAGGGTTATAAATAGTCTATCCTAATTGCCAACTCCCTGGAACAGAAAATGGAGAATTTTTTAAAATGTAATCTAATAGAAGGCAGGAAATGAGAAAGTAAACGACATTTAAAAATCAGAAAAACAAAATAAAATGTAGCCATGAATTCAGATGATCAGAAATCATGATAATTGGAGGTAGACTAAAGTCACTAGCTAAAAGACAGATGGTCAGCTCATTAAAGAAACAAAATATAGCTATATTGGTATTTACAGTACTCCAAGGAGAGTGAAGAAAAGGGGGTGGAAAAGGTATATAGACAAATATTATCATAAAGAAATTGATATATTTATATTAATATTGAACAAAATAAAAAAGTATTATTGAGGAATAAAGAGGTCCACAACATAAAAGCAAAAGGAACAATTTGCCAGGAATATGTAACAACTCTCATCTTGCATGCACCAAATTATATAGCCTCAAAATATGTAAGGAAAACAATAAGGGAAAATCAACAACTCCACAGTCTCAGTGAGGGATTTTTAACATATCACTCTTGGTAATTAATGGATCAAGCTGATGAAAGATTAGCAAAAATTATAGAGGACCTGAACAACAGAAATAAAAAACTTGAGCTAATGCATCCAACCACTAGAGAAAATATACACAGACCATTTACAAAATGGTCACGTTTATGTCTCCAGGCAAGTCTCAACAGATGCCATAGACTGGGTATCATGTAGCCTCAGTCTCCTTTGTGCAGTTAAATTAGAAATAAAAGGCAGAGGATGAATCTTTTAAGATTTCAAATATACTTCTAGATGAAAAGAAAAGATGTCATATGGATCTTCATAATGGAAAGAAAACTAGTACCAAAATTCACTTCTTCTTCGTTTTTTTAATCATTTTATTGGGGTCTCATACAACTCTTATCGCAATCCATACATACATCCATTGTGTCGAGCACATTTGTACATTTGTTGCCATCACCATTTTCAAATCATTTTCTTTCAACTTGAGCCCTTGGTATCAGCTCCTCATTTTTCCCCTCCCTCCCCCACTCTTCCTCCCTCATGAACCCTTAATAATTTATAAATTATTATTATTTTGTCATATCTTAAGCTGTCCGACGTCTCCCTTCACCCACTTTTCTGTTGTCCATCCACCAGGGAGGGGGTTATATGTAGATCCTTGTGATTGGTTACCTCTTCATGCCCCACCTTCCCTTATCCTCCTGGTATCGCTACTCACATTATTGGACCTGAGGGGTTTATCTGTCCTGGATTCCCTGTGTTTCCAGTTCTTATCTGTACCAGTATACATCCTCTGGTCTACCCAAATTTGTAAGGTAGAAACCAAAAATCACTTCTAAATATACTTTAGAAATAATTTAAATACTTTAGTTACAGCAAATGCCGTAATTAGAGGGAAACATATTGCCTAAAGTATATACTAAAAGACAAGCAAAGTTGAAAATGAACGAAACAAGTATTAGGTCCAAGTAGTTAGAAAAAGAAAGTTAAAGAAAATTTGGAATATCAACAGAAATTAATAAAAAGCAAAAATTCAATAGAGAAAACCAACTTACTCAACAATTCAAAAAGTTTTTATTATGAAAGAAAACATTGCTAAATGTACTTATATTAAATTTAGAATATATGTGTATATACCAGAAAGAATACTGTAAACAAAGGGAAACCACCACCATACACTGGAAATCAGTGTTTTCAAAAATATTTAACTAAAAAGATATGGAATTCAGAGCATACATTTTAATAGGGCCCCGGTGGCCCAAATGGTTAAGCATTCAGCTGCTAGCTGGCAGACAGGTTGATGGTTCCAACCAAAACACAACCACAACAATGGGAAAAGGAAATGACGGCAAATCACAGAAGAGAACATTCAGATGAAGAGAAACATAAAAGAAGCACAGGGCGGAGATGAAATGTTAAGACTAGGATGCAATTCCTCACCAATAAAAGAGTGAAAAATAAACACCCAAACGTTTTCTGTTGTTCTGGCCCACTTTCCAGTCTTTGCACCAAAACTTCTTAGTATGAGGTAGATAATGTCCCCATCTTACCGTTCTGTTATCCTGATACTGGCACGAATGAGGAGCCATGTGGATGCGTACATACTTTATAAGAGTGTGTGTAAATCTCACTTGTGCATATTCTACAAGGGAAAGTGTCATCGTGTGTGTGTGTGTGTGTGTGTGTGTGTGTGTGTGTGTGTGTGTGTGTGTGTTCTTGAGAGAATATCACGTATCTGAACCAGGAGACATGTACAAGAACGTTCGTTGCAGCATTGTGTGAATCATAGAAGAAAATTGGAAGCAGCTTAAATGTCCATCATCTATTTTTTCAATGGATAAATTGTAGTATATTCATAGAATAAAATACTGTACACAACTAGAATGAGTTTGGTCATTCTACATGTACATGGGCCATATGGACATACCTCATAAACATGTTGCCAGGAGAACTAACATACTCAACATAGCACAATTCAGTTATATAAAGCTTAACACCATGCAAAAATGCTATCCTATTAATACATTGTAACTAGTAAAAACACATGCATAGGAATGTAAGCATAAAATTCAGGCTGATGATTAATGTGGGCGGCTTTAGTTTCATCTGTAATGGGGCATAGTTAAGACCACGTGGTCAGTAGCCTGTCCTCTGTGTGTGTGTTCCCTTAGCTGTGAAGTAAGGGATAATGATAATACATGTAGCGTTATTGTGAGGCCTAAATGATTAACTATATGCAAAGCACTAGGATAGTAAATACCGGTTTAGTCTTTGCCATTATCCTGATGTATGAAAATTCAAACAAGCTCTGGAGCAAATATGACAACATATGAATATCTGGCAGCTTGGTAGGGGGTACTAAGCATTGGGCTGCTAACCAACAGATCAGGTGTTTGGACCACCAGCCACTTCATGAACCAAACCCTCAAGTCATTTGCTCTTGTCAAGATTGTCGCCTCAGACAGCGTATAGGGCAGTGGTGCTTCGTCCTGTAGGGTTGCTCTGAATCAGAGTCTACTGGATAGGAGTTACAGGTTTGGGTTTAGGATGGTGGGTACAAAGGTACCTGTATTAGTCTAGGTACTTTGGAGAAACAAATCCACAGCAACTCATGTATACGAGAGTTTTATGTAAAGAAAATGTGCATCACAAAAACATCCCAACCCAATACTGCCCAAGCCCACAAGTCCAACATTAACTCATTAACCCAACACCAGTCCACAAAGTCCTCCACCTCACAAAACAGAGGCAATGATGCCGACTGCAGGAGGAAAGCCGAGTCAGTGAACGAACAAGCATCTCAGCACTAGCAGGGGTCTCCACACGGCTGCTCCAGCACCCAGGGCTGCATCAGGATAGGTCCATGTGGCTTCTCCTTGGGGATGTCTTGTAGGAAGTCAATCTTGCAAGCTGAAGCAGGGAACTGCTAAGGCAGCTGCACCCGATGCAACCATCACAAAACAAGAGACCCGAGAACTAGAAAGGTGAGGCTTCACCACCCATTTATCCCTCCGCCTTTCAACCAGCCCCACATGTGATTATTGGCCAGGCTGACACAATTAACTAACTCAGTACCCATCCATTATTGCATGATTTTCTATCTGATTACAATATTTTGTAATATTATATTGCGATGCACATAGTAGACAAAGGAATTATATTCTTAATACATATATTTAAATTTCTTTAAATTTAAAAAAAAAAGGGCATGCCCTGTGCCATTGTGGTTACACCTTGGGCTACAATCCACAGAGCTGGCAGTTGGAAACCACGAGCAGCCCGAAGGAGAAAGACTGGGATTTCTACTTCTGTGAACGGTTACAGTCTCGGAAACCCCCTGGTCACTATGAGTCCGCGTTGACTCAATGGCAATGAGTTGTTTTTCTAATAGGAAAATAGGCAAAAGACAGGAACAAACGAGTTCACAAAAGAGGGTCTACAGAAACTAAAGCAGTGTCAACGAAAACATTTACGACATGGCCTTGCTCCTTCTGGAGTGGAAAAGGTAGTTGGCATGGAAGATAGCTAGTTGCAGGAACCCATTCCTATGTAGCTTATACACCCTAAACCTCATTCTCTGCCATCAAGTAGTTTTTGACTGATAGTGGCCCTATAGGACAGAGTAGAACTGTTCTGTAGCGTTCCCAAAGCGGTCAGCCTTCATGGGAGCAGATAGCCTCTTCTTTCTCCCAAGAGGCGGTTGATGAGTTTGAACTGCCGACTTTGAGGTTAGCAGGCCATTGCTTAGCCGTACATGTCAGAGTCCTCCAAAACAGTCACTGACTACGCAATTCCATTTCCAGAAATGTTGTCCTAATAATTGGACCAGTTGCTTTAAAAATATGTTATATAGAAAGATATATATTATGTCGATATTTTCAGTAGAGGGGGGCAAGAGATCACCATTACTCGTGGCACATCTGTAAAGCCAAGTAGTCCAAACTCTTAAGGCCAAAAAAAAAAAAAGATACTGTAGATGATGTTTCATTGGCCAGAAATGACTTCACAAAATATTGTGTTTCTATAGCAGGTCTGTAGCATATACTGTATGAGCCCATTAGATATGATCCCATTAGATACACATGGCAAGGTCAAGGAGAGTTTGGGGCCTTCCAAAGAACTTTCATGTCCCAGGAATCCAGTATCAGCAATGATGGCCCTGTGGAGCTCCTGTCAGGAGCTACCTCTCAGTCTCCATGTGCCAGGGTAGGGCTAGCACCGTTGAGCCTGTTTATATCTGGTAAGCAGCCCCCGTGCGGGGCCGGACTCTCGGCTGCTCTCAGCAATCATCATAATTACGCTCTCATGTATAGATAGCATCATTTACATCTTTTTAGCTCTCCTGGAAGTCTCCTGTGGATATTCCCATTTTACAGAGGAGGACATTCAAGGCTCAGGGAGATAACGAAGCTGGCCCAAGATCTCACAGTGGTAGACCCCTGGGTCTGCCAGTAGCCCTCTGCCTGTCTTAAACTGCCAAACTTTGGACACAAAGTCTGGGTGCTCCCAGAAGGAAGGAGGGTTGCTACCAAAATTCGTTGACATTTCAGAAATGGTTTTCAAAATAATAATCATAATTACACAAATAATAATGAGCGCAGGGAAGAAGAAAATGTTCTGGAATTGATTGTGGTGATGACTATAGGACTCCTCTTGATATGACTGAATTATTTAATTGTATGACATGTGGATGAAGTGCCAAAAACTGTTTTCTAAAAAAAAGAAGTGGTTTTCAAGCTTGTTCGCACATTAGAATCACCTGGGAAGTTTTAAAAAACCCCAGTACCCGGGTTTTTTAAACTACACTCCAGTCCAGTGGGACTAGAATCCCAGCGGGAGGATCCAGGTGGGCATCGCTGGTTTTACAACTTCCCGGGGGGGTTCTCAAGCACGCCAGGTGTAAGAACCACTGCTTGAAGCCGTTCTTCAGAACCTCTGATCCCCCAGGAAGGGAGACAACAAGCAGAATGTGGCTCAGCAGGTCTGAGCATCTGCACTTCTGAAGAGCTTCCAGGTGATGTAGATGGTGTTGGTACTGGGCGAGTTGTTGTTTATGGCTCTCCCAAGGGTGCTCCCCAAGAGCTGCTTCTTACATCCTTTGGTTCCAGGCTGCTAGCTCTACCTGGTGTCTTGCTGCCTAAGTGGTGGGGCACCCAGGCACCCTAGGGGTGGGGACTCTTTCCTGAGCTCCCTTCCCTAGACTTGAGTACTAGCACTCATTAACTGGTCAAACAGGCCTTCCAGAAAACACGTCCACCCCGGGCACCTGGGCAGGTGTTCAGGGAGGCCAGAGGGTCAAAGGAGGGGTGCCCTGAGCGAGGCTCCAGCCACCTCTGTGGGACAGAAGACCTCCAAACATTGGTATATTTGTCCAGCACATCTGGGTGGATGCCTCTGTGCCAAGCCCTCTTCTGGGTAAAGGAAGCTAAATCCACTATCATTGAGCCCATTCTGACTCTGGCTCATAATGATCCCATGTGGGGTCTCAAAGACTGTCCACCTGCACAGGAGCAGACAGCCTCATCCTTCTCCTCAGGAGCTGCTGGCGATTTTTGAACTGCTGACCTTGCAGTTCTGAGCCCCATACTTTCCATCAGAGCTCCTTCGCTGGGTATAAAGCGAGACAGAATAAGAGCCACGCCAGTTGCTATTGACTCAGCTCAGACTCCTAGTGAGTTGACATGTTCGGAGTAGAACATCCAGGGTTTTCCCAGCTGATTTTTGGAAGCTCAGTCTTTCTTCCAAGGAGCCTCTAGGTCAGTGGTTCTCAACCTTCCTAAGGCTGAGACCCTTTAATACAGTTCCTCGTATTGTGGTGACCACCCCCACCGCCCGGAACCATAAAATTAGTTTGCTACTTCATCACTGTCATTTTGCAACTGCTATGAATCAGGCGACCCCTGGGAAAGGGCCGTTTGACCCCCAAAGGGGTCGAGACCCACAGGTTGAGAACGCGGCTCTAGGTGGATCCCATCCACCAACATTTTGATGAATCGTTGAGCGCTTAACCATCTGTGCCTCCAGGGAGGCCTAAGGGGGTAAAACTGAGTCTCTGCTTCGCAGAACTCACCGGCTAGCCAGAGGGTCCTTGGCAGACAAATACCAGCAAATACACAAACCAAGCCTGTTGACCTGGAGTCAGTTCCAACCCACAGCAAGCCTAGGGGACCAAGGCGAGCTGCTGCACAGGGCTTCCTGGGCTGTAACATGAAGTAAACACACAGCCCCACGTGCTATGTGTAGGCTGGTGCGATGGAAGACAGAGAAATGCTGCTGGGGACAAAAGAAGGAAGAGGGACAAGGAGTCGGGGGCCCAGTCAGGAAGCACCCATTCAGCGGTTTTGAGGGGAGTCCCGAGGGGAGGGAGCGATGTTAACGGGGAGCTGGAATGATGCACGGGAAGGCAGTGCAAAGGTCCTGAGGCGGGACCAGCATAGGTGACTGGAACAGACAGAGTTGGAGGGGGCTCAGAGGAGTGGAAAGTCCTGGCCCAGGCTGCAGTGCTAGGAATGGGACAGCTCTCCAGAGGGAAGGGCAGCCCAGGAACCGGGCCTGGGGCTACAAAGTCTAGGCCTCATCCTCTCAGAGACCCCTCTGGTGCAGGAGCATTTCCCTCGGCTGAAGGCCTGGGTGCCATGTCTGCCTCCCCCGGGGCTCATCTGAGCAGAGGGCTGGTGCTGGGGAAGCCAGCAGAGCCCTCTCTCCCAGATGGGTGCAGCCCCCAGCACATTTCCTTCCGCCAGGAGCCCTTGACTCTTCCTCCCCCACAGATGCCAGGCCTCACAGTAGTTGACGCCCGGGTGCCTCGGGCCGCCGACCTCAGCCCTCCCCTTCAGAAGACCCTGGGGTCCTCAAGTTCGACCCTCAGCTCCTCAGGCGGCTAGCAACATCATCCGTGCAGACCCCCGACTTCCCAGCAGCCCTGCCCTCCTCCAGGAAACAGGCTTCTTTGCCCACCCTCTGTGGGCTCTTGGACCTCCGGGCTCTGCCCACCTTAGGAGTGTTTCCAGAGATGGTTGCCCCACGTCATAAATGTGGCAGCGCCGAGTTCTCCACCTGGCTCCTCAACGTACTAGCTGAGGGACACCACACAAGCCACTCCACCTCCCTCAGTGCCCGTTTCAATAGGGTCTGCGCGCCAGGCTGCTCACTAGAAGGTTGCGAGTTCAACTGCACCCAAGGGTGCCTCTGAAGAATGGTCTGGCAGACGATGAAAAAGAAACCACTGGAAACCCCGGGGAGCCCAGTTCTTCCCTGATGCACACTGAGTCACCATCAGTTCGAATCGGCACGTGACAGCCGGCAATAGGTCAGCCAGCCCTCTGGAACAGAGACGCGCGGGGTCTGCATGGAGGCTGACGCGTGCCAGTCTGACAGGGAGACCTGGCCTTGTGACTGTCAGCATTCGCCTCTGTGACGACTAGGGAGGTTGAATGTCCTTCTGTGTGTCTTTTGACAAGGTTCACCTTTTTTCTCTCTCTCTCTTTTTTTTTTTTGGTCTCTCTGGGTTTTCCTTCTTCTTGATTTGTGTATGCTGTGTTACTATTAAAAGGAACCCTGGTGGCTTAGTGGTTACGCACTGGGCTGCTAACCACAAGATTGGCAGTTCAAAACCCCCCAGCAGCTACAAGGGAGAAACACAGGGCTTTTACAGTCTCGGAAACCCACAGGGGCAGTTCTGTCTACCCTGCCCCGTAGGGTCGCTACAAGTCGGGCATGGACTCAATGGCCCTGAGTTTGGTTTGGGTTTTTGATTTAATATTCGGGTTGGAACCCTTTACCTCTCAAGAATCTGTCCTATGCTGTCCAGTGCCCTCTGATTCATGGCCGCCCTTAAGGACAGAACAGAACTGGTCCGTAGGGTTTCCGAGACAGTAAACCTGCAGGGAGCCTCATCTTCCACCCACAGAGAAACTGCCACCGTGCGGTTACCCACCTAAGCCCAAAGCCACCGTCTCCCCAGAGCCGTTTGCCTGGCACGGAGCTGTTAGGTGCCCTTTTCAGCTTGTCGCTTGTCTCAAAGCCTGGTAAGGGTGGGGGGAGGGAGGGAGGGCAGTGTTCCGGTTCATTTGGTTTGATTTTCTGCCACACGGGAAGTTTGCAGGTGTTTGCATGAAACATGAAAGTTACATTGTTTCTTTTTCTATTTTGGGTTACTTTTCTGTGTCATTTTTTGTTTTTTTACAAGAAAAAGAGAGAAAGAAAGACTGGCACTGCCAGGGTGAGCGGAGCTCACCCCATGAGGAGGAGGAAGGGCATTCCAGTGTGGACGGAGGCCTGAGAGGTCATGAGTGTTTATGGGAATGTGGCGGAGGGGGGACCTCCTTGTGGACACGCGGGCTTGAAGGAGTCTGTGGCTGGGTCAGGTGACTTCCCACCTCGGCCCCTCCTGCCCCCCAGAGTCCCTGAGGGCTAAAGTCGAGAGCCCTCAGTGGGGCTGGCTGGGCTGTCCCTGATGGCCAGACTGGCTTTTGTCATACTTGGAGACAAGCAGCATCCTTGAAGGGCTGTCCAGAGTCAGCCAAGCAGAGGGCCATGAGGAGCCCGGGTGCCGTCAGAGCTGGCCGCCCATCCCAGAGCACGATGCCCCTGGCTGGGCTGACGGATCTGTCCAGCCCAAACCTCAGGATCCCCTCCTTCCCCCTCCCTCCTCAGGTGTTTACGGGGATCTTCACGGCAGAGATGACCTTCAAGATTATCGCCTTTGACCCCTACTACTACTTCCAGCAGGGATGGAACATCTTCGATAGCATCATCGTCATCCTTAGCCTCATGGAACTAGGCCTGTCCCGCATGGGCAACCTGTCAGTGCTCCGCTCCTTCCGCCTGGTACCTGCTGGGCCCATGCAGAGGGCGGGCGGGCAGGCTGGGGCTCCAACACCCCCCCCTCCAGGTCACCACCCAGGCTGCCCATGTGACCTGTCTCGCCTTACCCCACCTCTGCTAAGTCCTGCTGACATGCGGTGTGTGAGGGGTGGGCAAGACATACCCCATGAGTTCTTGGGGGAGCCACCCTGATGACTTTCAAGCCTTAGGGTTCCCAAGAAAGGACCCTTTAAGTGCTCCCAGGACCCAGGACTAGGACTGGGATGACTACATCCCCATCTATTAGAGGAGAGCACCAAGACTCAGAGAGGTGGAGTCTCACGTGGAACATAACAGGGCTGGTGGCTGCTCAGTTGGGGCTCTGAACCTGCATGGCTTAAACTCCCCTTTGCATCCGTATCATCTGGGTTATTGCCGACCTGTGGGGGGAGGCCCAAGCCCCTGGCCTGGGGGCGTTTGAACTCCAGCTGCCCTAGAGATGCAGCTGTGGGGCTGGAGGTGCAGGGGGAGAAGCTGGGCTCTGGCAGGATCAGGGACGGCTTCTGGAGGAGATGCTCAGCACTGCCGGAGCCTTCCTGGTTAGGCAGGATGGTGGGGGCCTTCGAGAAAGCCCAGGCTGTGGATTCTGACTCTGAGTCAACTGCTGTGAGCCAGGAGGCCTCGGCGTGGGGG
>NW_022108124.1:12676017-12704053 GCF_000313985.2 Echinops telfairi | reverse complement strand
GGGCTTCTTCATCTAGAAAGGAGCTGACAGTAATGCTGGCCTCGTGTGGTTACTGGGAGCTCTAAAAGAGTGAATCTAGCCTGAGCTTGAAGCCTGGCATCTAGTAGGCACTCCCTAGGTGAAGCGCTCCCTACCTCCATACATAGGTACCCCGAAAGTGATAAGCCTCTCCTTTTCTTTGACAGCCCAGGGACGAGGAAGGTGGGGGTGAGTTGGCACACCACAGAGAGTGAGAGCTGGCCCAGGCAGAACCGTGATGAGGATGCCTGTCCTCAGGTGTTCTGTATGGGGGGCACTTGCTGGGAGTAAGACTCAGCAGGGCAGGAGGCTGGCGTGAGGACAAAGGAAAAGAGTGAGGAAGACGCGCTGGAGCTGTTGGCCAGACTCCCTGGGCTGAGCCCGTGAAGATGCGGTGGGCTCTCAGCTTGTTCCTTGGGCTCTCAGACAGACCCTAGGGAGGTCAGACTGCCCGTGGGAAGCAAGCTCCAGAGCCCCTCACTGGGACCCCTCCTCTCCCTCCCTCCCCAGCTCCGGGTCTTCAAGCTGGCCAAATCCTGGCCCACCCTGAACACACTCATCAAAATCATCGGCAACTCCGTGGGGGCGCTGGGCAACCTGACCCTGGTGCTGGCGATCATTGTGTTCATCTTCGCCGTGGTCGGCATGCAGCTCTTCGGCAAGAACTACTCAGAGATGAGGCACTGCATCAGCGACTCGGGCCTGCTGCCCCGCTGGCACATGATGGACTTCTTCCACGCCTTCCTCATCATCTTCCGCATTCTCTGTGGCGAGTGGATCGAGACCATGTGGGACTGCATGGAGGTGTCTGGGCAGTCCCTGTGCCTGCTGGTTTTCTTGCTTGTCATGGTCATCGGTAACCTTGTGGTGAGTTGGCCGCCCACACCCTCACTCACTCATCCCATCTCTCTGTCCCCTCAGCTCCTCACCCACCCACCCATGTGTCCACCCACTCACCAGTCCCTCCATCGGTCTGCTCACTCACCCACTTCTCCACCCAGCCCGCTGACTCATCAGTTTATCCACTTATCAATGTCCCATTCATTCTTCTCTGTCCAATCGCCAATACACTGACTCCTTCTACCATCAGCCACCCTCCCACCAACTCATCGGTCCATCTCGCTATCCACGAACCCATCCTCTCATCTCGCCAGCCACTCACTCACAAAACCACCTAGCCACCAACCCTCATGGACGCATACACCCACCTGTCCCTATTTATCATTCATCCATTCACTCATTCACCTACCACCCATCCACCTGTCCATCGACCACCTTTCTGTCTGTCCATCAGTACTTGTTGATACAGACACTCACCCATCCATTTGTCTACCTGGGCATCCAGCCATCCATTCATTCACCCACTCACCCACTCATTCATCTACCCTACCTTTTATCAACCCACTTACTCCTGTGCTCCTCACTCATCTACTCCTCTGTCCACCCAGCTCTCCACTCAAGACTTACTATCCGGCTCGTTCATCCAGTCTGTCAGTCTGCATTACATTTCACTTGTGTGTTCTTTCTCCCACACCTTTGCCTGTTTACCATTTGCTCATTTACTGCTCATGTATCTGTTTGCTCACCATTCATCATGAAGGAATTACCACATTTTAAAAAGTCCAGTAAACACTTGCTAAGCACCTGCTGGGCACAATGCTGTGAGATTTACCAGGTATTGATGACCTACCTGGCCCCAACCCTGGTGGTGTTCACCAACTTGAGAGGAAGGGATGGGGCCTGGGGGAGGGGGTGAAATTACTTTTAAGCTGGTCAGAGTGATCAGAGTCTTAAGAGGGGTCCTTGGATCGGGGAATCCCTTCCAGCTAGAGAAATCAAGGAAGGCTTCCCAGAGGAGGAGTCAGAGCTGACAGTATGAGCAGGTAGTGTTAACAGAGGGAAGGAGTAAGGCCAGCCAACAGCTAAGCATGGATGCAGGCAGGTAGTGTCCCTGGTGAGCCTGCTGAGTGGCTGTGGTGAGAGTTCCCACGGATCTGGCCACCTGTCTATCCTAGGGCAGGTTCATCCAGCCCTGTGTCTTTTCAGGGTGGAGAACCCCCAAGTTGCCAGAGAAGGGGCTGTAGGACAAGAAGGATGGGTGGAGGCTTGTCAGTGGGTCCAGGGAGAAGGCAGTGCACACAGTGACCGTGGGGCTGCCGCCCAGGTGAAGAGGTGGCCTCACACTCACCAGCCTGGCTCCTGCTGTCCCTGTTGGGTTTCCCTCCTGTGGCAGGGATCCTGTCCGCTCCTAGGGGCGTAGCCCTGCCGTGGGGTAAGTGCTGTGGGCTGCAGATTTCCGAGCCCTTCCATAAATCGCCTGCATTCTCCCGTGCGCCTGGACCAAGCCCTGCGTGGGCAGGCCACGATTCAGTGAGGTTATTCCTCTCCGGCCTCACGTGTGGAGCCTGGGCCTTAGTGCACAGTGGCAGTAGACCCCAGCGCTTGGGCTGGCTCCACATGCCCCTGTCCCCCCAGTCTCCCTTCCCTGGGGTGTTGATCCTCTTTCAGTGACTGCCAGTGTGCTGAGGTCTTGGCCCAAGACCCCTCAGTTGAGCCACCCCTTACCCACACAGCATTGCAACTGACTTCCTTCCCTGCGGATCTGCCTGGGGATGAGAAGAATAGAGGCTGCTGGCGGAGGGAATGCTAGCCAGCCCACACAGCCCCCTCGGAGCCAGCTGCAGAAGTTGGGGCCCTACCGGGCGTGGGTGGGAGCAAACTTGCCATTAAAACGGGACTGATGATTGGGCAGGGGCTGGGGCGTGGTGTCGGCACCAGAATTGGCTGGGAAAGCGCAAAGAGAAGCCCGCCTTCTAGCAGACACGGGGAGTCCAACCCAAGAGCCCCTGTGTGAGTGACTGGGGCTTCCCAGGGCTTCCAGCCAGGACCCAAGTTTCCTGGAGGTCGGACAATATGGGTGCAGGTTGTTGGAGAGGACCTGTGGCCATCAGGAAAGGGACATCGTCGGGCTGTGACCCGAGAGACAGGTGCAAATGGAGAGGTCAGGAGCTAGGCCAGCGGTCAGTGTGGAGCAGCTCAGAATCACCAAGCGTGGGCCTTCCCCCATAGCTACAGAATAAAGATGGCGCTGTTAGTAGTTAGCAGCCCACTGCCAGGAACCGCTACACCGCCGGGGGCTCCCTCACTCTCAACAGGCCATTTTATTTTAGTAAATGCAAGTACTGTGCTTCTGGACCCTGAAACGTCAGGTCCTCCTCGGCCCGCTTCAGTCCCTCAGGTCTAGACGCCTGCATCCTCCCCTCTGAGCCCAGTCGTTGGTTTCCATGCTCAGCATCCATCCAGCACACACACACACACATACACCATGCAGACACAGCTACCATGCCACATCTGATCCCACGGTGAGTCCGGAGCCCTGAGCAAGGGAATCTGCTTGTTCCCAGTGGGCTGGTTAACCCCCGGAGTCAGGTGAGACCCAACAAAGTAGCCTCGCCTGCCCCCCCAAACCCCAAGGTCCCATTGTTTCTTGAACTTAGTCCCTGGGGCCCACAGATGCGATCCCCTCCCCCAGACAGCTCAGTGGGATGTAGGGGTGCAGACAGAGTGCCCAGGGCAGGAGCCCTAGCCCTTGGGTCTGGCCCCAAGGGAACTGCCCCTCCTTCTCCAGGATCGGCCCGGAGTCTGTCTGTGGAAGTCCCACAGTGGGACTACTTGGGGGACGCAGTGGGGTCCTACTTCTCAGAAGGAACCCACTGCCCACCCCTGTCCCCAGGGCAGCAGGAAGGGGCATAGGGAGAGCCAGGCTGGTGTGTAGAGGCAGCAGAGCTGGCACAGGATTGGTGCATGGCCTTGCACAAGCCCCTGCTCTCTGGGGCCTGCTCCTCATCTGGCAGCGATGACACTGGGCGAACCCATGGCTGTCCACTGAACCTGGGCGGTGCCCCCCCCCCCCCATGCAGACTGTGTCTCTGCCCTTGGGAAGAGGGGCTATGGTTTATCTTCTCTTCCACAAGCGACTCCTCCAACCTCAGGAGAATCCCGCTGAGGGCCTGCTACCAGTGGCAATCCCTAAGGTCTCTGCTCCTCCCATCCCCCATGGAGGCGAGGCTGTGGGAGGCCCCCCCGCCCCCCGGCCTGGACCTGCACCCAGTGAGTGCCCCCACTGCTTTGCCAGGTCCTGAATCTCTTCCTGGCCTTGCTGCTCAGCTCCTTCAGCGCCGACAACCTCACGGCCCCCGACGAGGACGGCGAGATGAACAACCTCCAGCTGGCCCTGGCCCGCATCCAGAGGGGCCTGCGCTTCGTCAAGAGGGCCACCTGGGACTTCTGCTGGGGGCTGCTGAGCCAGCGGCCACAGAAGCCAGCTGTCCTGGCCCCCCGGGCCCGGCTTCCCAGTTGCATTGCTGCCTCCGGCTCACCCCCACCCCCAGAGGCAGGGAAGGCACCCCCAGCCCGCAAGGAGACACGGTTTGAGGAAGGCAACCGGCCAGGCCAGGGCAGCCCTGGGGACCCAGAGCCCGTGTGTGTCCCCATCGCTGTGGCTGAGTCGGACACCGATGACCAAGAGGACGATGAGGAAAACAGCCTGGGTACAGAGGAGGGGTCCAGCAAGCAGGTGAGCCCCCAGCCAGCAGTGTGTCCAGGGGCCAGGGCGTGGCTACCTGGACACTCAGTGTAGCTGAACCTCAGCATTGGCGGGAGGTGGGGTGGGGTGAGGGTGGTGACGGGCCTCCCTGCCAGCCTCCCAGATGCTGAGAACAGCCCCCAGCCCTCCCTCCCTAATCCAGTCCAGGAGGGGACTTGGGAAGGGCGTGTTGCAAGAGATGACTAACTGTGCAGACAGGGGGAAACTGAGGCATGGGAAGAGAGGCTTGGTAGGAGCTCCCCTTGAGTCTGGGGCAGAACCTGGAGCCCTGGGCCAGCCCCCACCCTAACCGGGGTCTCCTCCTCTAGGACTAGCCCAGCAGACTGTCATAGTAAGGGAGGGGAGCCATCATCCCCTGACCTCCCCACTGCCCCTTCCCCTCCTCCAACACCCAGGGCTCATTCCGAGATTTAAAAATAAGCTTCCCCAAGACGGAAGTGTCAGAGACGGCACTATCTTATCTCCTAACCTGTTATTTTTAACACTTGAAACCAGTCTGGATGAAACAGACAGTGCTGTCCCCCACCCCCATCCCCACCCCCAGCTTCCCCTTGGCCTGAGCCGGGCTCAAGGGCTGCTCCCATGTCTTTAGGTCAAGCATAAGGAGTGGCCTTCTGGGCTCCCTTGGGCCCCCGCCTGGCCTGGCAGCTTCCTCCGGGCCACACAAGGGAGGCCAGGCTGTGAGAGCCCCACTTCCTGCAAGCGTGGGAGCCCATCTCCCTGCCTTCCCCAGTCCCAGGGGGCAGCCCCCACCCTGCAAGAGGAGGCAGCAGTGTCAGCAGGGGTGGGAGTGGAGGGGGAAATTGGCGTTGCCAGGACCACGGCTTCTAATTCCCTGCAGGGTCTCCCGGGGCACAGGAGCAGTTCCGGCAGCAACTCCTTCCCTTCTCTTGGGCTTGTTGGCTCCCAGGAGCCAGGGGCAAAGAGAGCGAGCAAGAGAGAGAGAGAGAGAGAGAGAGGAGAGAGAGAGAACGTTCCCAGGGAAGCAGGAAGTGCCATGGGAACTCATGAGCGAAGTCAGCCTGTCCTTCTGAAGTGGAGCTCTCCAAATACATGACCTGGGCATGGAGGCCCAGCTGTCCCCTTCCAGGGAGTGGTAGGGCTCAGAGGGGACCCTGCCAGGCTGGCTGGCTGGCTGGCGAAAGGCCCTTTCCTTGGACCCACCAGGAACCTCCTGAAGGAGGGAGGGGGTCTCCATGGACGCGGAGGCCCCAGGAAGGGGCCAGAAGGCCAGGCCTCAGATGGCCCTGGGGGCCCTGTGGCCAAGTGAGTGGGGTCAGCTCATGGGCTGGGGTCTCTTCAGCAGGAATCCCAGCCTGTGTCGGCCGGCCCAGAGACACCCCCAGAGCCCAGGGCCTGGAGCCAGGTGTCAGAGACCGCCTCCTCTGAGCCCGAGGCCCACGCGGCTCAGGCCGAGGGGCAGCCACAGCGGGAAGCAGAGCCCCCCACCCCAGGGTGCACGGAGGTAAAGCACACCTGTGAGAGGGCCCGGCTGCACACCTGCATGTGCTGGTGGGAGCTGCACTCCACGTGGCAGATGGGGTGGGAGCCCGTCTACAGAGGGGAGGGACGGCTTGGGGCCCAGAGCCTCTGGGCCAACTGTGGATGCAGTCAGCCCAGGACACAGGTGCAGCACTAACCCGGCCCCCTGCACTCTCACCTGTCCTTGTCTTGGTCCCCAGTCTGGCAAATCGTTGTCCCCGGAAGTGCCCCAGCCGGGGAGAGGTCGAGGGGAGCTCAGAGAACCTGTGCCTGGCAGGTGACCGCCAGCTGCTTCTCACTGGGACTCAAGCAGAGGCGGCCAGTAGGACCCACCCCACCTTCCTTCAGCTTTTGTTCTGGTCACCAAGAAACCTCCATTGGCATTAGCTACAGACGCTCAAGCCAGACCTGTTACCACTGCCGAGTCAACTCTGATAGAGACCCCAGGAGATGGAGCAGAACAACTGCTGTGTTTCCAAGGCTGGAGCCGTGATAGAAGCAGACGGCCTCCCCTCACTGGGCTCGCCATTCATTCCCCGGGAGATGGCCAGCCCGGCGCTTAACCACTGCACCACCAGATCACGTCCCTTGAAACCCCAAGTTCCAATATCAAAGTCTGCATTTGCAGCTTCCCTTGCAAACTTGGAAGAGGAGCTGCCCTACTGGGGACATGTGGTGACCCCTTGCTAGACCCTGACCGCGCTCTCTCATTTGCCCCCAGTCCTACCAGCCAGACTTTATTCTGTGCCCTGCCTGGGCCTCTGAAGCATTTGAGCGCGCCAGCCCTGAGCTAAGGGACGTGGCCCTGCTGACAAGAGGCACGTCTGTGTCCTCCCTGCTCCCCACTCACGTCAAGCTGCAGTGAGGGTCAAGGTCCTTGTTGAGAGGCCTGGTCGCCCCCTTCGTCCGGGAGCTGTGACTTACTACAAAGCAGCCTCACTACATCACATCGTCACTTCAGAGGTTTTGCCACCGTGGCCCAGACTGGAGGAAGATGGCCTAGTGGAGTCACTGACCTGATGGTGCAGGCCACAGTTGTCCCCCTAGATGGCCTGATTCAGGGATGCTTGTGGGGAACAGGAAGGGCTAGCAAGAGGCTGGAAAGAGGCCGGAGAGGAGGGGCTCGCTCACCGACTGAAACGTTTCGTGAAGACTTGCAGCCAACTTGTGGGGGACGTATCAAAGGGGAAGGGTGGCTGTAGCCTCCAGGGAGAAGAACCACTTCCCGCAGCCAGGGGCTATGTCCTCGGCCCCTCGCCTCCTGCACGTCCATCCCACAGCGCCGCGGAGGCTCCGGTGTCCAAAAAGAAAAGCTGTGTGCAGACCTCCTTCAGCCTGTGCTTGTCACCACAGTGCTGGGAGGGGACAAGTGTCACCCCCAGCCTGCCCGAGGGGCTGTTTCTCCTTTCCCACCAGAACCCAGCCCCTTCTCCATCCCGAACCTCCCAGGGAAGGGAAGAGGACATGGCCACATCCGGGAATGCTTTCCTTCCTGCAGGAAGAGAACAGAGTTGACGGCCAAGGATGCAGGCAGTTGGGTCCTGGGCCAGGGCGAAATGGGACCAGTCGAGGTTGGGTGGTGGAGACACGGGGTGAGGAGAGGGAAGAAGCCGAGCCTGAGACTGGACTGATAGTCCCAATGGAGAGACCTGCAGGAGAGACCTAGCAGGCCGGAGGAGAAGCGGGGGAAGGCACGTGGAGAAGGCTGCACAAGAAGGGGTGTTGGCTCAAGTCTCACTTCAGCCTGGAACCCCCAGGCCTCTCTCGCTGAAGTCGCCCCAGCATGCTGTCTCGATGCAAGGCGAGAGGCCCGCCTTCTGGAGTCCCCAGGCCTGCCCTTCCCTGGCTGGGTGTGGGTCAAAACCCCAGAAGCATCTCCAGGAGAGGCGGCTCTCTGAGCGAAAAGCAATTTTTCTGGAGAAGCGGGCAGCAAAGCAGCCGATGCTCACAGCAGCCAGCCAGCAGTGGGTGCACTGACCCCAGGGCCAGGGACCCTGCCACACCCCTGGCCACTCATGCTCACACGTGATGAATCCAGACACGCCCCGGGGACCACCATGTGCGCACACCTTCCTAGAACCCAGTTCGGGTCATGTAGGGTCATGGGGAGCAGGCCCCTGCGTGGCTAGGCAGGGAAATTCTAGCACCCTTTAAGGCTTGCCCTGGGATGAGCATCTCCTGCCAGCACCGGGACAAACTGGACCCCTGGGAGTGTGGGTGCAGTGGCTGGCCTGTTCCCTTGCACACCTCACCCCGCTGCCTGTTGTGTGCTCATGACTCTGGTGCCAGTTCTGTTGTGAATGGGCCGTGTCCCTGGCCCGGCTCGCCCCTTTCCACTGCCTGCACCAGTGTCCACACGTCCATGCCCCAGTGTGTCCGTGCTGCCTCACTGCTTCCTCCCAAATCCTCTCCTGGGACTCGCACCCTTGCCCTGGACTCCCGCAGACCAGAGTCACAGAGCCAGGCCCCCGAGGCAGAAGAGCCCTGCGGCCAAGCCTCGGCTCAGCCCTGATGGGCCCTGGGAGGCTCTGTGGAAGCTCTCTGCCCGTCCATTCAGCCGGGTTCCCAGCATGCACAGTGGAGAGGGGCTGGGCACCCCCTTGGGGAGCTTCAGGTTCCTCAGACTGGGGGCTACCCTCACCCCATGTGTGTGTGTGTCTCCACTCCCACCCCCACCCCCACCCCCCAGCAGACCCATGAAGACAGTTTCTCAGAGGGCAGCACAGCAGACATGACCAACACTGCTGACCTCCTGGAGAAGATCCCCGACCTGGGAGAGGATGTCAAGGACCCAGAGGATTGCTTCACTGAAGGTAACCCCCCACCCTGGGCAGCCCTCCAGCCCAGCCCAGTACCCACCCTGGCCGCCAGTCTCACACCTTACTGCCCCTGGGGGTTCCTCCCTCACCTGGCGGTGGGCGGGGTTGTGGCCAGTCTGCTCACAGTGCAGGAGTCAGCATGGCCCTGGGCCAGCTGCACCGAGGACAGCTGGTGCGGCCTTTGTGCTGTGACAGCATGTCTATGGCCCGCAGGCGGGCCCTGCGCATTCAGGCCCGGCCACGACACCCAGCACACAGAGGAGGTGGGTGGTTGGGGACACTGCTGGGGCCTTTATGAGCTGGTGTTGTGTTTGGAGGGGCGCTGTGGGTCAAATGGGGACTTGCCCACCACCTGGCACCTCAGCAGGGGCTACTAGTCAGAGGTCCACCCTTCCCAAGGCTCAGACCTGGCTAACATGTAGAAGTCTCAGGAACGCAGCAGCTGAGTTCCTGAGCGTCCCCCAAGGAGGGTTCCCCAGATGAATCCTTCCCAACTCCGGCCCTGCCCCACCCAGACCTGCCAGGCCAGGTCCTCTCCATGGGGCCTTGTCTATCTGATCTGTCCAGGGAGCCCCCCGCTGACTGCTCCATCCCCAGGGACAGCACACCAGGCCCTGCCTCCATGTCTCTGTCTGTGAGCCCATCAATTGCCGCCTCTTACTCTTAGTCTTTGCTTCAGTTGTCTAGCTCTGTGCCATCAGACATGGGCACTGGCATACCCTGGCCTGAAACCTACCTCCCCCAAACTTCATGTATCCATCCACCCCCTCTTTCCCTCCCCTCCCCAGGCTGTGTCCGGCGCTGTCCCTGCTGTGCAGTGGACACCACACAAACCCCAGGGAAGGTCTGGTGGCGGCTACGAAAGACCTGCTACCGCATCGTGGAGCACAGCTGGTTCGAGAGCTTCATCATCTTCATGATCCTGCTCAGCAGCGGAGCGCTGGTACCCCTGCAGGGGCTGCAGGGCTGGGTGGGGAGGGAGCAGAAAGGGTGGGAATGGGAGGGCCCAGGCAGACAGCCAGGCCAGATCAGAGCCTCTGCTGAAAACGTGCTCCCCCAAGTCCCAGAGCTTGAATGAACATGAGACACTCTGTACGCACAGCGCGCGCACAGGCCAGCCGGCAGAGCCCAGAGGGTCGCCTGCCCAGCCTCCTAGTTCCACAGAAAGGACATGGTTTGCCCGAGATCACGATCCCTGCTGACAAAGGGTGCAGGTCACCAGTGTTCTGGTGACACATCCACTTGCCCACAGCGTCTGGGGCTCTGTCGGGACCCCGAGCGTGTAACTAACAACACTGGCGGCTCCTGACAGGGACACACCTGGCATGTCTTCCTTCTCAAGGTGGGGCAATGCTATTCATTCCACACCTTATTGCATTCGATGCCCACAACTCTTTGTGGCCACATTGAGCAACTTGTGTAAGGCCGGTCACCTTCTACAGGCGGACCTGGCATTTGAACTCAAGTAGATGGATTCTGGAGTTCCCGATGGTTGGCCCTTGACACCTAACCTGAAGGTTGGCCGTTCAACCCCACCAAGAAGCACCACAGAAGAAAAGCCAGGCTTTCATCCAGTTTGCAATCTCAGAAACGCTATGGAGCTGTTCTGGTCACCGGTGGGGTCGCTGTGAGTCAGAATTGACTCAAAGGCAGTGGGTTTGGGTTCGTTTTGCTTCTCTGGGCCTTCCCTCTGTTCAGCACATCTTTTCTAAACTTGTGTGGATGGAGGCCTGTGAGCCACGGTCCGGGACTAGGAGGAGAAGACTTCAGCCCCGACTTGGTGGCTCCCCGGCTAGTGGGGGAGCTGGACTCACTAGGTGGGAGACAGAGGCCAGCACAAGAGAGAGTTGAGTAAGGACTGGTGTTTCCCAGTGACCTCAGACCACCCCTGCAGGAGCAATCCAAGAAACCCCCCTGGAGGAAGCAAATCGAGCTGGACCATGAAGGGTGTTCTGAGAAGCAAAGGGGCTTTCCAGGAGTACCCCCACATGCCTCCCAGGCCCCTGCTCGGACCTCTAAAGTCCATCTCCAGATAATCGGACAGTACTGGAGAGGATTCTGGGAAGTGCAAATTGGTCTATGGGAGCGGCAATTGAGAAGAGAATCGAACTAGATACATTTCTGGCCCAGGTCGTGTGAGCAACTCATAGGCGAGATTCCTATGGGTGAGAAAGTAACAGAGAAGGGTTTGGACCATGGAGTGGGAGAGGCTGTGTGCCTCACTCTGTGCTGACTTCCCCCAGGGGGGCAGGCCGCGGGGAGGCCCCCTGGCTGTCAGTCAAGCCTCTGGGCCGCCCACCCAGCCCTCTCCTCCCCTGTGCCTGAGTGGGCCTGGAGCCACGACTTACAGCCTGCCTGCTGTTACACCATTGGCAGCTAGACCAGCTGAACCTCCGTAGGCTTCTGACATGGGTGGTTTGACAATATGTTAACAAATTTTGTTTCTAAACAGCCACAAACAAGGGCAGCAAGAGCCATTTCGTCTGGGCTGTGGAGGAGACGCTCAGCCTGGCATAAGTGAAGAGGAGTTTTGGCAAGCACCTGGTGAATCTAATCAGGGTAGACAGCCAAGCACTGTTGTTAAGAAACCACGTCAGTGATATATCGAGAAACAGAAGTCCAAGTGTATAGTTTAAAGTTAGAAGCCTGCTTAACACAAAACAGAAGCGATCCCTTCCAAACTGCTGACGGTTTTTGTGTTTTTAAAGGAAAACAGAACCTTACAGCAGAAGGCAGGGGGCAGGGGTGGGGGGGGAGTAAACTGGCAGGAAGCAGGAAAACAGAAGCCAATGTGGCAGAAGCCAAATCGAACATGTCTCAATAATAAATGTAACTGGGTAAGATTCACCGTTTAGAAGAAAGGGACTCTGAGTTGGTTAACAAAAGGAAGCCTGGTTTGTACCCTCGAATGACATGGTTCAGACATACTGAGAGTGAAATCATGGGGGAAACAATTAATCAGGCAAATGGAAGCAGTAACAACGAGGGGCCTGAGATGAATATTACACAAGGTTGACTTCGGGGTGGAACGTTGAAATGACAGTCCTTTTCTGTGCAGACTACAGCTACATCACTATAGAGAGTCCTCTAACTTTACCGATATCACGACTATGAATCTTTTTGCTTGACATGTCATAATACTCAGATGTGTCAAGCAAAAGCCATGAGAAATGTAATTAAATAAAGAGGTCCATTTATGGTCTAATAAATGTTTATAGTGTGTTGAAAATGAAAACTTGTAAGCCGGCCCATTCAGTCCACTTAGAAAAATGAGGAGAGAAAAATGTGATTGGAAAATAATAATGAAAATATTGCATATGGAAGCAACCAAAGCTGTATGTAATTAGAGGACAAGTCATAAATTTCTAAGCATGCTGAGTATTACTAAATAGGGATGTATAAATAAGTTTTTTAATCCAAGAAATTAAAAATGTAACCATTTGACTAATTAAAATTTTAAATTAATAATGACAATATTATACAATTAATAATAAATATAACATCATACATTTTAAATGTCACCATGTTAAGAAAACAACCAATAAAATAAAAACATAATAAATTAGGCAATGGTAGCACTGATATAGAATTCCACTGGCTTAACTTATCTCCAAGAGTGGGTTATTTCAAATTCTCAAGAAAGAAAATATTTATAATTCTACTGAAAATACTCCACTCACTCACTCACTGCCATTGAGTCAATTTCGACGCATAGCAAAACCCAAACACAGCATAAAACTGCGCTTGTGAGTTTCCAAGACTGTCAATCTCTGTAGGCGTGGAAGCCTCCATCTCTCTCCCTCTGAGTGCCCGATGGTTTAAACAACTGACCTTGGGGTTAGCTCCCCAACACATAACCCACTCTGCCATCAGGGACCCCTTAAAGTAGTATATTAAAACATATGGAAGGCCTATATTTTCTTCTTATGAAAGCTAAGTAATGCTGATTTCAAAAGCCTCAAACATGTGGAATGAGTCGCTGAGATCGGGGCTCAGGACACCAAAGTCAGTCGGCAGAACTCAGTTGACAACGACAGTGTTTTCCACCCTACTTTCATGGGTAGCCACCGGGATCTTCAAAGTTCTTGAGTTCCTGTCTAAGGGAGAACTATTGGTCTCTCCCTGTCCAGAGGAAGGAAGGGTGCTGAGAATTGAAGACATGCTGAAGCAATTGTACAAAGGACTAATGAGCTGTGTGAACATTAGTTTCCATGACCCTGAAGCCAGCAGAACTGAGGGTGCCCAGCACCAACGGGCAGCTCTGCTAACTGCCCTGACAGGAGTTAAATTAGAAGTACCTGGTTAGAGGGAGAAAATCATGTGGAATAAAACTCAGATCATAATTTTATAAAAGGCGTATTAGTTAAATTAGATCATGATGAGCCTCCACCCCCCCACCCCCACCCCACGGGACTCTGGACCTTCACGTCTAGAACTGAAGTCTCGCCTGTGGCTCAAATTCCAGCCAAACAATAGAGCTGGGAAGGGAACAATCACCTAGGGAGATGTGCACACCTTAGAATAATCATTGTCTACCCAAAGGGCAGCATTTGCCAAAGACAACTTCCAGAAGGGTTAGGAAAGGAGCAATGGAAGCAGGAAGCCCAGGGAGGAAGTGGGAAGGGATAAGCGATGGTCCGTTGCCGGGCCTGTCGCTAATGACTGAAGCAAAGTGCCTATGAGCTGAAAGGAAAACTAAGCTCCTCTTAATCCTTCACCCAATTTACATTAAATAATAAGCTTTTTTAAAAGAAAAAATCCCAAATATACCCCAGGAAAGCCATCCTTGTGCACGCCATACTGATGAATATTGATGCAGACATGCATGCAAATAGGATCCAGCAATACATGTTAAAAAAAACCCCAAAATCTGTCATAGCTTCGTCTTTTCTAAATGTCATAATGGCACCTCATTATGTGAGTGGGACAAAGATGGAAAAAAATGAAAATAAAGCCTGATTTTTTAATATCCGGCTAAGAATAGAAGCAAAAGTGGTTCCCCGTAATTTAGTGAAAATTTTATCTCTCAATTAACTTCTATCATCATTAGTCGTAAAACAGTTGAAATATTTTCATTAAAGTCAGGAATAAGAAAAAGAATGATTAAGCCACTATTTAGTTGTTGCTCATTATTTAATATTATCCTTGGGGTGCTCGCCAGCGTAATTAACCAAGAAAATGAACCACGCACTATAAAGTTAGGAAAGAGATTAATTGAAATTCAAGCTAATATAGTTAACCAAGAGTTATAAAATAACTTAAAATAATGGAAACAAATAGAAATATAATCTGTAGATAATATGATGGCCTAGGAAAAGTTTAAACCTATTAAAATCATTGTATGGCCAGTTATAAAGCATATATAACTTTTTTATACGGACAGGGCCATTTAATCCTGAGCAGCAGTTCTCAGATATATTCCTTACACTCCAGGCATTGTGAATATGCAATAACTGGAAATACATACCGTAAGAAATGTACGTAGAAGAGGTGCATGATGAAAACAGTAAGATTCTTCTGTTGGATAGTAAAAGAAGACAAACAAATATAGAAATAGGTGTGGGTAAGTTAAAAGATACTGCTTCTAGGATTCCAGTCCTTACCATAAATGGGCTTATTCCAACAAAATGTGTTTAAACACACATCTCTGCAGTCTGTGCTTGTTGTAGCCAAGTTCTCCCAGTTAAACATTTGTCATCGTCTCCTCGGGGCACCTTCAAACACAAGGTCTAATCCAAACAGTGTCTTCTGAGGGGCTCTGTGGAGCCAGTTCAAGTCGAATCCGAGAGCCAGCTCAGAAAGTTATGAGGACGATTTCGGGGATCCCAAAGGGTCATCATGATAGAATTCCTCCTCCAAAGATACAAGATGATCTCAGGGGATTATTAGGGAGACGTTTTCAGAACATTGAAAACTGCATTGGTGAGCAAAAGGCCAAGAAAGTTGAGCTGAGGCCCCCCTCCCTTTTTTACCCCATCATGACAATCCACTTGCTCAGTTTTTGAGGGAGCAGGGATTGTCCTATGGAAATTTCACTGGGAAACCTGATCCCGTCCAGCCTACAAACTTGCCCCTCTAAACTTATTGTTCTCTCCAAACTCAAAGAACATTGAAAAAGGTACGCAGCTTGAGTCCCTCGAGGTTGTGAAAATGGCCATTTGACAAGGTGTCCACCACAGGAGGCAGACTTCTTGGGGAGAGAGATGGAAAGTCAGCCTTCGGAGGATATGTTGAGAAACAGTAGCATCACATTTTGATATTGTTTACTAAAGGTTTCTCGACTTCTCAGCAATGCTCTGTGATTTACCCTCATGTTCTCTGATCTTGGGCTGTATCCGTGCCTAACGCAGTCGATACATTCAGAGCAATAGCAATAAAACATTTTTAAATATTTTTGAGAGAATTAGACAAAATGTTTAAAGCTCATTCAGAAAAGTGACCGAAAACGATGAGGGAAATTCATTCCCCTGTTCTGCTAGTACTCCTGCTCGCCCAGGAGGGCACAGAGGGAGGGCAGGGGACTGTGCACAGAGGTCTGAAATCAAGAAAAGTAAATGCAGCAATTTAAGATGGTATAGAGTTGAATTCTCATCAGTGGGTTTGGAGCGTTAACATTGGAACAGTTGACAAGCCGCTCGGAAGAATGTATCAAAATAAGCATTTACTCCTAATGAGATTTTTTAAAATTATGTCTAACAATGAAACCACGAAATAGAAGAAATAAAGTTATTCACAGCAACACTGCTTTTATTAGGAATCATTTGAAAGTGACTCAGATGTCTGACAGTAGGGTAATTGGCAAAATCCCTTATAATCCTTTGCCATCAAGTTGATGCTGAACCACAGTGACAGAGATGGGGTTTCTAGTGCCGCCCGTCTTGACTGGAGCACACAGCCTCTTCTCTCACCCACAAGGCAATCGGTGGATTTGAACCACCAGCCTCTCAGTTAACCACCCGAACCGCTTACCCACAGGTCCACCATTATACTCTATGCAAATAACGCAGCCTTTAGGAAGAATGCTGCGTGTCCGTGTATGTATCCACGTGACTCAGTGCCCAAGGTTTGCAGTGGACTTATCTAGGGCAGCAGTTCTCAACCCGTGGGTCCCAATCCCTTTGGGGGCCGAACGACCCTTTCACAGGGGTCGCCCGATTCATCACAGAAGCAAAATGACAGTGATGAAGTAGCCACGAAAATAATGTTATGGTTGGGGGGGGGGGTCACCACCACATGAGGAACTATGTGAAAGGGTCGCGGCATTAGGAAGGTTGAGGACCACCCATCTTAATGTTACTCGTTACTTGGCATCATGAAATGAGAGGCAACTTTTACTTTCTTCTTCATAGCTCCGATGTCATTAGTCTTTTTTTTTTTTGGCAATCCTTTATATAATCCGGGGGGAAAGTGGAAGAAAGCATGCTATCTTGAACAACTCTCATGGCCCCGTGGGGGCACTTGAATTGCTCTGTTTCTCTGGCCACCTTGGCCCTGATGTGCATCAGCCATGTGTCCTCCTGGCACTGGCTTGCTGTGGCCAGACAAGGAGGCCCAGGAGTGACAGGCCGGAGGCTTCCCCCTCCCCTTGCCCCGGGGGCCCTCACTGACGTGTGTAGTTACCTGGCCTGGGAGCCACAGAGCACCCGCTGGCTGGGGAGGAACAGGTACAACCAGAAGCTGGATGGAGACGCTGGAGGCGGAAGAGGCCGCTGGGACCTGCTGGGATCTCTGGTTGCCTCTGGGCCTGTGGGTTGAGGTGGAAACACAGAGATGGAGAAAGACAACTTTTAGCACTTAGGGACCGTGAGGGAGAGATTCTGAGAATTGGAAGAGATTTGACTTCATCGAACTAGCCCGGTGTTTCCAAAGCTTCCTGCCTGCAAACGGCCTTTCCTATCGTGTATTTAGAATTCGGCTTTTAAGTTGGCTCGCTGGTTTGGGCTGGTTTAAAGAAAGTGTGCTAACAAAGGGCCCCTTTGCCTTTGAGTCAATTAACTCATGGCGCCCGGTGTCAGAGGTGAACCGAGGTCGGGGTTGTTTTGTTTTGTTTTGAGTTTTGTTCTTTTGACCGTAACCTTCAGTCGCCTCCCATGCGGGTGACAGCTGAACGCGGACAGGAAGATCTCAGAAGAGCGATGCATTTGCACCACCGTGCTGGCAAAGAATCGTGCCGGAACCGTGGGCCGCCAGGAGAAGGGCTGCCTTAGAGAGAGTACAGTCAGGGTGTCCCCTAGAGGGTGAGACTTTGCCTCGTGTGCTTCGGAAAAGGGCAGCAGCTTCCGTAAAGCAAACCAGAGGAAGACCCTCCCTCGATGGATTGGGATGAAGCAATAGCAACGATGGTGAGGATGGCGATGGTGAGGATGGTGCAGGACCGACCGGGCAGCCTTTCCTTTTGCTGTGCCTGGGGCACTGTGAACCGGAACTGCCTCCACAGCCACTGGCTGCAGCATCTTTCCAGAAGCAGCCTGGGAGAACTTTCTTCCCCAGCTGCTCCAGGGGGGCTTGAACCACCAACCTTCCAGTTAGTCGTTGGGACCAGTGAGAACCATTCGCACTGCCAGTAGCCTCTAAATGTATATCCTGGGAGACTGGCACCAAGATGGGTGATCGACACAGTGGCTCAAATACAATGATAACTGTGAGGGTGGGGGGGAGCACATGGGGTCGTGCCAGTAGAAATCAACTCCACAGCACCTCACCTTCCTGTAGAAGGTCAAGTTGAGTGAACACAATCGAATAGCCACCACAATAGAACAAGCAGAAGGCAGCGAGCCGCGCTTGCGTGCCTGTCCTCCTCAAGATTCAAAGCTTGTTCGGCAAGGTGTGAGCCGTCTTAAGGGAGCCCTGGTGGGGCCGTGGGGCCACGGTCCACGTGGTCAGCAGTTTGAAAGCACCAGCAGCTCCTTGGGAGGAAGTCTGGGCTCTCTAGGCCAGTCAGCAGCCTGGGGGTCACTGGGCGGCACCGACTTGCTGTCAGTGAGCGTGGTTCGGTGTGCGGGGACACACTGGTCAACTGAGGCCGGCCTTACTCTGGGCGTCCCACCAAAGACCACTTCACACACCACAAAGGGGGGGGGGGTCCCCGCCGCCCCGAGCCAGGGGATCAGGGGGCTGTGTCCTTGTGCGACCTTGCCCACAGGCCTTTGAGGACATCTACCTGGAGGAGCGGAAGACCGTCAAGGTGCTGCTGGAGTACGCCGACAAGATGTTCACCTACATCTTCGTGCTGGAGATGCTGCTCAAGTGGGTGGCCTACGGCTTCCAGAAGTACTTCACCAACGCCTGGTGCTGGCTCGACTTCCTCATCGTGGACGTGAGTGTGCGCCCCTGGCACGGAGCCGGGGGGTCGGGGGAAGGCCAGAGGGCAAGAGGGACAGAGGCCGCTATGTGAGCCTGGGGTCATGGAGGAGAACCCCCGACCCAGTCAGAAAGAGCCAGGCCAGTAAGGGGGCAGACAGTCCTGCCCTCTGGAGCCCCAAGGCTTCTGGGGTGATTCTCCCCACAACAGCACAGTCGGAGTCGGCCGCAGAGGGGGAGGTGAATGTGTGGTAGCTCCATCCCTGGTCATGTAGGGTCTGCTGGATGGGGTGGTGGCTGGGGCCCCAGCCAGAGGCGAGGGATGCCAGGCAGGCAGGGAGACCCTCCTGGCTCAGGTGGCAGGTCGCAGCTGGGGAGGATGAGAGTGAGCGGAGTCCCCTGCGGAGAGGAGGAGGAAGACCATGGACACTGGCCGAGGCACTCGGTTGCCTGCTGCCCTGACCCACGAAGGGCTGTGTGAGTTTGATTGCCGGGGGGGGGATCCAGTAAGGGCGTGGCCCAGAGGTGGGCACGTTCTTGGAGCAGGTGATTGGCAGATGGAGCGGAGGGTCCCCTGCCTCCTTCACAGCTGCACAGACCCCAGGACACTGCTGGGCACAAGCAGGGTGAGCACAAGTCCCACCCTTGGGAGTCCTGATGCGCAGTCAGGTGGGGAGGTCGGCAGGAGATGAGTGGCCAAGGTCGAGGGTGGAGCAGCCCTGAGTCTGCACTCCCCGTGGATAGAAGGAATAGCAGGCTGCGGAGGATTGTGGGGCCGTGGCACCCATGCTCTGTGGGCTGCCACAGACTTTCCATCTGGGCTTGGCACTGCCCTTCCTGTGGTCACCGGAGAGGTTCAGGCTTGTGCCCACCTGCTTGGTGGACAAAGAGAGGGGCGCAGGCCCCGAGAGGCCTGGCCAGGATCCAGAGCGGGCCCCCAAACCCAGGTGGAAGGGTGACTTTGAGGGCCCTGACAGAGCGTGGCACATGGTGAGGCAGGTCCAGGTGCGGGTACCTCCTGTACAGGCCGCTTGCTGTCACCAGCAGTAGCTGAGATGGCGGACAGGGAGCGGGGGCACTAGATGCCCATGGCAGCCTGAGCCTGGCTCAGAGATAAAGGCAGAGCCTTCCTGAAGTGATGCTGGAGAGGTCCCCTAAGACCTCTCTCCCAAGGGGACAGAGGAGATACTTGGGTTCAAGCAGCTTGGCCCAGAGGCCCCTAGTCCAGCTGTTCCTGCAGCTCCTTGGGACATTGGACCTACTGAGGAGCCCCCACCCACCCACCCACCATGGCATGCCAGAGGGCACCTACAAAGACTTCTGGGTAAACCCAGCTCCCATCTGCACCTTGGGGAGCTCAGTCCTTCCCAGAGTGGAAGCAAGAAGCTGTGGGAAAGGAGTCTGAGACCCAGAGTGGGGGCTGGGTGGGGGGTGGGGGGTGTAGAGTGCTTGCCTGAGGCCGAGCAGCAGGAACTGGGTGCTACCCAGCATTCCAGGCACCGCCCAGCTGCTCCCCGCTATTCCCTTCATGGGAAAGGCTGACTTCAGGTGCCACAGCCAGGTCTGGGCAGGGAGGCTTCTACGGCCTCTTTGTGGTTCTGTGGTTCCATGAACACTACTGAGCATCTGCTGTGAGCAAGTGTTGTTCTGGGGGTGGGGCCGTGGAGCATCCTTGCTCACGTGGAACGCACCCTGGCGCGGAGGACAGTGAGGGTAAGAAAACCTGTGCCCGTCCGGGTGGACTGGAGAAACAAACCCAGAGGGACTCCTATGTGTGTAAGAGAGCTTTACACACAAGAGCAATTGAATATTGAGAGAACGTGCCAGCCCGGTCCAGATCAAGTCCTTAAGTCCAATATTAGTCCATATGTCCAATACCAATCTATAAATTCCTCTTCAGACTCACGCACACATGCAATGACACCAAATGCAGGAACATCACAGGCCAGTGGGTGGGAAGTCTTGTGGATCCAGTGGCAGTGGAAGCATCTCAGCATTGTCAGGGGTCTCCACGTGGCTCCTCCAGCCCTGGGGCTCTAGCATAGCTCCCTGTGTCTTGTCAGCAGAAAGACAAAACAGAGTCTGTGTGTAACTGGCCTCCCGTGAGCTGTTTTTCTCCGTGGCACCTCCAGATGACGATGGAGGGGAAATGACAACAGAGGCAGCAAGGAGAGCAGGCGCCGGGGCTAGGGAGGGAGGTGGTACAGGTCCTAACTCCAGATCAGCTGGCCAGAGTGAGCCCATCAAGAAGGTGACGTGTGGGCTGCCAGGTAGCTAACTAGCCGGATGTTTCAAGCAGAGGCAAAGGAACTGTGGTGGCGTGGGCCCTGTGCATCTGCGGCACGTCAGGAGGCCACGTGGCTGGAGCAGATCAAACGGGGCTGTGGGAGAGTGGAGCACGAGGCCAGGTTGCATCGGGACGTGCAGCCTTGAGAGGAGGTGTGGGCATTGAATCATTGTGGGCATTGTGTCTCGAACGGGCTCCTATTCTTAAAGCATCGCTTGCAGGGATGGGCGGGCAGGTGGCCACGAGGAGCTGGGGGTGGGGGGAGAGTTGGGAGGCTGTGGCAGAAATCCTGGGGAGAGAGGATGGTGGGTGGGCAGGGTTGTAGTGGGGGATGTTTGGACGTGGGCTGCAGTGTGAAGGCAGAGCCCACAGGAAACCCTGAGGAGGCAGGGATGATGCCAACAAGGCTTGAGACCCGAGCACCGGGAAGGGAGGGTGGCTGTCACTGCCGTGGGAGGCCCTGCGTGTGCGTGTGCGTGTGTGTGTGTGTGTGTGTGTGTGTGTGTGTGTGTGTAGCAGCTGGGCGGGCTCGGATGGAGCAGAGAAGGCACCAGGAGGCCCTGCCAAGAACAGGGTGGGCAGGCTGGGGGGACCCTGGGCCCTGCCATGGAGAGGTGTGCCCCTGAGAGACTTGTTTGGGGGGGCCCCGTAGAGCCACGCACAGGTTGCTCCAGCTGGCTTCCCTCTGCGAGCCCTGGGAGGAGGCCGTGGGACTCGGCCTTGCTTCTCCCTCTTACCTCCCCCACAGCCGTCCTGAGCCCAGGGAGGGGTTAACAGTGATTGCAGGGGGCATTTGCACCTGTGATTGCCGTCCAGGGAGCTCCCTTCGAGTAGACCCCATGATGTGGAAATGCCCCACACCCTCCCTGTGCCTTCCCTCCTCGGAAGATGGTGGGCCATTTGGGGGGGGAAACACCCCAGGAGTATTCCTGTGCTCATGCCCACGCCAGACCATCTCTCCTGCCCTGAGAAAGGCCTCTTCCAAGGCATGCAAGGGCAGACCCAGGAATGTGACTTGAAGCGACATGCACAGGACAGAAAGCCAGGCTTTGACCCCAGGGCCTCGCCTTGGTTCTCTTGTCTGTAGAATGAGGGTGGCGCGTTACTGCGTCTTGGGTCCATGGAGCGCCTGCAGAGCAGGTATGTGGTGGGCCCAGCACACCTGGACTTGTCCCTGGCCTCTGGGTCTAGGACAGTGGTTCTCAACCTTCCTCATGCCGCAACCCTTTCATACAGGTCCTCATGTGGTGGTGACCCCCAACCATAACATGATTTCCATTGCTACTTCACCACTGTCATTTTGCTACTGTTATGAATCGGGTAACCCCTGTGAAAGAATCGTTCGACACCCCCAAAGGGGTTGCAACCCACAGGTTGAGAACCGGTGGTCTAGGAAGCTTGGTGGAGTGCCTGGTGGGCCTGAGGTGATGGCCCAGCCCTGGAGTGATGAAGAGGGGCCAGCAAGAAGTAGTCCTGTGGCTCTACGCGAGCAGGGCCCAACCCCACTCCCCACCTCTGCCTCCCATAGGTCTCACTGATTAGCCTGGTGGCAAACACCCTGGGCTTTGCTGAGATGGGCCCCATCAAGTCGCTGCGAACACTACGTGCGCTCCGCCCCCTGCGAGCCTTGTCACGATTCGAAGGCATGCGGGTAAGAAGGGACTGTTGCTTCCTAGTGGGGGGTTGTGCGAGTTCCTCTGAGGGGGTCCCCAGACTCAGCTTGCTGACCAGGTAGCCCAGCCCAGCCCAGCCCTGTGTATCCCTGCCTAATGAGGTAGGACCGTAGGCCGGAATCTCTGGAGCTGGTTGGGGTGTAGGGAGCTCCAGGTTAGTCTGGGAGGGCACTAGACAAGGAAGAGGAAACAGAGCTCACCAGAGACACACATCTCTACAACACCTCCAGCCCCACCAGCACCCGGGGAGCACCCACCTCCTGTCCCTGAGGCCTCATCTCTGGGTTCTCCACCCCCTGTGCCCATATGCACCTGGCCAGTCTGGTGGACACAGAGTGCCCCGCCCCTCTCCTGGATGTGAGGGGCCGTGGGGCGGGCTGTCTGTGATGAGAACAGCCAGCCAGCAGACAGGGCCACACGGCGAGCAGTTTTCTCTTCCTGCATAGCAGTTTGCAGGTTGCCATGGTCATTTGTAAACTTAGTAAGCTGGGTGGTACTGTTTTCTCAGTGCATTTCTCAAATGACCAAATTTCAACCAAGAACATGTGCGTATGAGGCAAATAAAAGAGCCTAACTAGGGAAACAGTGGCCATGCTGTCTACAGTTGGAAAACAAACTGTGTGTGTGTGTGTGTGTGTGTGACACAAGAGTATATGTGTGTGTGAGAGAGTGTGTGTATGACAGAGAGAGTGTGCGTGTGTGAGAGTGTGTATGTGTGCACGCGTGCGTGCGCGCTCACACTTGCCTACATGAGCAGCTCGTTGGTGAAACGGGCCCATCACCAGGCAGCTGCAGAAGACTCAGCATCTCCCTCACATACAGGCCCAACAAGCACGATCATAGCCCGCCATTTGTTTGGCTGATTGGACTTTGCCCAAACCCCCTGCATCATGGAGAAACACAAGCCTGTTCCTGGTGGGAAAGCATCAGCAAGCGAATCACTTGAACTACACACATGTGCCTTTGGGGGGCGAGGACAGACTGCTTCCAGAAAGACCAGGAGTGGAATCGACTTGCCAGGATGGCCCCCGCTGTGACTGCTGGCCACCAAGGCTAACCCAGGGCCTTCCACCCGCCCCAAAGCTCAGAACCCTTGAGGCTTAGGTGTCCCGTGCTATTCCATTGGACCAGGGCTGCTGAGCCGCCTCCTTTGCATGTGCCGGCAATACCCTGCTCCCAACACCAAGACCCGCTGCATGCTGCACGCCATAGTCCACACCCACCTTCACGCTCTGATGCCTGGACAGCTAGGAACATGAGTGAACTGCATTGCTCCCAACTGCATTCGCCTAAGATGCCTCCCTTGGGTGCTGTGATTTCAGATGGTGTGTGTGAGGCCCTGACTCCATGGTGTCTATAGGGAGAGGCACACAGGGAACCCTGTGAGGCACGGCAGGACTGCCGGTTCCCCCAGACACTGCCACAGAGAGACCTCTGGGTGCTTTAAGCTACCATAAAATGTGCCAGAAATGGAGCTCAGGGAAAGACAGGCCTGACGGAATTGGTAGGCAGCCCCGAGTATGAGGAACGTGTCTCCAGAGGTCTCTTTCCTTTCTGTGCTGGAATGAAGTCTGACAGTCATGGATTCAAGGAAGGGCCCATAGAGAAGGGCGTTTGCCCTGGAATCTCAGCTGGCCTTAGGGTGGCACAGAGAAGGTCTCGTGGGCGCCCACACTTCCCACCCAACCGCCCAGCCATGAAGACAGCCTCTCCTCAGGGTAGGAAGTGTTTCCCTCCATCCATGGCCTCAAGACCTCCCACCCTAGAGACCTCTCCTCGGGGAGTTCACTTGGTGGGAGTGGAGTGAGGGTCTGGGGTATCCCCAGGCTCCCCCAGGAGCTGAGCTTCTTCTCTGCCCATCGAGGTGGTGGTCAACGCCCTGGTGGGTGCCATTCCCTCCATCATGAACGTCCTCCTGGTCTGCCTCATCTTCTGGCTCATCTTCAGCATCATGGGCGTGAATCTCTTTGCCGGCAAGTTTGGGAAGTGCATCAACCAGACTGAGGGAGACCTGCCTCTGAACTACACCTTCGTGAACAACAAGAGCGAGTGTGAGTCCTTCAATGTGACCGGCGAGCTCTACTGGACCAAAGTGAAAGTCAACTTTGACAATGTGGGAGCCGGGTACCTGGCCCTTCTGCAGGTGGTAAGTCCTAGACTCCTCCCTCCCACCGGTTCTCCAGCAGCAGGTACCTTCCCCCTTGGAGCGAGCAGGAGGGGGACAGTGGGGCCACCCTGGATCCTTACAGTAGGCTCACACTTCCCAAAAGGATCAAGGCTTCTACAGGGATGTCTTGGCTCCTTGGGAAGTCCCCAGGATTTCCACTCGGGAGCAGAGGTGCATGACAATGGAGTGTGTGTTAATCCTGGTTGACTAGAGAAACAAATCCAGGGAGACACTCGTGTATAAGAGAGCGCTTTATATATAAGAGCTATTCAATATTGAGTAAACAGCCCAGCCCAATCCAGATCAAGTCCGTAAGTCCAATATTAGCCCATAGGTCTGATACCAATCTATAAATTCCTCTTCAGACTCATGCAACACATGCAATGACACCGAATGCAGGGAGGTCTCGGGCCAGTGGGTGGGAAGTCTTGTGGATCCAGTGGCGGTGGAAACATCTCACCGCTGGCGTGGGTCTCCATGTAGCTCCTCCAGCTCCAGGGCTATAATGTGGCCCCATGTGTCTTGTCACAGGAATGTCTCGCAGGGAGTGAGTGTATCTGGCCTCCAGTGAGCTATTTATCACAGTGGCACCTCCAAATGAGGCCAGCAAGCTGCAACCTGATTGACAGGCTAGACTCCAGCCCCTCCCAAAATGGCAAGAGATTATGTAACTGCCACAGAGTGGCACAGGGGATACCACATGCCACAGATCCAGCTCACCGGCCCACAGTCAGTGTGGCCTCACCACACCGCCCATCTGGCAGTGGGCGGGCACCAATGAGCATGAAAGACCGTAGAGTCTAAGGCTTAGACAATCAGGGGCTGAATGGTTAGCAGCATTGACTCCAGCCACCCTCTGTTATAAAAGGCGTGTTGTTTAAAAGGTGTGTCTATTTCCATTTTTTGATGGACAGGATGTGGGATGATCAGACACACGCATGCCCCTAGTTTCCATTGATCTGTGGGCACACGTGGTTTAGGTGCTGATAACCTGTGCCGAAAATAAGCCGGCCTGGAGTCTCCATATCAGAAATACAAGCCGAACCGTCATGCCTAAATCTGAGGCTAACTTTTCTCGCCCCACTGATCCTGAGCCCACACTCGCCGCTCATGTCCCAAATGGAGGAAAACTTGGTGGACTCTCCTCCGTGAGAACTGTCCGTGCATCCCCTCATCCCTCGACCATTCCTCACACTCAGGGAGCCCCTTTGAACGGTCAGAGGAGCAAGGCTGCCCAGGGTCTGAGACAAACTTGCTCCCGAGCACCGTGTGACCACAGGTGGTCCCTAGCAGTTCCCAGAGCACTTCCAGGCCCCTCTTCTCTCCTAAAAGGAGCCCTGTTGGCACTGTCAGCTAGACTGCTAACCTCAAGGTCAGCAGTTCAAGCCCACACCTCTCCTCAGGAGCAAAATGAGGCTATCCCTATAAAGATGGGTAGCCTCGGAAACTCTGTATGGAGTCACTCAGCGTCATCGCGATGGCAGTGGGTTATTTTGGTTTGTGTCGTGTTGTGTTTTCTCTCACAAGACACGGGAAGGGGGTGGGGATGCGCTGTATCAGGATGACACGAAGCTGAAGCAACTTGCTTTCTCCAGGCCTCAGCTTCCCCATCTGCCCTGCCTGCCCTCTTAAGAAGTCAGGCACAGGGATCTTGTGCGACTGAGCTGGTGCCCTACAAGCGGGCGAGGCAAAGGCTGGATTTTTTTTTTTTTTTTTGCTCAGGACATGCTGGCAGTTGCTATGACCGTCCAGTTCCTGCAGTCCTTTTCAGGATCCAAATAGCAGCCCCGCATGGGCAGGACAGGGCTGCCAGCACCAGGGACCTGCCCCCTTCACCCCTGTCTGTGTGGTGTGGAGTGCTAAAACCAGTTTGTGCCAGCCCGCTGGAGCCAGTTTTTCCACCTTCTGGAATTTTGCAAACGGATCGCTAAGGCGGCCATTGCTCAAAATCAAAGTTCAAGGACTTAACTCCATGGTACGAACGCTGAAGTAACAAGGTCTCCGTTGCGTTTTACTGTTCTCTGCACTCTGGGTCCTGTCTGTGTCTTAGCTGTGCAGTGCAGATGCTGGGGCACCCTGTGCTCCCTCCCTGCAGCCCTTAGCCACTCTCGGCTCGCCAGTGTCGTGGAGGTAACTTGAAAGCAGACTGGGATTCTTTACACCAGAGAAATTGGCAGGCACGACCAACCATCAAGGCTCATTTTTTCTTCGAGAAGGCCAGTACCAACACTTAGCAGGACAATGCTGGCAGCAGGACCTCCTTCAGTACAAGGGCAGGCTGGGATTCTTTGGGGACTGCCTGTGGAAGGCCATGAGACAGAAGCCAAGTCGTTCTTTGAGGGGCATGCCAAGGGGGACCTGCTGGAGCAGAGCCAAGCCCTTGTGTCCTGATAGATGTGGAAATGAATGTAGATATGAGACAGGCCCCTTCAGTCACTGGATTTCATGTCATTGGTCAGGAAGCTACTCCCCTCTTTACGTGGCCTTTGTGGGGTATCTTCTGGTAGGCCCTGTGCCCCAGCCTGTGCCAGCACCCTTAAAACCAGAACACACTTCCTTGACCTGGCCAGTTGGTCCCTGCTGAAGGGTGCGAGGCTGCTTGCTTCCTGTAGGGGCGCTGTCCTAGTCTCAGGGCCCAGACAGGAGCACTAAGTGGCTCGGGCCAGGTGAGGAGTTACGACGATTTCCTTTGCTGTATGTGCTTCCTTCCAGGCAACCTTTAAGGGGTGGATGGACATTATGTATGCAGCGGTGGACTCCAGAGGGGTAAGTTGTCACACTGGCTGCTCCCACCAGGCACCTGTGTCCATGTCGGAAGGCCCAACCCACCAGGGACAAGGGCTCTGGGGTCCATCTGTTGCTCAGCTTCTGTGGGATGCCCAGCCCCGGCCCTGGGACAAGACTATGTGGCCTCTCAAACCCCAAACAAACCCACTGCCCTCTAATCGGTTCTGACTCATAGTGACCCCCGTCAGTTGGAGGAGAACTGCTACTTAGGGTTTCCAAGGCTGTAAGTCTCCGTGGGAGCAGACAGCCTCATCTTTCTCCCTCCAAGTGGCTGCTAGCTTCAAACTGCTCACCTCCCAGGAGACAGCCCAGTTGGTAGCTCACTAGGCCAGCAGTCCCATCATCCTCAAATGTCTCTCAAGTTAAATCCACTGTAGTTGACCCTGATCTTAAAGTCTCTCCAAGGAGCCCTGGTAGCGTAGTGGTTACACGTTAGGCTGCGATCCACATGGTCAGCAGTTCAAAATCTCCTGCAGCTCCTCCTGGGGAGAAAGACTGGGCTTTTCTGCTCCCATCAACAGTTAGAATCTGGGAACTCCTCCCCCTCCCCCTGGGGCACGCTATGAGTCACCGTGGACTCAATGGCAGTAGTTCAGGCCTGGGGGTTGTAGAGTCTTTCCCCAGGGAGGTTGGGCACAAGCCACAGAGATGACTGTCGCTGCTGCTTCACCCTTGGGACCCACACTATCACACTGACAACGCCGCAAAGACCGAGAGATGGTGGTTCCTTCAAGCCTCCTGGTCCACGGGAGTGGGCGCTACACAGGGATAATGGGCCACACCTGGGCTCAGTGCTCTTCCGCCCTCCGAACTTCCCCCCCTCAGCCCTACTTAGTACTCGCTCACTCACTCACTCACACATTCGCTCTGCCAACCTGCCTCTGGACATAATTCGCT
>NW_022108124.1:12658760-12675917 GCF_000313985.2 Echinops telfairi | reverse complement strand
GCCTATTGCCTCCACCCCCTATTGCCTCCACCCCCTCTGCCTGTCCGGTCCCCCAGAATACACCTACTCTCTTGCTCCCCTCCCATCCCCGAGACCCCAGCCTGTCCGACCCTGATCCGCTGCCTGATTTCTCCTCCTGCAGTATGAAGAGCAGCCCCAGTGGGAGTACAACCTCTATATGTATATCTACTTTGTCATCTTCATCATCTTCGGATCGTTCTTCACCCTGAACCTCTTCATTGGTGTGATCATTGACAACTTCAACCAGCAGAAGAAAAAGATACGTAGAGAGCAGGCTTCTCACCTGGGCAGGGCAGGGAACCATGTTGGCCTCAGGCCCCATCTCTCCTTCAGTCCTCACCCTGTTTCTGCTGAAATGGGGGTGGGGAGATGGGTACCTCCCTGCCTATCACTCATCCGAGTCCCTGAGGCTGTAACAAGGGGCTCTGCTGGGACGCCCCACACCTGCCCGACTCTCCCTGAAAGGCAAGGCTCCTCAGAGAAGCAGGAGTGGGAGCGGAGACTAGTCACTTGCTCCCGGATCAGAGCGCATGGGTGGAACCTGTGCAGAGAAAGATGCAAGGTCAAGAGGCCCAGGGTCTGGCCAGAGCTCCATCGAGTGGCTACTGGGTTGCAGACAACAGAGTGGGGAGAGAAAACCTGAGGCTCGCTGAGGTGGACAGGGGGCTGAGGAACTGGACTTCCAGGTCACTAAGCCAGAGAGACTTCAGGGTGAAGAGGGAGGAGAGAGGATGCTGCAGAGAAGCAGGTCTGGGGAGGGAGGAATCCCTCAGACAAGATCAGAACATGCTTTCTCCCACCAGGAGAGGAACTCAGGAGGGAGGCCCCCTTGTGCTCTCATCAGGAAGGGACCACCCTGTGCCCTCCATGCCGGGGCCTCTGAGGACCCCACAGTGAAGTGGCGCTTGTCTCTCTGCACTTAGGTGGCCAGGACATCTTCATGACGGAGGAGCAGAAGAAGTACTACAACGCGATGAAGAAGTTGGGCTCCAAGAAGCCCCAGAAGCCCATCCCACGGCCCCTGGTGAGTTTCAGCTCTTCCTTCGAGCCGAACAAGGCCATGAATCCCACCTCCCAGCCTGTGCCTGCGCCTTGCTGTGGAAGCCCACCCCACGGTCCATGGTAAGCCAGTCACCTGATTACAGCCTGGGGAGGATCTGATCCAGGACCTGGGGGAGGCCTGGTGCCACACAACAAGCGTGGGAAGGAGGGCTCCTGGGTGACCAGCCGCATGGCGGCCTGGGTCTTATGGAGCTACAAAGGGAGCCATGGGAAGGTGGTGAAGCCCAGGGGTGCTCCCCACATGCAGGCACCCATCTGCCTAGAGAGCGGAGAGCAGGGCATCCATTGCACCCCAGCCACGTGTGGCAGCCTTGTGTATGCAGCCCTGTGAGCAGACCACTGTGTCCCAGAGTGCCCAGTGGGCAGGGCAGGACAGATCCATTGTCCACCAAGAAAGAGAGTGTGTGTGTGTGTGTGTGTGTGTGTGTGCGCGCAGTATTTTGGTGGGGTGGGGATAACGAAAAATGACCTAACTTAGATGTGATCTAGCCTAAATTACCTGATAGGAAGTGGCAGTCTCAATTTTCCAAACTGGTTGGTTTCATCTGATTCCTTCCTGTTTACCAGGCTCTATTCCAGGTTAGCGCTCTCTCGCTCTCTCGCACTCTCGCTCTCTCTTTCTCTGTGTGTGTGTGTTGAGTTGATTCTGCTGTTGAGTTGATTCGGACTCACAGGGACCCAGTAAGACAGGGCAGAGTAACCCCATAGGGTTTCCAAGCCCAGAAGGGGCAGGGCCAGCCTGGTGCTGTGATTCTTTACAGACGCAGACTGTGACCCGCCATCTTCCGTCCGCCAGGAAGCACTTTAACCACTGAGCCACCGTGTGAGCCTGCTTACAATGGAAGGACCCATCAAATATAGGGATGGGATAAATAGTGCATTCGTTTTTGAGGAGGGCAGGGGGAACCCATTAAAACCAAGAGCTGATATAACTACTAGATTGAACCTTACATTCGAAGCATTGGGAGCAGAAGCCCAGTGTGGGAAGAAAGCTCAGGGGAAGGGAAACCCCTTCTTTCCCGAAAGCCTCAAGAAGGGTGTGAAAGGGTGCACCAGGGGTCCAGGCCGCGAAGACAGGACGGCCAGGCTGTTTCCGCTCCGCTCCGTGTCCTCTGGGTCACTCCCAGGAGCGGCCTGGCTGGCGGATTGCGGACACCCCCAGAGAGGAGAGTCGGCAGTGGGGTTGAGAGATAACAGCAAGGGTTTGCTGGCTGGCCAGTGTCCCCTGCTGAGCCCACCCCGTGTGCCCCTCCTTTCAGAACAAGTATCAAGGCTTCATATTCGACATCGTGACCAAGCAGGCCTTTGACGTCACCATCATGTTTCTGATCTGCCTGAACATGGTGACCATGATGGTGGAGACCGATGACCAGAGCCCGGAGAAGATCAACATCCTGGCCAAGATCAACCTGCTCTTTGTGGGCATCTTCACGGGCGAGTGCATCGTGAAGATGGCTGCCCTGCGCCACTACTACTTCACCAACAGCTGGAACATCTTCGACTTTGTGGTTGTCATCCTCTCCATCGTGGGTAGGTGTGCCGTTGGCTGGACGGGAGGCCCCCTGCTCCGTGCAGGCTTCCTTCCAGCCCCCGGTTCTGGGACAGGGCACAGTGAATGCCAAATAGATTAGGCTCCTTGGATCTTTTTTTTTTTTTTTCTTACTGTGATCTTTATTTTTATTTTTATTTTTTTAAACATTTTATTAGGGGCTCATACAACTGTTATCGCAATCCATACACACATCAATTGTGTAAAGCGCATTTGTACATCATGCTCAAAACATTTTCTCTCCACTTAAACCCCCGACATTAGGTCCTCATTTTTCCCCTCCCTCCCCGCTCCCCTCTCCCTCATGAGCCCTTGATAGTTTATAAATTGGTATTTTGTCATATCTTCCCCAGTCCGACGTCTCCCTTCACCCACTTTTCGGTTGTCTGTCCCCCAGGGAGGAGGTCACATATAGTTCCTTGTAATCGGTTCCCTCTTTCCTACCCATTCTCCCTTTACCCTCCCTGTTTCGCCACTCACACCACTGGTCCTGTAGGGCTCATCCGCCCTGGATTCCCTGGATTTTCAGTTCTTATCTATACCAGTGTACCTCCTCTGGTCTAGCCTGACTTGCAAGGTCGAATTCGAGTCATGGTAGTGGGAGCGGGGAGGAAACATTTAGGAACTAGAGGAAAGTTGTATTTTTCATCGTTGTTACATCGCACCCTGACTGGCTCGTCTCCTCCCCGAGACCCCTCTGCAAGGGGATCTCCAGTGGCCTACTAATGGGCTTTGGATCTCCACTCCGCACTCCCCCTATCTTTTCCAACAAACCCAATCCCAATCTCGCTCTATTTCTCGAGTTAGCTCCCGCCCTCTCTCCCACACACACACAGAGAAAGTGAGAGAGGGAGAGGCCTCCAGAGAGAACTGCTCTTACAAGTCCACTCAAGCCCAGGGGGCCAACCGGGAAGAGGGTCAAGGCTCTCCTGCCCTCCCAAGGGAAAGCCTGAACCCTGGGTTGAAGGAGGAAGAGGCTCCCTCGGGCTGAGAGAAATACCCAGAAGAGTCTGGAGGCTAGCCACCAAGATGAGAGCCAGGCTGCCTAAGACATCCTAGGCCTTACGCCATTCACCTTACAAAGTCCATCCAGAGGCTGACCGTTGCTAGGGAGCAGTAGAGGGGACGGAGACCCACGTCTGCTTGACCTCAGAGACCAAGCTTTGTTCTGTCACAGAGGTCTTGTGAGATAATTCACATACCACAAGCATCGCCCTGCAGTGTGGACAGTTCCCTGGTCTTTATTCTATTCACAGCGTGGTGCATTAGCCCTGTCTAATCTTAGAACATTTTCATCACCCCACAAGAACCCCCTGTGCCCATTGACGGCCACCACCCCCATTGGTCTCCTCTCCCAAGGCCTGGCACCCACTCACCTACACCTTGGAGGCACTGGTCCAATTGTTTACCAAAATATTTGGACCTTTCCATCAAGGAATCCTAGTGGCACAGCGGTTCAGCACTCAGCGGCCAGCAGTTCAAGCCCTGCAGCTACACCGTGGGAGGAAAGTGTGGCCGTCTGCTTCCATAAAGACGTTTTTATTGTTTTAAAACAGTTTTATGGGCACTTCATCCACATATCATACAATCGAATGGTCCAACCATATCAAGAAGAAGTTGTACGATCTTAGCCAACATCAGTGTTTGCAACATTTTCTTTTTCCCCCATACTCATTGTTAGGCCTGTCATTCTTTTTTTTTTTTTTTTTGGCAAAAATAGGGGCTCATACAACTCTTATCACAACCCATACACACATCAGATGAGTCAAATCAACTTGATGGCAGTGAGTTTTCCATTTCTTTTTGTAACACCATGGATTCTGTTAATTACATGTATTTTTTTTTTTTTTTTGGCAAAAACATACACAACAAACATTCACCAACTCAACAAACGTGTGTAATTCAGTGCCATTGAGGATACTCTTTGTGCTGTACAACCATGATCGATAGCCCTCTCCAGATTGTTCCACCACCATGAAAATGGACTCAATGCCCCTCGGCAAAAACTCTTCCTCCTTCACCCAGGGGCACCATCGGTCAGGTTGGGTTTCTTTTTTGTTTTGTTTTTTAAGTCGTTTTATTGATAAAATAGTCACATATCATACATACACTTCCATAGTCAAGCTGCTTCTATAAAGAGTGTATTTACGTCATCAAAATCAGCTCTAGTGCCCCACCACTCCCGGCCCATCTGTGGAGACCTCTAGTCTTGGAAAGCCTGTGGGACAGTCCCTCTCCGTCCTACAGGGCTGCTATGAGCCAGAGTTGTCAGGTTGGCAATGGTTGGGTAGGTGTGGAGTGTTATCTCATTGCGGTTTACCCATCCGTTTCTGTGATGCACGGTGATACTATCTCCTCGTGTGCTTCATGCCCATTGTCTATCTTGTTGGGGAAAGGTCTATTCAAATTCCTTGCCTATTTTTGAGTTATTTGCCGTTCTGGGTGAATTGTGAGAGTTTGACATATATTAAGAACGCCAGTTCCTTATCAGACGTATCGGGTGATTCACAAATCTCATCTCCCATTCTGTCTGCGGCCTGTTCACTTCCTGGACAGTGTCCATCGAAGCACACTTTTTTTTAAATTGTTGTTATTGTTGCTACTTGTACCGGTGCCCAAACTTTGAGTGCCTCTGCGTTGGGGACACTTTGATTACTTTCATCCGTCTGCCCAGTGCCTTGCTTACCTTCACTCAGCTCATAGACGCAGGGGCCGCTGTCACTACAGTCAGGCTGGGAAATGTTCTGGGAGGTTCCCGGTGGGAGAGAGTGAGCGAGGACACGACTGGTGGTGGGGACTGGAGAGAGGCTTTGGAGAACGCAGGACGTCAGCAGCAGGATGGGACCCTTGAGGTGTCAGGAGGCCCACCACGTGAGGCTTCACCGTACACCCGACGTACCCGGGCCAGCTAAAGCCAAGTGGGTCAGGGGGTAGAGCTGAGATGCTGCCTGTCTAGCAAGCACCCAAGCGCCCACCTTCAAGAAGCTGGGAGGTAGGAGGGCTGAGTTCTGGTCTAAGCCGGATCACCGAAGTGCTGCTCAGGCCCCCAAATCTACTACGTGGAAGGCAGGGCTGCTACTGCCCTGTGGCACAGTGATCGTTGAAAGGCTGAGTGGCTGAGAAGGTGTCTCAGAAAGGCTGTGCATGCGTGGGCCCCATCTTCTGGATCACAGATGCAGATGCGGCATGGTGAGAGGCAGGGTCCTAATTGCCCGGGTTGGCCCAGCTTTCTGAAGAAGAAGGCTTCTCTCCCATACAGACCTCAAGGGTGCCAGTGCAGAGCAAGGGTGTTCCTGCCCAAGGCCACGGTCTCTGTCCTTCTTCCCCGTAGGCACCGTGCTCTCGGACATCATCCAGAAGTACTTCTTCTCACCCACGCTCTTCCGGGTCATCCGCTTGGCCCGCATCGGCCGCATCCTCAGGCTGATCCGAGCGGCCAAGGGGATCCGGACGCTGCTCTTCGCCCTCATGATGTCCCTGCCGGCGCTCTTCAACATCGGCCTGCTCCTCTTCCTCGTCATGTTCATCTACTCCATCTTCGGCATGGCCAACTTCCCCTACGTCAAGTGGGAGGCGGGCATCGACGACATGTTCAACTTCCAGACCTTCGCCAACAGCATGCTGTGCCTCTTCCAGATCACCACGTCGGCGGGCTGGGACGGCCTGCTCAGCCCCATCCTCAACACGGGGCCCCCCTACTGCGACCCCAACCTGCCCAACAGCAACGGCTCCCGGGGGAACTGTGGGAGCCCGGCGGTGGGCATCCTCTTCTTCACCACATACATCATCATCTCCTTCCTCATCGTGGTCAACATGTACATCGCCATCATCCTGGAGAACTTCAGCGTGGCCACGGAGGAGAGCACCGAGCCCCTGAGCGAGGACGACTTCGACATGTTCTACGAGACCTGGGAGAAGTTCGACCCCGAGGCCACCCAGTTCATCGAGTACGCGGCCCTCTCCGACTTTGCCGACGCCCTGGCGGAGCCCCTCCGAATCGCCAAGCCCAACCAGATCAGCCTCATCAACATGGACCTGCCCGTGGTGAGCGGGGACCGAATCCACTGCATGGACATCCTCTTCGCCTTCACCAAGAGGGTCTTGGGGGAGTCCGGGGAGATGGACGCCCTGAAGATCCAGATGGAGGAGAAGTTCATGGCCGCCAACCCGTCCAAGATCTCCTACGAGCCCATCACCACCACCCTGCGGCGCAAGCACGAGGAGGTGTCGGCCACTGTCATCCAGCGGGCCTTCCGGCGACACCTCCTGCAGCGCTCTGTGAAGCACGCCTCCTTTCTCTTCCGGCAGCAGACGGGCAGCAGCAGCCTCTCGGACGAGGACGCCCCCGAGCGAGAGGGCCTCATCGCCTACATGATGAACGAGAACTTCTCCCGGCGCCGGGACCAACCGTCCAGCTCCTCCGTCTCGTCCACGTCCTCCCCGCCCTCCTACGACAGCGTGACCCGGGCCACCAGCGACAACCTCCAGGTGCGCGCGTCTGACTACAGCCGCAGCGAGGACCTGGCGGACTTCCCCACGTCGCCAGACAGGGACCGAGAGTCCATCGTGTGAGCCCCGGACCCCTTGGAGACAAACCTGGACGCAGTCACAGGCCAGCGTCCGCGGGGACCCCCCTGCCCCCCGGGCTGAGAGAGGGGGCTCGCCCCGTGGCTTCCCACGGCAGAGCCAGCGAGTGGCCGCAGCGTCCACTGCCTGTGGGGTTGGCAAAGCTGACTGCCCCCCAGGGGCGGGGGTGGGGGTGTCCTGGCCCCGAGCGTCCACACAGACCAGTGGCCTGCCCCCTCTGCCAGCGCCCGGGGGCTCTGACAAGCAGCGATACCCCAGCTGCCAAGGCCGGACCCCACACTGGGCCTGTTTCTGTCATGAACGGGCTTTTGTAAATTTATTATATTTGATATTTTTTTACTGGAGCACAGAACTAACTCCTTTTTTTCCGCTCCCAACTACCCTCCCACCCCACCCCACCCCCGTGGACATGGGCAACAAGTCACACTGCCTCCTGGGTAACCCTGAACACATGTGTTTCCCGAACTCCCAGAACTCTGCCCTCGGACGCAGGGAATCTCACAGGCCGTTCACTGCCTGGACGCCCTCACTCACACGCATGTGCACACTCATCACACACACACACACACACACACACACACACACACACACACACACACACACACGCCAGGCTATGCCAGGCAGCCCCCTGTGCCCCTGCCTGAGGCAGACGAGCCCTTCCTCCTGGCCCCATGGACAGAGTTTTGTCTGTGGGGCCCACACTCACTTGCCATGGTCCCTGACATCCTGCTTTTGTCCTGTGAGGTAGACCCTTCTAGAAGAGAAGGGTCCCTGGCCGCACCCAGGCCCTATGGCCGCCTCCCGCTGAGTGGTACCATTCAAACCGAAGGGCTCAGGGCTGCAAGGAGGCTCCTCGATCCTGGGCCCCACCTGGTGGAACCACATGGCTTGGGGCTGGAAGAAGCAGCTGCTATCACCCCCAGGCCCTTCTGCCTCTGACCCTGTGGGGAGGGACCTGCATGGCCCCTGCCCCCTCTAGAGGCATTAGCATGGGGATGGGGCCTTGTCCCTGCCCCGGAAGATAGGGAACCCTGAGCCCATTGGGCGAGGCAGCGGTGAGGGCCAGCCCCGCTTCCATGTCAACCAGGGTCCACAGGCAGGAAGGGGCAGAGTCCCTGCTGCCCAGTAGGTCTTATGGGAAGGCTTTTTTTTTTTCCCCAGGGAGAAAAAATACTTTTTCTAGTCTAATTCCCCGCCTCGGGGCCTCTTCAGCTGCTGACAATCCTATTTAGCATATGCAAATCTTCTCATGTAAATAACTGTCGCCCTGGGAGAGTGGTGGCAGGGTGGGCTGGTGGCCCCAGCTCTGCAGCAGAGCCCCTTTCCCACGGACGCCCACCGCACAGGCCCCGCCAGCCTCACGTGCCCGCTCCGAGTGGGCAGCCCGGGGGCGCCGGACATCGGCTCCTCTAACCTACCTCGCCGTCTGCTTGTGAGGCTTGGGGCACTGCTGGAAGGGGCACCGCCGGCGAGCCAAGTATTATGTCCCTTCCTGTCCTCCCCATTCACCTTGGTGCCCCGCCCCGGCCCCACCATGGCCACCCAGTTCTCCCTCCCTCCCAACCCCCTGCCCCCCAGAGTCCAGCGTGGGACTGCGTTTTAACCATCCCAGCTCACTCCTGCAAGTGAAGAAAATCTTATTTTTATACATCTCTGTGCTCAGCTCGGGGGGCCTTGGGGCAGGCTGTGCCCATCCCCGGCCACACTGGGAGGCAGGCCGGGCTGCATGTCCTGCTGGCCGGAAGGAGCCTTTGGCTTTGTGTGTGGCCAGCCAGGGAGCCCGCGACAGCAGCTGATGGACGGTGTGACCGAGGGCAGGGGGCAAGCAGGCCCAACTCCTTAGCTGGAAGCGTGGCTCTCACTTTTTCCCTTTTCTGGGACTGACCACTGAGCAGCAGGAGGGTGGGGCGGGGAGGGGGGAGGGACAGGCATCCAAGGCCAGTTGTCAACTGCCCGAACTGAGCACTTCTCACCAAACTTCATGTATCGATGAAAGACATATTTTTAAAACAAACTAATAAACGGCTCACGTGACCTTGTCTGGGCTCGGTTCTTGTGCGGAGACCTCCCCAGGCACCCTGGCAGAGGCCCACGGAGCCCGAGAGGGGCTGGAGGAGGTGGTGGCTGGGGCACGGCCAGGCAATGTGGCTCCCACCACCGTGCAACCGGGTGGGTGGGTGTCCCGGGAGAATGCTGGGAGCTTGGCCACTTCCAGAAAAGGTGGGGTGTGGCCGAGCCGGCTGCCCACCCACCGTAAGTACCCGTTCGCCCACAAGAGATCAATGGGATGCTGCCCATCGTTCTCCAGCGTGGGCCCCAGGGAGGAAGGAGGACCACACTGGGGCACCGGCACTAGGGGTAAAACACGCAAACCAAGCTCCGTGCCAGGAGTCAATGCCCCCCTCCAGGCCCAGGGTAGCCCTGCCCCTGCGAGGTTCCGAGGCTGTAACTCTCCACAGGAGTCGAAAGCCTGGAGGGGGGCAGGAATCTGGGGGTTTCAAACTGCTGACCTTGCAATCGCAGCCCAACCAACAGCCCCTGGATCACGAGCCATGGCCGTTCTTGGACTTGAAACCCCTGACCCTCTTGGTTTGTTTCCCTGCACCCACCTCCCGGCCCCCCGCCTTCACTCCAGTCCATAGCAACTTCCTGTTCCCACCACCATCCCACTGAAAGGCCTGCCAAGCCAGCAGGACCCTCCTGGATTCGGCGGGGCCTTCTGTGGCCTCGTTGTGAGTGTCCCTACGTTGTAGCGGGCCGGGATCTCTGTACAGGCTTGACTAAACGTTCCCGTTTTCTAGGCCCAGGGCCCTTCTTTTCCATAGAACTTTCTCCCCTCCCACGGCTCTGAAGAACAATCTCTGATCTCTTTCTCTGCACGGAAGCCTAGGCCAGCACACCCAGCTTCTGGCTCTGGGCCTCTCTAGAGCTCCCCAGCCATCCAGTCCCCGCCCCAGCCTCTGCTTCCCCAGGGTCAGCTGAGGACGGAACCCCACATCAGCAGCTCCATCCTCTCGCTCACCCACTGGAAGCGAGCCCCTTCAGCACACACCCATGAAATCATCCAAACCCCAATGTCAAGGTAGAGCAGCCCCTCCTCCCCCAGGGCTCCTCCCAGTGCACAGGAAGCAGGAGGGATGATGGTGGAGCGGGGAGCCCAGGCTTCGGCTCCACTCGCACGCCGTGGGCGCTGGGCTCCCGGGCAGCATATCTCTCTCTGCCTAGGCCTCTCAGATGGGCAAAGGGGGGTGGGGGGTCTCATGTCACCCCTTTCTCGTGTGACTTTTCCTTGTGATCTGGGTGAAGGTTTCCAGCACAGATCCATTTTCCCACCGGGCAAGCCGCACACGTTTTATCACAGATGGGAGTCACCACAGTGTAATCTAGCTTAGCCCTCTTCTTCCCTGTGTCCCCTGCTTCCGGGCTGCCTTTCCTGGCCTTCTGAACTCTGTCGTTGGGTAAGTGCTGCCCTTTGGGTCTCTGGCGGTGGGCTGCTCTGAGCGTGGGCCTCGCTCACCTTCCAGACCTGTCTGTGTCTGAGTACAGCATTCAAATCCAGGCCACCAGGGCAGTCTCATCTGGATACCCACCCTTTCCCCCTGCTGTCTCTTCCCAGTGTCCCTCAAGACTCCGTTTGCCTCTGGGCACCCACCAGGAGACCATCTCCAGCCTCTCCCTGTCAAGGCACCTGGATCCTCCGGGAGGCCTGTCAAGCAGGCGGATGTGCCCCGGGTCTTGCCCACTCCCCCTCCAGGTTCTCAGGGCCAGAATCAGATCGCTAGTCATCTGGCCACTGAGCTTCCTACGGCCCAGGCTGCTTCTTGTTCTTGTGACCGCACATCTCTGAGCTCTCTGAGAAGCCCCGCCCTGTCCCCGTGGCGGCCTGGGTTTACAGGTACTGCACTCCAACCTGACAATCTCCCAAGCCACACTTACAAAACAACTTCCCAAGCCACACTCCCCCCGCAGCCCTCTGCCCTCCTCCCCCGGAGCCTTTTTCCCATCCCCTGTGTGAGTAAGGGGTCCAAGCACCTGGGAACAATGTCTTGGCACCAGGTCCCTTGTAAACATTCTGCAAATGAGAGAGAGGCATGGGGTTTAGAATCCCAAAATCGTTAGCAGTGGGCTGTTGGCTAACACGGTAGGGACCAAAATGGCATTGATGAAGGGCAGGGTTGCCCGGTCAATGGTTGCACATCCGTCAAAAAGTCGAACTGGCAATGGTCCCGTGAGAGAGGCATTTAAGATGGCCAAGAGAAAGCGTGGCTGTGGAGGCTGCACTGCAGTGTACAGCCAAACTCCTCCTGGACTCTGGCTCCTGGGTTGGGCGGTTTAGTCAGGGCTTCATGGGGAGACAAACCAATTCATTGGAGTACGTAATAGGTTTAGTGCTCTGCTCTACCTATAATTCTCTGTGTCGCACCTGAGTCTTAAAAGCTTTCGAGCAACCAGTCCAGGCATAATCATTGGTCTCCATCTGCCTGGTGCAATCAAGGCAGAAGAGAAGTCAGCGATAAGAGAAGGATGTGGGATGTGCGCCTCCTTGAGCAACTGCCTCCTCTGCCGCCTGGAGACCAGAACTAGACGGTGCCCAGTGACCATTGCAAAAAGGGTGGGTCAAACTGTGGGGGGATCCAGACACCCCTCCCCAACTGATCATGGATTCAGTAAGCGCAATTGTACTGTTGAGATATATGAAGATTATAACAAAGTCATAGAGAGTAAGAGTGATAGGAGAGAGAGTCAAATAAAGAGTCAGACACATCTCATGGTAGCATGCTCACCTCAGCCCCTCTTGGTGGTACAGGGCAGGAGAGAGAGGGAGGGGAAGGAGGACAAGGGGAGCAAGGGGGGGGGGGGAAGAGGCCAGGAGAGAGAGAGCAATTTATTTCTAACCAAGGCTTAAATACCTTTGTGGTGTGCAAGCCCCCTGATTACAGGTAAAGACATACGTCACAGGAAGGGGTTATATTATAGGTAATACAGTAATGAGAGGGGGACAATATAGGGGCATACACGCAATAGGAAGGGGAGAGATTGGGGTACACATGTGACAAGGTAGGCGGATCCCAGGTGCAGGATGGCAGCCTAACTTTGGATGTCACTGAGCAGGTTTGACCTGTTCTCTGGATCTCCATGGAAACAATTACAATACTTATCAGTAGGGTGTGAGCCCCACCTACAGTGGACCAGACTGATGGCTGAATGCCTTCAGGGAGAATATCTCTTATGCATCTGACCTCCCACCATGTGCTAACAAACAGCCTCTAATGTTTGGCATATCTTTGGGAGAGACAAAGCTGGGAAAAGTCTTTTTATATCTCACATCAAATATTCCAAAGAAGAGAGAAAATTCAGAACAGAATTTCATACCAGGGAGTACCCCCCAAAAGACATGGAATTTTCTTTTCAAAGCTATTAATTTTTTTTAATAAAACAACCTTATCACCTTCAAAGTACTCTCCATTACACTTAATACATTTGTCATATCTCCTATTCCTTTCTTGGAAACATTTTTCAAATGCACCTCTGGATGGCTGATAGTACCTCCCTCGATTTTTTTCTTCACCTCACCTCTTCTACATCATCAAATCTCTGTTCTTTCATGCCCCTCTTCATTCACAGAAACAAAAAGAAGTTGCATGGAGCAAGGTCAGGGGAGTCAGGTGTGTGGGGCAAGAGAGCCATGCTGTTTTTTGCCCCAAACTGGCACACTGAGATGGCTGTGTGAGCAGGTGCATTGTCATGGTGGCAAAACCAGTGCCCCATCTGCCACAAATCAGACCTTTTTTGTTGCAGTGTTATTCTATCTTTTCAGAACCTCTAAATAAAAAGCTTGATTCACAGTCTAACCTGGTGGAATGAACTCCAAATGCAGTACGAGCCAACATTTCCGTCCATGCAGGAAGCGGGCACATATCCAGAACAAGGTTTGTCATCTATCAACATTTCCCTTTTTTTTGAAACGAGAAAACCACTTGAACACTCAAGTTTTTCCCATAGCGCTGTCCTTGTGAGCTGTGTCCAACATCACAACAGTTTCTGCGGCATTTTTCATGCGCAGGAAACAGAATTTCAGAGCTGCATGTTGTTCTCCTAAATCAGTCATCCCCCAAAAAGATGCTTTTATGAAAAAATGTTTGAAAAACAATCACTGTAACCAGGAGAGAGAGCCTTCCCAGGCCAGGCCACTGGGTGCACTAACTCAGAGCACGTTGCTCACTCCCCAAGTGGGGGGTGGGGGTGCCCAATGGAGCTTTTGTCTGGTTTGGGGAATACCCCTCATATTCTCTGGAACCATGGTGGGTGGATGAACCCCTGTAATTATTTCCCGAGATGATCTTTAAACCTTAAACCAGAAAGGCCCCCAGAAGCCATCTTTAGAGCAGACACTAGTTTAGCTTAGGTAGTGAGGGTGATTTGCTGGGTGCCTTGAGCCACGTTAAAGAGCTCTCTACAGGACCAGTGTGACAGCAGCGGCTTGGAACGTGAGATAGGAACCTTAGGGGTGGTGAGTTTATGTGACCGTGGGAGGAACGGCTCAGAAAGAGAGGCTGAGGATGGACGACAATCCGAGGAATGCCACCAACGTCACAGAATTGTCCACATAGAAACTGTTGGATTGGTGTATGCCTTGTTCCATGGGTTAGTCCCCAGAGACTAGAGAAACAAATCCAGAGAGACTTGTGTATATAAGAAAGTGTTTTATATAAAGGGTAATTGTATATTAAGAAAACATCCCCGCCCTGTCCAGATCAAGCCCATAAGTCTGATATTAGCCCATGTGCCTGATACTGATCTATAAATTCCTCTTCAGACTCACACAACACGTGCAATGATGCTGAATGCAGGAAGATCACAGGCCGGTGGGTGGAAAGTCTTGTGGATCCAGTGGTGGTGGAAGCATCTCAGTGTGGGTGTGGGTCTCCACGTGACTCCTCCAGCTTCAGGGCTCTGGCTCCATCAGCTTAGCTCCATGTAGCTTGTCAGCAGGAAGAGGAAGCAGAGAGAGTGGGTCTGGCCTCCAGGGAGTTCTTTTTCTCTGCCGTGCCTCCAAATGAGATCATCAAGCTGAGACCTGGTTGACAGGAGAAACTCCACCGCTTCACTCTTAATCGTCTCAAGTGGACACCAGATTGTCACTACCACACTGTGTATATCCTCAACCACACAAATACATCACCTTTATAATAAGGTGACCAAATTTTAACATTGGTAAAGCGAGACACCATTGATAAAGCTCATATCCTGGCGAAATAGCCACATGGAAGCCGAAAACCATACACCCTAGCTTGTCATGCATTCTTTCCAAAAATCGGGACTTTTTTAAAACATTGCGGGACGCAAGAAAAATTGTGAAAAATCGAGACTGTCCCGCCAAAAGCGGGACGTCTGGTCACCTTACTTTGTAAGGAGAAAATAAAAGCCTGGAGAGATTTCCACTTTAGCCTCCTGTTTCAAAAAGAAAGCAGTTCCCTTGAGCCTCCCTGCCCCTTTGTAACCTCCCCTGTGTCTGAGCAGAGCTGTGCTCTGTGCGGTTTTAAGCTGGTTTTTTTGGAGGAAGTGGATGGCCAGGAATTTCGGAGTCTTTTTCTGAGGTGCCTCTGGGTAGACGCCAACCTCCATCCTTTTGACGAGCACCCCAGCACCCTGAGCATTTGCACTACCCAGGGGTCCAGTAACACTTGGATTGTCCTTCTCCCAAGAGGAGCAGTGCTTTCCAAAGTCCAGGCCACATCCCCTTTAGTGGGTCAGCTTCGAAGGCCATGACCAGCTTGGTGACCAGCAACTGGGGTCTCACGAACTCATGGGTGGCCAGGTAAGGTGCAACTAACAGTCTCTTCTCATCCGGAGTAAAGAGGGATGAGAAATGAGATATATGGGACAGATGAGTCCTGTGGACGAGTGGACCGCATGGACACCAGCCTCCATGACCCAGAGACCAGAAGAACTAGATGGTGTCCAGTGACCATGGCCAGTTGCTCAGAAAAGGAGCACGTCAGAAGGGGTTCAGATACATTTGATAGAGCGGGAGGGACATGTAGAGCAAGCCCCCAAATCCTATAAAACCCTAAGCTGGTTGGTCAGATAGAGGCAGATGGAACCACCCTTCTCTATGAGCCTTATCCCTGAGGGTCTGGATCGGAACTCACCCTGTGGTTCAATGTTCAGCCAAACCATCGCCAGGCCTGCAAGGTGAATGGTAACACCAGGGTAGCACACATCCCTAAGAAGAAGCCACCATCTGAGATCAAACGGGCAGCGTCGCCCCAAGTATCAAGTTCAGAATGGTTCAGAGAGAAGGGGGAACAGAAAGGGGAGACACAGGGAGGAGTGGGGGTAAAAGCCTCGAAATTTGGTGGGGCGGGGAGCTGCAGTCGGTGACATGAATCAAAACACGTGTGAAATGTTGAAAGCTGATCCGCTCTGTAAACCCTTGCCCAATTCACAATAAAGAGTTTTAAAAAAAATAGAAAAAAGATTAAAAACAAACTCCCTGCCATTGAGTCGACTCTGGCTCATAGTGAGCAACCGGATGAAGCAGGGCGGAACTGCCCCTGTGGGTTTCTGAGACGGTAACCCGTGATGAGCAGAACGCCTCGTCATTATTCCCAAGAGCAGTTGGTGGTGTCAAACTGCTGACCTTTCGGCTAGCTGTCCAATGTGTGACCACGATGCCCCCAGCGGCTGGAATATGGTAGTATGTTCACAGATATTTGTGGGGTGCTTGCGAAGGGGAGGGAGGAGGTTGTGCTTCCTCCCTCCCAACCCCCAGCTAACATCCTGGTCAGGAGGTGGCTCTACTGGCCAGTCTCAAACTAAGGCTTGAAGTTTGGAAGTTTGGAGTCCTCCGGCCCGGTGAGTGGGGCCTTCTCTGGCTGCCTGCGGCTCACCCCAGGGAGGTGTGAGTGAGTCTTCCTGTGCAGCTGTCGCTGGGCCGCCCGCCCGGGGGTGCGACTGGGTCTGGGCAGTGAGAGTCTCCTGGGAATGCAGATGCCACTCCTGTGTCAGAGGAGAGGCATGTGACCCAGGTCTCAGCCCCTGGCAGGGAGAGAGATGCCCGGGGACAGACGTCAGCTCTCGCCCGCAGCTCGGCGTTGGCAGCTCCCCGAGCCCGTGCCAGCAGCTCCTCCGCCTGTCAGTCCTAGAGCCACGAGACACCCAGCCTGGAGGCTGGGAGGGGCAGGGGGGACTGGGGCACAGACCTCCTGCAGGCAGAGGCCCAGAGCAAGGCAAGGCCTGGAAGGCTAGACCCTCTGGTCTCTCACATTCTGCCTAGGGGGAAGCAGCCTGTTTGCCCGTCTCTCTTCCCACAAGTATTAGAACAGTGAGGCCATCAGCTCGTTTGCTTAGGGGGCTCCACAGGGGCTCCAACCCAGGGGCCTGGCCCAGGCCAGTTGCTGGGTGACATTGCCAGAAGCTCCAATCAGCTCACCCGTTCCCCACTGCACTGTTCAGTGCTCCAGGCCCCTCTCTGCTAGAGCCCTAATACCCTCCTGCCCGCTTTCTCAGCAGCAGTCTCATCTTTCTGGAAAAAGATCAGACCCCAGGCCATGTGGAATCCCGGTCCTCTCCCCAACCACCTGCAATGACATGGAGAGACCGAACGAACCGACCTCAGGGTTCCTGTCCCAAACCCTCTTGGATCAGGGGCCTTAGGATATGCCTGGGATGGAGGGAGATGGCAGGCCAGAGAGAGGGTGGCTGTGGGGCTTTGTTCAGAGATGATGCTTAATGCCTATTAGCTGCCAAGCCTGGTCTGTGGGGGATCCCATACATATTCCTGGGGACCCACGTGTGGCACTACCTTCTTGCAGTGTCCCCAGCCAACCTGAGCTCAGCACGTGGGATGATGGTCCGGACAAGCACTTCCTCCCATGCCAGCTCACGGGACTGGCGTCCCCAGGCAGCCGCCAGCACCTGCTGCTGGACAGAGA
>NW_022108124.1:12621114-12658427 GCF_000313985.2 Echinops telfairi | reverse complement strand
CCTCCAGTATTTGCCCTAGAGCAGCCTCTCCTTGGGGACCTTCTGTCTGCCACTCCCCTTCCCCCTGGAGGGCCAGCGGCCAAGTTGTACAGAGAGTGGGGAGGGGGCTGCCCAAGACGAGAGGGCAATTAATGGAGATAATCTGGGGCTCGTGCATCCTGTATCCTTTGCATGGATAGCCTTCACCCCAGACAGGAGACAGCGAGGAAATGACAAGAGCCAATAAGTCTAATAAACAAAGGGTAATGGAATAACCAGCAAGGACGGCTCTGGATGCCAGAGCCTCGCGGCCCAGCCTCCAGGGGTCAACCTGGTGCATTTCAGTGGCTGAGGCCAAAGCCCTTGGCGCCATCCTGGCCTCCTCTTTCTCTCACACCCCACATCCAATCCGGCAGGATATCCTGTTGGCTCTGCCTTCAAACTACATCCCAAGCTTAGCCACCCCCAGCCTCTCCACTGCCACCTCCCCGGTCCAAACCACCATGGGCTCTTTAGTGGCTGCAGACCTGGTCAAGACTGCACTCTGTTAGCACAGCAGCCTGAGCAGCTGGTCCAGTGCGGGCCACACCGCTGCTCGGCTAAGACCCCCATTTCAAGCCCTTTTAAGACCCTCCAGGACTCCAGCTCTGTGTTCCGGGGCCAGGGCTGCTAGTGCAAGCCAATTTGAAGCCACCAATGTCTCCCAGGGAGGGAGACGAGGCTTCTGGAGTCTTGGGACACTCACAGGGGCAGTTCTATCCAATCCTATAGCGTCGCTCTAAGTTGGCATACACTCAATGGCAGTGAGTTTGGTTGAGTTTTTTGGTCTCCTGGGCTTATCCACAACCCCTACAGCCCTCCCCTCTCTCACTCCACTGTGGTCACACCTGCTCTTGGCTGTTTCCCGAGCACAGCCTCGCTTTAGGGCTTGAGCACCGGCTAAAGCATCGTTCTCGTTGTGCGTTGGGTTCCACGTTGGACTGTGACCGAGTGCATTCGGCAGGGTTCTCTCGAGAAGCAAGACCAGGACACTGAGGATTCTACACATGTAAAAGGATACGTTTATATAGCGAGAAGGAATATAATAGCAAATCCGTCCACACAGCAGTTCAGAGAGCTTGGTCCAACTCAATTTGCTTGGGACAGTTACTACACTGAAAGGCCTTCCAACTCACGTCATCATTAGCCCAAGGCCAAGGAAGCAGGTCAGAGGACGAGGAAGTGGTGATGGGTCGCAGAGGCCAGTAGCGCAGCGGAGGGACAGGTCCCGGTGGAGCCTCACAGTGGAGCGATGCAAAGAGTCTGGCAGGAGGTGCGGTGTCCAGGGTGGTGACAAGACAAGCCCGCCAGCAGCAGATGTAGCAAGGTGGGGCTGTGCCACAGCATGGGGCGGCATGGCACAGCCACACGGTCCACCGAGGTCCGCCGTTGACTCAGCCAGATGGAGCAGAGCATGGCCCGGGTGGGTGCGGAGGCAGCTCCATCAGGAAGCGAGCTGGTCCCCACCATCAGGGAGAGAGGGAGAGAGGGAGAGGGGCCAGCCTCCAGCAAGCCATGTATCTCGGTCACACCTCCAAGGGAGGTCATGCAGCTGCGACCTGACTGACAGGCTAAATTCCACCTGTATCTTCTTATGGGTGCCGTGTTGGCACAACAAAAAAAATCTATCACACCAAGAGATCAGTAGTTCAAACCTGCCGGCCGCTCTCTGGGAGAGAGATGAGGTTTTCTGTTGCCATAAAGATTGACAGGGACCCAAAGGTGGCTGCTCTGCCCTATCCTATGGCTCACACTGAGTCGGCATTAACTCAAGGACTGACTCAAAAGGCCCATGGAGTCCATTCCAACTCAACAAAGCAGAGTAGAACTGCCCCTGTGGAGTTCCGAACCTAAAAGCCTTGACAGGAGTAGAAAAATCTCATCTTTCTTCCTCAGAGCGGCTAGTGGTTTTGAACTGTGGGTCTTGCAGGTAGCAGCCTGATGGGTCACCCAGTGCGCCTGCCAGTTTGTTGACTTCCCTCTGCTTGATGCACTCCTTCCCCAGAGAGTCACGTGGCCGCCTCCTTCCTCGCAAGTCCTTTTTCCATGTCACCCTGGCCATCCTTTGGTTCGCTCTCCCCCAGAAAGCTGAGTGGATGACAAAACTGGGGTGACTGAGATATAATGTACCCACCTGTTTCAATGTCCCACTTGGATGAGTTTTGCCAAATGGATAGCCAGCAAGCTTCCCAGGCAAGGTTGCTGGGTCGATTCCGACTCAGTGATCCCATGTGCTTCGGAGAAGAACTGATCCATTGGACTTTCAGTGGCTAGGAGCTGCTGGAAGTAGATCAGCAGCCCCTCCTCCCCAGATGCCTCTCAGTGGGTTCGAACCACCAAACTTTCCATTAGTTAGCTGAGCACTTCATGGCTTGTGTCCACCAAGGATCCCTATAAGCAACATAGGCATCACCATAAAGATATAAAACATTCCTACCACCCCAAGAAAGACCCTTGTGCCCTGCTGATAGTCAGCCCTCTCCCCTACCCACCCTGGGCAGTCTCTGATTTGGTTTCTGTCCCTGCGAGTTTGCTGTTTTCTGAAGTGTTCGAATACATGGAATCATACCGCGGCGGTCTTTCGCAGCGGACTGCTTCCATGCAGCATAATGCACATGTGAGGTTTTCCAGATGCAAATCGCTGCCCTGTGTGCTTAGGGGCTGCTGAGGGGAAGGGCTATGCTGGCATTTGTTGATCCAGTCAATAGCTATCGGCCACTTGGGCATTTGCCATCAGGGCTATAAGGACTAAAGCCACCAGCTCTGATGCGCATTTCGTACGGGTGTATATGTGGGTCGGTGACTTTAACTCTTGGGCAAAGAGCTAGGAATTGAATCGCTGGGGCAGGGAGGTGTAGAAACCCCCAGGTGGCACAGCGTGTTGAGTGCCCCACGGTGTAAAGGCCTAAAGGTCACGGCCCTGATCCAGGTGTCCTTTCTGCTCTGCACACGTCAGGCTGCCGACTTGATAGCACTTGCCTGGCGTGTCTTCCAAAGTTGCTGTCCGTTTTCCATGTCTCCACCAGCACCGGGAGGTCCAGTGGCTTCGCGCCCGTGCCAGCATTTAATATCGGCAGGGCTTTTATCTTTCCTTTCCTCTTAACCAGGCAAGCAGGTATGTCTTGTGACCTTAATTAAATTTCCACAATCACCAGCGATGCTAATTGTCTTTGCCTGCCCTTCTTGGCCATGTCTGTATCTTCTTGTAGGAGAGGGCTGATGCTGTTTTCAAGGGCCCTAAACAAGTGTATCTATGCTTACATCCTCATTCAGAGAACAAGACTTTGTTTGCTGTGGGACAATGTTCCACGTTCAACCGCAGGCTTGCTGTACGACCCGGGAACCTCACCATCTTGTCTCTGTTTCCTTGTGTGTCAGGTGGGGACAATGATGATATGATCCCTAGGGTGGTTTGAAGATGGCGTGAGTTCAGACATGGACAGAATGGAGAAGAGCACCCAACATCCCACCCCACCCACTGCCTTGGAATTGATTCTAACTCACAGCGACCCTGCAGGACAGAGAAGAATTGCGCCTTAGGGTTTCCCAGGCCGTGAATCATGATGGGCAGACAGCCTCCTCTTTCCTCCACAGAGCCACGGCACCATTCAAACTGTTGGCCTGTGGCTAACAGCCCCATACACACACTACCTCCGGGACCCCTACCCAGCACCTACTTAGCAAGTACCAACTTGCATAGACACTCATACGGATATAAGAAAGAGCTTTATATACAAGAGCAACTGTACATTCAGAAAACGTCCCAGCCCAGATCAAATCCATAAATCCAATATTAGCCCATATGTCCGATACCAATCCATAAAGTCCTCTTCAGACTCACGAAGCACATGCAATGACGCCAAATGCAGGAAAATCACAGGCCAGTGTGGGAAGTCTTGTGGATCCAGTGGCGTTGTAAGCATCTCAGCACTGGCAGAGGTCTCCACATGGCTTCTCCAGCTCGGGCACTAGCATAGCTCCTTGTGTCTTGTCAGCTGCAATGTCTCCCAGGGAGTGAGGAGAGAGAGAGGGGATTACCCAGAATTCTCAGAAGAAAGTCATGTCCACACAGAAGTCTCATTGGCTAGACTCCACCCCTGAACTCTGAATCCTCAAATTGACACCAGATTATGTTACTACCACACCAACAAAGTATCCAGTAGCATTCTGAGGATTATGAACCTCTCTGTGGCTTGTTCATGTCAATCCCACCTCCTTCCTTTTCCAGGGTGATGTGTTTCCATCTGTAATGTGTGTGTGTGTGTGCTACCCACAGCAGCATCCTTTCATTGCCAGGACGGCTCTGTTTCCTGGAACATCCTTCCCAAGGCCCCTTCCCACCGAGGGCACCCCGGACCACCACCTGCCCGTGTAACATTATAGTGACCCAGCCAAAGTGGTCTCTGACCCAAAGAGAATGCCCTAGGGCCCAGCTCCTCCGTCACCAGAGAGAAGGGACTCCAGAGAATGGGTGAGGGAGGGAGAGCTGGGAAAGACATAGGACCCAAGGCAGGGCCAATGGGCCTGTGAGGCTGGACCAGGGACCTCCCCTCTGCTTGTCCGTGGTGTCACACCCTCATGACCTCACAGCCCCAGCTCAGCCCCACAGCTCTGAGTAGGCCGGACCTCCATCAGTGGCCCCTGCGGAGGACAGCTGGCTCCCCAGGGAACCATCTGAGTCCTGAGCGCCTCTCTGGGGGGTGGAGGCAGGGCCTGGGGCCGGGTGTGGGGTGGGAGCAGGGGGTGGGTGGTGGGGGGGAGGACAGAGGTGTTGGGGAATCAGTACGCGCAGATCTGGGGCTGGTGCCAGGGTGCTACGGGGAGTGAGGAGGAGGTGTTGAGAGCAGGGCCCAGGCCACAGGCAGGATGGGGGTGGGGTGGGGGGACCCAGGGAGCTGAGGAGGTTCTAGGTGCTGGGGAGTCTGAAAATTCTGAGAGACCGGAAGAGAGGAGGGCACCAAGGAGTCAGGGTGGGTTGAGGAAGGTCAGGGGAAAGGAGTGGGCCAGGGGTCAAGGTGGGCCTGTGACCCTCTGGCCTTCCCCCTCTCCCGTCCCTTCACTTCCACTAAGCGTGCTCTTCACACTCATTGACACCTACTCGATTTCGACAGCCCTGCCCAGGCTGCCAGCCCCCCTCCTCCCCCTCCCCCGCTGGACCTTGCTCACCCTGGGCCGGCCACCCAGCCAATGCCGCCCTCAGGCCGAGCTGCAGAACCCCTTCAGGTTCCATTCTCAGCCACCGTGCCCCAGCTGAGCACCACGCAGTCTCTCTCACCAGCCCCAGATTCCCTGGGAAGTCAGACGTCTGCCCACTGCCACTTCAGCAGCCACCCCCCCCCGATTTCTCCTACAGGAAAGTGGACGCCGGGTGGTGGGTCCAGAGCCCAGGCAGCAGGGCTGATGTCCACCCCTGGCACCACCAACAGAGTTGGATGTCGAGCGGGGGGGATAGGGAGAGGTCCCCTTCGTGGCTCTCTATCTCCCACTAAATGATGTCAGAGCCTCTCCATGGGGCCCTCTGGAGAAACCAAGATATGGGGCCCTCCGTTAAGCAAGCATTTATTGTAGTGAGCATTTTCTAGGTTCCAGAGTTATGATAACCCCCAAACCAAACTCGCTGCCATCGAGTCCATGCCCTGTCCTGCAGGGTCAACCTGCCCTGTGGTTTCCAAGGTTCTTACTCTTCACAGGAGTAGAAAGCCTCATCTTTCCCCCACGGAGCGGCTGGTGGTTTTGAGCTGCTGACCTCAGGGTTAGCAGCCCTTAGAGTTAGGATAATCACATCAAAAAAGTACCCAGGTGTGGTCCTTGCTCTCCATCAGCTCCTGCTCAAGTCAGAGAGATGTCACTACCTTCCATCAAAGTCGCAGAAGACAAATCGTATCAATTTGAATGAAGGGAAATGCAAAGTAGAGACCCAAAGCCCATCTGTAGGAACTGGACATCCCCTTACAGAAGGGTCACAAGGAAGAGATGAGACAGTCAGGGTGCAGTTTAGCACCCATGAAACACACAACTTTCCTGTAGTTCTTCAATGCTTCCTCCCTGCCACTATCATGACCCCAACTCTACCTTACAAATCCGACTAGACCAGAACATGTACACAGGTACAGAGAAGAGCTGGAAACACAAGGAACCCAGGACAGATAAACCCCTCAGGACCAATATGGAATATTGAGAGTAGCCAAATCAGCAGGGGAAGGGGAAGGTGGGTAGAGAAAGGGGGAACCGATCACAATGATCGACCTATAACCCCCTCCCAGGGGGGAAGGACAGCAGAAAAGTGAGTGAGGGGAGACATCAGTCAGTGTAAAACATAAAAAATAATAATGAATTTATAAATTATCAAGGGTTCATGAGGGAGGGAGGGTGGGGAAGGGAGGATGGGGGAAAATGAGGAGCTGATACCAAGGGCTCAAGTAGAAAGCAAATGTTTTGAGAATGATGAGGACAACAAATGTGCAAATGTGCTTGACACAATGGATGCATGTATGGATTGTGATAAGAGCTGTATGAGCCCCAAATAAAGTGATTTTTTAAAAAAAGTCACTGCTTTCAAGTGGATTCTGATGGCGCTCTGTCAGGGAGATGAGATAACTAATACAGCAGGGTGCTGACCGACCCAGTTTGGGGCACGCTTGCCCCACGTCAGTCAGAGAAGCTCGCTGTACTGGACAGATCGTGGGGAAGCAGATCGCCGAGAAAGAAGTAAATTAGCCCAGAGCGCCCACCATCCGCTGTACCCACAGACTCCGGGGAGACACGTGTTCATCGTAAACCCCATAAGGATGGGCTGTTTATCGTTACAAAGCCACTTTCCGATAGCCCTGTGCGGATAGCGGTCAAGAATGCAGTGGGAGAGAGGGTCGTGTGGAGAGACCCACGAGAGACGTCTGGACACAACCTTGATGCCAGGTGTGGTTGTGGAAGGAGCTTCGTGTTTTACAGACCTTTGTGTTTATTCTTGCTGGCAAGGGGCACAGCTCACTCCGCACCCATCGCCATCTCTGCGTGTGCAGTTCAGAGATGCTGTTGATGGGCTCCCCCTCCCACTCCCCCTCCCCATCCTCCGTCAGCATGAACTCACCTCCCCCTTGGGGTCTTATCGAGCCTTTCCAGTTGCTGCTCCCACTGATCCCATATCACAGTGCTTTCGAAGAGCATGCCACGCGAGGTCGATACCCTTTACTAACGAAGCCAAACTGGTGTGTGGTTTAAAGACGACTTCAGGAGATAGCTGGGGCATTTCCAGTTTAAAGAGGATCTAGGGGTAATAGTCTCAGGTTTCATTCTGCCTCAAGGTCCCTAGACAGTCTGGAATACGGTGGGGCGGCAAGGGGTGCCGCTAAGTGGGCTTGTGTTTTGGAAGGGCCCTGTCATCTTCTCTAAGACGCCCTGGGGGCAGGGTGGTTGCGCGTTGGACGGCACCGCAAAAGCTCAGCAGTTAGAACCACCAGCCTGCTCTGCGAGGCTAAGACGGGGCTTTCCACTCGGTGAAGAATGGCAGTCTGGAAACCCCCAGGGCAGTTCTGCGGTGCCCTCTAGGGTCTCCCTGAGCTGGAACGGACTCAAAGACAGGAGCTGGGTTCCACTTGTTTGTCCATCTTCTCTGAGGGAAAGGTGTGTGAGGAGTGAGGATGAGTCAGGCCATGAGCAGGGTGACATGGTGGTGGTCTGGACCCAGAAAGAGGCAGTGGAGACTAAGGGACTTGGGGATTGTACACAGAATACCCGAGGGTAGGTGAAGACGTGTCTCTGGTCTCTGGCAGGGACAGTAGAGAAGGTGCCTGTGTTAGTCTGGGTAGACTAGAGAAACCAATGCATAGAAACTCATATGTGTATGAGAGAGTTTTATAAAGGGTAATTGTACATTAAGAAAGCATCCCAACCCAGTCCAGTCCAGTCCAAGCCCATAAGTCTGATATTAGCCCATAGGCCCAATACCAATCCATAAAGTCCTCTTCAGACTCATGAAACACACACAATGATGCCAAATGCAGGATGATCACAGGCCACTGGGTAGAAAGTCTTTGGATCAGCGGCATTGTAAGCATCTCAGCACTGGCAGGGGTCTCCATGTGCCTTCTCTGGCTTGAGAGGTAGATCCACCTGGCTTCTCCAGCTCTGGGCATTAGTGTCAGCTTCAATGTCTCCCAGGTAGTGAGCCGTGTCAGTAGAGAGTCTCCAAGGGAAAAGAGAGAGAGAGAATGAGAGAGAGAAGTCTTCTGCCTCCAAGGAAGAAAAACAAGATTTCCCAGAATTTTCAGAAGAAAGCCATGCCCACACAGAGGCCTCAAACCTGGCCCTGAACCTGATTGACAGACTAGACTCCACCCCTTCACTCTTAATCCTCTCAAGTTCCTACCTGACACCAGATTATGTAACCACCATATGCCCTAAAAGGCCTCCTCCGGTCACCAGCCCAGTCAGCCTCCAGGCTTCTTGTATCTTAGAGGATCTGTCGGGGCTTATTATATCCAAGAATTCATTCTAGGCCCCAAAGCCACAGACTCGTCTTCATTTTTTTTTTCTGGGGCTTGGGAATTTTTTTATGCAGATTCTCAATTCCAAAGTGAGATTCTCCTGTGTGTTTGAATAGAATCTGTTCGGTATAGCACGCCCGCAGCACCAAGGGAGCCTTATTAAAATGATGGTGTGGGTCTCAGAGGAAGGGCTCTGGGCTGCCTTTTGCGTTGTGGTGGCATCATGTCAGACTGCATTTCTTGGCTGTGGAAGAAGTTGGGTTTTTGAGGAGTTATACAGAGGTGTGCTCTGCTGTCCTGGCTTTGAGGAACCAAGACTCCCAGGGTCCCAGAACAGCGACGTGAGACCTGTGGGCTGTCCTGGTAGGGTGGAGGTGGGACATACTGGGTGGCCAGCATGGTCAGAGCTGGGACTGGGGAGGCATGTTGTATCATGGGATTGATCCACAGGGAGGATTAATTGGTTGATCCTGGGCTTGTCTTCAGGAGACACCCTGCCTCTTCTTACTCCCAGTTGGGCCAGAAAAAGCTGCTGTCAGCCAAGCTCAAGCTCAGAGTTAAGGACCACCCTGCTTCAGGTACTCCTTTTGAGCTTGCGTACAGTTGGGGAAAGACCCCTTCACTCAGGTGACCAGGCTGAGGGATAAGCCATCCCAAGTGTGGAAATGGGGAGGCAAGACTGTTCCCACAGACCTGTAACCAATTCCCTGGCTCCAAGGTGGCCCCTCGACCCTGCTTCTTACAGACCCGGGGCACAGGTCCCCAGGACTGCTGAATGGCGCGACCCCCGGCTGAAAGCGTTGGCTTTCAAAGGCCACTGGGTAGATCACCGTCCACTTCTAATCTTCGCTAGTGGCCTGTGGACCTGACACGTCCAGTCCCTGCCTTGAACGAACTTCGCTTTCTGCTTCGGCTGTTGGAAAACAGGGGTTGGGGCCTGACCAGCACAGTGGACATGTCACTGTTAGAGGCTGTGTGACCACCTCACAGGGTCCAGCCCAGCATGGAAGACAGCACGACTCCCTCACAGTCAAGCGGAGCCGCGAGGGTCCCTGCCGGGATGAATTTCTGGGCGACACCCCTATGTGTCACCACAGGCTCCCGCGGAGCGCACAAGCATCATCTCAGCGTGGCAGTCTCTGGAAACCCCGGAGGGCCCCTGATACAGACCCAGTCGCCACTCTGCGGCTCCTGAGCTAGAGTTGATCCAGAACTGACCCCTGGGCTTTCTGGGCGGAATCTTTAAGGGAGCCGATGAGCAGGACGGTACTCCTATGGAGCTGCTAGTGGATTTGAACTACCAACCCTAGCTGCCCAGAGCTTCACCATGTGCCACCAAGCTCCCTTCCCCCCATCCCACCCCACAAGATAATTTTGTTTCTGAAGTGTCTCCGCCCGCAGGGCCTTTGCTGTGGTCCCTTTGCCAGTCCCTCCTTCCCACCAGACCTCCTTCACTTCAAATCTCCGGAGGCAGCAACTGAATATTGTTTGCATCCCTTCCGGAAGTTATGGGCTTCTTTGCAAACGGCTTTGTAGACCAGGGACTCTCAGGAAGAGGAAGCTTTAAACCTCCGGGAAACAGCCCACACACCTGGGGGATCCAGCCTGCCCACTCAGCCTACGTTCGTTAGCATAACTAAGAAAACCCGTTCAAGTGACCTTCACAGCCCCAGCTCTTTCTCTCCTGGTCATTGGTCATTTTCTTTTTAAACCAGGAGGCGTTGACTGAGCAAGCATTGAAATCTCCCACCAAGGTTCTGGTTCGAGAGCCCGAGCCCGGATGGGGGTGTGTTTGGGGAGCAGCTTGCCAGCAACATCCCCATTGACAACCCCGCGGGAGCTTGGGTCTGAGTGATTTTCGCCAAGGAAAAGAGGCGCGTTTCCAAGTGGAAATCTTCCAGATGTGTCTCCCGTCACCGTGTCACCAGATTGTCCCGAGCAAAAGCTTGCTCATAAACTATCTTTGCCTTTGGCTGCTCACACTCAGGGGGCACAGAGGTGTCTGCCTCTGATAGCACCCATGGATGGGGGCGGGGGGCGGAGGGGCTTCGGCAGTTCCCACAACTAGAGACTCCAGAGGAATGCCAACCAAGGAGGGGGAGCTGAGGTCATGACAAAGAGAGAATAAAAGGGAAGGAAGGAAGGAAGGAAGGAAGGAAGGAAGGAAGGAAGGAAGGAAGGAAGGAAGGAAGGAAGGAAGGAAGGAAGGAGAGAAGAGGGCAGCGGGGTGGGAGAAGAGAGAGTTCTGGAGGACAAGAGACAAAAGAGGGGTCCCTCTCCTAGTTTGTGTTTCCAACGCCAGCAGAGCTGCCCACGAGAGACCGGTTTCTGTGGTGCTTCCAGACTAAGACAGACTAGGAAGAAAAATCTGGAGATGGACTTCCAAAATCCAAGTCCAGGAATGCCTTGTGCGTCGATGTCTACGGAATAGCAGCCAGCTCGGAGCAGGAAGGTGTGCCCTGAGGCCGGAAGGCGTCCCACAACTGCAACTGCAACAATGGACTCAAGCTACAAAGCTGCCCAGGAAGCTGGCCCCGGGCTGGACAATAGTCCATCCTGTTCTACTTAGGTTAGGGCCTCCGCGAGTGGAGCCTGATAACAACTAAATAACCACAGACACCCCTAAGCTGTATGCTCTTCCGAACCCCACCCCCACCCCTGACCATCAGTCACCTCCAAAGGTCGACCAAAGCCCACAGTGCACTACTGTTGAGATGCGGACTCAGCTCCCGGCTGCCCCTTGAATGGGGCCAGGACTCTTGGGCGAAATAGCCCATTTGGGGCTGGAGCAGGGAAAACCCAAGATTGAACCTGGGACGATATCTTTTGCCAACGTGGAAGCGAATGTTCCGGGAATGATGGAGGCGAGTGAAAGGGTGCTGCAGCCAGCTGGTAAGGAATAAGGGAGTCAACAACCCACGGACGAATCCAAATGCACCCCCTGCCCTTGGAGTCGGTTCTGTCTCGTCGCAACCCTACAGGACGGAGGAGGACTCAGCCCTAGGATCTCTGAGCCAGCAAATGGCCTCATTGTTCTCCCATGGGGCTGCTGGTGGGTTGCGCTTAGCCCACGGCGGCCACTGGGACTCGCGGATGAATGCTAGTGGATAAGAGTTTGATGAAGGGCAGAGACACAAAGCATTCCCCACAATTATTTCTTGATTAGAAAAGACTAATTGTACAGCGAGGCAATGGGGTGGGACAATGCCCCATCCCAGGGATCTGTATTAACCTCTCCAATAAGCAGGAAGTGGGGCCTCTCCGTGTCTCCGGCTGGGATGCACTGAGGGCAAGCCACCCTTGGTAGCCAGGGTTCTGAAGACACAGAGCCTGAAACAGGGGGACCAGGAGACGTCAACAACCACAACTGAGACATGGCAAAAAAAGGTCAAGTTCACGAAAAACTAAAAGAATATGACCACTAATTGAGGTGGGTGGCCCCGGAACGGAAAATAAAAAGAGAGATGATCACAATGGATATAATTAGCTATGGGTTGTGGCTTAGAGCACAATATTATTACTTTTTAATCATTTTATTAGGGGCTCATACAACTCTTATCACAATCCATACATACATCAATTGTGTAAAGCATATTTGTACATTCATTGCTCTCATCATTCTCAAAACATTTGCTCTCCACTTAAGCCCCTGGCATCAGGTCCTCTTTTCTTCCCCTCTCTCCCCGCTGCCCCCTCCCCCATGAGCCCTTGATAATTTACAAATTATTATTTTGTCATATCTTGCACTATCCGACGTCTGATCCCTTCAAGACCAGTGGTGCGAGTGGCAACACGGAGCATGGAAGCATTTTCCAAACTCATCTGTTTGGATGGCTGATAGTACCTCCCTCATTTTTTTTTTTTTTTGCTTCTTCTACATGGTCAAGTCGCTGTCCTTTCTGTCCCTCTGCATTCACTGAAACAAAAAGAAATTGCACACAGAGAGGTCAGGTGCATGGGGCAAGAGAGACATGCTGTTTTTTGCCAAAAAACTGGTGCACTGAGGTGGCTTCAGGAGCAGGTGCATTGTCTCGGTGGCAATATCAGTCCCCGTCTGCCACAAATCAGGCCCTTGTTGTTGTACACTATTACACAATCTTCTCGGAACCTCTAAATAGAAAGCTTGATTAACAGTCTGACCTGGTGGAACAAACTCCTAATGTACTATTCCCCTCACATCAAAGATACAAATGGTCATAGGGGTTTTGAGGGAGTATCCCCTCGTGTGTGTGTGTGTGTGTGTGTGTGTGTGTGTGTGTGTGTGTGTGTTATAGAGTAGATATGAGGACATTGGTGGGTCAGTTGTAGAATTTTCACCTTCCATGCAGGAGAACGGGGGTTTGATTCAGGGTCAAGGTACCTCGTGTGCAGCTACCACCCGTCTGTCAGGGGAGGCCTGCCCGTTGCTGTGTTGTTGAACAGGCTCAGCAGAACTTCCCAAAAGTGACAAAGAAGGAAGAAAGGCCTGGTGATCTACTTCTGAAGATCAGCTGATGAAACCCCAGTGGATGATCACCACGGTCCAATTGTCAGCAGAAACTGTGGACAGTACTGAGAACCGAGTTGTGTTTGTTCCCTTGTCTATGGGGCCACCACCAACTGGGGCCGGCTCAATGGCAGCTAACAACAACAACAATGTGGTGTGATGCATATACAAACATGCATGCACACGCACACACATGCAAATACACACACGCACATACAAACATGCATGCACACACATAGGCATACACACATGCACACACACATACATACATGCACACATACACATACAGCCTTGGACCCACTCATGCAGCCTACAAAGAGAAAAAGCCGACTGAACTATCGGCAGCCCTGTGTGCCGAGTGCTTGGGAAATAAATACATAAATTAACACAAAGGTTAAAGATTAGAGTACATGGGAATTTCTTGCAACCTTTGGATGACTTCGAAATTTCAGTTGAGATTTATAAAAATAAGGACAATCGCCAGCAGTTATGTAATGGTAGCTACCTCCTTGCCAGGCAACGTTCAAACTACATCCCATGTATTAACTCACTCGGTGGCCCCGGCGATCCTCCGGGGCTGGTGGCACTGCTGTCAAACACAGGGAGATGGAGGCACAGCCATGGCAGCAAGCGATAGCTGGCTGGCACCCTGTCTGTTGGTGAGGTGGTGGACCTAGGGCTGCCCCCTGCTGCCTGGCCCAAAGCCTGTGCCTTAGCCAGCATGCTCTGTGGCCTTGCCTGCTGCATGGAGGCTCAGAAGAGACACTCACAGAGGCAAGGAAGGCCAGTGCACCCTTACACACAAGCACACACCCCACATTGTAGCCTGCAAAGATCTTCCGATGGAACTTGGAGGAAGGGAGCCTGATATAGTTGAAGTTTATTGTGCCAACCTGGCCAATAAACACATGTGGGGTTAATTGAAGGGCAGAGAGATAAATGGCTCAGTGAGCCTCACCTTTCTAGTTCTCAGGTCTCTTGCTTTGTGATGGTCAGACCAGGGTGCAGCTGCCTTAGCCAGTTCCTGCTTCAGCTGGCAGGGCTCACTTCCTGCAAGACATCCCAGAGGAGAAGCCACATGAACCTACCTCGATGCAGCCCTAGTGCTGGAGCAGCCGTGTGGAGACCCTGCCACCACTGAGATGCTTACACGTTCACTGATTCGGCTTTCCTCCTGCAGTCGGTGTCATAGTGTGTGTTTTGTGAGATGGAGGAGGACGTTGTGGCTTGGTGTCAGACATATGAATGTTGGACTTGTGGGCTTGGGCAGCACTGGGTTGGGATGTTTTCTTGATGTGCACTTACCCTTTATATAAAACTCTCTCTTATACATAGGCGTGTCTGTGGATTTGTTTCTCTAAAGTACCCAGACTAATACAGAGCCTGACCGAATGTGGAAGGCTCTGTGTGGAGTTTGGTGCCTTGGGACTCAGGGACCTGGGAGGCCAAGGGGTGTTTGCAGACCGAGACCCTCCCACCCTGGAAGGTCTCCTGTAGCCAGTCCTGTCTTCTTCCTAAAGCTCCACCCTTCTGTCTCTTCCTTCCTCTAGGTCTTCTCTGCCTGCCCAGCCCAGCCCAGGCCCATAAGCGCAGAAATGGGGGTTCCTGGCCATGGTCTCCGGGATCTAGAGGAGAGAGGGCAGGCCCAGACCAAGCAGTGCCCTGGAGTTGCAGATAGGCAGGCGAGCAGAGAAAACAGGACCGGAGAGGAGACCAGGGGCGAGTCCAGTGATAAGCACTGGTTGTGCCAGCCCCAGGGCAGCAGTCACTGTGGGAACAGGCCTGCCGGAGGAGGGGCAGCCATCCACCTGGCACTGTGCCAGGAAGGACAGTGAGAGGCCTAGTCCTGGCCATCCCCAGAGAAGCAGGGGCCACATGGGGCCGAGACAAGGTCTCTTAAGCCAAGGGCCTGGCTGGTTGGGCATGACACTTCTGGTGGGGCAGAAGTGGAGTGGACCCCTGCCACCGCCCTCCCTGCTGCAGGGCCTGTCACAAGGCAGCCGTGGATCACACCTGCTTATCAGCGCTGGGGTGTGGAGAGGGTGTCACGGATGGGAGATAGGGCCAGGACAGGGCTGTCTGCACCACTGGTCCTGCCTCCCTCATTCACACCTCCCTCCTCTGAGGTCCCTCAGCCCACTCATCCCGGCAGCCTCCCTTTGCAAGCCACCCCTGTGAGCAGCCTTCTCCAAGCATTGCTCTGCCCTGGGGAGCGAAGCCACCAAATGGAGCCCATCTGGCTCAGTCCCCCCACCCCCACTTTGCTGCTTTCTGAGAATCACACCACAAAATAGACCCGAGGGGCAGAGCTCTAAGCCTGAGCCCACACCACATGCCTCCGGGCTGGGGGACCTCTGAGGGCCTTTCCCGGAGCCAGCTGTAGTGAGGAGGAGCTTGGGGATACATTGATCCCCGAGGAATCCCAGGCTACTCCAGTTTGGACTTCCCACAGGGAGAGAGGGCACAAGCCCACCGTGTGATCCCAGGGGCCCCCCTTTCCTTCCCCAGGGTCCTCACAGCTCAGAGCTCACTCTTCCAGCCCTTCTCCCCCTGGGTCTGGTTGGCATTAGACGACAAAGGGGCAAAGGGCCCCCTTGAGGGGTGGGTAGGGGGTGGGTCAGGAGGTGTTGGGGCACAGAATATATCATTGAGAGATGTGGGGGGCCTTTCATAGGTGCTGGTGGTGGAGAATGGTATTGGTTTTCTAGGCCTTCCGCAACAAGCTCATAAGAACAAAGGTTTGTTGTCTTTGAAGTCCGGGAGGCCCGAAGTCCAGGTGAGGGGGTCAGCTGTGTTGCGTTCTTCTGTGGCCTCTGAGGGCAAATCGGCCCCGCCTGCCTCTCACCTACTCCCCGGTGTCTCCTAGCAACGCTTTATGCTCCCTGGCTTGCAGGTTGGCCTGGTCCCATCTCTGCCTCCGTCATCACAAGGCCTTGTATAAGGACCCCCACTCAGGACCCCACCCAACTGGTAACATCTTCAAAGACTCTATTTCCAAACAGGGTCACATACACAGGTACCAGAAGTCCAGACTGCAAGCCGAGCTATTCAACGACATAATCCAGTTCACCGCACTGGTCCTGCCTGGTGGCTGGAGTAGGAGCCAGTTGGCTTGGCAGCAGATAGGGGGCCAAGGCTCCTTGCTCTGTGAAACCCTGCTTCTCCAGCCCCAATGGAGGGGTGCGGAGGCCTTGGAAGTGCTGACGAGGAAGACCCCCTCCCCCCACTGCAGGTCTTGGGGCCGCATTTCATCTTCTGGCTGTGGAGGAACTGAGACCGAGGGGAGGAGAGAATGCACGGAAATAACTCCAGGATCCCTAAACTCTGGGTGGGAGAGGGCGGGGTTTCACACCTGCACACAGTTGGAAGACCTACTTTTAGCTTCAATCCCCCCAGGGGCCAAACACACAAAAGGCCTGGCTCAGCACACTTGGCCTGCAATCTCCTAGCGCCCATCTTCCTACTAGGGTGGCTGCTGCGTTTTCGGTTCCTTCCGTTTGGAGACCTGGCCCTCCAAGGTGATGGAGGGTGCCCTGGGGAAGGCGAATCCAAGGACGCTGCCCGCTCCGCCCCGCCCCCGGTCTTCCCCCAGCCACGGACCCACAGCCCCACTCCACGCCACAAACAGGCCTGTGCAGTGCTGCTCTGGTCCCTTGAAGTTTCTTTTTTTTTCCTTCGTGAAATTAAATGAACATTGAACAGGAAACACGATCAGAGTCCTTCGAGGATGCCCTTACTGAAAGAGCCCCTGCTGGTGTAGTGATTACCCTTTGGGATGCGATCTGAAAGGTCTGTGGTTCGAAACCACTAGCCATCCCGAGGGAGAACGAAGGAGCTTTCTACTCCCATAAAGAGCTACAATCTCAGAAGCTCACAAGGGCGGTTCTACCCTGTCCTGTCGGATCTCTGTGAGTCAGCATCGAATGTCAATAGCAGTGAGTTGGGTTTGGGGTTGGTTGGTTGGCTCGCTTGCTTGTTGAATTGCTTCAAAGCTTTTCTTGAGCACCTACTGTGTTCATAGGGGTAGACAGAGAAACAAATTAATGAGCATTCATATGTGTATAAGATAGAGCTTTATATACAAGAGCAATTGAATCTTGAGAAAACATAAGTTTCAAGTTCATAAGTCAAGTCATTAAGTCCGATATTAGCCCATATGTCCAATACCAATCTATAAAGTCCTCTTCAGACTCATGAAACACAGGCAATGAAGCTGAATGCAGGCAGATCACAGGCCAGTGGGTGGGAAGTCTTGTGGATCCAGTGGCGTTATAAGCATCTCAGTGCTAGCAGAGGTCTCCATGTGACTCCGCCAGTTCCGAGGCTCTGGCTGCCATCAGCCTGTCTCCTTGTAGCTTGTCAACTGCAATGTCTCCCAGGGAGTGAGCAGAGAGTGTCTCCTGCCTCCAAGGGGGAAATACCAGAGTTCCCAGAATCCTGAGGAGATGGCCACGCCCACATAGAGGCTTCATTGGCTATGACCTGATTGACAGCCTAGACTCCACCCCTTCACTTGTAAGTCTCAAATTGACAACAGATTATGTAGCTACCACACCTATTCTTTGTAGAGCCCTGTGAGGGGTCCCTACAGGAGCCAACTCCATACAGCCACATACACGCAGACACACACACATACTCATACATATACACAACTCATACATACACTCACACACACCCACTCTGCATCTCCCACTGGCACATGTGGAACTGATGGGTATATGTCTGTGTTCGGAGTATCCCTAAATCACACATACACACACTGACATATACACACATTAACATGCATACACATATACACACTCACATACATACACACGCATACAACAATCACAAACACATATACACACAGTCACAGACATACAGTCACAGCCACACATGCACATACACACACTCACATATACAGACACTCACAGAGACACTCATACCCACATACACATCCCACACATACACATACACACATACTCACATGCACACAGTCTCAGACACTCACACTCTCACACACTCAATTCAGCATGCTATTGCCAAGTCCAGAACATTTTGCCTGGATATGGTGCCACACCTTGAGGGCAGGCACAGCCATGGCAGGGTCTGAGAGCCGGGGGCTCCCGGCATGAGAAGAGGCCTGAGTTGATAGACCATCCTAGCTCTGACAGCAGATCAGGTGAAAGCAGGTGCCAACCAGCTCGGTGGGGCACAGCAGTCAAGGCCAGTCATTGATGGGGAGAAGTGACAAGGATTCGTTTCTGTTAAGGTGCAGTTAATTTTATAAAACTTATTCAAGAAATTGGGTGGCCGGGGCCCAAGGAGATGGGGGGAAGCTCTCCCTTACAACTCAAAGATCTCTTCTCTGCAGCGGGATCCAGTCCAGGGTCCGTGTGGTGGGGGAGGGTACAGGCAGAGGACTAGTTGATCCTCAGAATAACCAGGACTGTTCAAAATTAGAGATGGCAGCTTCACATCAGATCTGCTGAGTCAAAATCGCCCAGGGCGGAGGTCAGAGGGCATCTGGATTGTTTGGAGCCGTTTGTCCTGGATTTAAAGAGACCAGAAAAAATAACCAAATGCCATAGATGAGCCTGGGCTGGAAGTTGGATTTTAGAAAGGTTGGAAAAAACGCAGGGAGGGTGAGGGTGGGGGCGGGGAATATCTTGGGATGTTTTAGATGATACTGATCCCTCCACAACTTTCTTGGATGCGAAGAGTATTTGGGAAATATAAAGGACTGTCCTTATTCTCAGACAATGCCAGCTGAAGTATTACGGAGGGAAATGCCGCATGTACCACCAATAGCGCTTTTGACAAAACAGTGGCTTTTAGACAGTTGGGGGGGAGGCGTGAAAAAAAAGAGGGAAGCGAATGAGGCAAAATATTGACGGAGGGGACATTCCTGAAACGTTTGCAAACTTGCCGGCTGGGGTACAATGCAGCAGCCCAGGTGACGCGAGGCAACCTGAGCCCCGCTGGGCGAGGCCACCTCTGCCGGCGGCCGCTCCGTGCAGCCCGGGAGCCCAGAGCCTCTGGCGAGTCTAGGTTCTCTGCAGCGAACCGAGCTGGAAGTTGCAGACGGACGCCTAGTCCTGCGGTGTCGCCTTAGGCCACAGTGACCCCTAGAGGTGATGGGTGCCATCGACTCAGCGGAAGCCCACCCACCACAGCTCCCTCCCTCTGAATTCACCCGAGGGACCTCCTCTGCGGTCTGAGCTGTAATATTAAAATATAAGAATCTTGGCCGGGACGTTGTAGTTTAGAAATAGAGCGAGAAAACCAGCCGAACTTGAAGCTCACAAGTCATAGTGAGCCTGCAAGGACAAAAGACGATTGCCCCTGCCCGTTGGGTTTCTGAGACTCATTGTTCTCCCTCGGAGCAGCCGGTGGGTCCGAACTGCCGACCTTGTGGTTAGCAGCGCAACTCATACCCCACTACACCTCGGGGGCTCCTTACAAAATCAACAGTGTGTGTAAAAAACGAATGAGTCGGTGGAAGCGCTATCCTTCCGTAGATACGTAGCAAACCATCGCGTTGTGGGTTAGTAAGCATCACTGAGGACCAGTTTGCAGTTAACCATCGCCCGGCGGGTCTCCACTGGCCCCACGGACTAGAAAAGTTGAGAGGTCCGAGGGTTTCAAGGACTCAAAACGTCCCAACTGACGTCAAGACGCATGATGGAGTCGTCGTTGGGGCTCTGACTGCAGGCCGTAGCCTTCCACTGACCAAATGCTTTCAGCTTTTCAGGGGCCGGCCCGATCAGCTGCACAGAATGAAGGAGATTGAAGAGAAACCAGGAAGATGGAGGGATGCTGAGAGCGTCCAGGAGGGGGAAGGGCTGTGGGCGAAGGAAAGGGGAAGTGAGCGCGCAGCAGAGCAAGCAGGTCCTGGGGACAGAGATGGGTGGAGGAATGGGCTTGCATGCTTGGGATTCATGAGTTGCCTCACCGACGCGAAGGCACTCACAAGGACGAGGCCAGAGGACCCAAGAGGACAAGTCAACACGTATTGCTGGGAGGAGTCTAATTCGGGCGTGCATGGGTTCATTTCAAACAAAGCGTGTTTCAACAAGTCTCTGTGGCCAGTAGATGGCAGCAGGCAAGTACCCGCCTTCACACACTCCTCTGAGTCTCTTTAGGGTGCTGGGGCGCAGTGAGTTACTCCATCCGGCTTTTCTAGCCATAGCCTTTGGAACCATGATGGGGTGGGACCATGCAAATAGGATGTCAGTTTTACCATCCCGCTGGGTTTAAGAGGAGCCACCTCAGAAGCAAGAATGGAGGAATCTCACTACCATCAAGAAAGAGCCAGGTGTGAGTGCTGCACGGTGAGCCTCCTCCATCCAGCTGAAGGGCAGGAGGAGACAGAGCCAAGAGCCAGAGCATATGGCACCGAGGGCCTCTGGGCTTGCTTGCAGAGTGGGGGGCCGCCAGGCACGTGACTGGGGGAGCTAGGTTTGCTGACCCACACAACTGGAGCGGAGTGTCTTTGGGCTGACGCTTGAGGCAGAGCGGAGTATCCTATGGGCGTTTGTCAGCAGCACCGAAGCAAGCTGTCTTAATGGAAGAACTGTATCCTTGAGCATTTCTGATCCTGAATTAAATAACCTGTTAGCCTCCCTATAAAGCCCATGACTACTATCCTGTCTGAGTAACGTGTGGCCATTGCAATGAATTACCAAACTCCACAGAGAAGGAAAGCACCATGCGGGGGGATTGATTCACGCCTGAACTATTCAAGACAGCTGGAGTAGAGCTTTGCCGGATCTGACTTCCACCTTTCTGGAAGCAGCCTTGGGCTGATGTTCAGTTTAATACAGGGTCATTGTAAGTCCGAATCAATTTGATCGCAGTAGGTGACGGGTCCCCCTTGTGAAGTCAGAGGTTAGCTCCCCCTGTCCCACGCCCCCATACGCCATTCTCTGCAGTTGCCTTTCAAAATGAGGTCCAATCAAAAACAGTGGTTCAAAGGGGATCAGCAGGGCCAGGTCAATTCAAGGCACAAAGGTCAGCTCAGGTTATGACAGCGACCACTAAATTTAGGGGGTCCCAAGTGAGTAATCTGGATTTCTTTTTTTGGAAGGACATGGGATAATCATGGTGGACTATATAATTTAAGGAAAATTTAAAACTGCATTGGTGAGAAAAAAAGCCCAGGAAATTTGAAACTGAGGCTCCCCCCACCTCCACCGCACCCTCTTCATTGTGACAATGCACCTGCCCCTTTCAGTAGTAGCACGAGCTGTCTTACCAGAATCCCACTAGAAAACCTTCCCCCATTTCACCCTACAGGCCTGGGCATGTCTTTTTTGGGGAGAGGGAGGGGTTGTCACAGAATTCAAAGAACATTGGAAAGGAATATGCTTTGAGTCCCCAAGGTGGCCTTGATGCCATTTGGATGTGGTGTCAATGGCAGAGTGCAGAATTCTTTGGGGGAAGGATTAGCATTGGAAGTATGGTCTCTGGATGTGGGTACACCGGGATAGGTTGTAAAACAATTGTTCTTCACGTGTTGATGTTTTTGTTTAATAAAGGTCTCGATTTTTCATAAGGAAACGCAATGCACTTGAACTATAGTCTGGGCGAAGAGTACTGAAGGTACCATGGACTGGTGGGAAAACCAAACGGATCTGTCTTGGGAGTACAGGAAGAATGCTTGAAGGTAAGGATGGCGGGACTTGGTCCCACGTGGTTTGGGGCATGTTGGCAGAAAAGATAGAACCCTGGAGAAGGATGCCAAGCTTGATACAGAGGAGGGGCGGCCACGGTGGCTTCAACTATGGGCTCTAACAACTGTGAGGAAGGCACAGGACTGGGCAGTGTTTTATGCAGGGCCACTATTGACAGCCCTAACCTGATCTGACTTATAGCCTGGTGCCGGTGAAACCGTTCCAGAGCCCAGGCTCTGAATAAGAATCCGGCTGGACTCAGAGGTGCTGACTGAAGGATGACCTGCTCAGGTTTGAAGAATAGGTGTTTCTCAGTCTGTGTGATCACGAGGTACTAAAGGGACCAGTTATCAAGCATCAAAGAACAAAAAATCATATCACTGTGTGCTCATCTCCATATGATCGCTGAAGACAAATGGGTGCATAAGCAAATGTGGCGAAGAAAGCTGTTGGTGCCTGGCTATCAAAAGATATAGCGTTTGGGGTCTTAAAGGCTTGAAATAAACAAGCGGCCATCTAGCTCAGAAGCAACAAAGCCCACATGGAAGAAGCATACCAGCCTGTGAAGTCACAAGGCGTCGAAGGGATAAGGGATCAGGCATCATCAGAACAAAAAATCTAATCATAGTGAATGAGTGGGGGAGTGCGGGGTGGAGACCCAAAGCCCATTTGTAGGCCACTGGACATCCCCTTACAGAAGGGTCTGGGGAGGAGATGAGCCAGTCAGGGTGCGATGTAGCAATGATGAAACAAACATACAACTTTCCTCTAGTTCCTAAATGCTTCCTGCTCCCCCCCCCCAACCCCCACCGCTATCATGATCCCAATTCTACCTTGCAAGTCTGACTAGACCAGAGGATGTACACTGGTACAGATAGGAACCGGAAACACAGGGAATCCAGGACAGATGATCCCTTCAGGACCTGAGGTGTGAGTGGCGATACTGGGAGGGTGGAGGGAGGGTGGGGTGGAAAGGGGGAACCGAATACAAGAATCTACATGTGACCTCCTTCGTGGGGGACAGACAACAGAAAAGTGGGTAAAGGGAGACATCGGACAGGGCAAGATATGACAAAATAATAATTTACAAATTATCAAGGGTTCGTGAGGGAGGGGGAGGGGAAGGGAAGGGAAGGGAAAAATGAGGAGCTGATGCCGATGGCTTTAAGTGGAGAGGAACTGTCTTGAGAATGACGAGGGCAATGAATGTACAAATGTGCTTTACACAATTGATGTGTGTATGGATTGTGATAAGAGTTGTATGAGCCCCTAATAAAACGATTAAAAAAAAGAACAGGTGTTTCTCTGACGAGGGGCATAGAACGGATGCCAGGGGTCTTGCTTGCTCTGAGTTCAGAAGTCAGCGGCCACGCCGAGGAAGCCCGAAGTGATCTGAGCCAGAGGAGAAGTCTAAGCCAGTGGTTCTCAACTTTCCTGCCACGACCCTTTAATACAGTTCAAGTTGTGGTGACTCCCCCCATCATAAAATTATTTTCATTGCTACTTCATCATTGTCATTGTGCTGCTGTGACGAATCGTCAAGATGAATCTGATCTGCAGGATGTATTAGGCGACCCCTGTGAAAGGGTCGTTCAACCCCCAAAGGGGTCGCAACCCACAGGTTGAGAACCACTGGTCTAAGCCCTCCTAGGTATTCACCTTGTCGGTTGTCTCGGGGAACTGCTGCGACGATCCAGGCGTCCCCGCACTGCTGCACAATGGCAGATTTCGCACATCCTCCGGGGAGTGTCCGGAGACTGGTTTTGCACTAGACATTTCTGTATTCCCACCACGATCGGGTAGCACTTTTTCATGAAATTTGTGAAAACCAGAGACACTTTTCTGGATCTAAAACTCGATTCTGCAGCACCTCAAGGGAGAGGCAGCCGAGGGAAAAGCTGGAGCAGGAATCCCGGGGAGTGGCAATTCGAGGTCAGAACGAAGCACCCCCCCAGGAATGAAGCCTCCTCCCGAGTTGGGGCCTTAGCCATCAGCACCATCCTTCGGCTCCTGAAGAAAAGCCTGGGCCCCTCAGCACTCCCCCATTGGGGAGCGAAAGTACCAGGATTTTTGGTCACAATGACATTTTGGCTTTTTCCCCCGAAGGAGAAATGGCACAAGCGAATGGGGTGATAAGACAGACTCATGTTACTCAGGCTCCTGTGTTCTGGCCCCCAACTTTTCCTTTTCTTCCCAAGGGAAAGAGCACGAGGTCAATCGTTATCATTTTATCTTTATCCTAAAGCCTTGGCCTTTCTGTTATAGGCAAACACAAACTCACTGCAAAGCTTGTCTTGTCATGCCGCACGGTAACGTGGGGCCCGTAGAGACGTCCAAACAGTCCACTGCTTGTAGTTATGAGCCCATGAAGGGATGCCCATAAACCCAAGTGGACCACTGGCCCCGAAACAGCCTCTTTCTCCGGCAAGACGACCAGTGTCTCTGGGTGTGCGGCCCTAGGCCCTGTGCTGCCCAGGTGGGCAAGCACAAAGGCTAGCAAGTTTTGAGCTGAAGACCACGGACACAGCCCCTTCTCCGGCTCTGCAATGAACGAAAAAATTCATTGCAAAGGAGCACATCCATTGAGGTTAAAAAAAGGCCTGCATTCCTAGGGACAGGAGAGACTCTGGCTAACCTCATCAAGCGAGGACTTCCAACGGTGGGCTACCGACTGATTATTTCTGCCCAAAGACCTCTAAAGACCAGTCAGTGCAGACTCGTCGCAACCCCCTGTGGGTTTCTGAGACGGTAACTGTTCACGGAGTAGAAAGCCCAGTCTTTCTTCCTCGGAGCTGCTGGTGGTGTTGAGCTGCCAACCAGGCCGACCGCAGCCCGGCACAGAACCACTACCCCACCGACGGCTCCTCTGCCCAGGGCTTCAGTCAGAAGACATCAAAGTCCCCTTGGTCCTCTTGGCGGCTAAGAAATCAGACCCTCCTTAACCAACCAGGTCCCGGGATCACGGGTGCCCAGGGAAATCTGTACATAGTGGTGAGTCAAAAGTCTCAGTGGCAGGCAACAGAGATCGGTCTACCCCAGGCTTTCTTCTCTCGGCCCTGGTTGGCTTCCTGGGAAACAGGAAGGCTGGGAAAATTGCTTGAGGTCTCAAAGCCCCATAGGTAAGAAGGGTCACAGGGTCCCTGTGAGATAAGAGAACACACGGAGCACTGAGTTTGGTGCATGGCCCAGGGGGAACAACACTGTAACCGTTGGGTGCTTCCCTAGAGATACGCACGTGTGGAGAAACGCCAGGTCCGTGAGGAGAGAAAGACAATGGGAGCAGGAGACAGAGAATGCTACAGGCTATCCACGTGCTAGAGAAAGCAAGTGTCACCTAGCCGTTTCCACGGGGCAGAGACACACCCAAGACAGTCCTAAAGTTTGCAGCACTAAGATCCCATCCTACTGTATACCGAGGCAGACACAAAATGGGATGCCAGGTGCACGGTCCCCGTTAACAAGACCAGCACTTGACCTGCAGGCTTAGCCCTTTTCTGAAGACGGAGTCAAAGTAAAGTCCTGCCCCCAAACATTTGCTTGTCTCCAAACAAGCAGCCATCTAAGTGAGATGTCAACTGAGTCCACATGGAAGCAGCACACCGTCATCAGTCACTGAAGGACTGTAAGTCACATAATCCGATGTTCAAGGAGGGGCCAGTATCAGAGCCTACACTGTGAGAATCTGGTGTGCAGGAGAGGGATGACAGTGGGAGCCAAGATTCATTTGTATTGGATCTACAAAGGAAATAAGCCTTCGGAGAGCTCCCCCTATATAAAATTGAGGGATGGGAGGGAAGTGGTCACTAAACAGAGTGCTTGGGAGAGAGGAGTATAAAAAATCAAAGGCATAAATCGGACCTAACAGTTAAAACTTGGCCAGTAGATTGCCCTTATGATGCAGGCTGGACCTGATCTGGTTTCCAAAATTTTCTGTATTTTTGGTTTGTATTGTTTTGCTTGGGTTTTGTTTGTTCATGTCAGTGGATCTCAGAGGTGTTATGTCAATGCAGGTCACCCAGGCTTGATGCACCTACAGCGACAGCAAGCAGAAGAAGGGCTTCGGGGGAGGAGGATGCAGTGGGGGGTGGGGGGATTTAAAGGGAGACAATGCCAAGGAGTCCATGTAGAAAAAGAATGTTTAGAAACTGATTGTAGTAGCAATTGTAAAATTACTTCTACTTGACGTGATTGAAATATAGAATGATATATGTACAAAATCCCAACTAATAACAATAATAATAAAAGCAGATACTGTAACATATTGGTGTTCTATTTTGTGTTTTAATATGAAATACATAAAAATATATATGTATGAAATACATGATTCAATGTACATTTGTTGAATGTACTTGAAATACTGAATTTTGAAAAATCACAAATTCCCTACTGGTTAAGAAATCGAAATAAAAAAAAAAAAAGAAATCGAAATTCTTCATTGTCATAATTTAAGTCTTGTGGCTCTTTAAGTATTTTTATCTTCTCCTTCATAGTTTTGTCTAGGAAACAAAATGTACTAAGCTTGGAATCAACTGTTGGAGACGTCTAACATAAAAACATTTAAAACTGCACCCCTTTTATCTCCAGGGGCAATTTTGAACTTCAGTTTCGGATCTGATCCTTTTTGTTTGGGGACCTGATGGTGTGTGTGAAGCACGCCGCTGAAAGAGTGGCTCTCTGCTGGGAGGGACAGCTAGGATGGCTTTCTTTCCTGGGCTCCGGACTGCTCCTGGGCTTTGAGTCTCCGCAGCTTCTTCTCATAGAGACCGATGAAGTAATCATCGGGTTCGACTCCTGCTTTCCGCAAATTTTCCATGATCTTTTCCAGTCTGGGCACCGATGAGGCGCTGGCAATCTTCCTGGTGCTCAAGTACAGGGTGAACTCCCGGAAACCCAGGAGTTTGCAGGTGTCCACGGCACAGATGTTCCTGACACCGTGTGTCCGGTCCAGGTCAGGAAAGAACACCAGGCCCGACCACCGCTCGAGGTCCTGGAGGCTCACCTGGAACTCCGTCAACGGGGGCTGGAAGCTGATGGCCTCATTGGGCACCACAAAGGCCCCCAGGGCCAGCGGTTCCGAGGACACCGGGCTTCTGCGCGCCAGGATCACTTTATAGAGGTGGGAGGGGACGGCCACGTTGTCCTGACCAATCACCTGAGGACAGAGCAGTCGGGTTAGTGCGGGTCATCTGGGTCAGCGGTTTCTGACGATGCGTTGATAAACCACCCATATCCATCCCACTGACTGTACGCGCACAGCTGAAAACACAACCCCCCACCCCCTCACTGCCATCCAGTCAGTTCTGACTCGCTGCCAAGTGGATGCTGACTCACGGTGACACTAGTGGCCTAACGCTTATGCACTGGGGTGCTAGCCCCCAAGGTTTGCAGTTCAAAACCGCCAACTGCTCCTTGGGAGAAAGACGAGGCTGTCTACTCCCGTAGAGAGTGACAGTCTCAGAGACCCACAGGGACAGTTCCACTTTGTCCTACAGGGTTGCTGAGAGTCACCGCATGGAGCAGGGGTCACATTCTCTGCTGTGTGTTTGTGGGACAAAAGACAAGGACTGTCAGGGGTGAGTCCCCGGGGAGAATTGTCACTTCCCCTGCGCCTCACAATCAGAGTCTCTGATGCTCTCACCATCCCGAGGCCCAAACTCCCAGCTCTGGAAAGGGACGAGGCCCGAGTTGATCGAGTTCACCAGGAGCGAAGCAAGCAGCGGCTAGAGAAGCAGCCAGGCAAGTCACAGCGCACCAGGCTCTCCGGTACCACCTCAGCGGTGGCTCATTTTAAGAACAGAATTGGGGATCCCTAAACGCTGCTGGCTGAGGCCCTGCTGTCCAACAGAGGGCTTCAGGCCGAGTCATCCCGCCAAACGTTCTGAACAAGCAGCCACCGGGAGAAAGCCCGGGCCAGGGTCAGTCTCACAAGCACAGCGTGGCTGCCGGTGGAGGCTGGCTGAAATCACGAAATAACGGTGTTATGAAGCCTTTTCAAATGTCCTTCCAATTGGCTTAAAAGCCCGATCTGTTTTCTGGACAAGAAAAACCGAGCATCCACTTCTGTAATGGTCCCAGGCCGAATGACATAATCTCACTAAAAGACGCTCCTGGCAGCACTGCCCCGCCCGGTCCGTCCTCCCTCCGTCAGCGCAGGTATTTCCCACAGCTGCTCGCGCCCCCGCGGGGAGCCCAGAGAAAATGGAGGGGTGAGAGCGGCACAGGGGGGTTTTCTCTGCATTTTCTGGGCGTCCCCCTGCATGGCCCCCCTCAGAAGGCCACCGCTGTCGGCTGTCTGCCAGTCACACGCAGCAGAGGTCCCACCGCCCAGGCCAAGCTCCAGGGCTGCCGGGAAGCCCCCCCCCGACCACTGTCTTCGAAGAACCTGAGCAGGGTCGGTCAGAGTGGGGCTTAGGAGTGAAGTTTAGCAAAGGACACTCTGTAGACACAGACCCGGCCCCTGCCCGACGCGTCATTCCCGCAGCTGAGATGGCTCACATGCTCCTCAAAGCAGAAAGTTCAGGGGGCTTCGGGACGTCGGTGGGACAATCCCATGACCTTTGGATTCTATTTCACCCCCGAATGTTTCTGAAACGCCCCTGTCAGTAACGGCTAACCCTACGGCAGGCCACCGATCACCAACTGCCGAGAGGCCCTGATCCCAGCCCTGCTCAAGACCCTGAGCGGCATGGCCACCTCGTGGGGGAGGCAACACCCACAGCGTCCGTGGCTGTCTGGTTGGATGTCGGGGCGGGAAGCGAGGGCACAGCCGCAGCTGAGCCCCAGTTCACAGGGGGAGAAGCCGGAGTTCCGCCCCGGCTGGGAATGCCAGCCAAGCAGGCTCCCGGTGCCACCTGGTGGACGTCCCCACCGCTGCCGCGCAGGGCTCAGCGCCAACCACAGAGCCAGCCCTGCAGACACTCAGGGAAGGTACTCTCTTCCCCTGGGTAGACAAACAAATGGCAATTTTCAAAAATAATTGGTCATGTCCATTTGCTGCGGAACGGAGGTTCTAATCAGGTCCACTGACTCACAGCCCAAAGCCGTGAAGCTTGACATTTAAAGCTCCGGCTCTACCTCATGGAAATGTACCATTGCTATTTGGTTTCGGGAAACCGACGGTAGTGGGAGAGCCCCCACTTCCACATTCGGGAAGCAGATATTCCGACAAAAAAACAAAAGGCATCAATCACTCTTCCATCCGTGATCTTCCCACAGCATTTCAACAGAGCGGGGGTGATGACTATCCAGACAGAGAGAGAGAGAGAGAGAGAAATAACTCCCTCCGCCCTTCATGGCCTCCTAGTCAGTCTGCTCTGTTCTCGGGGATGAACTATCCTGAACTTACCACACAGAACAGTCAGACCTAGTGAGAAATTCCAGAAAACCCTTGTTCCTTGGTTTTAAAATTTAACTTATAAAAAGAAATCAATCTTAAACTATTTTGAGACCATCTTCTTTGTAGGCAACGGAACCTGCATAGGTCCCCCTCCCCCCGCCCCCCCTGTTGGGGGAAACTGGAAGATGTTGAGAAAGATGTTTCCAGAAAGTATGGGCGTGCTAAAGGCGAGCGGGTCGCTGGACCGGCGGCCCTGGCACCTGGTGGGGTACTGGCTGGGCCCCGGGCTGCAGGTTCCCATTCACATGCACCGTCTTCTCCTCTCACACTACGGGTAACACAAAGCAAAAGAACCGCTCACAGAACCGCTAGGAAGACACACGGGTGTGTTCGTTTAAAGACTGTTTTAAGTTGCCATCCTCATTTTCAAAACATTCTTTCTACTTGAGCCCTTGGTATCAGCTCATTTTCTCCCTCCCTTATGAACCCTTGATAATTTACAATTTTTTCCCCCATGTCTTACACCAACCGCTGTCTCCCTTCACCCACTTTTCTGTTGTCTGTCCCCCTGGGAGGTGGTTATATGTCGATCATTGTGATTGGTTCCCCCATTCTCCCCCCACCTTCCCCTTACCCTCCTAGTATCTCTATTCTCATTATTGGTCCTGAGGGGGTTTATCTGTCCTGGATTCCCTGCGTTGCGGTTCCCCTGCACATGCTCTGGTCTAGCCGGATTTGTAAGGTAGAATTGGGATCGTGATAGTGGAGGGGAGGAAACATTAAAGAACTAGAGGGAAGTTGTATGATTTATTGGTGCTATACTGCACCCTGTCTGGCTCATTTCTTCCTTGTGACGCTTCTATGAGGGGATGTCCAATTGTCTACAGACGGGCTTTGGGTCTCCACTCCACACCCTTCCTCATTCACATTGATATGATTTTTTTGTTCTGGATCTTTGATGCTTGATACCTGATCCCATCAACACCTCATGATCACAAGGCTGGTGTTTTGAAAATGATGATGGCAACATATGTACAAATGTGCTTGACACAAGGGATGGATGTATGGATTGTGATAAGAGCAGTATAAGCCCTCAATAACATGAATTTTTTAAAAAAAGAATGATAATTTATCAAGCAGTCATGGTGGGGGAACTGATACCAAGGGCTCAATATAAAGTAAATGTCTAGAAAATAATGATGGCAACGTATGTACAAATGTGCTCGATACAATTGATGTATGGGTTGTTATAAGAGCTGTAAGAGTCCCCAATGAAATATTCTTCTAATTAAAAAAAAAAAAAAGATTATTTTAAGATCCCCGGCACCTATGTAAAAAGCTCTTCCTGTCTAGATGTGCTTCTTCAGAAGCTGGGAATAACTGTGGTGGTTTTTGTAAGGGGCAGGGCGGAAACGAGGGAGGGTTTAGGACCTGACTAGTTAAAAGACAGCAGTGCTGGGAGGGAAGGTGGGCTGGGCACAAAGGGTCCCCAAAGGAGCCCTGGGCTTCAGTATCTGTCCGTCAGTCGGCAGCAATGATCACTCTTCAGATAAGACTAGCTTTCGACATCTTAACGTATTTCACAAAAGCCCTCTTTGCCTTCAACTGCCAAAAAGCCCTCACTCGCGTGTCAAGGCTGCGTTAAGAACTAGAAACCAACTGGGTGTGCCGAGAAAAATACAACCCATGAGGAGGCTCCCACGCCGCTCGCGGGAAGACGGAATACTGATGCCGATAGGATTTTCCCGTGAGCACTGAGAAGCCCCCTCGTCGGTACCACAGCCGAGTGGCTCTCACGCGAGACCTGAAACGCTCTCTCTTACGTGCTGGCTGAGCTTGTTGCATCCCACCCGAGAGACAGGCAGAAATGACACACACACACACACACACACACACACACACACACACACACACACCCCTGCTGCTGACTCGGTGCCTGGAGGGACGGGCACAGGCAAGACCCCGCTAAGCCTGGCCATGTACAGTGATGTGCTCACCAACTGTGCCTTACAGGCAGTACGAAGCAGGCCCAGGAGGGAAGGGAAAAAATGTATCGCTAGAATCAAACATTTGGTTATATTCCCCTGGTAAGAAAGAAAATAACTAATTCCAAAAGTAAGACTGCTGGAACCCAGCCAGAAAACGGGCCCTTAAAGTCACACCACACTAAGAGTGGATGGATGGATTGTGCTAAGAGCTGTAAGAGACCCAGTAAAATGATTTTGTTTAAAAGTCACACCAATCCAGCGACAGAAACCAGGCTATGTTGGCAAACAGGGAGGCCACGCTGAGGCCACAGGAGGAAGCGCAGCTGTGTCCACCCGGCAGAGGGAGGTCAGCTCGTGGGAGGGTGGGGGGGTGGCAGTTGGTGTCTCCCAGTCAGATCAGAACAAGCGCCCCCTCCCAGCACGGACGGGGCCTCTTTGTGAAGGTTGAATGAAAAGTAAAACAAACAGATGTGTAAACTAAACGTTTCTAAGAACTCAGGAGACTTAGGAAAAAGAGAAAATCTCTCTTCCGGGAATGCGTCAGGATCCCTGGAGGCATGTTCCCAATATTCTCCCCCACCAAGAGGAAACGGCGGAAGTGCTGCTGATGCAGCAGACAGACAGACAGATGTCCAGCGACTAACGGTGAGTGATGAGATTGGAAGCCGGCTCTCTCGTCAGGTGAGCTATGCCGCCCCGGCAGCCACGCCAGGTATGTTTCATCTCTTCTGGAAGCTGGCACCTCAGAGAGTGCCCGGGTGACCTCGACTGTAATGAAGGGGTGACTCTGATGAGAGTTGCCAGATGACTCACTGCTGATGAAATCACGGCCACTCGTCTTCCCTGGGGCTCCCCTGCACCCCAGTTCTAGCAGGATGTGATCCCTCCCTACATATTCTAACCGACATTTCTGCCTGGCTCTGAGGAATCCTCCTCTTGGCCCATTTTCTGGTCTTATTTTTGCACACTCGCCAACATCACTCCTAAACATACTGCTCTCTCTCACTCCATCCTTCCCTGGCCGTCTGCACACGAGGAGCTCCGCCATCCCTGTGCTGTAGGCTCGGAGAGTTCCCCAGAGCGGTCTCACCACAGGGACTGGTGAGAGGCGGCGAGGCCTGTGTCTGGCTGTCCCCTTGGACAATGAGTAACCACACAATGGGTGCAACCGGGCAAAGCCTCAAAGTCCTGGTCTACTTAAAAGGCTCCTCACCACTTTCATCTCTGGCTAGCTGCGAGGCGTGAATGGCTACCATCGATAAAGACGCTGTCCACGTGGCCTGGATCGGGCTCTGAATACATGCCAGCTTTTCCAGCACTTCCTCCTAAGTACAGACACCGATCTGCTTCACTGTCTGCATAAAGAAGTGGATCATCCTCCTACAAGAGGAGTCAGAGTAAAGGTGTACTCAAGCAGCGCATGGGGGTGGGGGGGGAGATCTGAAAAAAACAAGACACTCCCTAAGCGTTCTGAATTGTCTTACATAATGACTGGGCGTCCCCTGGAAAGCGGGACTCACACTCCAAATGACGGGCTCCTTGAAAGGGACAGACAAATCTCTAGGCTTCCCATGCTGAGCCACCTGCCTCACCATCACTGACGGCTGCATCATCCCTATTTGTGGCGATGACTTGCCTACTTTGAAACGGCCCTGCTTGCGATGGTACAGCCTGACGTTTTAGCTATGCCTTCCCGGTACCTGCCTCCCCCCTTCCCTAGCTGCCTATCCAGTCTGCATTGGGGGGTTCACAGCATATATCCTACTTATTGAACAAATTATGAGTCTAGGAGTCCATACTTATAATAAAAAGGAAAAGTTCCCCCTTGCTGTAGAAGGTCAACTAACAAATGCAGAAGGAGCGAACAGGAGATCATATTCTGGCAACTACCAGAGGAATAACAAAATCAGGTAGAACCATCAGTAGGTGCTAAAAGTAGGAGGCCAAATTTATGGAAGAGATGATTTCAGACTCATTCCCCGCGCCCCCCACAGTGGGCCTGACAGACATCCGTCTCCATAATCCCAACACCAGAAGAACTAGATGGTGCCCAGCTACCAACATCAACTGCTCTGGAAAGGATCCCACTCAAAGGCTCTGGATAGAATGGGGGGAAAAACGTGGAAAGGAGTTCAAAAATCCCCAAACAGACCAGACTTATTGGTCAGATAAGAGATGGGGGAGACCTCCAAGACTGTGGCTCTCCGTCACCCTTCAGATCCAGGACAGAACTCCCCTCCCCTCCAGGGTAAAGAAGAATCAATCATGTTAAGATCCAAAGGGCGGCAGTGACCCCAGGACGCAAATGGGAAAGGAGAAGACTGGACACCGGAAGGGCAGGGAGGAAGTGGGATGAAGAAGGTGCTGGTTCACGAAGGGGACTCAAGTGCAGCTCACACAAAACATGCGCAATTGGTGGATGTCGGAGAGATCCTCTGCTCTGCACCAGAGGAAACCCCATCCATCCACCCACCCACCCACCCATCCATCCACTCATCTATCCACCCATCCATCCAACCATCCACCCATCAGTCCCCCACAGATGGGGGAAGATTCAAAGTACGACTGTAATCCACAGGAAGTTCCAACATTCTACCTACTCGGGAGGCGGTTTCTGAAAGTTGGTGGGAAAATGGAATTAAAAGCGAATGGATCCCGGGCCCCCCAACCCCACCCACACACCCCTTTTGAAGCTCCCTGGACAGCGGCCAGAGGGGAGTTTCAAACTGCAAACCAGATGACGCCACTATCCGCAAGAAAACGCTGCCAGCATGTCCCAGCTCATCGGACACAAGCTCGCCTTTCCCCGAGGCTGCTACTTCCTTCACCCCGGGGCTCACTCTCCGACACCCCCGTGTCTCTCTCTGCACTCACACTCTCCGTGGGACTGGCTCCCTCAAGTCACTTGGGCTGCGGCACACATGTGCTGTCCAGGAGTGCTCTCTCTTGCGGGCTTTCTTTGACACCCGCTTCACAACCTCTCACCCGTGGTTCTTCAGGGGCCTTTGTTTACTGTGCGGCTCCGCCCACAATCACGCAAGCTCCCTGCGGGCAGCCTGTGCCGGCCTGCCTTAGTGCTGAACTAAACGCACCCGGGATAATGCCTGGCAGACATCTATGGAAGGTTTTATTTATGGAAGGCAGGAGGGAAACCGATCATCCAGGTTAGGACAGAGAGGCAGAGGGTTCCACGAAGAAACCGATCTACCTTTTAAAAAGGTAGTATGATACGCTAAATGATCTGAATTAGATGCTACCGGCACAATATCACAATACCCTGCTGCCACCGCCTTCCACATTCGCGGCTTTATTTTGGTTTTGGCTTTTTTGTGGTAACACTTATCGCTCAAGTGGCACAGACTTAATGATATAGGATTATATGTACTTCTCTACAAATCACACATACTAGTTATACATTATTAAGGTACAACTCATACACTCAAATACCCTAAATGCTGGTTTTGACTTTGCAATAGACTTGGGATTATAAACTCGAAGACTCACAAAGACTAAATGAGTCAAACGGGCCTGGCTGAAGGTGATAGTGAACCGACCACATGCCGGCAATCTACGGAGGAAACCACCTTACCACCTTCAGAGGACTCTCCGTTACACTCAACACATCTGTCAGATCTGCGATTCTTTTCTTGGAAACATTTTTCAAATTCATCTGTTTGCATGGCTGACAGCACCTCCCTCGTTTTTGTTTTTTGCCCACCTCTTCTACATCATCAAATCACTGTTGGTTCATGTCTCTCTTCGTTCCCCGAAACAAAAAGAAGTCGCACAGAGTGAGAGCAGGGGAGTAAGGTGCATGGGGCAAGAGGGGCATGCTGGTCTTTGGCCCAAAACTGGCACACTGGGATCGCTCCGTGAGCAGGTGCATTGTTGTGGTGGCAAAACATGTCGCCCGTCTGCCACAAATCAGGCCTGTTTTGTCGCACACTGGTAAGCTATCTTTTCAGAACCTCTAAATAGAAAGCTCGAATAACAGTCTGACCTGGTGAAACAAACTCCAAATGCACTAGGAGTCGACATTTTTTTGGTCCATTCAGGAAAGTGATGGACATTCAGAACGAGGTTTGTCATCAACTGACATTTCACCTTTTTTGAAACAAGAAAATCACTCATACGCTTAGGGTTTTTCCCATAGCGCTGTCCTTGTAAACTGTGTTCAACGTCACAACAGTTTAAGAGGCATTTTCTCCCGAGCAGGAAACAAAATTTCTCAGCCACATGCTGTTCTCTTAAATCATCCAACACAAAAAACAAGGTTCGGGCGAAACTGCTTTTATGAAAAAATTCACTATGATCAGGAGAACCTTCCCAGGCAATGCCACTGGGTGCACTAACTCAGAGCGAGTTGCTCGGCTCGATGCTCACTTAGAGGAAAAAATATGTTCTGCAAAAGCTCCACTCCACCCAGTGCAATTCTGGATTTGGGGGGGAGGTTACCCCCCCCCCCGACTCCCCATACAGCTATCAAAATACAAATGCTATAAACTTGACAACATGTAAGTGAAGATCAAGAAGTAAAGGGTTCAGTAAATTTAATGCAATGTAGTTTAACTAACAAAAAGACTAAAAATAAGTATGCGACTAGTAGAGTAGTCATAGAGTGAACTAAATACACGTTATAAAGCAGCTTCCCTACTGCGGGAACAGAAAGATCCAAACTAAGGAATCCAGATTTCCACTCCTGATTCCACGACTAGCCACTAGTCAAACTGGAAAGTTGGGCAGGAGGGTTGGAAGTGAAAGCCTTTACATTTCCGTCTTCTTTCCTCTCAGTTTCATGACCATGTCATGTACTTCCGCATTCGTAATGTTTTAGTTTGGTGATTATGGGTTTAGTGCTATGAGGAAAAGAAGCATCACTCACACTATCCTTCATATAAGCATCTCCTTTCACAGCCGATCACATGAAATGTAATTCATGAAAATCAGTTTGAAAACCAGTTTCTCCCTCTTTATGACCCATTATCAGGGATTCAACTCAGACCCCTAACAACCCTACAGGACAGAACGGAACCACCCTCGGGTCTCCGAGGCAGTAAAAACCTTCACAGCAGCAGCCTGCCACACCTCTGTCCCTCAGAGCAGCTGGGGGGTTGAACCGCCAACTTCTTAGTTAGCAGCCCAGTACTTACCCCATTGTGCCACTAGGGCACCTTATTCCTCTTTAGAAGCCTGCAAAAATTGTCCTTTCCTGTTAAGAGGAAGGTACTTAATCTCTGAGGTTCTGTGGATGGGGAGGCGGGGAGCCTTCAAAAGTTCAGGGTTACAGGTAAATGGAACAAGCACACGCCGAACACCTGGCCCTCATTCTTACTCTCTCTGGGTATCAGCAAAGCACATCGCTCTCTAAGTTAGAGCTAGAACTAGGATTGGCATTTGGGTCGGCATTTCTAAACTCTCACAAATCACAAATCCAAGAACAGGGCCCATCTTGGAAAAGCCTGCCTTGCGCCCCCAGGCCTGTGACCCTTGGTTTGCCAGCACAAATCGTCCCTTGATACAAGGTGCCTGCCAGTAAAACAGCAGCTTCCCCTCAAGTGGGAAATGCCTGGACTTCCCGAGCAGGTTCCTCCATCCAAAGGCTCTCCTGACTAGAAGGATTTTGAGTAGGAAGCCTTTATTTCTCTTGACATTTCAGTGAAACGAACACAGACTTATACGGCCAGGTACACAGCACCTGGCTGGGGGGAATGAAAGCAAGTGGAAGCGAATAAAATAGAATATTAAATACATAACGTGATGTCGTGTATCTAAGTCAGAAACACTAAAACCCCGAGAGGAGTTTCACAGGAGTCACGGTTAACAGTGTACTACCAGTGTTAATAACTGAGAGTTTGCACCTGACGTACAAACAAACAACCCCAAAATCAATTGAACTATGAAAAGCAGTTTAATCCTTAAAAAAAAAGTCTGGGGCGAGCGGGGAGGGAGCGGAAAAAATGAGGAGCTGATACCAAGGGCTCAAGTAGAAAGCAAATGTTTTGAGAATGATGAGGGCAACAAATGTACAAATGTGCTTGACACGATGGATGGATGTATGGATTGTGGTAAGAGTTGTATGAGCCCCCAATAAAATGATTTTTAATTTTTTTTCATTGATTGGGGTAATAATAATCGCACAATTCTTGATATGACTGAACTACTGAACTGTATGATATGTGGCGTGTGTGCCAATCCAACCTTACAAAAAAAATCCCCACAATGCCAAACCCCACAAATTGGCTTTGGATTCGGTACGGCAGCAGATGGAATGACACCCCACGAAGCAGAGCGAGAGATCACAACATAAAGGGAAACTAAGACATCATTATCCCACCCCACCCCCCACCC
>NW_022108124.1:12619877-12621014 GCF_000313985.2 Echinops telfairi | reverse complement strand
CCCAATCATAAAATGATTCTTGTTGCTACTTTATCACTGTCATTTTGCTACTGTTATTAATCGGGTGACCCCTGTGAAAGGGTCGTTCAGTCCCCAGAGGGGTCACGACCCACAGGTTGAGAGCCGCTGCTCTAAAAGAAGCTGCTTCTTCTATCCTAATGCCCTTGCTCTGAGGACAAACAACTTCCGTGCTCCCGCTGGGGCTGGGAGAGGGGCAAACCTCCAAGTGCCCGACAGGAGGGGGTGGCTTAGGGGCCCTGCCTCTTGCCATACAAGGTGAGATAACAGCACTTCCTGAACTTCTGGGGGGAAAAAAATAATAATAATTAAGTAATTAAAGCTATTTGTCTTAATTCACCAGAATCAAGATTAGAGTTGAAAAACGTGATCTACCTAGAGGTGGCATCAGATAAAATGGGACACTCATAATTAACTAGGAATAAGCGAAGGTCACTCCACAGAGTCTTCCTCAAATAGACAATTCCATGCTACTTGACAATGTGACCAATTTCTTTAAATAGGCACTCCTTACCTAGCATTTATCAAGAACTGAAAGAGGCTTGTTACAATCTCTCGATATGACTCTAATCCTATCCGTTTGTGTGTTTTCAACAGTATTTGCTTTTATAAACATGGATTTTATGAACTGGATAAATACAGTAGTATAGGTGTTACCTTAAATACAATGTTACCTGGTACTAATATCATAATCCCGGCTTACTTTGTGTTAGAATTTGCTCGGTTTATCTTTGCCCATTTAAAAACAAACAAACAACAACAAAAAAAACTTTTAATCGTCTAGCTGATCAACAGTTAAGCAGTAATTGGTTGGCTTCTGTTTTCTCAACTGCGATTTTTCACTTTCAATATTTGAGTCTGCTATATTTACACTTACTATTATTCTATTATCAGGGGACTTCAAAATAAATCTTGAGGGGAAATAAGATGAAAAGGTAATAGAATTCTTCCACAAACGTGTTGAAGCCCCTATAAGTCAAGCCACCTTGTATTTTTAATGTTCCCTTAGTCTTCTCTGTTGCCACACTCCTCGTCCTCCTGCTTTGTAAGGGGAGAGTTGGCCCCATCGGTGTTCGTGCGACAGTCTTACATATGCATAAACCTCCTCTACCTGCCAGC
>NW_022108124.1:12612542-12619777 GCF_000313985.2 Echinops telfairi | reverse complement strand
CCCCCCCCAGAAGATGGAGAGAGGAGGGCACAAGAGCACAGCTGGTCCTCCTCGCCTCCCTTTACCGCCCCCGGGCTCGGTCACCGGTCTGGTGCTGACATTCGTTTCCCCCCCTAAACTTTATTATCAAGCCATGACATTTGGGGGAGTTTGTACTGGGGAGCGTGATTTCAAGAATAATATCTATTGAAGTCTGTTTTGTAAGCATAGTAATCAGACTTCTCTGTCTAAATGGTCCGTGGGTCACGGCTCTTCCCTTTTCTGGCTCATCTATCTATCAGCTGCCTGAACCAGGTCTCGGTAACATTTTTGTGCCAAGAAGGGTGAGTAGGTGGACATACTCCTGAAGTTCTTACATTTCTGAAGAGATGCTATTATTAACTTGCCGAGTCAATGACGGCCTGTCCGTGTGATGAATGCGTGGGTCACATCTTTTGATGTAACACATTCCATTCTCCTCGCGCACTTCCGGTGGCTGGGAGTTCTGAGGCCAGCCTCCAAACAAATATGAGCTGCACACGCGTACCGGATAGTTACTGTGTTCGCAGAAGAGTTACGAGGCAGGGCCAAGCAGCCACTCCACAGGAAAACGATGTGGCGGTGGGCTCCCTTCAAGGTCAAGGCCGCCAAGAGTCAGAAGTGACTCTCAAAAAACAATGATCCTAAGAACCCAGGGAGGTAAATCCGATGATCACTGAAGTGTCACAGCGACGGAATCTTAACGGCATGCCTTTTCCCAGAAGCACATGCACACAAGGAGTGCAGAAGATGTAAGCTCAGCTCTGACCTGGAATCTGCTCCGAGTGACGACCACCCTGCTGGGGCTGTCACGCCGAGATCAGGAGAGCAATTCCTAACAGGACACTTCTTTGTTTCTCCTGTGGCCTGCTCCTGGGGGGACCCTGCAGGAATGGCCTCATGTCCGATTCGATTCAAATGAATATCCTTTCATCTTTGACTCCAACCTAGATCGTAACTTACACATATAACCTGACAATCATCGATACAGGGCTATGGTCAGTCCCTGGTTGCAGTAAACGAAACTCCCGTTTTCTCGGTTACTCGCTTCTGAGAGTCGTGAGGAAAAGGAAAACTGTCTACTCCCCTGCCCGTGTCCTGGATTCCAGAAAGACTGGGAGCCAATAACACTGAAGGCAGAGAAACTCGTGGGAGGCCTTTGCAATAATACTACAGCGAGTGAGACTTTCAACCAAATCTGAATGGAGTTCTTCAAAGAGAATTGATAAAGTCGTTGAATCAAAAAGAAACTAAGGGTGAGAGAAGACTCCGAGGGTGTGCAATAGAACAGAAAGTAATTGCGGGGGGGGGAAGAATGTGGCCTGGGGCATATAATCTCAATTCTGTGTACACACACGTACACACACCCCATCACGTTAACAGATGATGATTTTGCTAGCTCGATCCAGATTTGTCGGGGTGAGCATGCTAAGTCCTACCTATTATGATGATGTTAGGGGCCATCGAACGCCCCTAGACCACAGAACCAGACACTGCCCCATCCTGCACCATCCCCACCACCACTGTTAAGCGTTAACCCCATGGCTGCAGCCAATGTGTCACTCCATCGCATTGAAGGTCTTCTCCTTTTGCACGGGCCCTCTCCTGCAAGTGACTGGTCTCTCCTGGGGACATGTCCAAAGCCTCACCGCCCTCCCTTCTGAGGGGCAGCCTCGCTGTGCTTCCACCACGGCGGGCGCATCGTTCTTCCGGAAGCTTGTGGTCTATTCGATATTCTTCACCCACAGCCTACTCCTAAGGTAGCAATACTCTGGTGGTCTTCCACATTCAGGGTCCCAGCTTCCACGGGCACATGTAGTGTCTACAAACACCATGGCTTGGTTCAGGCCCACCTTCGTCCTCAAGGCTCTGCTTTTTAATACTTTGGCGGAGTCTTGTGCATCTCAGGTTTGCCCAGTGCCATTCATACTTTGATTTCCTGACTGACTGCTTCCAGGGATGTTGACAGTGGACCCAAGTCAATTAAGATCTTTGGTACCTTCCATCTTCTCAACAGTTACTGTGTCTGTAAGTCCAGTTGTGGGGAGTTGCATTTCTTTATTTACGTACATCGAGGTGTGATCCGCCTGTGGTCTTCGATCTTCGTCGGTTAATGCTTCCCTCCTCCTCACTCACAGCAACAAGGCTGTGTCATTTCTGTAGTACAGGCTGTTCGTGAACCTTCCTCCCATCCTGAACCGTGGTCCTCTTCCCACAGTCCAGCTTCTCGGATGCGCTCGGCATATAAATTGAACAAGTATGGAGAAAAGATACATCGCAGGCACACAACTGGTCCTGTTTGAAACCATGCAGCATCCTCGTTCTCTTCAGATGACTGCCTCTCAGACGATGGGTAGGTTCAGCACGACAGAGTCAGCTATTCTGGAATTCCCATCCTTCGAAATGTTACCCATAATTGGTTATTATCCACACACAGTCTTTGCATAACCAATTAGACATCGTTTGCCAGGCATTCTCCGCTTCCAACCAAAAATTCATTAGATATCAGCAGTGATATCTTTCATTCTACTTATGCTGCTGAATCAGGCTTGAATTTCGGGCAGTTCCCTGTTGATGTACTACTGAAACCACTGTTCACTTATCAGCAAGTTATTAGTTGTATGTGATATGAATGACATTGTTCAAGAACGACTGCATCTGCTGGGTCCACACTCTGGGGGATGGGCGCAAAGATGGATCACTTCCAATGGGTTTGCCAGGTAGCTGTCTCCCAGCTCTCTTGGTGCCGGCAAGTGAGCACTCCTGGCATTGGATCGACTCAGTGAGCCATTTCCATGGGCCTGTTGTCCATTCCTAGAAGCTTGTTTCTCACTCATGGAATCGGTGCAGGTTAGACTTTCCTTCAACACCGTCAGTTCTTGATCGCATGGTATCTCCTAAAGAGATGTAGTTGAATGTTGGTCGAAGGTTGACCAGTTCTTTTTGCTACAGTGATCGGCATATTCCTTCCATCTCTGTGCAGTGCTTCCTGTGTCATCTGATAGTGTGCCCAAAGAATCCTTCAACACTGCACCTCAAGGCTTGAACTTTTTCTTTGGCTCTTTCTGCACGAGGAGCGTAGAGAGCGTTCCCTCTTCCCTTCCGTTTTTCTGACCCCAGGCCTTCACAGAGGCCAATCTGATGCTTCACTTTGTCTTCTCAAGCCGTCCTTGGGAATCTTCCGTTCAGCTCCTTCACGTCACCATTCTCCCCTCTCACCGTCACTAGTCTGTGTTCAAGAGTCTCTTCGGACATTCAGCATGGCCTAAATATAACCTTACGTCTTTTTGTTTCCTAAATTTGTTTTTTCCCAAGTTATCCAATTTTATCATCTAGCCTAGCCAGCATTTATTAAATATCTACTTTACTACCAGAACTGAGTTAAGTGTTCCTTTCAAATACATCCCCCTTTGCCTTGACCATGAAATCCTTCACTCCCTCTGTTTACTCCTTCTGTCCTGGATTCCTCTATCAGGTGGATCCTTATCCCAGTGGCTCTCAACCTGTGGGTCATGGCCCCTTTGGTGTTTGAACGACCCTTTCACAGGGGTTGCCCGATTCCTAACAGTAGCAAAATGACAGTTATGAAGTAGCAAGTAAAATAATTTTCTGGTTGGGGGGTCACTACCATGTGAGGAACTGTATGAAAGGGTCGCAGCCTTAGGAAGGTTGAGAACCCCTACCTTATCCTAAGCAGACCTCACTGAAAAACTCTTCCACCACACCCCTAGCACAGTCCTCATTCTTCCCTACCCACCTGCCCTCGGATATACAGCCTCCCTGGGAGGCTCACCAAGAAGTCCTCAAGACCAATCCAAGGGCCGAGCACTCGTGCTACTAATAGTGTTCTCTTGTATCTGTAGTGTCGCTTCCTTCGTTTCTGAAAGTGCTCAAGTATCTTGCAGGTAAAACAATATAGATCCATCTTTTAAAATCCCAAGCTTCTTAAGGAAAAGCTTTTCCTCCCATTTAGTCTGTCACCTATACTGCTCCCTCTTCCTCAATCGAAACAGTTGATCGTTAGTTCACGGTGATTCTGTCCGGTCTTCCTCGATCCACCTTCACTGCACCGGCTTGAGGTCGGCCCTTCCTCTGTTCCCATGTGCACTAATAAAAGAACGTCCTCATTTAGCTCCTCCTTCAAATGTTCCTCATCCAATTCTGCTACATACGACTGTCGGAATACTCCTTCTAAAACCCCAGACAGATCGCATTTCTCCCGCGTTTAAAACAAATCTGTGAGTTCTCAGTGTCAAAGACCAAAGCCTGACGCTTCACCACGGGACAGAGATCTCGGTATCTGCCGCACGACGGAGCTACAAGCAGTATCCCCGATGAGCCAAGCAACGGTCTCAGGCAGCACACACTCCAGTCTTCGGAAGGGACCCCCGACTCCCGGAGCCATGCTGCTGCCTACATCGGCCCAGAGAGCACGCTGCTCCTCCTTCTGGAATCCCCATTCCCCTTCCTGCCTCGGTTTACCGACCCATCGTCTACCTTAATTGTTTCTCTCTCTCCTGTTATGCCTTCCTGACCCAAGCAAGTAGTTGGGTCGGTCCCTTTGGGCTGCCTCGTATGCGTATTATCCTCTATTAAAACGCATCACACCGCTTCAATGTCATCAAGCGTGAACATGCCTGTTCCCCTTTCTAACCTGTGAACTCCTGAGTCGATTCTAACCTGTGAACTCCTCAGAGCTTTGGGGCCATTCCTGTGTCCCTGGTACAACGGTGAAGTGCGTGAATCCATCGGCCTTTCTGTGGGACAGATGTGGCCCGTGGGCTCTGTAGTGACTGCAGTCTTGGAACCCTGTGAGGCTGTTCTACTCTGCCCTCTTGGGCCATCTTGAGTCTTAATCCACTCGGTGGTCACAAGCTGGGTGGGATTTTGGATTGTATCCCTTCCGCCCACCACTCCACACAGGTGTCTACTAAATAGTGCTGCGAGAAAATCAGAAAGAATAACGAGCGAGAGAGACCACTTCATGCCCGTGACACACGCCTTCACACGCCTTCACGTACAACAAGCCCTACCTGATAACTGACGGTTTTCTTCCCGTCACTTCCGGTCTGAGGTAAGGTCAGAGGTCCGGACACCACCCACACATCCTCAAACCGCTCCGTCAGTTCCCGACAGTACATCTCTATCCTGGAGGGGAAACGACAGTCACACGGACATGAACGAAGAAAAGGAGCAAATCGTCTCACAGGGCCCCCAAATCAACCAAGATTATGGCACTTGAGAAATTAACGTAAGCGAGTATCACACAAAACATAAACATATACACCGTGATCTTCCCAGTTTGCTTATTGCCCCACCACTAAAAATATTGCACACATCACAGCATCTCCATTTCTATGCGGAAGCATACATTTAGAACTGCAGTTCTGTTGTGTGTCCCCCATATCAGCAAGCTTTTATGTCAGAATTTTCATCTAAGTTTTTTATAAGAATCAGGTCATTCCAACAAGTTGACATTCTTTTTTTTTTGTATTACATATTTTATTATATGCAGATGCCAGTGTTTATAAAGCCACCCTTGTGAAACAGAAACTCGTGAAAACTCAGAGAGGTAGAGATGTTAAGGACTGACCAAAGTAGAAGTTTGTATAGAAGTTGGCACCTGTAACTGTGAAGACAAGCTCTGGTATGAGCTTCAAATTTAGCTCTCCTTGAATATTCACTCGTTCATGCAAAGTGGCTTAGGAAACCCTGGAAAGAGTCATCTCACTACAAAATGAACACCCTTTCTGGGGTCTAAAGGGATTTGGACGTGAAGAGACTCAGTCAGCAGGGGGTCATGTCGAGCATTCTGCAGACAAAACTGTTTCACATCTGCAGCTGCCGGGAAACTTTCACGCGGTTGAGCCTGGCCTCGAGCCCGAGTGGCTGAACCACCTTCTGCATGGCGGCGACCCTGGAGGGGCCAGACGTGACCAGGAGACGCTCGCTTCTGGGTCATGTGCTCGGCCAACATTATGTTTTCTTTAACCATTTTTACTCTGGGTCAAGTCACTTTATCCTAAAAACATTTTTTTTATATAACACAACATTAATTCCTTAAGATGAATTTCCAGGGCCGGAATTTTTACTATTTCAATGGCTTTCAGTCACATATAAGCATTTTTAAGAGTTGTTCCAAGTCACTCTGGAACTCTAAACTGTGAGATAGATGGCTCACGATGACTTAAAGTACTGGGAATTAAAGGGATGATTAAACCACGGTGCAGTATAGCTCTGATGATGGATCGCACATCATTCCTCTGGTCCTGCAATGCTTCCTCCCAGCACTACCATGACCCAGTTCTAGGTTGGAGAACACACACTGGTACAGAAAAGAGCTCTCTCTCAACACATGGAATTCAGGAAAGAAAAACCCCTCAGGAACAGTAATGGGAGTAGCGATATCATGATACTGATAGCGCAGGGGGATGATCAGGGAAGAGAAAAGGGGAGAAAGGGGGAACCCATCACAAGATTGGTATAGAGCCCTCTCCCCCCACCCCGAAGGGGGCGAATAACAGAAACGTGGGTGAAGGGAGACAACAGACAGTGTAAGATGCAAAATAACAATAACAATACAGAATGGATCAAGGATACACGACGGGTGGGAGGGTGGGGTGGGGGGGAGATGAGCCTATACCATGGGCTCAAGTAGAAAATGTTTAAATAAACATTTAATAAAATGATTTTTAAAAACCTGGGAATTATTGTTTAAATGCTATCTTTGCTAATTTACCAGGTAAAATCGGATCTAAGTAGCTTTGATATTCACTTCCATATACTACTGTTGGCAATAGATTGAATACATCAGTATCCCTGCATTTCCGTCTGAAAAGTAGACTAGCAGCATTTATTATTTTTAATCATTTTATTGGGGGCTCATACAACTCTGATCACAATCCATCCACCCATTCATGGTGTCAAGCACATTTGTACATTTGTTGCCCTCATCATTCTCAAAACATTTCCTTTCTACTTGAGCCCTTAGTATCAGCTCATTTTTTCCCCTCCCTACCTACCCCCCATTAACCCTTGACAATTTATTTTGTCATGTCTTGCACTAACTGATGTCTCCCTTCACCTACTTTTCTGTTATCTGTTCCCTAAGGAGGGGGTTGTATGTAGATCCCTGTGATCGGTTGCCCATTCTACCCCACCTGTCCCTTATCCTCCTGATTTCTACTCTCATTATTGACCCCGAGGGGTTTATCAGT
>NW_022108124.1:12602590-12612387 GCF_000313985.2 Echinops telfairi | reverse complement strand
ACCCTTCTATAAGGGGATGTCCAGTTGCCTACAGATGGGCTTTGGGTCTCCACTCCGCACTCCCCCTCATTTACACTGATATGATTTTTTTGTTCTTTGATGCCTGATACCTGATCCTATCAACATCTCATGATCATACATGCCAGTGTGCTTCTGCCATGTGGGCTTTGTTGTTTCTCAGCTAGATGGCCACTTGTTTACCTTCGAGCCTTTAAGACCCTAGACGCTATATCTTTTGATAGCCGGGCACCATCAGCTTCCTTCACCACATTTGCTTATGTACCCACTTTGTCTTCAGTGATTGTGTTGGGAAGGTGAGAATCGTGGAATGCCAGTTTAATAGAACAGTGTTCTTGCATTGAGGGAGTACTTGAGTAGAGACCCAATGTCCATCTCCAGCAGCATTTCTTATAGGACAGATGCCACATTGTAAGGTAAAGACACCCCCCACCAACACAGCCATCACTTTCCCCACTCCCATCTCCACCCCATGGAGGAAGGAGAAATGTTCAAATGCTCTCACAGGGATGAACTCGATAAAATCCAGAATTTGGAAAGGAAAATGTACAGGGTGGACAGTCCAGTTGTTTAACAAACAATTTACAAGGGGAAGGGGAAAAAGGAAACCCTACGCACGAGAAGGGACTGAGGAGACATAGCAATCAAGTCCACGTGTGGAGTTCGTGTGACTCAGATGGACGCCAAAGACCATCTGGAGAGAACCAGAGAAATCCGAACACTGACAAGACGACGGAGAATAATGGACTACTGTCCAATTTAGTACTTTCATTCTATTTTTTCAAAATTCCGTATGTTCTAAGATACACATCAAAGTATGTGCGGACTAATGGTGTGGATGGTATCGGGTTAAAATAACCCGAGGATCCCCGGAGCACAGGGAAGGTCCAAATTCGCCTCCAAATTTGGCCATGACTGATCATTGTTGCACTTGGCTTTTTAGTGTGAAGTACTCTCTTTTATACCGCAAGGTATTACCGAGGGAAAACACAATACAACAAAACAATCTCCTTCGGTACTTGTTTTAGACGGTTAAAGAGATCACCTGCCTGGACGAACTGGTTAAGTGTCAGAAAATGTAAAAACCCAAAGGGCTTTCCAGGGAAGCGCTACCAAACTCTGGGCGGTGGTTACGTTGTTACAACTTAGTAACAAACTTTAGAAGTTCTGATATACAAGGAGGGGAAGCTACCGCGCTCCAGACTCACTCAACCACTGTGATTGCCTCCGATATCGACAGGAATAATATTTTGAGTAGGTTCTTCTTGACCAGGGGTCCTCAAACTGCGGCCCGCTGAGGACATTTATCCGGTCCGCTGAGTGTTTTCCGCCACCCCCTTTTTTACTTCAAAATAAGGTATGTGAATGTGCATAGGAATTTGTTCACAGTTTGTTTGTTTTTAAACTATAGTCGGGCCCTCCAACGGGTCTGAGGGACAGTGAACTGGTCCCTGTTTAAAAAATTTGAGGACCCCTGTTCTAGAACTTGGATTTTGACCAGTGACGGACAAAACCAAGAGTGCCGGTCAGTTTCATAGCAAAGAACATTGATCCAGAGGACTTACCTTCAGAAGGGCCACCTTTTCAATAAGACAGGAAGTGACGGGCACACTAACCCACTCTCCTGTCATATCCGTCCTTCACAGAACTGCAATGAACAACATCTCACCCGCTTACCTGTTCCAATAGCCAGCGTTATTATCGAAATTCTGAGGCACGATATTAGAAAGGTAAAAGGTTTCCGCCATGGCTTTCTGTGAAAAGAAATAAAAATAATTAACTTCGACAAAATCCCTTCCCCTTTGAGAGATGTCTTGCAAAGCAGATATTCAAACCGGTCCTGTTTCTCGAATACCGGCTCAAAGCAATCTGCAGCACCTCCCTGTCTCTGTAGGAACGTCACAGCCATCTCAGGACACACAGCTCTATAAGGAGCACCACGAAATAAGTCACTTGGTACACTAAGTTTTCCTTACAATTCATCAACGCGAACTCCTGTAACAAACTGTAAAACCAGAAGTTTCCAATAGAAAGCTCAAGAGGAAATCCTGCTTTAAGTAAAAAACGCAGCAAGTAAGTTCTCCATTCAGTTCAATGTCAGGGATTTAAGAGTACAGGCAAGCACAGGAGTTGAAAGTGACTTAAAAGGTTCCTTGCTCTTCTGGCCACCAGGCATCCAGGTAGGTGCCCTGGTGCCACGTGGTTAAAGCGCTTGGTGGGTCCCACCCACTAGGTGCTCCTGGAAGGCAGTCTGCTTCCGTCAACATTCACCAACTGGAGACCCCAAAGGGGAGGTACTGCTCAGTCATACGGGTCGTTCTGGGTCGGAAGGGACGATTCAGCAGTGAGCCTAGGTTTTGTTTTCTTCTGGTATGCATCCATCTCACACTTCTGACATAAATAAAAGACTCTGTTTCACTTCATTTCATTCAGTTGATCCACCGGGTAACTAACGCGACCCAATATCTCAAGAGTTCCTGACGTCACTGGCTCGGATTACAGGTTGAGGCATCAGGATTCTTAAACCCTTCCCCAGGTAATTATGATGGGCACCCATGGTTAATAACCACTACCTTAAATACAACAAGAGTTCAAATAATAAATGATGCATGATGCTTTGCTCGTTCATAGCCCATGAAAAAGGAGAGCCTTCTACCCGGTTTCTATTCCTCCAATAGAGCTGACTTAAAAACAAACAGTAAACACCTGACCTCAGTCTGCACATCCGCAGATGGGAAACACACATCGCCGCTGAATCGATTGCAAATCAGAGAGAGCATGTAAGACAGGGACAACGTGCCCCATCGGGTTCCCCGGGATGAAGCCTTCAACGCTTTCTCCCCTGGAGTGCGTGGAAGTTTGAACCACCGGCCTTTCAGCAAGTGCACTGCCAGAGACTCGGAAATTAGAACTACGCAGAAACGAGAATCCGTTGGCTGTGGGTCAGGGCCTCAGAGCCGATGTCAGTGGGCCTGGGTCGTGTGAACGATGGGGAACCCACCAGCAGAAAGACGCAAGTCCGAGACAAATGAAATAGAGACTGCACTCCAGTAACAACAGACCCCCGAGTACCCAGATGGCACCGCTGGGTCATGTCTGACTGCTAAGGCAAGGTTGGCGGTTCGTATCCACCAGCCTTTCCAAACTAAGAGTGTTGAAGCCATCTGCTCAAAACAGCCTTGGAAACCCTCTATAGGGTCACGATGACTCAGAATCCACCTGATGCCAGTAGGTTACTCACCAAACTCACCACCAGGTCGATTCCGACCCACAGCCACCCTGTGGACAAGGTGGAAATGCTCCCACGGTTTCCTGGCTTTTTAAAAGAAAGCCCAATTAGTGAGTTGATTCAGAATCCTCAAGTTAATTCTGACTCACAGCGACCCTACAGGCCCGCAAACGGCCCCTCAGAGTGCCCAAGGGTAAATCTCTGCAGGAGTAGAGAATCTCCTCTTTGGAACAGCTGGTGGTTTTGAACTGCTGACCTCGGGGTCAGCAGCCCAACGCTTAGGCCACTGCTCCACCCGGGGCCCATTCTTTCATGAATTTCCTTGCTTAGCCTCTTTAAAACATATCTCGACATTTGATCAAAATAATAATCTAAATCGGGAAAGAGATTGGGAAATAAATAGGGAAATTCACCAGCTGGCTTGGCTTGGCTCCTAGGTTTTTAAAAAAGTCCAAATTCCAGGATATGCACGATAGCACCCCTACCGTCCTCCCCACCCCGCCCCCACCTCACCCCTGCAATAATGCCTACAGTTGAAAATTTGTTATTCCCTGCAGGAGCCATGTGTCCTCGTGACCACCCACTGCCAAGATAGTCCTCGTTGAGGGCACTGAAGACGGGAGGGATGTTGGGATCAGGCTTGAATTTACAGTGTTTCCTGTCTGCATCACCTGGGGAAACACACACAAAGAGTCAGTTATCAGCGGACACGAAACTGGATACGTTCTCTCTCTAAGCAGGGCAAGCCGCTGGCTGCAGGCTCCTATCTCTCCAGGCAGCTAGCCTGGGAAAGAATGCTCTGACACTTCACACCACCTTGGTCCTGGCCCTTCAAGCTAGAGAGAAATCCCCTCTCTGGCATTCATGTAAAAACAGTGACCGGTCACATAGTAGCTAGGCTACTAAATAGACTCTTCCAAAGACCCCCGTGTATTAGATTTCCAACAACTCTACTTAGACGTGTTTGTACATACTCAAACAATGGATACAGATAGACACAAAACAATTTGTCCTGGGAAGACCCAGCCGGGGTCGGGGGAGGTAGTGCCTGGGATCGCTTGCCTACTGCCTCTTTGGCCAAGGACAAAGCATTTAAGCTAGGAGCTCACTCCCCAAATTCCTGAAACAGAGTACCGCATATACTCGGGTATAAGCCGACCCGGGTATCAGCCGAGGCACCTTATTCTACCACAAAAACTGCATTTAAAATGTGCTGGAAAAAACTCGGCTTACATATGGTACCCGAGTACCAGACGAGAGGAGAAATCTCACTGTTTACTGATTTTCTACAAGTTTCTCCAGACGGAGGGCATCAGCACACTCTAACGCAATGTCCACCCTCATCGAGCTAGACCGGTGGTGCCACAAAAGTGTGAGTCCACTGGAACACACTCAGAATGCTGCTCGGCGAAGCCCCAAGGCCACCGGCCCTTTCATTCCGCCAAGAGAATTAGAGCCGTCAGACCCTCAGGCACAGAGTGAAGAACCGAGTCTTGTCTCTTATTCCAGCTCACGGCAAACCAGGTATGCAGAGTGGAACTGCTCCCCGGGGTGCCCATGGCCCTGACCTCTGGGAAGCAAACTGCCAGGCCTGTCTTCCAAAGGCATCTCTGGTGGGTCCCAACCACCCCACCTCTTGGCCGGTGGTCTAACCCTTGACCATTCCCCCAACCCAGGAACTCCCAAGTGGCTGGTAGCCAGCTTGTTGAAACAGCTTCCTAAGAAATAACTACTAGCGCAGAAGAACTGTCATGAGTCAACGCCGCAGGTGTCCCTGCCTTGTATGTGTGGTTGCCTTTGGCTCGTGGGAGTTTCCAAGGGCTGAGGATGAAAATGCTTTCCTGGAATGTGCTCCGGTTGGGGTCTGAGGAGTTTCAGTGGAGAGCATTCGTCCAAGTTCTGGTTTAAGGCCCCTTCCTCCCCTCAGGCTATATGGATTTGGACTAGTCTGTGGCCTCCACTACTGGCGATCAGGCTTTTTCTCTTCCTTTTCATTCTTTGTCTACTCGGTGCCTCTGGTGGAGTTCCTTACGATGGACAGGCGGGTACATTCTGGCTCTCCTTTCCCAAGTGTGCAGCCCTTCAGAGATGTTGCTGACTGTGGGGAAGGTCCACCCAGGAGCCACTCTACTGTGGGCAAAACTAAGTCAAGCCAAGGGCAGAGCAATTGTGGCCATAAGGAAGGATCCAATTAATTACAGACTGGTACGAAATGAGAAGGCAGATGGCAAAATGGTAATCAAACAAACAACTATGGGAAAGGTTGTATTCCTTATAAAAGATGCTCCAGTAAATCGGTTCTAAAAAAATCCCAACTGAAAATGGGTTGAAAAAGATAAAGAAAAATTCACTAACTGGTAGCCCTCATTGGTGACAGATAAATGCCAAGACATCCAAGTACTAAATGGGCAGAGCTCAGTCATGCTCACTATGGGTGGGGGCTGGGAGGGATAGGAAAAAAAACAACCATTTCAATCGGAATAATCTCTCCAGAAGCCAATTTGATAGTCAAACAAAGCCTGGCCGCCTTCAATCACAGGATCTACCCTGATCATGTCATGAACAGATGTATGCACCTGCCTACGTCTCTAGCCTCACCTGGCATCACGTCTCCCCTGCTCACCAAGCTCCAGCCACTCGGGCCTTCTCCTAGTTCCCTAAAGGACCAAAACTCCCCTCCATATTGGGGCCTACACAATTTAGAGCAAGGAACACCGTTAATTTCCTCAAGCCGTCGGTCTTCGCGGCACACGTGGAAAATGGCATGTGCACGGCTCACTGGGAAGGTGGGCCCCTTTCCTGACGAGGATGCTCTTGACCCTAAGCCCTGGCCCACTCGCCACCTCTGCCCACCATCCCCACCTTCTCAGAAGCGCCGCTAATCAAAAGCAGGTTCTCCTGTTGCAGCCTCTCCCTCATTCTTCACCGCACAGCTGCTGTTAGGTGCCATCCACAGAGCTCCAACGCATAGCAACCCTACGTCCAACACGAAACGTGGCCCCGTCCTACATGGTCCTCCCACTATTGTGATTGAGCCCACCGGGGCAGCCACCGTGGAAGCCCATTTCATGGAGGGTCTTCTCTTTCACAGACCTTCCACTTCACCACACATGGTTTCCTTCTCCAGGGACTGGTCTCTGCTCCTAACGTGTGCAAAGCACAGGAGGTTCAATCTTGCCAAGGATCCTGGCTTCTAAGGAGCATTCTGGTTGGATTTCTTTTAGGGCAGACTTATTTCTCCGCTGCCAGTCTCTGGTACTTTCAGTATTTTTTCCCAACACCATCATTCAAATGCTTCAATTATTTCCCATTGTTCTTAGTCACGGTCCAGTTTTCACGTGCATAAGAGGTGATTAAAAGTACCATCAGGTAGGGGGAAGGTGGGGGAAAAGGAGGGAAATGATCACAATGGTCTACATATAACCCCCTCCCTGGGGGATGGACAACAGAAAAGTGGGTGAAGGGAGACATTGGACAGTGTAATACATGAAAAAAAAAAATAATAATAATTTATAAACTGTCAAGGGTTCATGAGGAAGGGAGGGTGGAGAAGGGAGGGGGAAAAAATGAGGAGCTGATACCAAGGGCACAAATAGAAAGAAAATGTTTTGAGAATGATGATGGCAACAAATGTACAAATGTGCTTTTGTATGGATTGTGATAAGAGTTGCATGAGCCCCCAATAAAGTGATTAAAAAAAAAAAGTATCATCTGGTGGGTCAGGCACATCTTGGGTCTTTAACACTTAAAGGTCTGGGGCAAATGTGCCTAGTGCAATACGTCATGTGACTTCTTAACTACTACTTCCATGAGTGTTATGAATCCAGATAAAAATTAAATTCTTCATGATGTCAATCTTTTCTCCATTTACCATAATGTTATTTATTGTGTCCAGTTCTGAGGGTTTGTTTTGTTTGTTTTTTTTTTTGGTTATTTGACTTCACTGTCTTTATCCCAATTTCCCATCACTTTTCTTTTACAGTAACTACCACCCATTATAGTACACACTCAGGATGGTTTGTACAATACGTCCACCCTCTAGCGGACACCACCATGGGAAGCAGAGACTGGATCTACCTTGTGGCTAATGTTGAGCGCCACGGAGCCAATTCAGACCCAAACAGACCTCGTATGACAGAGTACAATGGCCCCAGTGCAGGACTTCATGGAAGCGAATGGCCAGGACTTTCCTCCAGCTGTGTGGTTTCCAATTGCCAACACTGGTGAGCAGCTGGGCACTTAGCCATTTTACCACCAGGCCTCCTGATAGCTACGTTAGTCACTGATGCACAGAACCAGCCCCATAGCAGACACTTTGATAAATGTTGAGGTAACAAATAAAGGGTGCTCCTGTAGCAATATTGGGCACCACCCAACTGATACACCAAGAAAGGGGTTCTCTCTCAGCCCCCGAGACAGCTGGAAAGGACCCAGGGCTCGCAGTCGGCCAGCAGGCCCACCTACCCAGTGAACCATATACATGTCATCATTGTCGACATGACCCACGATCGGGAAAAGGTCGAGAATAGTATCAATAATAACCGCCCTTGATCTCAATTCTGGAAACTGCAATGTCTCATGTCCGCTCTTCCCCCAATCACCTACCCTTTATCTTGCTTTGGGATATGTGTTCAAGAACCCATCTCGGCACCCGCTTGGCCTGATCATAAGACAAGGCGTGATTGGTGTAGCACTGGGTCTCCGTTCCAGTGAGAGGAAATCCAAATTGTCCCAAGAGAGCCTTTTCCTCAGAACCTAAAAATGGTGGGGGCGGGGGGGAGCAAAATCAAAACACAAATCAGTAACTCTTACTAGCAATCAAAGATTATTAAAAAAAGGGGGGAAGGACGAGATTCACAAAGGATGAGCTCAAAAGTTTAACCAACCAGGACACCTTACTTATTTGCCTTACTTATAAGGCAGTGGTTCTCAACCTGTGGGTTGCGACCCCTTTGGGGGTGGAAGGATCCTTTCACAGGGGTCGCCTAAGACCATCATAAAACACCTATTTCTGATGGTCTTAGAACTGAGACACCGCTCCTCTATTCCGTCTTCAAGCAGGTCTGCCCACATGCAGATACACCCAGATATGAGTACCAGTTTGAAGACTGTTACCCATGTTTGTTTGTTTTTTTAAACATTTTATTAGGGGCTCATACAACTGTCATCCCAATCCATACACACATCAATTGTGTAAAGCGCATTTGTACATCGTTTCTCAAAACATTTTCTCTCCACTCAAACCCCCGACATTAGGTCCTCATTTTCCCCCTCCCTCGCCGCTCCCCCCTCCCTCATGAGCCCTTGATAGTTTATAAATGGGTATTTTGTCATATCTTTCCCTGTCCGACGTCTCCCTTCACCCACTTTTCGGTTGTCTGTCCCCCAGGGAGGAGGTCACACACAGTTCCATGTAATCGGTTCCCTCTTTCCTACCCATTCTCCCTTTACCCTCCCTGTTTTGCCACTCATACCACTGGTCCTGCAGGGCTCATCCGTCCTGGATTCCCTGTATTTTCAGTTCCTATCTGTACCAGTGTAGTGTTACCCATGCTATACCATGCTTCAAGACAAAATTTCATGTATTTGTCATTAGAAATCAATATTTCACAAAATAGAATTACATATTGTTTCTGTGATTAATCACTATGGTTGAATTAGGTTGAATGATTTTCAATTTGTAACAATGAAAATACATCCTGCATCTCAGATATTTACATTACAATTCATAACAACAAAATGACACTATGAAGTAGCAACGAGAATTACGTGACAGCTGGGGGTCACCACAGGAGGAACTGTAGGGAAGGGTCGCGGTGAGGAAGGGCAAGAACCACTGCTGGAGGGCAAAGCGAAGAGCACGCCAGTGAGCAGCTGTGCCTCCAGCTGCTCTCCCAATCAAAACCGCAGCTGGGTCATCCACTGTCACGTAAGGACCCGATCACATCGGAGTCCCGAACCACTTGGTCCCACAAGAAACTGTGCACACACTCCCGACGGTGCGGCAGAGGACAGGTCTGAGGTGCCCACATGGGGGCAACCCAAGAAGAGAGTGCAGCAGACCGGCCATGGGAGTGAAGCCCCCAGTCCCCGAGAACCCCCGATTGCAGACTGCTGACTCTGGGGCCAGCACTTGGCACCTCACCCAAACTGGTTAGGGGTTACTCACCAGGGGGTCACACCAACAGTCTAAAGATGTCATGGGCTAGGGGCGGGGGGGATCGGTCACTAGATGGCTCCGTCCCTGACTGCAAGAAGAGCAACAGGGACCTGTGGGGTGGGCGCCTATCAGCATGAAGGCTGAGGATTAAAAGTGCTGCTAGGAAAGCGGTCCAGGCGATGGAACCCTGAAGGAAAAGGAGATTGAGCTGAGGGTTATAAAAGGGCCTACCCCCTGTTTAGTAGAGATCTACTCTGGGTCAGGACATCAGTTGACTTGGAACTCTTTATAGGGTTTTCTCACTCTCTCTCTTTTTTGGGGGGTGGGGGGGTTAGCTATATAAAATTGGCAGGATGAGCAACCCCATGGAGACAGCAATGGAACAGACAG
>NW_022108124.1:12599000-12601834 GCF_000313985.2 Echinops telfairi | reverse complement strand
CCAACAATGACAGGGACAGGGGAATAACAAGGGTTACAAAATTGACAGTGAAGAGGGTGTAGCATTCCTGGTCAGGTTAGATCAACAGAAAAGTGACTGAGGGGAATTACTGAGAGGTGGACAATGGGTAAGCATAATAGAAGAAAAAAGCAAATATATATATGTATATATATATCATATATACCCGAGTAGAAGCCAAGTTTTCCAGCATTTTAATGCAGTTTTTGTGGTAAAATTGGGTGCCTTGGCTGATATTAGATGGGCTTATTAAACTCGAGTATATACGGTATGTGTAAATGTAGATATATAAATATGTAAATATATAAATACAGGAGTATTTGTCTATACATGTACATATATGTAAATTTAATGAGGAAGCAGATGGACTTTGGGCCTGTACTAAAATCTCACCTAAATACAAGAACGGTTTGTCCTAATGTGGCCCTGTATGATGCTCACTTTCCCGACACGATCGCTGAAGACAAAATGGGTGCCTAAGAAAATGTGGTGAAGAAAGATGATGGTGCCGGGATATTAACAAACACAGCATCTGCGGTCTTAAACGGTTTTGGCCAAACAAGCAGCCATTAAGCAGGGAAGCAACAAAGCCCACATGGAAGAAGCACACCAGCCTGTGTGATCATGAGGTGTCAACGGGAATAGGTATCAGAAGTTCAAAGACAAGCAATCAAATGGATGTGAAGGAGCGTGGTCAAGATGAAGACCCAAAGCCCACCTGCAAGACAATTGGACAGGCCCTCACGGGGACCACAAGGTTGGGGGGTGGGGATGAGGAAGTCAGGCTGTGGCATAGCACTGTTGAACCCATAACTCTCCTCTGGTTCTTTATATTCCCTCCCCTTACTATTAAGGCTTATGGTCACCTCATTCATACAGTTAGACCTATGTACATCCAGGCGTACAAGTAAGGTTGTTCAATGCAGGAATGCCAACATGGATGACCCTACAGAAAGAGCAATGGGAATGAATATGGGGGGGGAACGGGGGGCAGGGAAGACAAGGAGGGAGCTGATAGCAACAAAGATTGTAAAACTCCACTCAAGGAAAGCGAATAACAGAATTATAAGTGGAGAAAAATACATATACAGGTGAACCCCCGCCACTTCGCGCTTCGACTTCCACGGCTTCACTTTATCACGGTTTTTGCGTAACAGCGCATGCTCTGTCATTACTGCCACTGATTGGCTCATACTGTACACGCTTGATGCCATGAATAATATAATAAATAATAAATGATAATTGTAATGTCCAAAATGTTTTACTGTATTTTCCCTTTTTCGTTTAATAAATTGGGTAATATGAGTGTAATGGTGACGAAAGGGTGTTTTTTCATGTCCTCTATGCTCTAACTACTAAAATATTTGATTTACAAATAAGGAATCCTACTTCGCAGAATTTCATTTATCACGGTAGGGTCTAGAACCCATTAACCGCGATAAACGAGGGTTCACTGTATACATATAATGATAGAATATTAACAATAATCTACAACAATAACAACAAGGGTTCCTGGGGGGAAAGGGGAGTGGAGGGAAGGGATAAAGGGGAGCCGATATCAAAGAGTTCAAGAACGAAAATGTTTCAAAACTGATTTTAGTAGCAACTGTAAAATTTTGCTTAAACTATTTGCATTGTGGAATGTTATAACATTTATAAGAGCTCCCAATAAAATGATGAACGAATAAAAAAGAAACGGTGTACACAAAAGCAGTATTCTAAGGAAAATTCTAGCACTCGATTAATAGAACTGAATGGAAGAGAACTACTTATTAGGGTTTAAGACGAGTGTGGGGGCTTTGGCATTTTAGGCTGTTTAAAAGGCCCTCATTCCTTGACACTCTCCCTTAATACATTGCACCCAAGCACTGATGTGTGTAGTAGCACAACCACACACACACCTCCACCCTGGCCTTACAGTGAGCTGCCCCCTGCCACTTAACCCTACCACACCACCTTGGGAGTAGCCCAGTCCAGATGTAGCCGGGGGTCAGGGGTCAGTCCCCCCCACCCCCCAGATGCCATTTCCTATCTTCAACCCATCCGCACACCTCTCTTGCTAAATGCCAAGTTTCAAAAGGATGATATCTTGTAGATTAGCCTATCAGGGAAAGCATAAGAAATGGGCAGACATTCACGGTCCAGGATAACGGACCCTTGGAAACTGGAGGATGTAGATACTTTGGAAGAAGGACGAGCTGGTATTCTTGTCTGAAGGGAGGAGGGAATTAAGGTCGTCTGCTGGAAGTGAATTTCCACTCCAGGCGACACACTGATGCACAACTGCCCCAGAGGGCTTCTGCGGACCTACGTCTGTAGGGCAGGAGCCCACCTCGGCTTTCTCCTCCCGGGAAAGGGGGGGTCCACACCGCAGACCTTCAGGGGAGTCGGTGAGCACTATAACCACTGCGGCTCCAGGGCTCTCATCTGCTAACGCCGTGTGTGCATCCACTGGCGTTATAGAATGTGTGTGTGTGTGTGTGTGTGTGTGTGTGTGTGTGTGTTGGCTTTCTACTCCCTTAGTCACAGTCTCGGAAAGCCACGGGGCCGGGTCACCGGAGTGGGAATCGACTCAGCGGGCAGCCAGTTTGGGTTGCATAGCCCGGGGCCTGTGCCAGCGAGTGATGGAGAACGAAGCACGGAGTTTCAACTCCTGGGCGCTCACACCCCAGGAGGGCGCAGCCGCCGAAGCACACCGTGCACGAACCCGCCCGGAGGAAGAGGGTACGCGAAGGGGCGGAGTGGGGGTCGCGCCTGGACCGGGAGCCCGCGCTGCGACGGCGACCGCCGCTCTGGCCCCCGGGCCGGGCAGCAGC
>NW_022108124.1:12571119-12598689 GCF_000313985.2 Echinops telfairi | reverse complement strand
ACCCGCAGGGGGGCACCTAGACACGCACGCGCACACACACACACCCGCAGGGGGGCACCTGCGCGCGCGCACATACACACACTCTCAGCGGGGCACCTGCGCGCGCGCACACTCGCATCGGGCACCTGCGCGCGCGCACTCTCGCAGCGGGGCATCTAAACACGCACGCGCGCACGCACACACTCGCAGCGGGGTAGCTAAACACGCACGCGCGCCTGCGCACTCTCGCAGCGGGGCATCTAAACACGCGCACGCGCGCACACTCGCAGCGGGGCACCTAGACACGCGCGCGCGCGCGCACACACACTCCCAGCGGGGCACGTAGACACACACACGCACACGGACGCATGCGCGCGCGCGCGCGCACAGTCGCAGCCCGGAGTCGCCGATCGATCGTCAGGACCGGAGGAGACAGGGTGGAACGGCCCCCGAGGTTCCCAAGGTCCTAGAGGCGCGGAGTGTTACCACTTGGGCCAGTGTTGGAACGCAGCAGCTGCTGTGCTGGAGAAAGACTGCTCCTGTCGGGATTTGCAGCCCTGGGAACCCCTGGTTGCCCTTCTACCCGCTCCCGCACGACCCCATGCGTTGGAATGAACTCGATGGCAATGCGAGAATCTTTCCGGAAGCAGACGGTCACTGTATGTACAATCCCGAGAAGATCCTTCCCAGTTCATGGAACCACCTGTTCTTGGTTAGACTGGTGACTTCACGGTGCTTTCCGGGGCCAAGATTGCAACGCCGGTCTGACTCCACACCTGGGCCACGTTAGATGTCTTCCTGGCAGCCGGCTCCAAAGCCTCTTAAAAATAGCTTTGTGTGTCCTAAGATCGTACTCCACGGTGGCACGCCCACTCTGCACCTTGAGCTGTTGCTTCTCTCTGCGGTCGTTCCCTCCCTTTTGAACGGTGATGAAGAAGGCGGCACAGGTGAAAGTTCGGGTCAAGTGTGCTAGAAATGTGAGACACTGATGGAGTCATCTCCACTTTTGCTTTCTCTGAAATGGGAAATCTGGATTACCGAACGCCCCCGGACATGTTCCTTCCACCCCCACTCAGTTTTTTAGCCCCCTCTCTTGCCTTCCTCCGTAGACTTGGAAGAAGTTTCCCCGCAGGGATGAGGCTTCACTCCCGGCGGCAAGTTCTCACCACTGTAGACTCAGGAACTGTAGGCACTGTTTCGACAGCCATCACAATGAAAGAAGAGATGCTCTTGCAGAGAACCATGCACCGCACACGTGCCCCCAAGTGGTCAGAAATGGAAGTGAGCGCAACCTGCCTACCGGTTAACTTCCCGTAAAATGAAGCTTGAACCAGTCCTTTTTGATCTGTGTTCAGGAGAACCCGGTAGTGCCCAATTGGGGTGCTTATGACGTAAGGGAGGGGCTAAGGAGGGCAAGTTGAGCAGGCGGCCCCTGAGCCCTTTTACTACTTGCTGTCTCAGTCAAAATGGACCCGGGCTAAAGTAGGGGTGCGGGACATCCTGCCCACGGGCCACAAAACCCCCAAACCGAACCACGGCCATCAAGACAATTCTAATGCACAGAGACCCTAGAAGACAGGGTAGAACTGCCCCTGTGAGTTTCTGAGACTGTCACTCTTGGGTGTAGAAAGCCTCCTTTCTCCTTTGGAACAGCTGTTGGTTTTGAGCTGCTGACCTTGTGGTTAGCAGCTCAGCATGTAACCACTACACCAACGGGGCTCCTGGGCCTTCACACTAGGGGTGAGCTAATTAAGGGTTTGGCCAGTATGGCCTACAAATTAAGTTATAAATATCCAAATGGCCCTTGGCAGGAAAAAAGGTTCCCCGCCCCTGCTCTAAAGCACAGGTGTGAAGGCTGGGAGGCAACGTTGGTGGGGTTGAAACGTGAACAGAAAACATGAGAATGTTTGTACAATACGAAGACTGTCCAAAATGTCACTGGACGTCATGTTGAATGAGAGTGTTTTGCTGTTTTTACACGGAATTTTCAGAAATAAAATATTTAACACAAAACAAAACCATCTCTCAGTGAAAGGAGCACTTGCTAAGGGATTGCAGGGGACCCTTAAAGTCTAACCTTCTAGCTAATCTAGCTCCAAGGTCATCCTTCCAAAAATGTCAGTCTTTGACCTTCCTCCTGTTCTCTATAGCTGTCATTAAGGACACTGAATGATGAAAGGTGAGCTTTCTGAATTTGAAAGAACAAAAGGGGCCAATGATGTAACGGATTTCTAAATGAAAGGCTCTTCCTCCAGTAACGCGGCTCTTCAAGGAGTTCCTGTAAGGGGTGAATAAAAAGGTAGTAACCCCCACGGGAAGGGTTCAAAGCTGGTCTCTCACCACACCAGCAAATACTAGTCATGGACCAAGTAAATCCATCGTTACTGTAAAAAGCAGTAATGGGCATTGTGTCTAATGTTCATTGTTTTCTTAAATAGGGACCAGTCACCGAAGATTTGTCATCTATAGAGGTGAACAATCTAAAAAGCATTCATATATTTTTTCCTTATCAATAGTATTTTAAATTCTATACCATTAACCTACATCAATACACGTATTAGAATTACTACACGTATTAGCATTACTGAAGGTGCCACGAAGGTTATAGACTGTCTCTCAAGAAGCTGATAATGCTGTCACTGAAGTAGACAAAGGAAGTGTATAAACCTTAGATATATGGATTTTGAACTCACACTTAATCATAAGCCCTAAACTAAGCTTTTATGTATTTCATAGGATGTGGTCTTCATCAAAACTTGCCCTCATGATCGCTGAAGATATGGGTCCTATAGCAAAGTACAGTGAAGAAAGATGGCTATCAGGAAGAATAGGGTCTGGATAATTAACAGCTTGTCTTTCTTTTTTTTTTTTTTCCTTTTTCACAGCTTGTCTTAAACAAGCAGCCGTTACCTAAGTCCACACAGAAGGAGCATGCCAGCCTGTGTGATCCAGGGATTGTAAAAATAAAATTCAGAGGAGGGAATTACATTAAAACTTAAATTCTGAGCATCCACTTTGCAGGTTCTGGGTGACCGTGAAAGCCCAAAATCCATTTTGCAGATTCCCATGTGGACAGCCTCCATTGAATTCCCTCTGAACACTGACCGCACACGTGAAGTCTTGTCCTTGAACAGTGCATTGAGAAAGGTATTACCTTCACCCACCTGAGCAGTCCAGGGAAGGGCAGTCTCCCTTGAATCAGGCTTGCCTGGTATGTCCTTCATGGAGATCATCATGCTGGGGATTGAATAGTCGTCCTGCCTCACCTGCCTTGGGAAAGCCCCTGGACCAGTCTTGTAAGCACCACCATCTACCACAACATGGATATCCCACTTAAGGGCCCATTCTTGTTCCAGTAGTTCCACCTGTTACTATACTGGTCTGATGCCAACCATGCATTTGTGAGTTTCCCTTGACCACCTATGTCCTTTTAAAAGATCCGTATAGAAGCAAACACTTGGGCTTGTTCTAATGGGGCCCCTTATCTGAATGTCCATGTGTTTGTCTTGGCTTTGTCCCAAATAAGGCTAAAAAAAAAAAAGAGGTGATTTCTAGCAGATCGCCTGTTTCCTTTGCTAGGCAGCAGTGCCCATCAAAAGGTTATGTAATGGGCTGTGATCCACAAAGTGTCCAGTTCAAAACCACCCGGCACTAAAATGGAGAAAGATGGAGCCTTCTACTGTTCTCAACAGTTAGTTTCAGAAATCCAGAGGCCACCCTGCCCTGTGGGGTGGCCGTGAGTCAGAACTGGCTCAATGGTACTTGCACTTGGTTTGGGAGTGCCCATCAGGTGCCCTGGTGGTATAATGGTCAAGAAAGAGGTCCACTGCTAAATCAAAGGCGGGCGGTCTGAACTCACTCAGCAGCCCCAAGAGACAGAGCTGGCAAACTGCCCTCTGAGGCAGTTCTATCACCCGGGGGTGCCATCGGAATAGACGGAGAGCGTTTAACCAAGTCCATCACTGTATCTCATGAATGAATCGGGTTTCCATTTCGTGAGATCAGTCAGCAGTGGCAAAGAAAGGAGCTGCTTTGCTGTTCCTGGTCTGTGGTGACGCTCCCCTAATTATATCCTGAGAGCGCTGCAAAGGACCCCGCAAGGTCGTTTGGGAACAGTAGAACAGCTCTCCTTTCTTTATTTTAAAACAAGTCTCACTAAGTCATCATGGAACAGAACCTACATTTAGGAGGGGTGTCTCAGAGGGCTGTGCCCTGCATGGTTTGTCTCCTCAGTCATTGTCCACGGAACTCTGAGACGCTGTAGGAATATGCAGGCGCAGGCTCAAGGTCCAGCTTGATCGCCGACGTTGTGGAAAAGGGCTGCACATTCCGGGGCCCTGCGCCCTGTGCTCCTTCATGTCACCTGGACAGAGCCGGGGAGAGGGGCCTCCCGGGAGTATCCATGCCGGGGAGAACAGCTTTTCCAGGCTTCTCTACAAAAAATTGCTCAGGGCTGTCTGCAAGGTACAGGGCCAGAGTCAGAGGAGACCCACGAGATTCAGAACACACACCAATCCCAGAAGAATTTACCCAAAGTTACAGGTGATCTGCTCCCTTAGGAAGCCCCTAACTAGGGCCCTGGGCTTTTGAAATGCAAAAATGGAGACCATGCTTGGCTCTAGCCCCACAGGACATGGCTGATCAGGCACTCGGGCCTAACAGCTGCATGGATACCAAGCAGGAAGGCGCAGGGGTGTCTGAGACAGCGCTGGAACTGTAGAGAACACCACTTTATTTCTAATAAAGAAAATGAAACGCGGTGACTAAAAGACACGACATGGTGGGGTTTTTTTTAATTGTTTTTTTAATTTTCATATACAAAAAGATAAAACTTCAAATAGTTCTAGATTTTTCTCCTATTCTGTTGGGGTGTGGCTGCTTCTTCACACAGGGGGCTTGGGGGGGGACTACATTCACATCGGTTCATTTGAGGACCCAGTGCCAAGTTCAAGCAGCAAAACCCCAATGCAACAAACCTAATTTCAAACTTGACATTCATTTCTAAAATTACCACAGTAAAAAGGAACAAAGATCCACTGCAGATGCATGAACTATGATACAATGTTCTTTCCAAAATGTCTTCATTTTGCAACTGTAATGACACAGATGTCTGCTTTAGGCCATTTTAGGTGTGTGTGTGTGTAATATATATCTATAAATCAGCACACTTTTCAAATCTGGACAGGGCAACAGCAACAAGCTTAACTGTGTGTATATGTACTTTTTAAAAAACAGGACACGTTAGTATAACTTTTGTTAATTCAGTAGTACAAGCTATTTCGGGTCTACAAAATTTTTTTATTTTAATTCACAGCTACAAGAGTGAAAAGTGACCCACTACACGTACGTCTCACATTTCCTGGTACACGAACAGTACTTACTGAATTTGAGCCAAGAACTACAGTCTTGAGTTTGAGCACTTGGAAGACCTTCCTTTCTTCTACAGCTTAAGTCATGGACTACAGTCACACTTCCAGAGTCTGCGGTTATTTACCTTTTCAAATCATGAGAAAACAGGGGAATCCAAACGTTTCCATACAATTTTTATATACAAGTGAGATAACACAGCGCAGTAAGACTTTGCTATCCATCCTAACCCCCCCACCCCACCCACATACATTCAAGTTCCACTAAGTTAGACAGGTCTTAGGATTTTCCTTCTCTTCCTTACACATAATGTACAGATTTAGAAGTAGCTCATAGAACTGAAATATATATATATGGATGTACATATATATATATATATATATAACGATGGCAAATGAGAGGCAATATTTTCTATTGGCTCAAGACGGTCCCTCCGAATTTTGTACTCTGCTGTGTTCTTTAACTGTATGTCTGTTACATCCAGAAAGCTCTTTACACAAGAATTGTCATCAAACTCGGTCTACGTTAAACTGACAGTCCTGGGTAGTTATTCCGATTCAAAGATCAACATGGAAGCATGTTGACAGATAAAAAATGTGGCCTTAGATGCTGCCATTAAGATCATGGCACCTTCACAAGCAGATTCTTTCGTACAGTTGACAAACGGCATTGTGTGGATTTGTGGCAATGGAACTGAACCCTAGGGTGTTTCTGATCTGCGGTAACCCTCACCCCCAAGTCTCAGTTCCACTCCATTTCCTTTGCACTTTTGCAGAAGTCTAGAACACAAGGGCAAACGGAAAAACAACAACAGGAAGCTGCTGGCATGTTCACGCTTCTGCTCACGGGTGGTCTGGACAGTCAGACAGACGGCCTCCTGAAGAACCTGCTGTCTCCCAAGAACCTGCTGCCTCACACGATGACTGACGTGGGCAGTGTTCAGATGCTGCCCGGTCTGTCCTCCCCTCATCTCTGTCACTGTGGGTAAACTTTAAATGAGCAGGCGTTTGTTCTGATTTTCCTTCATGGAGAACGTATTTGGCTAAAGACACATAACGACGTGTGGCAGTGCTCTGAGATCAGCAGGTCCTGAAGCAGGCAGAGACCAGAGACGGAACGCCGCGTGGGCTGAGCCGGGCCACCCAGCCCCACTGACCTGGTGCTCCGTGGTCAGGGGGATGCGGGCAGCCCACCGCCTGCGGCCGAGTTACCACTTTCCTTCTTGGTCTGTCAGCTATGCCCCAGAGACAAGAATTCAGAAGTGGTGACGGCTGGTTAATTAAACTTTTCAACTGGTAAAAAAAGGCTCTTTAAAAATATATATATATTTATTTAAAATACATCAAAACGACAAACAGCCATATCCTGCAAGGCCGAATTTCACAGCAAAATATGTTACAGACATCCTCCCAAAATGCACTGTGGTGAATGGTGGGGGTTTTGTTTGTTTTTTTTAATTCTCCCATTTAAAGGAATGTTCTACATTTGAGCTTTCGCGATTGGACATGTGTTACAGAGAGCTCATCTTTGGAACGGATTTTCACGTGAAGACCAAACCAAACGGTCACTTTGCCTATGCAGACACAGGAGGCTGAAAATGGCAGAATTCAAAAAGGAACGTAGGAAGCACCATTCAGGGACACCGGAGGCCCACCACAGTGCCGGGACAAGCTTGCCAGAAGCCCCCTTTCCCAGTCTTTGGAAAGAGTTGTGGGGTTTTTTGTTTTGTCTTATTTTTACTTTTCCAACAAACAAGGGCTCATACTTGGCAGGGTTCCTGCGCGCGTGTGTTACAGGCCTGCAGGAACCAGAGGAGCGAGATGGCGACACCATTCAACGTGAGGTCTGAGGTGACTGGTTCTGGAACTATGTGGATCGCACACACGAGGAGAGCTGGGGGGAGGAAGGGGGCGGGCTGGAGGCTAGAAAAGACAGGTAGAACAGCACTTATAGCAGTTGCTTTTGGGGGCAACAGGGTGACAAAAACAAACGCACGACATAATTACATCCCGAGACACAGGCTGGAGAACGGAGCAATGTCCTTTCAGGGAAACCGGGAACAGGCATGGGGCGCAGGGGGAGATGCTGCTACCGTCTCTGCTGAAGCTAATTTTATCCCACATACAAAAGGGGGTGAAATGTAAAACTTCAGTCTGAACCAGAATGAAAACAATAAAAGAAAAACAGCAGTTGGTTTAAAACGCCACCCGGTTTCTAGACAAAACCATTCTACCCCCGTGCCTCTGGACACACGGCCAACAGGCAGGATCTGGGGGGTCAGGTCACAAAACTGGCGACTGCAGACACCAGGACTCAGCTTCTGTACTCACTTCCCCCTGTGGCCCGGCCGAAAGGCGGCACCCTCCCACATAACCGCCCACTTTCTACCCCAAGATAAGAATGGCTAAAATGAAGACCGCCTCTCATGTCATGGCGGTGATGCTGATCGGGAGAGGAAACCTCACGGGAGAGAAAATGCCCCGCTGTGGCCCGGGGTTGTGGGCTTCCTCCTCGGGCTCCTGGGTAACCCACTAGGATCACAGCAGCTGGCCGACCCAGCCCCTCCCTCATTCCCCAAAGGCTCTGGCCAGAGGACCCACCCTGCCTGGGAGCGCTGCACTTAATTCCATCGCCACGTCCACCTGTAACTGCACCCCCATCTTCCAGAAGAATTACCAACCGGATCATTCTACCCCCAAATAGAATGATTTGGTCCTACTTAATTCAGTTTGGCAGAGTCTCAAGTCATCAAATCTCCATTTCAAAGTTTTTGGAACCAAAAGTCTTATCCTAGCCCTACCCTACATCGGTACCCCCACCTACCCACCTAAAACAGCCTCCCTCATATAGCCAGGCCCCAGGCCGATCTGCCTTTGGGCATAGGAACTTTCAAACTACATTTCAGCCTCAGAACCCTTGTTCAAAAGCAACTTCGGTAAGAAGCACAAATGTGAAACACATTTGGGGTTCCTCTTGCCTCCCCCATTCCACAAGTGGGGCTTGGGCCAAAGCAGGCCCAGGCGTCAATGCCAATCTGCCAGTGTATGTCGAGAATCCCTACGAGCGCTCAGGACAAGCTCCACACCACCCGTGCTCCAGTGTACAATTCTCTCGACAGGTAGACCTCATTGGCTCTGATTACGAAATCACTCTTACGCACACTCACTAGACTTTATAAAAATAATCTGTGGTATAGAACAAATCTCCACACTGCGTAGAAGAATTCTGTCTGGTGATATAACTAAATATATATGTAGAACTATAGATTCTCTGAACGTAAAATCTCAAGTGCCCTATATCTCTAGTATATACTCTATTATTGTATTTACAATGCTACCTAACGACATTCAGATGCAAACGTGATGGAGAGTGAGGGGAGGGCCCAAGCCCAACCAGCAGGAGAACTCCCAGGCCTAGAGGAACCAACTCATCCATTTGCAAACACCCATCCCTCCCTTGGCCTGAATAGCACTCATCATTTTAAGTGGGTCATTATAGCCCCCACCCACCCACCCAATTACAGGCTCCAAAGAATGAACTTCGCAGATGGATGTGTAACTAACACTTTTCAAAAGGCGTCCAGAAGAGCCCATGCTTGTGTAACTCACTTGTGTGCCACCTATGTGTCTCTTCAGTGTCCCGGGGTTGGTCTGCAGTGGCTCTCGGAAGCCAGGCCGCGCCCAACCCAACGGCACCCCTTGGAAGCAGAGAGCAGCACAGGGCTGATCAGAGCACACCAGCACTCAGGAGATAGGTGCTTTCCTTCTCATGAGAGAAAAAAAGGAAAAGCCGCTTCCACGAGCTCAACGAAGCTTCCATAGGAGCAAATAAAAGCACTGCGATTTGGCACTACAGCGACACAGACGATACCATGATCAACGCATTCATGCCCGGAAGGTACCCGTCACCATGGAAATTCGAGGCTTGGTAAAAAATTGTAACTGCGGTAAGTCCTTTCAACTCAAAATCTTGTCCAAATCGAAGTTTACTATATGCCCCAAATGAATATAAAGAAAAAACATTGGAAATATCTCACTGGTAACTTGAACTTTTTATTTGTTGGTAAGTTTACGGACCTCTTGGGTGCCCTAGTCTGATAGAAAATGTGGCTCAGTCAATTGAATTATTCGGTGGGAGGAGAGGGGGTGGGATTTTAAATGTCTTTTTTTTTTTTAAACTCCTACAAAACTAAATCATTTCCTCAAAACTCTTCCAAGCCCCTAACGGTTTGGGATACATTCATAGGGGGATTGCTGGTTAAAAATCAACGCGCAGGAATCTTACTTAAAGAACTATGCTAATGTAAACCCTGAATTCATTCAACACCTTCACATCTGGACTGAGAAGTATATACAGTTTATCAAGTGCTTGACTGACTCATTTCTCTCTGCACAGCATGACCATCGGCCAAAGCCTCATCGCAGTCTTAGCGTAAACACATCAGCGGTTACTTTTGCTAGTTCAGCTTTTGTAAACGGCCACATGACCAAGGATTCACGCCGCACAAACGAGGCGCAAAAGCCACCTGAACCTCGTCCCTTCCTGGCTGCTCACCCAGGATGGGGGCCAGGGAGGAGATCCCCAGGCCTCAGGAATGGGAACCTGCCACCTCTCCACAGCGGAGTCAGCCAGGAAAGCCCAACGGGTGGAAGTAACTCATGAAATCTGTTTTCCAAGTTAGATCTCTTTCTAGTGAGTCAAGTTCTTGAGAATTAAGGGCCGGCTGTTCAGCTTTCTGGTGCTGACCAGACCATGTTAAAACCTCAGATGCTTGTAAGCCCGTAAATGCCGGGAACGTGGCCCCGCAAATTAGAAAAGCCAAGATCCGGGTTGCGAGAAGGGCCTCCAGTCCCCCTACTCTGGATGGAGCAGCCCCTCCTCTGCCCTGGTGACTGACCCACAGGATGGGCTTTCTGGGCCACGTGTAGCGCAGGGTGGACTTGGATGCACAGGTGGACTTGCCAGGGAAGAAAACGCCCATGCCCAGCCCAAGCCCTGTCCCCAGGCAAGGCAGCAGGGAGCAACATCGAGGTCAACTGGAGAGAAAGGTGATGGCGCAGAAGCAGAAGGTGGCCCACCCGCTTCACCAGGCTGTCTGAGGGCTGGCCTGGTCCACCACGGAGAGAGAACTATCCGGGCAGGCTGGCCATGGGGGCCCCTCTCCCTCCCCGCTTTGCAGTCGCTCTCGCATCCGGAAGAACCTTAGGGCTGCACGATGTCCAGCGTGCACAGCTGCCCCGAACCAGCAGGTGAAAGCAGGATCAGGAGGCTCTGGCACGCTTGGGGAAGCCTGCCTCAGCCAGGACCGATCTCTCTGGGCGCCCCTCAAGAGCCCAGCGCATAGGAGGACTGTGTCAGACCACAAAGGCTGCGGGTGTCCCCCATCATTTCCCCACACAGCCACATCCCCCAAGCAGTTCCAAGGCAGGCTCCAGCTTGGTCTCCCAAAAGACCCAGAGCAGGCAGCCTCGGCCTTTCCCTAGAACCCGAGGGCACTGGAACGCAGTGGGCTTTGTCCCCCAACGCCTTCCCCCTTTTCCGGTCCATCCCAAGGTTTCCCCCAGGAGGAACACCCTCCACATTGATAACAGGTGTTTTGAATGGAACCAAGAAAGGAGAATTTTCTAGACTCAACATCCCCCAAGGTGCATCGTCCCCATCCCACCCCCACTCGGGGCCTGACAGGATGATGGCCCACGAGGCAGGAAGGAGGCGGGCTCGTGGCCATGACATTCGCCCCACCCGTGACTGCTCCCGTGGTCAGGGAAAGTGACACCAGCTGCCGCCCCTGCCAGGCCTCCACACAAAAAAGTTCAGAAACAGCAGTTCTCTGAACTCCCTGGAAAACTTCCATGCAAGATCTTCATGGAAAAGAAGACAGACAGCAGTCCCAAAAATCCAGTAAATGTGAGGGCAAGTCCAAAAGTATTGCTTCCAGGGGGTCCAGCCCACGTGTCCATCAATTGACTCCAAGAACCATGTGTCTGTGGGCAGCTTGTCTTCGGCTCGCTATGGTGGCTTCTTGATGGAAAAAAAGGCTACTCAAAACAGAGGCGCCCCTGGGCACCTGCTGGGCCAGTTAATTCCTGAGCAGAGGCCAGGCTCTGAATGCGGGAACTGTTCTTTGGGACTCCCAAGGAGTCCCCTGGATATATCGGTGTTCTTCAAAGATACAGGGGGCGGGGGAGGCGGGTGGCTTTTTAGGAAGTGTTGAGAAAACTGAACACTGTCCTCCTGGTGGTAAGCCCAGGAAGACTGTACCAAGGACCTAGCTCCCATCATGGCAACATAGCCTGCTCGTTCTTTTCGGGTAGTAAAAATTCCCGTGGGAATATCCTCAGGAACCCTTACACAGTCCCGATCTTGCCCCTCTAAGACTTATTTTTGTTCCCCAAACTCAAAGGCTATTTAGGAGGAGTGCCTGTCCTGTGTGTCCCCCGAGGACGCTCCTGTGTGCCGAGCCAGAGAGTGGGAGCCTCTGGGAGAAGGGTCCCAGACGGAAACCCTGCCTTCCCAAGTGCACGGGCACGGAGGTGGGGTCTGCCTAGAAACAAGAGCTTCCCAAGTCGGTGCTTTTGCATAATAAAGGTTTCTGTGATTTTGTAGCAATGCTTTTTGATGGACAGTGCTCTAGAAGGCTCACCTCCACCCCACCACACCCCCATCCCCGTCCCAATGAGTTTATGACAGACATTTTATTTGGGGGTTCAAGCCACCTCTGTCTGGCCCCAGAGCCAAACCTTGGAAGGAGCCTGCCTGGCCTCCAGCCAGCAGCAGCAGGGCCCCTGCACACACTGCTGCAGGAAAGGCAGCCGGAGCCCAAAGGGCTGGCACAGCCCCTGGGTTCTCCCTCCTCTCTGACTACAAACAGCTATTATCTTGTGCCGCGTCATTCTGGTGCTAAGGTCCCGAGAGCCGAATGTAGCACCGGGGCACCGGGGCACCGGGGCAGCAGAGAGTGAGCCCACCCAGGAGCAAGGCATGCAGGCCAGCAGAAGGTCTGCGTGTCTGCGCTGCTACCTGACCAGCTGGGCCCACCTCTGGGCCCCAGGCTCAGCCCTGCTCATTCCGATCCAGTCAGGGCACAAACGAAGGGGGTGCAGATGAGAGGGGAGTCAGAGAGCGTGGTGTTGGGCACTGGTCATTCCTGCAGTCAGATGAGCTACATATGTTAGTGTTTCACCTGGTTCTTCTGAGGGAGAGGCAGGGTGGCTGGCACTGCCTGAGAAGAAAGCTAAAGAAATTAGATATGGCACTTCTCAATAAATAGTTTAAAGCTTCTTAAAGAAATGAGCGGAAATGAAAAGCAACTGCTGTAAGGCCTATTTTGCCATTTAACATTTTTCCACGGGGAGGAAAAATTCCACAAAATCAAACAGCTGAAACAGAGAGGAGAGAGAGCAGGATTAAGACAGCACAGCTTTACCGAAATAATAACAAACAGAAAACCTGGCCCTGTGACGAGCTTGGCCAGCCCCCATTTCATCCACGAGGCAACAGTGAGCTCTGAATGGGAGCCAAGAGCACCCCCACCCCCCAGGGCCTTTCCCACACCCCGAGTAGCAGGCCCCAGCCACGCAAGCAGGGGGGCTGAGGGGGGCAGACGACCACGGTATGTGTGGCGTCGTTCCCCTCCACGCTCCTCGCGAGGGGGACAGGAGAGAAGCCCATGCCACCCCCGAACATGCTGCTCCTTTACAGCCTGCCCCCCGGGTCACAGTGCGGATTCTAGACACGACACCTCTCTATGGCAGGCGGCGGCGCGAGTCTGCTTTAGAGATGACAGCTCAGATCAAAGGACTCCACCAGGCTGAAGGGCCACAATCACCAAGTGAACTCGGGGCTGCTTGTCACTCTGCACATCGGCCCATCGAGTGGTGGGGACACCTGACCCTCCAAATAGCCCAAGAGGCGGCATCTCTCTTAGCTGGCACCCAGGTAGACTTCTCCCCTCACCCCCACTCACCCCCCCTCAAGATACAAGGATGCAGTGTTTCAAAATAAAAGTCTACTTCACAAACAAGAGCCCCAATGCCCTGACGCAGCCCCCCGAGGACGAATATTTACAAGAGGGCGTCTTCAAACAAAAACGGTGGCACTCTCTACAAGACTCTTACAAGGGGGTCTTTTTTTTCTTCTTTTTCTTTTCTATTTCTTTTAAACTCTCGTCATAAAAGCCAACTTACATTAAAATATACTTACTACCATACAACACAACTAACAAAATATATAATAAAACTTACACAAGTAGAAAATTCTGAGGTATTTCTGGTTTGAGGTGGTCTGTGGTCGTGAAGTTTCAATTCTTTGACTTTTCAAAATTTAAACCTCGGAAGCCACATTAACAGAGCATTTGTGTGTACAAAGGGTGTGTGTGCGCGTGCGCACGTGTGTGTTGTTTAATGTGCATGTTTCATAAATTAAGAGAAATTCAAATGTTGAAACAGCAGCATTAGGAACATTCACTGACTAGAGCAAGGTTATGTATGGCGTAAGAGAAACCGGTTTTGTAGAATATGCACCACTTGAAGGGGTCTGGAGAGAGCTGTGCCCATGAGCCAGGGAGAGGGGACCGAGGTGTCACCAGGGGGACAGAGTCAGCGGGACGCACAGGGTCTCCCGGGGCAGGCCTGGGTGCCCCCGGCTGTGCAGGGCACACCCCCGTGGACACTTCCCTGAACTGCTCCAGGAGGACGCATAGAATTTCAGCCTTGCCTGCGCCGAGGAACCACGGCGTCCAGCCTGGTGGAGGAGGTGCTCACCAGACTGTGGTGGTTTCTATCCTTTACCTAACCTTGACCTCCGGGCAGCAGCACATTTCCGGTCCAGCTCACACACCCCAGGTGGAGAGGAACAAACCCCCGGCTGGGGCGAGAGGCGCAGGGCGACCGACCACGCGGCACTGCACCGCGCCTGCTGGCTTCCTCCTTCTCCAAGCCCCCGTCTGGCCGTGAACGCTCACCCTCCAATCCGGGTTACCTGAGAAGTGGCCTCCAGAGCCCAGGATGTTGCTCCCAAAGTGTCCGAGTCCAGTGTAGCTCTGTTCCAAAGCCCAGCCCGACCCCCTCCAGCTCCAGTCCAAACCCGCCTCCACCGCCTCCTCCCCCGGATTCCTCCGGGGTCAGGACGACACGCATTCGATCCACCAAATACACGTCTGCTGTCCGAAGGGCAGAAACAAAAGAGAGTACACTGGTGCCTGGAGAGAGCCTCCCGTCGGAGGTGCTGGGCAGGTGGTCCAGAGCCCCGGTGCTGGGGGAGGCGGGGAGGGGGACAAGGACAGAGGAAGCACCGCTTCTGAGGAGTCCTTGTGTGACAGCTTCCCGAGGCTCCTCTGGGTCGAGTTTGCAGCATTTACGTTTCCTAAGACAGGAGACGGCTTTTCTTGGTGTCACGGGTTCCGAGGTGACAAAGAGGGAGAAGTAGAGGCAGGCTCTGCGGCAGTCCGCTGGTTCCACTCCCAGCTCAGCACCTCAGCGTGCACTACAGTAGAGCAGTGTGCTGGTAAAAACTGATCCGATCCCCCAAATAACATTAATAATAATAATTATAATAATTATAATAATAAAAAGTCAAGGTAAAATAGCAGCTGCATTTTGGGTGTTTGTTGGTTTTATGGGATTTCCAAAACAAAACACAACCTTTTCTCTTTCTTTCTTTGTCTTTTTCCTTTCCCTCCTTTCTCTTTCAGCTCCTGGAGTCTGGTGAGAGGCTGGTGTCTTGGGGCTCAGATGCTGGACTCCTTAGGGGGCAAGTCCACGTTGGTGACGGAGGTCACGAGGGACACAAGACAGTCTGACATGGTGCTGTGGACCGACCTCTGGATCAGGGACACCCGCTCCTCTACGCAGCCAGCGGACAGGCGGGCCTCGGCATCGTGGTCCCAGCACTCCTCAATGGTCACGCAGAGCTGGGACAGGCCCTGCAGTCGGGAAAGCCACCTTCAGTTAGGACAAGCCCGGGAGAGACACCCGACAGACGGCTCCGCCGCAGCATGAGGTCGACCCACTGGGACTGGGAGTTCTACGGGAGGACCCAGTGCCTTCCTGCCTGCTGCAGCCCCTCCCTCACAGCCCCAACAAAGGTGCACACACACAAAGGAAAACAGACCCAGGCCCCTCTGGGGGCAGCATGGCTGCTCTGCTTTGAAGCAGCCGTTTCCACATGGCCCAGGGCACCGTGGACTCAGGCACCTCCTATCTGACTCTCCCGAGAGCCCAGGTGCTCAGAGTCTCCCTGGAAGCAGCTCTCAGAGCTGTGGAGGCCGTTACCTGACTGGCTGGAGTCTTGCATCAAGGAAGGCTCCAGCATGCTCTGGGCCATGGGCTCTTCAACCAGGGCTCTGGACTACCTTCCTGGCCAGCACCCCCGATGGGAGGCTCTGTCCATTTTCAGCCCTGGGCTTTAAGGAACAGCAGCTGCTGAACTTGGACTTCCTAGTTCAAAACTCCCTATGGCCCCACAGCGGCCCTAAGCTGTCTTTTTTTCTTCCTAAATTGACCCTGGGCTGGGCAGGGGAAGGAACTCTATGGTGCTAGAGACTAATTCCGTTCCCACAAGGCAGGGAGTGGGGTCTCTGGCACAGCCTCCCAGACGGCAGAGTCCAGGGCCACGTTGGCTTGCCCAGGAGGAGACGAGGGAGCACTCAGTCGGTTAGACCACAGGAAACATTTCAGGGACAGACATTTTGCCAAGAGTTTTACAATGGTGATGGAGTGTACCTAGGACGATGACGATGGCACTACTTTGTCTAAACAGAGGGCTCAGAGAAATACAGCAACTGTCAACCAGCTTCTCGCTCACATCCAGGGTTCAAACCCAGGCGTGTCAGGAGACACGGGTGAGCCACAACCAGGGACAACCTGGGCCGGACAGAGCTGACAGACCCATCACCCTCCGGGCCAAACCGAGAGCCATCCCCTGCAAGCGGGAACACACCCCCACACCCCCACCCCACACGCGCGGTGTCCTTGATGGAGGGAGGAGAAGGGGCCTCCTGCCACCTGGCTCATCCTCATTCCTGCCACGTGTGGAGGGGCTCCACTCTGTGGCCCAAGCAGGCACCGGCCACCCAGCCCCAGGCCCTCACCGGGTGCTTCAGCCAGTGGTCTTTAATGGTGGGACGCATCTTCTTGTGCACGACCACCTCCTGTAGCTCCTCCAGTGATGGGTGCTGGCCAATCTCTTCCTCAAACGGCAGCATGTACTCATCCACAGGCCCTAGGTACAGGACACGGCCCTCAGAGTCACCTGGGGGATCCTCCCCACCAGCCTCCACCCCCAGGACGCCCAAAGCCCAGCGTGCTCACCATCAGCGGCCTTGCAGCGGGACACCAGCTCCCACAGCACCAACCCCATGGCATACATGTCAATGCGTAGGAAGGCATCTCTCTGGAAGTTGATGGCGCCCTCCAGCACCTCGGGGGCCATGTACCTCCGGGTGCCTACCTGCACGGACACGAAGACAGTACCAGTGGACACCACAGTCACCAACAAGTGCGCAGCCCTGGCCTGGCGCCACGCAGGGCCATCCTTGAAGAGCCGTGTTCAGGGGAGGGCTAGAAGAGATCCTGGTGGTGCAACCGTTAAGCAGGGGGCAAGGGAACAGCCATGAATGGCCCTAGGGCAGAGCTATCTGTAACCAGGAACTGCCGTGACATGGGATCAACTGACCAGCACGGACAACAAGAGTGTGACCCAATGGCCATTCTAAAAGACCATGCCCTGGATAGCCGATGCCTGGGAGAAGGAGGAGGTCTCTCTACTCCTGGGAAGAGTGTCTCAGAGGCCTGAAGGGGCAGCTCCACCCTGCCCCACAGGGTCGCTGAGAGTCGGCATCGACTCAGGGCCGGCAAGTGAGTTACCACTGACCAAGAGGACCAAGAGAAGCAGGTCAGATTTTTCCTGGCATGAGAACCAAAAAAAAAAGGGGGGTTGGGGGGGACTACTTAAAAATACCAACGGCACCTGCGTGAGAATGCTTTGTTCAGGGTTACTTTTCAGCAATTTTTTCTAGGTCGCTGATTTGGATTTTTTTATACGCTCCTCTCTATTTTAACTTGCTTAAAATAGAAAATGGAAAGACAGGGGGAAGAACGACCGAGCCTACCCTCTCTGGTGGCCATGCCCCCGGTGCAAAATCGGTGTTCCTCAGCTGACCGGCTCGCAGTGGCTGCAGGACCCTTCAGATCCTGCTTTCCCCACGTAAAAAAGAGGGCAGCGACCGGGCTCCTGTGCATCCCCCAGCCGACCACAGGAGGGCAGTGTGTGCACTCCTCAACCCCCAACCCCGCCCCCGCCGAAGCTCCCTACCTGCCCGTGGGTGTCCCCCGGAGGTTTTCCTGGCTCAAATCGAACGGCCAAGCCAAAGTCAGCCAGCACGGCCGTGAGGTCGTTTTTCAGCAATACATTCTTACTTTTGAAGTCCCTGTGGAGATAGGTAGGCAGAGACAAAAGCGTCATGGGCCGTCCTGCCCTCTCAAACACTGGCGTCTGTGCCCCACCGTCGCACCAGGCCATCCCACCCTCACCATGGAGCAAGGTCTGGAGAGGGGAGAGACAGGCAGCGCCAGGGAAGCGGTGCCAGCCCTGGCGCTGCCAGAAGTCTCAGCTGCACTTCTGAAGGCAGGTTCCTGCCGGGCGTGGCAAGACACCGACCATTCCAGGGGCTGGGCAGACCCTTCCCAGTGGCGACACAGCTGGGGACAGCCTTTGCATTCCCAGAAGCCCTGGGGCAGCGAGTATTGGGAATTTTAAATCAGCCTGCCATTTCTGTGCATGCAGCTCCACCTCTTGCTGACAGCTAGGCCCAGGCCTCAGTTTCCCCAGTGCCTCCCTTGGCCTGACTGTGCAGATTCGTTGGCCTTTGACGATTTCTGACCGATAAAAATGGCCCTTACAATCACCCTGCATTACAGCCTGGAATTCCGGAGGGAAAGGGTTTGAAGCCGCTTCCCCTCCCTCATAGTCACAGGACCGGACCACCCTGCCCAGGCCCTCGGCAGGGCTCCTCAACGTGCCCACCTCTGCATGCTCCCGGGATGGCAGAGAGCTACTGGGGCTGGCATGTGTGCAGACCTGGGCCAATTGGTCAGTCAACACGGTGGTGGCAGGTTACTGCAGCGGCTCTCAGAGTAGGATCTGAGGCTCGAGGGCGGGCGAGCCCTTCCTAAGACTGTTCCCGAGGTCTGCAGGGGCAGATGTAGTTTATCTTCATACGACATTGTCTTTCTTATGCCAGCTGCAGCATACCACACAATGTGTGATGGCACCGGTCTGACAGTTACTGGGCAAAATCAAAATATGCGTGGTTTCGGCCAACGTGTTAGGCTGTTAACCACAAGCTGCGTGGCTCAAAGCCACCGTGAGGACTGCTCTGTGAGGACAAAATGGTGAGTTCTGCTTTACCCAAGGGGCAGCTCTCCCCTGTCCTATGTAGGGTGGCTGTGAGTCAGGATCAATTAAGTCCATGGCAGTGAGTTTGCTTTGGTTTCTGGAAACCAAATGTGAGAACAGCTGAGCCAACCGAGAGACAGACTGGGCACAGCCTCATGTGGCCACTAGCGGGCACACACACACACACGCGCGCGCACACACACGGAGGTGGGGGTGGGGGCAGGAGGGGCAACTGTAGGGAGGACAGCAGGCCGCCCAGGTACCTGTGGGCAATCGACGGCTTGTGGCCCTCTCCGCGGCACCAGGGCACGTCCTCGTGCAGGTACGAGAGGCCTCGCGACATCGTTTCTGCCACGTGGCACAGCTCGTTCCACGTGATGATGTTCCCCTTGAGGTAATCCGTGAGGGAGCCCTGGGGAGGCAGCACAGAGCTTGGACAGACTTCAGGGACAGGACAGGGCTGGCCCCGCAACCCAGCCATGGGAGGACGTGCCCAGAGGATGACCAGCATGCGGACACTCTGGGAGACTAGCTGACGTGCAATGCCGAGGGGACGGAGGCCATGGGCAGGGGCGTCAGAAGGCATCTCACCAGGAAGGCCACCGGCGGCCACAGCAATGGCAGGGCCCCAGCCCGGGCTCACCTTGTCATGGAAGGCCGTGATGAGCCAGAGCTCCATCTCCAGGTTGGAGCCACGCTTCTCGGCTGCGATGAACTGCAGCAGGTTCTCGTGCCTCATGCCCGGGGTGCTGAAGATCTCCCGCTCGCTCTGCCAAGACTGCTTGTCCTGCGGGCGGGGGGCAGCAGCTCAGTCTCACTGCAGCAGGACAGCTGCTCCCGCCCCACGACCCTGGCCCGGGCCTCCCCGGCTCAGGACGGGGGACGGGACAGGCAGAAGATAGCTGGGCCGAGCTGGGAGGACCAAGCTTAAAGTCATCCTGAGATCACAGAGGGCCAGCCTTCCTTACCAAGCGGCTGCGGGGGCCCAGAGAGGGGAGTGGGTGAATGAAAGCTGAAGTGAGCCTAGAAGAGTGTTCTGGACAACTGCTTGGGAAGCCCTGGTGCCCAAGGCCTCGGAAACTGAAGAACACACGAACACACACACACACACACAACCCCTGAGTGGGTCAAGGCTTTAAAACAAGTTTTGCACAACCCTGCTCATGCAACTCCAGAGACTTTCACTGCAGTTCTGCCAGGTGTAGGGTGAGTGATCGCCGCCCCCATGGGGGGTGGGGCAGCCCACTCTGCCCGTGCCCAACCTGTACCCGGCCCCAGAGCTCAGGTCACAATGGGGGTGGACGACCGGGAGCCCCTCGAGCACCCACCTGGAGGGGGAAGACCTTGACGGCCACAAACTCATTCACGAGCTGCGCCTTCCAGACGCAGCCGAAGCGTCCACGAGCCTTGATCTCCAGCAGCTGCAGGGGCTTCAGGCTCACCAGCGGGGAGGGGGGTGGAGGCCCGGGGTCCTGGGGGAGAGAGAGCACTTCAGGGGGCCTGCTCCAGCCCGCCGGCTCCTCCGTGCCCCACCCCTGCCCAGGCGGGCCTGCCCTAACCCTACCTCATGGATGTCCACGTGGCCGTAGGGGGGCTTGCGATGCCTGTACATCCATAAGGCGAGCAGGACCAACAGGGAGAGGCCCCCGATGGGCAGCAGCGAGTAGGCCAGCACCGTGAGCAGGGTGGGGGCTGTCGGGGGTGGCTCGTACGTGACTGGGGGACACAGGGAGCCCTGGGTCACATAGCCCGCCCGCCCCACCCCTCCAGGGCTGGACCATGGAGGTCCTGTACACCGCTCCCCACCCAACTTATGGGCCAGGGCCAGGGCAAGCCCCGGAGCAGGCCCCTGCCCCTTCTCCCAGCGGCCCCTCACCTTCTGGGCCCCCGGGCTCTGGCAAGTGGGTGAAGCGCTCATTGCAGAAATTGCCCTCACAGCAGCAGAAGTACACCTGGGGGTTCTCCTCCGTGGCCACACACTCCTGCCTGAAGACAGAGTATGTCGCAGCTGCCCTCAGTAAGGAGGGGCCGGGCAGAGCCCTCTGCTCCAGCCCTTCCCATTCGCACAGGCTCTTGGGAGACGCGGGGGAACCGTGGGACCAACCCCAAGTCCTCTATATGCGAGCCAAGGCAGGGAGAGATGGGCCCACACCACCACCCCTGCCCATCGGCAGGGCCGGGATGGGGCACGCGTGGTCCCCAGGATCTGCGCGCGGACTCCGACGCGAGGAACCGACAGGCGTGCCGGGGGCCCGGCGGCGGCGCACCGGTCATAGCAGTTGAAGTCGTCCAGCCAGCAGCCCTTCTTGACCAGCTCGATGGAGCCCGAGCTGTTGCGCCACGAGGCGTAGCAGTGCAGCCGCTTGTCCTGCTCGCCCTCGCAGCGCTCCACGCCGCTCTGGTTGGTGCGCTCCAGCTCCCAGTTGGCGTTGTAGTAGGTGCACTCCCGGGTCTCGGCCACACCGCGCCCAGAGCCTGTGTCCCGCGGAGGAGGGGAGAGAGTACCTGAGCCAGGCGGGAACCTAGATGCCTGCAGGTGCTGTCCCTGGCAGCAGCCCCCGAGGCCAGCCATTGGGGGGAGGGCGAGTCCCTACAAGAGTGACTGCCCAGATCTCCATGCTGGACTGCAGGGGGTGACCAGCACAGCTCACTGTCAGGGCCAGGAGCCTTGGCGTCAGCCAGCCTCAGGGCTGCCTTGCTGCTCCCCACTGGAGAGCCCCCCTCCTGACCAGGCCAGCGGCCCCGCCCCGCCCTCACAGGCCCTGGCTTCCACATCACACGCCTTACCACCCTGCTCAACTAATTGCCTGATGTTACACATTCACACTGCGTGGGCACAGGGGACCCAGACTAATCTCCAAGAGGAAGTGGCAGTATTAGCGTGGTGAATGCTCTCGCGGGCATGAACAAATACGCCTGACGAGCTGCTTCTCGACAAAGCAGGCTTCCCTCTCAGGGCTGGAAACTCAGGTCCTGATGATCCGATTACTGCTGCCTTCAGCACTAGAATGGGCTCAGGGAACCAGGTGGCTGCCAGGGAGGCAAAGATGGGCTGCTAAGCATAGCTATATATCCTAGCAGTGGGGTAGTGTTCGTGTCGGGCAGCAACCCTCCAGGTAGGCAGTTCAAAGTCGCCTGCAGTTCTACAAAGACAGTCTGGGAAACTCACAGGGCCAACTTCTGCTGGGTCCCATAAAGTCACTGGGTCAGTATTGACTGGGGGGCAGCAGCGGGTGGGTTTGTTTTACTGCCTGGCTTCAGCAGGATTTCAAAGGGAAAGGGGGGACCAAGCCAAGCCCCAGGTTCCTCCTCACCTCCATTCACTGAACTGCACTGGCCCAGTTCCTTTTTAAACCACCCCTTTTGGCCACTGCCAGGGCCAGAATCCAGGTGGAGGGGGCCATCCAACCGCCACCTGACCAGACCATGCCACAGGTAACACGGCAGGGGGCAACCTGGGACGGGCCAGTGTGGGCCGGGACTGCTACCACAGGGCCCTCCCTAGCTTCTAAAAAACGGTCTAACAGCACTACCGACCTCCGAGGTCTACCGCCAGAACCGCAGGCTTCCTGCACTCTGTGAGAAGCTGGAACAGTGTCTGGCAAGTTAAAACCTCAACTGACTGCCATGACTCACAGGGGCCTACAGGGCAGAGCAGAACTGCCCCGTGGGTGATTCCCAGATGGAAGCTCTTTAGAGCAATAAAAAGCCTCGCTAGTCTCTCTCCCAAGGGGCAGCTAGTGGTTTTGAACTGCTGACTTTTAACGTTATCAGCCCAACTAGGAACCACTACTCCCACCAGGGCTCCTATGTGGCACAGGAGCACACTGTCTGAGAAGTAGCCTGCCCCACCTACCCTCCTGCTGCCCAGGACCTGACAATGCCGCACGGTGCTCCGCTACCCCCGCCCCAACCCACCCCCCCAACAAACACACACATGTAAGCCTCCAAGAGCTTCCAACTGGGAGTCTGCTTGGGGCCTGGGGAGGTGGTGGCAATCCTCGCCCCTCCCACACCACTCCCAGCTCTGCAGCCAGCTGGAGACCCAGGGGCCTCCCCCTGTCCCCCTGGCGAGGCGCAGCTGCTCAGCTTCTTCACACACTTGACTATTTATAGCCCCTGGTAGCACTCCAAACACAGGGCCACCTCCGCCTTTTAATAGCACAGGGCTCCCGCCCACGCGGACCCAGTTCCCCTGACCGCAGCCACTGAGCTGGCGCCAGTAGGCGCAGGCTGTGCTCAGAAATGGGGTGCCTGTGACACTCGGTCTCACATGAGGCGCAGCCCGGGCCCAGAATACCTGGGCAGCGGCTCATCGCACCTCCTGGAACCACTGCGGCAAGGCAGACAACATGCAACTACTGTGCTCCAGGGAAAGGTGCCAAAACCAGGGGAGGCAGCCCCTATGCCTCCCCAATCCTCAGTGCCAGCCGGGCTTTACAGGGAGCTGGCCCGTGGGGTGCAGATTCTGCCCTGACCCAGCAGCCCTGGCCACGGGACAGCCCAGCAGCCATGCCGATGCTGGAGGGGCACCCAGCAGGTCCGTTCTCCCTGAGCACAGCTGGTGGTCGGGTCCCTCTGAGCTCTGGGGAGGAAGAGGGTCTGTCCACCTGGGTCCTGCAGAGCCTCACAGTGCAATGGGGACAGAAGAGCAGGAGGGGTGGGGGTAGCCACAGGTGACAGGCAAGGTCCAGAGCTGTAGTTAGCGGTCATGCTCCCCTGAGACTCTCCATGCTCTGGACATGGGACACCCCTCCCCCCAGCCCTGCAGTGGACTCCCAGAGGACTGTGGACCCCCTGCTGCCAGGGTTATGATACTGGCCGTGGGTCCCCAGTGGGTCCTGAGACAGAAACAGTGGGCAGAGGTCCTGCCCCACCCATGTGGGCTGCCCCAAGGAGGTAAAGGGAGGCTGCTCAGCGCCACACCGTTCCTGCCAGGGCAGTCTCAGAGATCTCTAAGTCCAGGGTGAGCCCAAGAGAGGGCAGCTCAGGAGGCTAGTGGCCCCCCTCCTGGCTCGCCTCACCTAGCCTTCCCTGGGAGACCTCCCCTCCGCCTCCCCTCAAGAGGGTGGTCACTAGGATCCTGGGAGGTTCCTGCCTTGGGCATCCTGGCCAGAGGACTGGGGCTTCCAGAAGCCAGGCTGTGGCGCCCTCTCCCCCGCCAGCACACAGCAGCCCCTCTGCCATCTTCTCCGGGCAGGCAGGGAGGGAGGACCGCAGGGTAGGGGGGCTGGCTGAGGGACCCTGAAAATGCTCACCGCAGCAAAGGGGTGAGGCACGTGCACGCATACACATACACACACGTCACACAGCGTGGAGGGGCACATAAAACAGGGCAGAGAAGAATTCATGTGGCCTACATGCTGTCCCCGAACTTCTTTTACACAATAGCATGTGTCTGTTTCTAGCAGGCAAGCACAACCTTTATTCCACGCACTGTCCCCCACTCCAGAGCCCGATTTAACAAACATACAGCATGCACTGTATCCCAGGGAGACTGTATGCGTTGTACAAATAACTTAATTTTCAAAAACTTTATTGCAACTTAGGTCAAAGTTTACAGCGCACATTGTTAGTTTTACAACATACACATGTTGACACAAGTCAATTCTGACTCATAGTGACCGCACAGGACCACAGGGCTGAGTAGCCCTGTCCCTGTGGGTTTCTGAAACAGAAACGTTGTGGGACTAGAAAGCCTCGCCGTTCTGCCAAAGAGCACCTAGTGGTTTCAATATGCTGAGCTGGCAGGTCGCAGCGGCTCAGGCAGTAACCACTGTGTCCCAGGGACTCTTCCTTTTGGCCTCAAGTGGCTGATAATTCTCACGTGGGCTTGAGTTCAGTTCCAGACCAGAAGGGTGACCGAGAATGTTTTTGGGGTTTTTTCTTTAAATCATTTTACTGGGGGTTCTTACAGCTCTTAAAACAATACACACATACATGCATTGTGTCAAGCACATGTGTACAGATGTTGCCATCATCATTTTCAAAACATTTTCTATTTGGGCCCTTGGTATCAGCTCATGTTTTTCCCTCCCTCCCTCATGAACCCTTGAAAATTTATCAATTTTTTTCATATCTTACACAGACCACTGTTGCCCTTCACCCATTTTCTGCTGTTCATCTCCCCTGGGGGTTGGGGGGTTGCTTAATACATCAATCATTGTAATCAGTTCCCCCTGGACAAGAATGTATTTAATCCTCCTGACAACACTGTGAGGATCCTCGTTTTACAGTAGAGGAAACGGAGGCACAGAGAAGGTAAGAAACTGACCTAAGGTATTTATGAAGTGTCAGAGCCAAGTTCCAAACCCTGGCAGCTGGCTCCGGCGCTGTTGCAGTCCCCTGCTTGTCCTCACGGTAACTGCACTACCCGCTCTCCTGCTGGACTGTAGGTTCATGTCTGCTGACCTAAGCAGCCTCCCGCATTGTCTCCTGCACTTGTGTGTGGGCTCTTATTTGGCGGGTCAATGCAGCTCCACAGAGCCTATCAAACTGTGCTGCTTCAAAGAGGATGATCCCATTTATGAGCCGTGCAAGCTACCACACAGAGTTCACGAAGCCGCCCCTGGCCTGCCCTCACTTTCCCTCATCTGAAACCCCACTGTGGTTGTAATCCGGTTTCCCTGATCGATCCCAAGACGAGTCACCATTCCGTGCTGGTTGGTCTCTCCTTCCGAAAACTGTTCACATCATTTCCCATTGCTTGAGTTCTCCATTGTTGTCTGAGTCGCAGAAATTCTTCACAGCGTCTCGATAGTAAAACTTTTCTTCACAGCGAATAAGCCCCCAGTGAGTTTCCTCTGAACATCACTGAGGGACGGGAACACAGTGACTGCCAGACAGAGAGCACTGGAGACGACCACACTCGATTAAAACGATCACTCTGACTCGAATGGCTAAAACCTGGTCACTTGAATTCCCCTCCAATATACTTGGGTCTTGATCGGGTTTCTGAATATTATCTGGCTTGGTTTTGTCTTTTCTTTCATATTGGGGTTTATCTCTGTTGTACTGTGTCACTGTGGTTAACCTTCTTGAGCCTTTGCTGTGTGCTTTTCAGTATAGAAACCCAGAATCGATGAACCTATAGCGACAACGACTAGAGTAAGAGTTCCTGGGGGGTCTGCTGAAGGAGGTTGGGGGGCGGGGTAAGGGAGAGCTGCAGTCTAGGAGTTCAAGGAGGAAGAAAATGTTTCGAAACAGACTTTGGTAGCAATTGTACACTACTGCTTGCTGTGACTGAACTATGGAGTGGTATGAAATATGAATTAGCTCCTAATAAAATGGTGGGGGAAAAATAAAATACAGCTTTTCTTACTATACGTCACTCATTTGTAATGCTTTTTTGCCAAAAAGTCTATTTTACCTGGTGCTAACATATCCCTAAGAGGCCTTGCTGGAGCAGTGAGCTAGGCACTGGGCTGCCAAGGGCAAGGTCAGCCGTTCGAAACCACCAGCTGCTCCAAGTGAGAAAGAGGAGGCTCCCTCCTCCTGTAAAGAGTTAGTCTCAGAAACCCACAGGGGCAGGTCCACCCTGTGCTACAGGCTCACCATGAGCCAAAACCGACTCAACAGCCGTGAGCTTGGTATTGGGGCGGAGATACAGCCCTGATGAGGTAGTGGCTTGCACACTGGGCTTCTAGCCACAAGGTCTGCAGTTCGCATCCATCGACCACTCAGTGGGAGAAGGGCGAGGCTCTGTGCTTCCCATAAAGATTCACAGCCTTGGAAACCCCTAGCGACGTCCTCGCTGTCCTCCCAGGCCAGGAAGAGAGATTGCATGGGCTCGATGGCAGCATGTTGACACAGCGGCATGACATTTCTTCAGGTGGCAACTCTCCCAGATGCTCTCTTTTCCACCTTTGATTTTAAATCCCTGTCTACTCTCTGAGCAGCATTTCCTCTCCCTGTTTCAATCTGCCTTTGTCTTGGCACCAGTTGAGTCTCGTCACATTTACGGCCATTCAAAGGCTTGAGTTAGAGTTTTCTTCTTTCTACCTGCTTTCCGGTTGTGCTGTTTGTTGCTAGGTGCCGTCGTTGAGCGGGTTCTGACTCACAGCAACCCTAGGTCAACCGCAGCCAGTCCTGCCAATAGTCCTGGCGGCACAGTGGGTTATGCATTAGGCTGCTAATCAACAGGTCAGCAGTTCAAATCCACCAGCCACTCCTCAGGGGAAAGGTGAGGTTTCCAACTCCCTTACAGATTAACAACTCAAAGAGGCGGTATTCTGGCCTACCCTTGGGCCCGAGTTGGCACTGATTCCATAGAAGTGAGCCTTTGTTTGAGGCTCTCTTTTGCAAGTCCATCTATTTTGCACCTTCAGACACTCCGTTTCCAGTCTTTAAAAGATAGCCTGATCAGTTACCAGGCATCAAAGAACAAAAAATCATATCATTTTATGCTCACTTTCCCGATATGATCACTGAAGACAAATGGGTGAAGCAAATGTGGTGAAGAAAGCTGATTGTGCCCGGCTATCAGAAGATATAGCATTTGGAGTCTTAAAGGCTTGAAGGTAAACAAGCAGCCATCTAGCTCAGAAGCAACAAAGCCCACATGGAAGAAACACACCAGTCTGTGTGATCATGAGGTGTCAAAGGGATCAGGTATCAGGCATCAAAGAACAAAAAATCTAGTCATTGTGAATGTGGGGGAGTGCAGACTGGGGACACAAGACCCATCTGTAGGCATCTGGACATCCCCTTACAGAAAGGCTGCGGGGAGGAGACGAGCCACTCAGGGTGCTGTGTAGCAACAATCAAACATACAACTTTCCTCTAGTTCCTAAATGCTTCCTTCTCCCACCCCCCACCCCCACCCCCCAC
>NW_022108124.1:12569653-12570767 GCF_000313985.2 Echinops telfairi | reverse complement strand
AAAGAAAATGTTTTGAGAATGATGAGGGCAACAAATGTACAAATGTGCTTGACACAATGTAAGTATGGACTGTGATAAGAGTTGTATGAGCCCCCAATAAAATGACTTAAAAAATAAAGAACTAGGGGGGGGGAGCTAGCCTTCGATTTTAACATGTACATATACCCTCTAAGTCCACAGTTAGCACCTTTACTGTCCTTCATAGGAACTCAGACTTTTCATTCCGCGAGTTCCTTCTGACTTGGCTTTAATCAGCTTTGACATCACACTTGTGTCCAGTACTCGGGACCCCGAGCCCTGGACGTACAGTTGTTAACCGCTTGGCTGCAGGAGAAGGGTGTGGCGGTCTGCATCTACACCGAGGGCAGCCTTGGGAATGGGCAGGTTCTTCGGAGACTGCCGCCCACCTTCCTGAAGGGCAGCTTCCTTCAGAAGGGCCTGGGTAGAGAAGTCTTGGTCTGCTTGTCCAAAACCATTTTGTTCTCCTTCAAAGCTCAGCTGAATGTAAGTTGGTAGGTTTGAGTTCTTTTCTCTCAGCATCTAGAAAAGAGGGTTCCCCCGTTTTCTGGCTTCCACTGTTGGTGACAGTTTTTCTATTACATTTGTTAGGCACTGTTTTTCCATCTGGCCGTTTTTTTTTAGCTCCTCTTTTCAGTTTCACTGTAAGATGGGTGTCTTCTAAGAATATATTTAAATGTGTTTATACAGTGTACGGGTTCACGGTGCTTTTAGATTCTGATGATTCGTATCATCTATCCAATCTGAAAAGTTCTCAGCTACCATCAACTGCAGTATCAACTCAATGGCCGTGGCTTCTGTTCTTTGATTCTGTCGTCAAGTATGTATGTTCTAATTCTGCATCTAGACACAACAGGACTGTCTTATCGTCTCGCTTCTAATTTACTAGCTCTCTTTTTAGCTATGGCTAACTGTTAACCTATTCTGCTTAATTAATTCGCTTTTTAAAATCATTTTATTGGGGGTTTGTACAACTCATCACAATCCATCCATCCATCCAGTGTGTCAAGCACACTTGTACATTTGTTGCCATCATCATTCTCAAAACATTTTCTTTCTACTTGAGCCCTCGGTATCAGCTCATTTTTTCCCCTAC
>NW_022108124.1:12564749-12568707 GCF_000313985.2 Echinops telfairi | reverse complement strand
AAAGAAAATGTTTTGAAAATGATGATGGCAACAAATGTACAAATGTGCTGGACACAACAGATGTATGTGCATATTGTGTTAAGAGCTGTCTGAAATCCCAATAAAATGATTAAAAAAAACTGCTGGTGAGGGGAAACAGTTTCACTTTATTATAAAATGTAAGCTCTTGCAGAATGTAAAGGCATCTGCTCGTTTGTATTGTCATGTCGAGAAGGTAGCTGTCAACAGAAAGGTTGTTCCTCTGATGGTAATGCCTTTGTTCTTTTTTAAATTTCTTTTGGCCTTTGGTTTTCAGAATTTGGGCTGTGGTGTTAACAGGTGTCCATTTTTATTATTCTTTTACCTGGCTCACAAGATTTCTTGGATCTGTGGCTTGATGTCTTCCATTATTAACTCATATCTATGTCTCCAGTATTTCCTTTTTATCTCCATTAAGTCTTCTGCCTCATTTTCTCTCCTTTATTTCTGGGGTTCTGCTTAGATGGATCTTGGACTTTCAACTTCGATACTTATGTCTTTGCCGCTCCTGTATCTTCTTTTTCTTTCTCCAGGGTTTGGTCAGTAGCGTTTCTTTGCCTCTATTTTCCAGGTCATTAATTCTCTCTTCTGTTGTGGGTAATCTCCTGATGTAATCATACATCGACATTTTAATCATATAGGACAGTTTTGTAACAGATTGTTCATCTGGTTGCCGCTAGTTTCCAGCCCTCTGCTGAAATTCCCTCTCATCTTTGATTTCCTTGGCCGAAGTGAGCACCGCTGTGGTTAAAAAATAAATCTGTATGATGGCTCCGATTTGGAGATCATAAGCATCCCCTTCAACTGTGATGTTTCTGCTGCCTTTTCTTTTTTTAAGCATTAACAAAATTTCTGTAGAAATAAACTGAGACTCTTTCTCCAGAATGGAGTTACATGTACATCTGGGGCACTATTAATCCAAGAATATCTTCTTTTTTTTTTTTTTTATTGGGGGCTCATACAATTCTTATCACAATCCATACATCCATCCATTGTGTCAAGCGCATATGTACACTTGTTGCCCTCATCTTTCTCAATCCAAGAATATCTTGATTCAACTTAAGGGTCTGCCTACTTTGATTTTCCCTCACTCCTAGCGCACACTTCCTTGCGGTCATGACAAAAAGAATGGTTTGTGATACCTATCCACCACTTTGAACCCCAATGCCTGTCTAGAATTGTAGCCACAGGAGTCTATATCCAAAAGCAATGTTTAGCCTTAGTCGCCCCGAGGAAATGACTGAAAACAGACCCAAATGCTCCGATCACCACCCTGAGCCTCTACCCCTCACTCAGCTCCTGGACTAGCAGGTCTTCACTATCATGGCTGTTCAGTGCCCTCAACAAGAATTGTTTTTAGATTATGTTCAGTTTTTCCTGTTGTTTTCAAAAGTAAGGCTGGGCCTGACTACTAAAAGATGAACTCTCCATATTGTTGTATTCAATTTTGGATACCTTCTTAAAAACTCTCAGACACTAACTCACCAGGAGTTAGGATGGACTGGATGGCAACCGGCATCATGATAGAAGCCATGGCCCATCTACACACACCCGGAGGGTGAGGCCACCAGCATAGTATGGCAAGTTTGCCCATGGAATATGGGAAGCAAGAACACAGATCCCAGGACAAAGCCCTGGGAAAAGCAACTTCCAGTTCCAAAGTGTAACCCAGAAGGAAACAGACTTCACCCTGGACCAGCTTCACTGTTTCAGACTTTGCGTGTCCCTTGTACCAACAGGGAACGGTGACTGGGGCATCGTTAGTATAGACACAGTTCCATGGAGCCAGTGACTAGACATGAACCATGAGAGAAGCCAGTAAATGTGAGATTCTTGATCAAGATTAAATGGGTGTACTCCACTTACAAAAATCCACGGACATAATTACATGGCAATACACTGAGATAGTGGACGGACTTTGGGACTCTGCTTAAGCCCTGCCTCAGCGCAAGAACACTTTGTTCTAGCAAGCTGGCGTTCTGTGATGCTCACCCTCTAGGTACAATCGCTGAAGACAAAATGGGTGCATAAGCAAATGTAGTGGAGAATGCGGATGGTGCTCAGCTATCAACAGATATAGCATCTGGGGTCTTAAAGGCCTGAAGGGCAACAGGCAGCCATCTAGCTCAGAAGCAACAAGCTCACATGGAAGAAGCACACCAGCACCCCGTGGGATCATGAGGTGTCGACAGACTCAGGTAACAGGGATCAGAAGACCCAAAACAAGCAAACAAACAAAAACATTGTTGAGGAGGGGGATCAGAGCAGAGACCCAAAACCCATCTGTAGACAATGGGACATCCCCTCACAGAAGGATCACAAGGAAGGGAGGAATCAACCAGGGCGCAGTAAAGCACTGACAAAACACACAACATTCCTCTGGTTCCTTGAGGCTTCCTCAGCCCCCACTATCATGCCCCCAGTCCTGCCTTTCACCGTGGGCTAGACCAGAGCATGTGCACAGGTACGGAGAAGAGATAAGAGCTCACAAGGAATCCAGGAACAGGAAGGGGAGTAGCGATACCAGGAGGGCAGAGGGCAAATGGGGACAGGAAGGGAAGAATGGGGAACCATCGCAATAATCGACACATAACCTCGGCACCACCACCCCGCCCCAAGAAGCCAATCGACAGAAACCGTGTGGGAAGGGAGACAGCAGTCAGCTAGTGTAAGATATGAAAATAATAATTTACAATTTATCAAGGGGTCACCAGGGTGGGGAGCGGGGGAGACAGGGTAAAAAGAGAAGCTGATACCAAGGGCTCAAATAGAAAATAAACGTTTAGAAAATAATGGTGTTTAGAAATAATGTTTAGAAAATAATAAAAAAAAAGAAAAGAAAATAATAAAAAATGATGTTTAGAAAATAACATGTACAAATATGCTTGATACAATTGATGTATGGATTGTTATAAGAGCTGTAAGAGGCCCCAATAAAATGAACTCTTAATAAAAATTTTAAAAATCCACAGAGCTGTTACTATGATAATTACATTATTCTCTGTGTATTTTATACTTTGATTAAATGTCTGAAAAAGAACAACACTATTTTAGATAGGGGAAGGGGGAAGTCACCCTCTATCTCTAAAAGCACTCATATAGATACACAGGTAAACTCCCTGGAAAGATACGTCAACCTGAGAAAGCTCACCTCTGGTAGGGGTCTCAGATGGGGCTGGGAAGAGGTCACTGTAATCCTTGTTCATCTGGAACATCTACAAACTGTGCAGTGTGGTGAAATTAAAAATGAATAAAATTTGAAACAGGAAAAAGTGATGGCCAAAAGGACCTCTGACTCCGCCTACCATATACTCCAGGGTGGCTCACCCAAGGGAGGCCTGAGAGAGAGAGAGGTATCTCCCGAACTCCACAGCATGTGAGCGCTGCTCTCTGGCCCCTCCCATCCTCCGTGCAGAAGGACATGGGGCCTCCCTCCTCACGAGGGCTCCGCACCAGCTCACCCTGCTGTCCACAACAGCAGCCCCAGACCAGGAAATGCCCACTTCCGACGACTTCCCCAATCTGAGTACCTAATGCCAAAATTTGGGTGAAATAGAAATGGAAGTATGTTTGGGATTCCTGACCTAAAGTTGCCAGCCCCAGGCTCTGAGAATTCACACATGTATTTTGAATCAATAGACACTGGGGTGGGGGGGACACATGCAGAAACTGTCAATGACACTAAACAGCAAAAGGCATTTAGACTTTTCAGGCTTCCTCATACCTGGAAACAGCACGCGCCAATGCACTAGTCAGGGGGGACCCTGCCATCCATATGGGGAGACCTTCCTCCAAGTCAGTCTCCTGTTCCTTTTTTTTTTTTTAATAATATTTTTATTGATGTATCTTAGCTCATTCCAATATCTCTTCCCATACAGGTCTGCTGTTCAGTCCACTGGGTGGGGCTATACATCATCAATGCTATCAACTCCCCCCCCCC
>NW_022108124.1:12544926-12564649 GCF_000313985.2 Echinops telfairi | reverse complement strand
CGGACAACTGAAAAGTGGCTGAAGAGAGACATTGGACAGTGTAAGATATGACAAAATAATAATAATTTATAAATTATCAAGGGTTCATCAGGGAGTGGGACCAGGGAGGGAAGGGGAAAATGAGGAGCTGATACCAAGGGCTCAAGTAGAAAGCAAATGTTTTGAGAATGATGATGGCAACAAGTGTACAAATAAATGTGCTTGACCCAATGGGTGGATGGATGGATTGTGATAAGAGCTGTACGAGCCCTCAATAAAATGATTTTTTTAAGTTGAAAAACAAAAAGAAGAAAGAAAAGCAATCGCCCAACCTCAAATATATTTGAAATAGTGACCCTGAAAAAAACAAAAAAACCAACTGCCCTCTTTCAGGACTTGGGGTCAAGGGTGAATTGGGCTCTAGGTGTTGCAGGTGGGTTAGTCAATCTCATTGGGATCCAACACCAAGGTTGTAGTCTTTAATCGCCGGATTTCTTCCTCAGAGCAGCTGCTGGGTTCAAAGTGCCAACATTTTGGTTGAACACTCAAGCCCCATCTGGGTTTATCCTAGATTCGAAAATCAAACCTAATCAAACCTAATCAAATTCACTCCTTTGAGTTGATTTTGACTTGGGTGACTCGATGGGACAGAGTAGAAATGCCCTGTGGGCCCCACAGCTGTGTATCTTTAAGGACCTTGGCAGCCACCTCCACTTATGTTGGCAGCAGGCCAGGCCCCCCCAAAACATCTCTTCAATTGAGTGGATCAGGGCTGTCCTCTGAGTTAGAGTCTTTATCTCACCTTAATCCTCTTAGACCAGACACCGTGCTCGTAGCAGATCCCATTACAGAACCGATTACATTGCGTTCAATCACATCACGCAGGATTACCAGGTAGTGACTGTCAAACCACTGAGAACCCTGGCCCAGCCTACTGACACGGAACCTAACTATCTCTGGAGGTTAGGAGAGTTTCTACCCGCAATCCGTTTAGTTTTTCCTCTTTAAGTCTTTGGAGCCCTTTCTCCACAAACAATGGAAATCAAAGGGTGCTCCAGGGGCCTCTCAGGTCAGGAGCCCATTTCAGGGAATGTATAGGCTTAAAACTATCTCCAGAATCATACTAGGGTGTTACTTGCCTGTTTGTAAACACTCTCATTTGGTTGTGAGTATACAGTGACGTTTCCCCAGAGGCGGCTGTTGTTGATAGGTACCAGCAGGTTGGTTCCACCTCATTGCCACCCTCCGTTCACCAGAATGGTACATTACCCAGTTCTGTGCCAGGCTCACAGCTGTTGTTATGCCGAGCCCACAGTTGCAGCCACGGTGCCAATCCATGTTGTGGAGGGCCGTCCTCTTTTTCACGACGTCCTGGTTCGGTGACCGGTCTCTCCTGACAGCAGGTCTAAAGTACGACGGGAGACGGAGTCTCACCATTCTTGTTTGTAAGGATCATTCTGGTTGTACTTCTTCCGAGGCAGTTGTTTGCTCTTTTGGCAGTCCATGGTACTTTCGATATTCGTTGCCGGCACCGTAATCCAACCTTATCCATTCTTTTCAGACTTCCTTATTCCAACATTCACCTGCATCTGAGGCAACTGACGATGCCCTGGCTGGAGTCAGGCACACCCTGGTCTTCACAGCAGTGCTCTTACCTTTCAACACTTGAAAGAGGTCTTTAGCAGCTGATTTACTGGCTTGATGTTTTGACTGTATCGATTGTGGATCCAAGCAAGATGAGATCCTTGACAATTTTGATCTTGTCTCCACTTAGTATAATGTTACCCATTGATCCAGTTGTGAGGATTTTTGTTTTATTTACATGAAGCTATATTCTACATCAAAGGCTGAAACCTTTGATCTTCATCAGCAGGTGCTTCAAGTTCACAGGGCTTTTGTTTTTTTGTTTTTTTTTGGGGGGGGTTAGTTACAAATCCTGCTGCAAGAAAGACTGTCCATGCCATTTTGCCAAGATGAAAATATAGCTGTCAGATGGATTCCTGGACGAGGAAGGCTGCGTCAAACGGGAGGTGCATTCGTGATTTGGAAAAATAGAGCCAGGATGCTCCTTCTCCCTAGAAATGAGAATGGCGAGCCTCCATCTCATGCACTTTGGACTTCTTATCAGTGGGGCCACCCCTGGAGAAGGACCCATCATGCTGGTCCAATGGAGCGTCATCCAAAAGGAGGGAGACTCTCAATGAGATGGACTGACACAGTGGCTGCCACTATGGGCTCAAACATATAACATACCATCAAGTGTGAGGACGGTGCAGGGCTGCCTAGTGTTCTGTTCCATTTGGTTGTGCATGGGGCCTCTATGGTTTGGAACCAACTGGTCAACACTGAACATCAACACGGTGGCCCAAATGCTTGCTGCTCATCCAGGTGGAGTTGCCTGCTCTCTGATCCTTCCACTCCTACAGCATCTGTGTTAGGCAGGGTTCTTTAGACAAATGAAACCAGGACTCTTAGGATTTTATGTATATATATATATATGAGGATAGGTTTATACAGGAAGAAGAAATATAACAGCTAATTAAATCACTGTCTCTGAAGGGTCATCTATTTTGATTGCCATGTACTGCCCGATCTTAAAGGTACAATGAACATACCCAAGTCTAACATGACCAATGAGGTAGATCACGTACGGACCTCAAGAGTAAGGGGAGGCAGTCTTAAAGAACTAGAGGATAGTGATGTGGTCCATCAGTGCCCACTGCACCCTGGGTTTATCCTCCATTCTGTGAGACCCTACTAAGGGGGACTGTCAAATTGTCTTCCTGGTGGACTCTGGGTCCCCACTACATCCAGTCCCCTTCATTGCAATTTGGATAGGTATTTTTTTAACTTGGGATGCCTCTTCCCATTGACACCTCTTGATCACACAGCCTGGTGTGCTTCTTCCATGTGGGCTTTGTTGCTTCTCTGCTAGATAACCGCTTGTTTAACTCCAAGTCTTTAAGACCCCAGATGTTATATCTTTTGATAGTCGGGCACCATCAATTTTCTTAAACCACATTTGCTTATGCACACATTTGTCTGCAACGATCGTGTCAGGGAGGTGGGCATCATACAGTGCCGCGTTATTGGAACAAACCATTCTTGTACTGAGGTAAGATTTAAGTGGATCAGCCTCCTGTTTCAACTGGTTCAGGTCCAAACGGGCCCCTCCCTCTCCACAGACAGACAGACAGACAAAAGCTGGTCTGGTCACATCCTACGAAACGCTCAGCCACAAACCCAGGACAGCAACGTCTCCGTCCTCCAGCCAAGGGCTTGGGTTTGCAACTAGCCTTCCTTTCCCTTTCCCAGAACTAATTTTAGCCTCCTAAGTTGTCGGGGCAGAACGGAAATAGGATGCAGAACAACATTTACCAACAAGAGCGCAAGTTCACCTCGGAAAACACCTCAGCTCCAGCCCAGAAACGGAGGGGCAGGGTGGCAGGGTCCCCCGCCCCCATGGCTGAGGCCATCCTTCCAGGAGGAGGACCACGTCTGCCTGGGCGAGCCGGCTTCCTTTCCAACACCCACTTCCAGCGATCACGTGTCCATGAATGAAAACACACAGCTGGTGCTGCCAGTCCCCAAGAGGGCCTGCAGAGGCACGTGGACACACAGCAGGACTCGGAGAGTCAGAGCCGAGTATGGTGCTGCTTAAACACGGAAAGAAAGCCCTGCTTGGTTCTGGGTCAGGAGGAAGCATGGCCGACAGACCCCCAGGTCCCCCAAACCACTTCAGATCTCCAGCGCCACCACTGTCTCAGACAGAGCCGCCGCCACGGACCAAGTTTAGAAATAACAGAGACTGGAAAAGGCAGACGAATCTCTCCTTCTCTCCCCATCCCAAGCCAACAGGCACCATCTCCACGCCGGTACCACCAGAACCACAGATAGCAGGGACCCTCTGGGGCTGGGGCGGGCCTGCAGACCTGATAGAGAACCAGAGACCGAAAGGAAGCCAAAAACAAAGAGGTGGAGTATCTATTTTGGAACAAAGACTTGGTGATAGAATGAGGGGTGAATGAAGACAAAGAATTCTGGGGAGGCCACTAACTCCCCTGTCGAAGAGTGCTGCTTGCACCACCCTGGGAAGACGACAACTCTGAAATGAATACTCGGGTCTCCACCTTGTCAAGCAACCCCCTTAAGTAACAGGCCAGGGACGGGGAGCACTTTTAAGGATATTTTTCCCATCATCATAGATCCTGGGTTAAGAGTTGAGCTGCTCACCACAAGGTCCACGATTCAAAACCACCAGCGGCTGGAAGAGAGAAAGACGAGGCTCTCTGCTCCTGTAGAAAGTTCCAGTCTGGGAAACCCACAGGGGCAGTTCCACGCTGGCAGTGAGCGGGTTGGGTTGGACTTTCTTCCCAGGGCACAAGCCCATCTCTCGTCAGCTTCCAGGGCTGCGAGTTGTGTCCCTCGCTGAGTTTCATCACTGAAGAGGGGCAACCCTCCAAAAAGCCCTGCCCAGCAGAGCTCGGAGCACACCACAAACCACGGGACAGGCACAGGCGGCTGCCAGTCTGCCAAGCCCAGACCCCACCAACATGTCTGTAGAGACCAGACACTTCCATCAGACTGCCTGTACCCACCGGCCGCCTCTCACTGGCAGTTCTGCCCACCCCACTTCTCCTGGTCCAGGAGGAGATCTAGTCCTGTCCCCCATTCCAACGTGGCCACTGAAGCCCAAAGAGGAGTACAGACATCTGCCCCTACCTTTTGGGAGAGGCTGCCCAGCAGCCCTGGTGTGGCCGTCCTCGGAGCCCCCAACCCACAGTCGCTGCAGGGCCTCAGAGCGCCACCCAGCAGACCCACTCAGGAGGAAGGGCATGCCCACGGCCTGCTACCACCCCCAGCGCTCCTCTTGGCAGACACGGGCAGCCTCCACTCCAGCTCCAGCGGTGCCCAGGTGAGCAGAGAGCGGGTGCGGGGCAGGAGAACCCCAGCAACAGGCACTTCCTGACATGCTGCCCACGTGGGAGGCAGGCGCAGGGAGCAAACCTCAAGGCAGCGGTCTTGGCCTGTGTGGACAGAGGCTCCGCCCAGTCCTGCCACCTCAGGCTCGGCTGGCTCACCCACAACCAACGCCTCCTTGAAACCCGAACCGCTTCTGGGAAAACTCAAGGACGCTGGGCGAGCGGATCTTGTGAACCACGGATTTCATACCAAACACACCCTGAGCACCCTTTGAGTGAAGCAAAAGGTTTGGGGAAAAACTCCACCTCCCACCATTAATCAGACTGGGGTGAGGGCTCCCATTCGCCAATACCCCAAGCTCCAACAACTGGCCCTTTAAAAGCAAGACAACATTCCAGGATCAATGGCTTTCGATGGAAATCAGATTGTTTTTGCCCCCTTCCCCCAGGCACCTCCAGCAGGCAGTGTTTGCGGACACAGGTAGGTGTCACAATTGGAGAGGCACTGCAGGGGCTAGTGGGTAGAGAAGAGTGAGGCTGCTCAATAGCCATGCCCAGGACCATCCTCCCCACACGCTGCCTGGTGGGTACACCCACGTGTGCACACAAGAGTTATCTGATCCAAATGATCCGTAGTGCCAAGGCTGAGAGATCCTGTTCCAGACAGAACTGAGGCCCACCCACCAGGACCTCGGGGCCAGCTACGCACGGTTAACCTGAAAATGATCGCCTAGACATCCCCTGAGCCCTTGCCCATATCCTAGTTTGTAATGACAAGCTAGTGCCCCTGCAGCAGCACTTCAGAAAGCTAACGGGAAAACAGAACGAAAAGACAATGGGGGCATCAAAAGGATACAGGGCCAGGCACGGATCGAGAAAGACGTGCGGGGCTAACTGAACACTTATGACCAGGACCACGTGTCGCTGTTACAACCACCTCTGCCTTGCTCTCTAGGTCCGAGCTGTCCAGGCCAGGAGCCAGAGATGCCGGTGACTATGGGGCACCTCGATGTGGAGACTCTGAAACGAAGTGTTCTCCAAGTGTAACACAGACACATTGGGTCTGGACTATCTCACTTCTTGCTAATATTGACTACATGTCGAAAAGATCATTTTGTACATATTAGGCTCTGTAAAATATAGAATGAAAACTAATGTCTTGTTTCTCTTTTAGGAAGACCAGAAGAACTTAAGTTACATGTATGGTTTGCATGGTATTTCTGTCGAACAGCTCTGTTCTAGAGCTGCCTTCGGGGAGGGCTGTTGTGTGCAGCTGGGGAGGGGGTGGTGGGGGCTGCCAAACAGCAGGACAGGTTATCCCTGAAGACAAAGGCAGGAGCGAGCGTACCAGGTGCCCCACCACCACCACCCCGCCCCCGCAAGGTCAGCAACTTCCACCTTCCTTCCTGGGCAGGAAGAAGTTTTGATGTTTGGAGTGCATCTGATGGATTGGGGTGGTGTGGGGGGGCGGTAGCTAGCTGCTGCCCAGCCTGCCAACATTCACTGCCTGCACAGGGCTGCCTCAGGGAGGAAATGCAGCCTTTCTGGGGTCCCACGTCCATGTTCTGCCCAGCTAGGTGGTGAAGGGCGTGGGCAGGTGAGACAAACAGGGAGGAGCCCCGGCTGCCAGGTCTGAGGCTGTCTGATTCTGGGAGGAAGTCCTGGGGCTGAGACGAGGTCTGTCTAGGGATCCGGCGTCCACGAGAGTTTAGAGACAAGGAAAGCTTCCTCCTCGAGAAGTCAGACGGCTGCCATCCTGGCTCTGCAGCCAGTGCCTGCCCTGTTCACTTCAGCATCCCCATGCCACACGCTTCGCGAAATCAACTGCCACGGAGAGGGCTCTCTGCAGTCCCAGCAGCAGCATTTAACAAAGGGAAGGGAAGTCTAAGCTCAGTCAGACCACCTCTTTGCCTCCACAAGATGTGGCTCCAGGCAAGTCCTCAGGCCCCCTCCCACCGGGCGTCCAGGCACAGATTGTGGAGGGGGGGGGGGGGCGCATAGTGTCCTAATCTTCTGGTCCTTACACTGAGGCTGCGCAGCAGCTCCCAGACCCAAATACAAAAACTCTCTACGCGTAGACAGCTGAGTCACTCAACTTCACAAAGGAGGTGGGGAAAAGCAGGGGTGAGGATGGAGTAGAGATTCCTCAAACGCGCACCCTCAGGAGCCCACGGGGGAGAGGGAGGGTGTCCCAGCCCCGCCCCTCCAAGCCAGACCCCACCCCCCACGGGTTTCCCAGACTCGCGCTACCGCCACCGCGGCGGCTAGGGACCCGCGCTGCATGTGTAATGGGGGCTGGGAACAAAGACGCGCGGGACCCAGAGCCCGGGGCGCGCACCAGTGCGCCCGGCCGCCCCCCCCCCCCCCCCCCCCCCCCGACTTCTCCAGCTAAGCGGGAATACTCAGCTCCCCACACTTCCAAGGGCTGCCCTGAGTCACCAGAACCAAACCCCCGAGTGGTTCCTGGCGCGCCCGCCGGACCCGAGCGCACCCCGGCCCCCTGGGGAGGCAGGAATCGGGTCTGCGGACTTCGGGAAAGAACGCTTCCCTGGAGCAACTCCTCGTTTACACCCTTGGACCCATACAGCGCCCCGTGCGCGCGCGCGCGCGCGGGTGGACTGAACGCTAGTGCCAGGCTCGTTGGCAAGTTGGGGACGCGGCCATGTGGCTCCCGAAGGCCCGAGTGAAACGGACCTGTTGGTTCCCCTTATTGCCCCACCCCCTCCTCGCAGGCGTCCAAAACAAAGCTGTCCTCCCCGCGGCGGGCTCGCGAAGAGCCAGCACAGGTGGGAGCCAGCGCGAAACGTCCGGGCGGGCTGGGAAGCAGGCACCGACACAGCCCCGGGCGGGTGGCGGGCGGGGAACCGCCTCCCGGCCAAGCGAAGCCGCCCCCTTCGCCTCTCCGCCGCTCGGGGCTCCCAGGAGCGCGCAGCCGTGCCCCCAGCCCCAGCGGCACCTCCGATCCCATCACCCCCACACCCCCCTTAGATCTGCCCGCCCCGCTGGGCCGTTTCCCCCAGTCTCCCGCTTTTTGGTCTTTATTTCCCCCATGCACTCACCCTGGGCTCTGCGCACCCATGCAGCCCGAAACCCAACCTGGGGCTCCGGCTCCCAGCCCCTCTCGCGGGGGGCTCCTCCGACCCGTGCGCAGCACTGCGCAGACCGGGGCGCGCCGCCGCGATCCCCAGTCCCGCAGCCAGCCGCACGGAGCACACTAGCCGCAAGTTAGCGAGCCGGGGACGCAGCGCACCCCGAGTCCGCGGCGCGCCTCTCCGAGGGGCGGGTGCAGGTGGCGCCGCGAGGTGGTCACGGGCCCACCCTTTGTTGGTAAACACCGCCGGGCGCCCGGGACGGAGCCCGCACGCCCTCCCCGCGGCGCCCTGCCCTTACCCGCGCACAGCGATCCCCAGAGGAGGGCGAGGGCCGCCCAGGGTGCCGTCATGTTCCGCGGCGCCGCCCCGCGGACGCCCGGAGCCCGCGGGTAGGGCCGCGCGGGGCTCCCGGGCCGCGCGGGGCTGGGCAGCAGCTGCACGCTCCTTCCTTCGGTCCGTTCCGGCGCGTTCCGTGCGCCTGGGTCGTGGGCGGCGTGCGGGCTCGGGTGGCCGGGCTCAGGAACGCTGCGGGCGCCGCAGGATGTGACCTGGGCTCGGGGGCGGCGTGGGGGCCGGGGGCCGGCGGCGGGGCGCGGGCCGGGGTGCGCCCGGCTCAGGCATAGCGCTGCGGGGCTGGGCCCAGGCCCCGGGCGCAGGGGCCGAGTCCGGAGGGGCCATGAACGGGGGAGGGGTGGGGGGAGGGGAGCTGAACCGAGTCCAAAATGGCTCCTGAGCCGCGGCCGCGGAGCTGAGCCAGCGGGGAAACCCGGATGTTTGATACAAAGAGGCGGGCGGGCTGGGCTGGGCGGGGAGGGGGAGGGGAGGCTGGCCCTCTGGCCGCGTGGTCGGCGCTCCCCCCTCGGGGGCGGGGCCCCGGGAAACAACAACACGGAGGCCCCGCCCCCCAGCCTGCGCCCTCCGGGAAAACTTGCCCGCGCGTAGGGGCTGGATGGAGGAAGGGGTAAGCGAGCGCGGGTGGCAGGACTGGGCGGAGGTCGACTGTGCTCCGGGATCCCCCCCCCCAGTCACGGCACCCCGGATTGCCACTCCCAGTGCTCGAGCCCACCCCCCAAACGCACGCTGCTTCGCGATGGGAGCGAAGCTGGAGATGCTCCAACTCTTGCCTGGACTCCTGTTTCCCACCTGGGAGCTGGAGGGGCGCACCACAATGAGCCATGAAAAAATCCTATCCTTATTAATGGGCAAATTAATTGGCAGAAAGAAGCCGATATCTTCGGTATGCCACGTGGCCCCAAGGTCTGCAATCTCACCCCACACACTAAAGGAGCAGAGGTGGGAACCCTCATGCGTAGTGATTTGGGTCCAGTCAAGGAAGTGAGGGCGCTGAGACCTGCTTGTAGAATAACAAGCATAGGTGGAATAGGGCTTACCCTAAAGGACACTACACCCTCCTTCAATCTACACATTCAAAACTGCTCCCTGGGCCCCAGCCTTGAAGATCTTGTCTAGCAAATGGGAGTGGTGCCCCGTCTTCAAACCCCAAGTTCCTCCTTTGCCATGAGACAAAACAGATGGTGCCCGGTTCCATTACTCAACATTTGGATGAAAGATTCAACCGAGTAATTCTTAACAAAAGGGAGAGAATGCACAGAAGAATCCCCAAATCCCATGAAATCCAGCATCTCCAGAGCCATGGAGGCTGCAACTCAATGCTGACCCTACTATGCCACCAGGGCTTTATTCTCAACCTTTTAATGATGGTCCTTCTTGTGCAATTTCACCAGATAACCCATTATCGGACTTTTTAACAAAGGGCCGCAGGCTACTATGTGCCAAGTAAGCAGTTTTACAGGTGTCCTCTGGCTTTGTATACAGTACTTAATAATTCCACAGGACGACTATGTGAAGGAGGGTGCCTCATCAGGGTTGGAGAAAAACTCAGTAACCTGCAATGTGCATGCAGATGAAATCATCATGCTTCCTGAAAGCCAGAGGACTTCAAGCATTTACTGACAAAGATAAAGGATTACAGCCTTCAGTATGGATTCTAAATCAACATACAAACCCTCACAATTGAGCTGATGAGCAACATCATGATAAACAGTGGAAGGCTCAAAGGACTTCCTTTGACTTGGGTCCCCAATCGATGCCCATGGCAGCAGCAGTCAAGGAATCAAAGCAAATGTGCTGCAAATGACCTCTTGAAAGTGTTTAGAGCAGAGATGTCACTTCGAAGAACGTGCTCCCGACCCAAGCCTCATCTTTTCAGTTAACCTCATGTGCCAGAAAAAGCTGGACACCGAGTAAGGAAGGGCGAAGGATTGATGCTCTTGCGTCTGGGAGTTGGTGAAGGGCAATGGACTCCCAGAACAGCAGACAAATCTGCTTTGGAAGAGATAACAGCCAGAATTCGCCTTAGAAGCAAGGCTCATGAGACTTCGTCTCATTTACGTACTTTGGACATGTTATCGGGAAGGATCAGTCCCTGGAGAAGGGTAGAGGGTCCGTGGAAAAGAGGAAGACCCTCAGCAAGATGGATGGACACAGTGACTGTTCACAGTGGGCTCAAGCATAGTGCAACGACAGGACCAGGCACAACAACAATGGTAAGGATGACGGAAGACTGGGCAGGGATCACGGGGTTGCTGTGAGTTGGAAGCAATTCAACAGCACCCAACCACCACCACGCCGCACTTGTCCTCGAATCAACGGCGTTCCAAATCACCCAACTCCTCACCTCAAACGTTTGGGAGCCATTCTTTACTCCTCTGTGGTAGTTACATAATCTGTTGTCAATGTGAGATTTAAGAGTGCAGGGGTGAAGTTTATCCTATCAATCAGGTCGCAGCTTGATGACCTCATTTGGAGGCTCGAAGGAGATAAATAGCTCGCTGAAGGTGTGGCATTCCTGTTGAGAAGATACCTGGAGCTACACTAGAGCCCTGGAGGTGAAGGAGCCACGTGGAGACCACTGCCAGTGCTGAGATGCTTCCACTGCCACTGGATCCACAAGACTTTCTACCCACTGGCCTGTGATCTGCCTGCATTCAGCATCATTGCATGCATTGTGTAAGTCTGAAGAATTTATAGATGGATATGGGACATATGGGCTAATATTGGACTTATGGGCTCAATCTAGACTGGGCTGGGATGTTTTCTCAATATTCAATTGCTCTGGTATATAAAGCTCTTTCTTTTTTTTAATTTTTAAAAATTATTTTATTGGGGGCTCATACAATTCTTATCACAATCCATACATACATCCATTGTGTCAAGCACATATGTACATTTGTTGCCCTCATTGTTCCCAAAACATATAAAGCTCTTTCTTATACACATATGAGTGTCTATGTATTTGTTTCTTTAGTCTACCCGGGCTAACACACCTCCCATATAGTCTATCAAAAGTTCATATCAAAAACACACACACCATCGAGGTACTTTTTTCCATGTGTACTACCACCGCCCATCATCTCTGTTCTGAGCCCCTACCATTAGCAATGAACAGGAAGGTCTCTTAACTGACCACCTGCTTCCATTCTTGAGTGACTACCATATCCATGCAGCAACTGGAATGATCTTTTGAAAGTGGAAATCGGATCGCATTACTCCATTACTTTAATCCTCCCAAGATTTCCTAATACCTTGACCAATAGAGTTCTACATAATCACCAGCCCCGTTGCCTCCCATCTCGTCACCAGCTCACTCTGGGTTCCCCTGACACAACCAGGTTGTTCCTGCCTTGGGTATCCACACTTGTTATCCCTCTGGAAGAAATCCACATCGTTGAGCTTGTAGAATTAGTTTCCATCTCTGCCACCGTGACTCATGGATCGAAACTGACTAACTAAACTGACAAAGGTGAGACTGGAGATCTGCAGAGCAAGTTGGGTGTGGGTGTCTTGTTTTCTTTACAACTACAAGAATACCAAAGACCACGTTTAAGAAAGGCGGTGGCTGGAAGCTGAAAGGCCGAAAATGAAGCAAACCAAAGCTAACAAATGTCCACTCTAGAACTTAGGGCAGGGGGGTCTGCCATTAAGGCATTCTGTGTATTAGGACCACGCGTGTTCTGATCTCTCCCTTCCTTGGTCATCACAAGCAGAGAACAAGAAATCGGAAAGCAGCAATGGGGCATGCTGTTGTTGGGGGCCATCAACAAGGCAGTTCTGGCCCATCGCAACCTTAAGCACCACAGAACAAAACACTGCCCAGGCACGCGCCATCCTCACAACTACTCTTGGGTGAGCCCATCGCTGCAGCCACTTGGCAATCACTCTTGTGGAGGGCCTTCCTGCTTTTTGCTGCCCGTCTTCTCCAGGGACCGGTTTCTCCTGACAACATCTCCAAAGGATATGAGATGAAGTCTTGTCATCCTTGCTACTGAGGAACCTTCTAAGGCAGGTGTGTTGGTTTCTTTTGACCTTCTGCCGACTTCCAGTAGTCCTTGCCAGCATCACAATCCAAATGCATGGTTCTTTTTCGGTCTCCCTGCTTTAATGCCTATGTGTATGAGGCGATTGAAAATATCATGACAGGGAGGGAAAATGAGCTGATATCAAGGGCTCAAGGAGAAAGAAAATGTTTTCAAATGATGATGGCAACACTGTGCTGGACAGAGTGGATGGTGATAAGAGCTGTGAGAGCCGCCAATCAAATGGTTTAAAAAGAAAAGAAGAAAATATCATGGCTTGACCATGGTACCCTTCAATGAGCAAGTAATGGAAGACCAAAAAGTATGACTTTCTAATAAGATTTAATATCTGTATAATTATAATGAATTATATCATAGATGTTGAATTCATTGATCTGATAGAGGAAACACTAGAAATAGACCACAATTTTTTTATTATTTTTAATTTGGGGCTTGCTTCACTTCAAAAAGTAGACAATATCGGAGGGAGGGGAAAAATGAGGACCTAATGTCGGGGGTTTAAGTGGAGAGAAAATGTTTTTGAGAATGATGTACAAATGCGCTTTACACAATTGATGTGTGTATGGATTGCGATAACAGTTGTACGAGCCCCTAATAAAATGTTAAAAATAAATAAATAAAAGTCGACGACATCCCAATTCTCTGAGCTTCTGAGAAGTCCTGCTATAATGAGTACAACATGAAATCACTTCACGGAGTAGGAGTAGGCGTCAAGCTGCATAGTGTACGTGTGTGTACATGCAACCGTCCAGGTGTCCGTGGTTTCTTTAAAGCCCAGTTCACTCTACAACAGCAGTTCTCAACCTGTGGGTCACCACCCCTTTGAGGGTTAAACGACCCTTTCACAGGGGTCACCCGATTCCTCACAGTAGCAAAATGACAGTGATGAAGTCGCAATAAAAATAATTGTATGGTGGTGGGGGCACCACCACAGGAGGAACTGTATGAAAGGGTCGAGGCATAAGGAAGGTTGAGAACCACTGCTCTAAAACTTGGCAAGCTTCAAGAAATGAAAATGTAGCAAGCTATTGATCTGTTACCAATTAATTGTATATGCCATTACCAACCCCGCAAATAAGACAGAACCTCCAATGAGACGTGGTTCTCAATCTGCATTGTCTCCTACTTTTCTCCTCCCCTCCAGCCTGCTCCTTAACTCGATGGCGTCTGCCTGGAGGTCAACTGAATGAACGCGCTATCACACTCCTGGCAGGCAAAGCAGCTTAATCTGCAGTAGGGAAACCCCTCAGTCTCAATGACTTACACAATGAAACATTGTTTCTCACTCAGGGCCAGTCTAGTACGGCTGGCAAGCCTGCTCTGTATCCCACATGCCCAGGGACACAGGAGGAGGAGGGTACAGTCTGACCTGACATGCCTCCACTATTATAGAGGCTGGAAGAAGAGGCTTTCACATGGTATGCTGACTCTGAACCCTTCTGCCAGATTCAGGGGACTGGTGGCTACCTGGGCGGCTGCGTAGTTTGTTTTTGTTTGTTGATCTTTCAGAATTGCCACGTCGGAACACAGAAAACCTTCAGAGGGGATGGGGAACAAATCCATGGACACTGACAACACCAAAGCACAAGCAAGTGGGCACACACTACAGACAAACACTGTACAAACCTGCAGGGATCCGCATCTGGAAAGGAGGAAGCTCAGGGGTGTGACTCCAGGAACAACGGTCCTAAGACAATTGCTACTGTTGTGAGGTGCCCTTGAGCTGCTTCCACCTCACAGTGACGCCGTGTACAACAAGATAAAACACTACCCGGTCCTGCGCCATCCGCACCGTCATTGCTATAAGTGATCCAACTGATAAGAGCCGATGTGTCAATCCCTCTGCCTGAAGGTCTCTTTCACCAACCTGCTACTCTGTGGCCTCCTGTAGGAACCGGCCATTCCCAATAACATGTACAAAGTACTTAAGGTGAAATCTCACCATCCTCACTGTGGGAGTTACATAATCGGGTGTCAATTGGAGACTTGAGAGGATTAAGAGTGAAGGGGTGGAGTCTAGTCTGTCAATCAGGTCATAGCCAATAAGGCCTCTGTGTGGGCATGGCCTTCCCCTGAGGATTCTGGGAACTCTGGCAGGCAATTTCTTCCTTGGAGGTGGGAGACACACTCTCTCGAGTCACTCCCTTGGAGATTCTCTTGACAAGGCTGACTTCCTGCGAGACATGGACCCACCCTGATGCAGCCATGAGAGTTAGAGAAGCCATGTAGAGACCCCTGCCAGCACTGAGATGCTTATAATACCACTGGATCCAAAGACTTCCTACCCACTGACCTGTGCTCGTCCTGCACTCAGCGTCATTGCCTGTATTTCGTGAATCTGAAGAGGACTTTATAGACTGGTATCAGACATAAAGGCTAATATCAGACTTATGGACTTGATCTGGACTGGGTTGGGATGCTTTCTTAATGTACAATTACCCTTTATATAAAACCTTCTTTTATACACGTGTTTCTATGAATTTGTTTCTCTAGTCTACCCAGACTAACACACTCACTTTTAAGGAACATTCTGGCTGGGCTTTTAAAACAGATTAAATAATAATAGTAGTAATAATAAAACACATTTTTTCCTTATGGTACTCTCCTGGAATATTTAATATTCAAACAGTAAGGTAACGCTGCATCATCAAGCAAAGAAAGTTAGAGGAGCTATAAGCTAAAGCGCTCTGTGAACTAACTCACGCAGGACTGGGAAATTCCCTGGGCTCGCACCAGCGAGACTTACTAAACACCGGGGACTTCATTGGACCCTCAGCAGTGGAGTGAAAGTAAACTTGGAGGAAAAGCCACTTTTGAGCCACAATAACCAAACCAAGCCTGCTGCCACGGAGCCAGGTCTGACTCTCAGCAACCCCATATGGGGTTCCTGAGACTGTATGTCTCAACAGAAGCAGACAGCCTCATCTGTCTACTGCTTGGTGGCTGGTGGATTTGAACTGCCAGCCTTGCAGTTAGCATCCTAATTCTTATTCCACAGTGCCCCAAGGGCAAGCCTTGGAATGATCAAGTTGATGTAGAAGAAAACTTACAGACCAACAGACTGAAGTCTAACACTTTGTAAAGGGATTCAACTACTCTGGCATTCTACCATGGAATGTTTTAACTGCACAATGAAAAAAACAATTTTTTAATAAAATAAAAGGCACAATATCCAATAAAAAGTTAGTAGGCATGGGAAGTAGCAGGGAAGTGTGACCCATAAAGAAAAGGATAAAAAGTCAATAGAAATACACACAGAAATGACAGCGATGATGGGATTACCGGGGAAGGATTTTTAGAAACTATTATAAATATGCCCAAAGAATTAAAGGAGAGCATTAACATAATGAAGAGAGAATGAAAAATATTTTAAAAGAACTTTCTAGAAATAAGATAGAACATGTAAGCTAAAAGAATCATTTGGGATTAACAATGATGAAACACTATGGAAAATAAGGTCCGTGCACTTTTAGACACAGTAATAAAAATGAGATAAAACAAAGTTTAGGGAGAAGGGCTGAAAAGAAAGGAGTACTCTGTGACCTGTAGTATGATGTCAAATTACTCGATGACTAATTGAAGTTCTGACAAATAGGGAAAAATCTCTAAAGAAATCATGCTCAAGAAAGCCACGGCCGTCAAGACAATGCTGACTCTCAGTGGCCCCCTCTAGGTTTCTGAGACTGTCACTGTTTATGGGAGTAGAAAGCCCAGTCTTTCTCCTGCGGGGTCCATACATATCCAGCCCCATTCAGAACCACTACACCCATGGGCTTCCAAAGACATGATGGCCAGCTGGTATTCATTACAGCATTGTTCACACCAGCAGAAAGATGGAAACAGCTACCGTGCCCATCGATGGATGAATGGATGAACCAATTGTGCTGCATGCACATAATGGACTATTTGTTATACAACAAAGATGAGTGAGAAGGCCCAAAGCATCCTGTAACCTGGATGAATTTGGAGGACATTAGGCTGAGTGAAATAATTCAATCACAAAAGGACAAAGATTGCATAGTCCCACTAGCACAGACACTCAATATATACACACACAGAAATACATATATATACACAGCTTGTGTGAAAAAATTCATTGCGACTAGAGAGAATCTTCCCAGGAGACACCAATGGGTGCACTAACTCAGAGTAAGTTGCTCGATGCTTGTCTAGTGGGGAAAATGTGTACTAAGAAAACTCTGCTGGATGGAGCTTTTTTCCAGTGTTTTTAGGGTACCTCCATATATATATGCTGGTTGTCATGGATAGGAAAGAGAGTCACTTTCTAGATAATAGACCCTTGTTACTCTTGGTGATGGAGAGGGAAGACCAAGCATGGGTACTATCTGCATAACCTGACCGAGATAAATGAAGATAGTAAGTACACAAGAAGAATGAATGGTTTCGGTATATGACATACAATTTTGCAACAGTAAAACAAAAAGCCTATGTGGTTCCCTAGGAAGACTTGGACGTATACATGTATATAGGAAGGTAAATGGGCATGAACATATGTACATATGTACATGTACATATCTGGAGTCATAGGAAGGGGCTTCAAAAAGCTCCTTGAAAAAATTCATGGCTCTCTCTGATCTCTCTCTCTCCCCCTCTCCTGTCCTCTCTCCCTTGTTCCCTTGCCCTCCTTCCCTTCCCCCTCGCCCCACGTGGACCACCAAGCTGGGCTGAGCCTCATTTTCTTGAATGTCTTCCATATGAAATCTAAGAAGGGGAAGAAAAGAGCCCTGGCTACCTGCTCCTCCCACCTCAGTGGACATGAACTCTAGCACAGATAAATCTATTGAGACAGGTATTATATTAATGGTTTCTTGGGGGCATGGGAATGGAGTTTTGGGGGAAACGAGCTAATAAAAAGAAGGACAAGAAAGAAAAAGAATTCATGAACATGTTAAAGCCCCCTCATACTTGTTTCTTTGGGCGCTGTCTGTGAAGCGAGACTAACAAAAAGTGAAGCTACTGCTTCCCAACGGGTTCTCCATCTAGGTCTGTGCCCATCTGAAAGCAGCGCTTATCGCTCTTGGAGACTGAATCACACGGCCTCCACCTGGCAGACCTGCGGGACTCCAATGGTGTAAGAGGGAATTTGAAATGTTCTGTGCACTGTGTGGACAAACGTCTGAAGGACCAAGATTAGGGCTGTAGGGGAGATGGGGTAAGGTTTCAACAACAGAGAAGCCCCACAGGGCAGTCCCTGCTTGTACAAAGAATGCACAGGTACACTGCCATAGGGAAGGGAAAAAATTCCTTGGTGCAACATTCCTGACCGCCTTCCTATCAGTGTTTTTCCTTAAAGCATTTCTTAACATTTCTCCATAAGTCCTTGTGATTGTCCTGCGCCCTTCAAGAAAATCTATAAAGATTTTGAAGTTCCAAAACAGAGTCATCATCACTTTCTCAGCTGCCCTCTCTGCATCGAATGTCACGGGCCCAGGAGATCCCCTTGCGAGTCATTGTTTTAACTGGACTTTTTTTTTGGTAAGGGCCCTCTCCCCCATGAGACTCTCATTACCGACAAGTCGATGCCGGCTCAGAGCGACTCTACAAGACAAGGCAGAACTGCCCTTGTGGGTGTCCAAGATGGTAGCTCTTTCCAGGCATGAAGCACATCACCGCATGGGAAGAACTAGAGGAAATTATGCTAAGTGAAGTAAGCCAAGCACAAAAGGACAAGTACTACATGATCTGCTGAGGTAAGCTCAAAAAATTCAAAAGGGGAAGAAGCTACTGTATACATCCATCCATATGGTAGCCCATTAAAAAGGAGAGGGGGGAAAAGTGTGGGTAGTAGGGGGAACAGGGTACTAACTGACACAGGGGGGTGTGTTGATTGTGTCCCATGGGGCAAGAGGGACCAGACTGCAACCCGGAGCTCCAAGACAAGAATGCAACACATTGACATAAAGCAGGGAACCCGATAGAGAGGCCTGAGGGGCCGGCCCCATTACCAACTAAGTGGACAGCACCACCCTCCTCCCCGGAAGAATTGACTTCAGAGGACAGCACAGAAGCTACAGCTCAAGGAGAGGGACGTGTCTGAGCAGAGCACACAGGAGCCAATGAGGGGGAAAGGGGGAAAAAAAAGAGTGAAGCACATCCTAGCTCACCAAGCCCTGAGGACAATATTCCTGTTCAGAACAGCAATGCACAGAGATGACCACAGGGCCGGCCTCACCATGGGGCACAGCATTCCTCATTGACCCATAGCACAATTAGGGCCAACACTAGAGACACACGGCGGGAATTGTGCCCGCCATGAGCTCACTACACAGAAGCCAGCCTCTGGGGGCATGCAGCACAGCAGCGGGGGGAGCAGATCAATGAAGTCCCCAGGGATAGTTGTGGGGCCAGGGCATGGCATCCCATCAAACTCAACTGGAAAGCACTCATGAAGGACAGCAAACAGACCCTGAACTATTCATACGTTTTGTTGTTGTAGCTATTGTTTTACTTTCTATTGTTGCTTCGTTGTACTCAGTCTTGTGATGGTACATAGCATGTCTACCTGGAAGGGATAGGCGGAATAAACAAGCCAGAAGAGAGAACAACAGGATGACAGTTCTGGGGGGACAAGGAAGGAGATTGTGTGGGGGGAAGGAAGTGGGTGTTAACAAACCCAGGGACAAGGGAACAAGTGATCCAAGATCAGTGGCAAGGAGGGTGTAACAGGTCTGGCAGGGCTGGACCAAGGGCAATGTAACCGAGAGGAATTCCTAAAACCCAAATGAAGGCTGAACATAATAGCGGGACAAGGGGAAAGTAAAAAGAAATAGAGGAAAGAACTAGGAGGCAAAGGGTAGTCATAGATACAGGCATATACAGATGTAAATATATTTATATACAACAAGGGGGAATTAGATCTATGTACATATATTTATAGGTTTAGTATTAAGAAAACAGATGGACAGTGGGCCCCTGCTCAAGTACTCTCTCAACAAAAGAACACTTTGTTCTAACAATTCGGCAGTCTGAAATGTTTACCTTCCTGGCACGATCACTGAAGACAATGGGTGCACAAGCAAATATGGTGAAGAAAGCTGATGGTGCCTGGCTACCAAAAGATATAGCATCTGAAGTCTTAAAGGCCTGAAGATAAACAAGCAGCCACCTAGCTGAGAAACAATAAAACCCACATGGAAGAAGCATACCAGCTTGTCCCAACTCGATCACTGAGGACAAAGTGGGTGCATAAGCAAAAGTGGTGAAGAAAGCTGATGGTGCCCAGCTATCAAAAGATATAGCATCTGGGATCTTAAAGGCTTGAAGGTAAACAAGCGGCCATCTAGCCCAGAAGCAACAAAGCCCACATGGAAGA
>NW_022108124.1:12530073-12544371 GCF_000313985.2 Echinops telfairi | reverse complement strand
GAGGACCTAAGGCTGGGGGCTTAAGTGGAGAGGAAATGTTTTGAGAACGATGAGGGCAATGAATGTACAAATGTGCTTCACACAATTGATGTATGTATGCATTGTGATAAGAGTTGTATGAGCCCCTAATAAAACTATTAAACGCCCCTCCCCCCAAAAAAAGAAAGAGGACAAGCAATGGGAGCAATGAGCAAGCGACTCGCTGTGCAAATTATCACCAAGATCGTGGGACAGTTTGTATAACGCTTGCTAAACAAGAGACTAACTTGCTGTGTAAACTTTTACCTGAAGCACCAAACAGTATTCTAAGAAGAAAGAAAATAAGGATGGCCAACATGCTTCTAAATTTTATGAAAACGCTAACCCCAGAAATCCAAAATGGTCCCTCAGGAGAATAAGCACAACAAAATTGTGCTCACTTACTGCTCATCATATTGCTAAAATCAGTCATTAAGGAGTCATACGGGGATTTTTTTTTTGGGGGGGGGGGAGATAAGCGTGACAGCAGAGAGAAATAATGCAAGTTAAAACAAAATCGAAAAAAAAAATCAAACATCATCTTTAAAGTGCTGGGGAGGGGGGGTGGGACGGGGGCGAGGAGGAAAGCTGTCAAGCTAGAATTCGCCAAACTTCTCAAAACAGGAGGGAAAAACCAGCCATAATTACAAATGTGCAAACAGAAGACAAATTAGATAAGTAAAACCGAGTCAAACTTAAGTATCTGTGCTCATCAAAAGACTATCAAAAGAGGCAAAAGAACCCACAGATGAAGGGAGAATCTGGGAATGAAATATCTGAAAAGGGTCAAATCTCCAAAATAGGTACAGAACGTCAACAACTCAAACCATATCCTAGTTTAGCGAGTAGCCTCTGAGCTCTCAAAAGCTTGCAGCCCACAGGGCTAATCTATGGGGCTAGTCTATGCGACGAAGAGCACACAAGAACCAGTCTCGTCTCTCCTAAAAGCTGAACTACATGGTGGCTGGCTCTGACTAACAACCTTTTTGACCAGGGACACATGAGATGCTCCTCCACAGAGCAGGACAGAAACAAAGCTAGCACCCCTAAAATATAATCCAGAGTTACAACCAGCAGAGACTAGCTGGTCCCCCAAGGTTGTTGCCCTGTCACACCTTTTAACTTGGACATTAACCTGCTTCCAGAGGTTACCTTTCAGCCAAGGAATAGATTGGCTTATAGGATAAACATTATCACCAGTGACTATTGTGCTCTTGTAAATAGCCAACTGCGTGAGAAAAACCCGTGTCAATATTTCCCCTAAAACAATGATGAAGTCAGAGGGTGGGCGGGAAAGCTAGGTGAAGGGAAACGGAATAAACAGAATGGAAATCATGAGCATGCTGATTCATTGTGAAGAAAATAACATCCAAGATGTATAGACATTGTTAAGTTGGGAACTAATTTGCCAGGATACAGTCAGATAAAAAAAATACAGTCAGATAAAAAACGAGGGAGAAATACTCTTCTCAACCAGAACCCAAAGCCTTCCCTGGCAGCAGAAACTGTGAAATAAAATGTTCGATGAAATTCTTCAGGTTCAATGAAAATGGCACCAGATGGCTTTCCGGCACGGACCACCGCCCCGGCGATCATGCCTCTCGCAAAGGACCTCCTTCAACCCTCTCCCGAAGAGGAGAAGAGAAAACACAAGAAGCACCTGGTGCAGAGCCCCAATTCCTACTTCATGGACGTCAAATGCCCAGGCTGCTATAAAATCTCCACGGTCTTCAGCCATGCACAAACCGTCGTTTTGTGTGTTGGCTGCTCTACAGTCCTCTGTCAGCCTCCAGGAGGAAAAGCCAGGCTCACAGAAGGATGCTCCCTCAGACGGAAGCAGCACTAAAAGACCCTGAATCGAGATGAGTGGGGAGGCATTCTAATAAACTCATTGTGGATACAAAAAAGAAAAGAAAATGGCACTAGATGGAAACTTGAACGCAGGGCCAGAAATGAAGAGCAGGAGAAAGATACCAATGTAATTATAAAAAAACACTTTCTCTCATTTTTAAGTTTCTTTGAAAGATACACACACATGGAAGAAGCACGCCAGCCTGTGTGACCACGAGGTGCTGAAGGGACCAGGTATCAGGCACCAAAGAACAAAAAATCATATCATTGTAAATGAGGGGGAGTGTGGAGTGGAGACCCAAGACCCATCTGTAGGTAACTGGACATCCCCTCACAGAGGGTCATGGGGAGAAGAGCCAGTCAGGGTGCAGAGTAGCAATGATGAAACATACAACTTTCCTCTAGTTCTTGAATGCTTCCTCCCCCCACTATCATGATCCCAATTCTACTTTACAAATCTGGCTAGACCAGAGGATGTACACTGGTACACATAGGAACTGGAAACACAGGGAATCCAGGGCAGATGATCCCTTCAGGACCAGTGGTGAGAGTGGTGATACCAAGAGGCTGGAGGGAGGGTTGGGTGGAAAGGGGGAACCAATTACAAGGATCTACATATAACCTCCTCCCTGGGGGATGGACAACAGAAAAGTGGGTGAAGGGAGACGTCAGGCAGTATAAGATATGATGACAAAATAATAATTTATAAATTATGAAGGGTTCATGAGGGAGGGGAGAAATGAGGAGCTGATGCAGGGGCTTAAGTGGAGAGCAAATGCTTTGAGAATGATGATAGCAACAATGGTACAAATGTGCTTGACACAATGGATGTATTTATGGATTGTGATAAGAATTGTACGAGCCCCTAATAAAATTATTTTTAAAAAAACAAAAAATAAATAAATAATCCTGTGTCATTTAATGTCACAGTCTAAAGTCCAACACTACAGGAATCCAACAAATCTGGAAATAATTTATTTGGGGGTTTACAAAGTATGTCAAATATACAATCAGAGACGAGACAGGAAGGGGAAATGTAAATGTTTTATGAAGATGTGATCTAAAAGCAAACTGTACGGTGTTTAAGTGTGAGCACACCAAAGAAACAGACCTTATTGTAGGCCGAGTTCCCCACAAAGCAGACTTGGAGCTGGGGCGTAGTGTGCCGGAGACTTACTCAGGAGTTATCGTTAGCAAGTAACTGAAGGAAGGCGACGGAAGCCTAGTGGGCAGGGTGAGAATGCAGGCTACAATTGCCTTGGCCACACCCCTGTGACGTTCTGGAGTGATACTGGTACTGTGGAAGTGTCCTGGGCTTTCTTAGTGTCCATGCATCCATCACCAGATGTGAGCTACCTCAGAGGGGCCAATGACCTTGGGTAACATGGCTCTCTGCAGCTGAGAACAATCTTTAAAACAACAGACAGTAAGCTGTCTTAGCAGCTGGGACAATAATTACTTCTTGAAATGATTTCTGATTAAAGCGGGATCGGAACAGCACTTAATAGTATCCACCAGAGAACCAATAACCCAATGACACATATAAAATAGGACACTACCAAACAAAACAAGAAACCTCAAATAACTCAACACAGTAAAAGAGGAAAGACAAAAACAAAAAAAACCCCAAGGAACCAGATGAACAAACAGCAAGATGTTAGATCTAAACAAACTGTATCAATAATCACATAATGCAAATATACTCTAAACACTCCACTTAAAAGGCAGCCTTTAGAGTTCAAGTAGGCTAGAAGTTTTAAAAGCATACCATGCAAACAATAATTACATGAATGGTGGACTATCATAATTTTGGGAAAAGTCGCATTCAGAACAAGGACTATCACCAGGGAGGAAGAACATTTCATAATAATTGAGTCTACTTATCAGAAAGCATAACAATTCTAAATGTGTACGCCCCAAGTAACAGAGCTTCAAGCATAGGAAGCAAAAAGGGAAATAACGGTAAGGAAATAGGAGATTTCAACCCTCCTCTTTCAGTAATTACACAACAAGTAAACAGAAAATCAGTTGAACGAGACAACCAACTTGACTTTATTGTGATTTACTGAGTAGTTCTGGTGGCAATAGTGGATGATGTGGTGGACTGCTCACACCAAGGTCAGCAGTTCAAAACCACCATCAGTCCCAAGAGAGTCCAGGAAACCCACAGGGCCAGTTCTACCCCTGTCCTATACAACATATCAGAATATGTGGCCCTGCAATCACAGTAATAATAATCGATGAACAGATATAAAAGAGACATGCATGTGAAACGGGGGGTGGGGGGCAACACACATATACATGTAGATAGGCTTGACAGAAGATAATCCGACATTTTTTTGCATGTCCTGCAAATATATCCCTGAATATAGTAAAGCATCCAGGGGGAAACGTTGTAAGAACTCTCAGCCACAGTCAAATATCGCGAGGAAACGAGTCTTGGGAGCATCAAGGTCAACTGGCATCACATAGTCCACAAAGACAACGTTCTACTTCTGTGAGTACTGACTGGAGTCTTAACATCTTTTCAGTGGCCATGTAAGGTGCAACTAATGGTCTCTTTGCATCTGAAGCAAAGAAATAATAAATCCAAAGGATGAACAGATCACACAAGACCCCCATGACCCTGAGACCAGAAGGACTACCCAGTCCCCATTGATGGCTGCCTCTGAAAGGGACAGGCTCTGTCTCCCACAGCACTCTCCTTTTCCAGCAAGGTTGTCTAATTCAGTGCCATGACCACACGGAACTCACCGACAAGTCATGATCAAGGGGTTTATTCAGGAAGTTAGCAAGTTACAGTTCAGGCCGATCACTGCATGTGTGAGTCAGAAGAGGAATTCGTGGGCTAATATCGAACTTATGGGCTAATGTCGAACTTAAGAACTTGAGCTAGACCTGGCTTTTATTGATGCATAATTAATTACTTCTTGATATGAAGTTCTCTCGTACAATATATGAGTGTCCATGAATTTGTTTCTCTAGTCAACCCGCGTTCTAACACACAGTCATTTTTTCCCTGTAGGTCTTTTCAAATGCAGATGCCCTCTCAATATCAGGTCCCTTACTCTACCACTGGTCTTCAAACAAAGATCCATTTCTTCCAAGCAATGACTAACTCCCCCTGGAGCACAGCCAAGCAAGTGCAGGATCAAAGTGGGTTTCTAAGCTCTCTGTAATCATGATTGATTTCCTATTTTACAATACAAGGTAAGAGAAATATTCAATATCCACAGTGCAGTCAAATAAACATTCAATCCTTTTAATAATACCCCAATGTAACATTCTCTTTTCCACTCTGGACTGTCTCCATTAATGTGCATATAGCCGTGGGCCTCTGGCTGGGTGGCTCCAATAGGTCCTGGGCTCCTATCAATTAATTATCTATCGCCTACCCAGCCTGGCCTGTGCCCCAGGGCCCTCCCGAAGCAGCCCTTCTCCCTCAGCTGCAGCATATAATTTGTTACATTCTTGCAGCAATTACAAAATAACAAGAATGAAGGTAACCGTTTAAGAATATAAAAGTTTCACTTCTCATTACCCTCATTCATTCTTTTACAAAGTCCTGTGATTCTAGTCCATCTGGAGGCACTGCAACAAATCCCACACTCCTGATTCCCATTGCTGTGTCTCACACAGACGTCTACTTTTTTCAGCTAGGTTCTTAATTAACTGCAATGACCACAGAGAATTCACAGACAATAGTCCTGATCAAGGGGTTTATTCAGGAAGTTAACAGATTACATTTCATGCGAGAAATGCTTGGGATGCAGCTGTTCAGGCAGGACAGTCTCTTCTCTGCAGTGCCTGCAGGAAAGCCTCTCTCTCACTGGCTTTCAGCCTTTGGCCGGGCCTCGGCCACTGTTACAGGCAACGTTCTTTGGGGACTGCTAATAAATGTCCTAAAGGCATGCCACTCTGCTCTAAGCCTCTGGCACACAGCCCCAGCTCCCTAGGTCAGCACACCCAGCTCCCCCAACTACCTGCCCAGAAGCACCCCTGCTCCACAAGATAAGCACTCAGCTTTCCTTGCTTAGTGGGCTGGGAAGCCCACTGCTCTGTCTCATGTTGTTTCTACTGTCCCTCTGCCATTCTCCTGGCGTCAAAGCTATCTCCTGGATCTAAGAGCTTCATTGTGTAGGGATATTGGGGTCCCCAGGACAGGCTCCACTCCTAGCTGTGGTTGGTGATGAGCTCCCGCCTTACTGATTCTGAGATGGCTCGCTTTAGAGCCAGCAGGGTGGCGATCACTCACAGCTGAGTCACAGGATACACTCAGTAGCTCCCTGCACCTTCTTACCTCGACTCAGCAGGAAAGTGAGGGTCCTTTGGTGAGAGTGAGAAGGGCTATGGCTACAGGAGCCATAAAAAAAGACGAGGCTTGTGGGTCTGATAGAGACTGGTGGAACTCCCAAGGTTATGGCCCTCATTCACACCTTTTGATTGAGCCTAAAACTGAACTCCCCCTCACCCGCCAGGTCAACTTTCAGCCGAGCAATAGGCTGGTTGATAAGGCTGATTAGGTAATAACACATTCATTAAAACGCACAACCATAGGAGATCAAAGGGGCAGTATGTGCCCAGGGAGAAAGCACAGAATGCAGGAAGGAATAGGAAAGACGGATGAACAGAGACAGGGATGCACAGCGAGGAAGTGGGAAGAGTGCTGTTGTATTGTAGGGACTGCAATCAACATCACAAAGCAAATTGTATACAAACAGTTGAGTGGAACATGAATTTGCTCAGTAAACTTTCACCCTAATCACAATAAAAAGTGATTTTTTCTTAAATGTGTGAAATGTAGTTAAGATAGCACCTAGAGAGAAATACAAGAGGGTGTACCCCGCCAAAAATTTTTTTTTTCAAAGCTATGTATTAAAATATTTTTACAAAACAACCTCATCACCTTCAAAGTACTCTTCATGACACTTAATACATTCGTCAAATCTGCGATTCCATTCTTGGAAACATTTTTCAGACTCCTCTGATAGCACCTCCCTCGTTTTTTTCTTCACCTCTTCTGCCTCGTGAAATTACTGTCCTTCCATGTCCCTCTGCATTCGTGGAAACAAAAAGAAGTCGCAAGGAACAAGATCAGGTGAGCAAAGTGCATGAGGCAAGAGTGGCATGCTGTTTTTTGCCCAAAATTGAGGCACTGAGAGGGCTGCATGAGCAGCCACATTGGCTGATAGGAAACCAGACCCCGTCTGCCACAGACCAGGCCTTGTTTGTCGCACACGGTCACACAATCTTTTCAGAACCTCTAAACAGAAAGCTTGATTAACAGTCTGACCTGGTTGAATGAACTCCAAATGCACTACAAGCCGACATTTTTGTCCATTCGGGGAAGTTGACAGGAGGTCCAGAACAAGGTTTGTCATCAACCAACAGTTCACCTTTTTTGAAATGAGACAACCACTCGTACACTTGAGTTTTTCCCATAGCGCTGTCCTTGTAAACCATGTTCAACATCACAACAGTTTCTGCAGCATTTTTCCCAAGCAGGAAACAAAATTTCACAGCCGCACACTATTCTCTTAAATCAACCACCACAAAAAAGAACCAGGTTTGAACAAAATAATACTTTTATGAAAAAATTCACTGTGACCAGAGAGAACTCTCCTAGGTGATGCCACTGGGTGCACTAACTCAGAACAAGCTGCTTGATGCTCGCCTAGTGGGGAAAGTGCATTCTACAAACCTCTGCTCTGCCTAGCCCTATTCCAGTCTTTTTTTTTTTGTACCCTCTTGTAGAATGCTAACTACTTCGTTAGAAAATAAATGTCTTAAATTCCCAAGTTCTGCTCCCACCATGAAAATTTAGAAAGCCAGAGAAAATTAAACCTAAAATAAATGGAAGGAAATCAATTAATAAATAAGGATTTGATTACTAGAACCAGTAAGCCTCTAGCTAGACTGATTGAGAAAAAGAAAAAGCATCGTTACAGAGACTGTCGAGGTATAAGGATAAAAAGAGAATGTTATGAAAAAAGTCATGCCAATAAATTTGACAACTTAGGTAAAAGGGGACATTCCTTGGAAGACCAAAAGTATTACAATGAACAAAACTAATCTAGAGGTTGTCACTATGAAATATCGAAGAACAAATAAAACGAATACCATTCAAACCCTTTCATGAAATGGAGGGTACTTCTCCTAACTCCTTTTAAGAGTCCAGTATTTCAAACTGATGACAGATATCTCAAGAAAATAGAACTTCAGAACACTATTACTTAAACATTTCTTTCTATCTTCTTTTTGTCAAATTCTTCATACTTCTGTCAAGGCACCTAACAACAGCAACAGCGTAGACACAGTGTATGAGATGATGCCACTTCACAACACGGAGAAAAATGGATGGATTCATAAATACAAGGTATTTGGAAATCTGGACAGCCGTGTGGTTAAAAAAAAAGTAGAATTAGAATCATGCATCAGATCTATCAGCATAAATTCCAAATGACTTTGAGACCTAAATGTAAGAAAGTCTTAGGAGAAAGTATAGATGAGTTCATTTATAATTTGGGAGTTGGGAAAGTGTCATGTTATGCCTCAGAATCTAGAAGTAAACAGCATAAAAAGTGATCATTTTTGCCACATAAAAGTCATAATAATTAGACTGGTATTTTAAAATTTGTTCATTTGGTTTTAGGTTTGGGTCTTGGCAAAAAGCAAAACAAAACAACCAAACAAAACAAGATTATAACTAGTAAAATCAAAGGACAGATGGAAAACTAGGAGAAAATATTTGCAATTTCTATCTAAGACAATTATATGGAAATCTCTTAAAAATTAAAAAGAAAAATGCCAGAAACCCAATCTAAAAATGATCACAAACACAACCACCATCACTATCAACAAAATAGAGAGAGCTAATGTTTTTGTTGGTGATGTTATTTTCCCTTGAGTCAGCTTCAATTAATAGTGACCCCCATGGATGCAGGGTCTCAAGCCATCTTTATAACTGTTATGTTGAAGTCCTTTGTTGCAGTCTGATATAGTTAAAGTTTATTGTGCCAACCTGGCCAATAAAAACATGTGGGGTTAATTGAAGGGTGGAGAGATAAATGGCTCAGTGAGCCTCGCCTTTCTAGTTCTCAGGTCTCTTTATTTACTGATGGTCAGACCAGGGTGCAGCTGCCTTAGCCAGTTCCCTGCTTCAGCTTGCAAGGCTCACTTCCTGCAAGACATCCCCAAGGAGAAGCCGCATGGACCTACCCTGATGCAGCTTTGGGTGCTGGAGCAGCCGTGTGGAGACCCCTGTCAGTGCTGAGATGCTTACACGCTCACTGATTCAGCTTTCCTCCCGCAGTCGGCATCAGTGTGTATGTTTTTTAAGATGGAGGTGGACTTTGTGGATTGGTGTTGGACTTGTGGGCTTGGGCAGCACTGGGTTTGGATGTTTTCTTAATGTGCACTTACCCTTTATATAAAACTCTCTCTTATACATATGAGTTTCTGTGGATTTGTTTCTCTAAAGTACCCAAACTAACACACAGCCACTGTGCCAATTTGGCTCACTGAATTTTAGGTATTTTGTTAAATCCATTCATAAATATGTTTTTTATTTTCTATCTTTAATTAAAAATTGTCCTGAAACCTACATAACAAGACGTCGGTCAACACAACTTCCACATTCACAACTCAATGACACTGATTACATCTGTCCTGTTGTGCAACACGGTCACTATCCTCATCCAAACATCCCACTGCCATCAACATAAACTCAATGCCAACAAGATAACTCTTTCTCTCCCCTTATAATCAGTAATCATTTTTGTTACCAGCCTCCAAAAACCGAAGGGCCGGGAGGCGCAATTGTGCAGCAATAGTATATAAAGATGACAGTAAAATCATTGAAGGTAGCAAATATAGGAAAGAGATTAAAATAAAGGAGTCAGACATATTTTATGGTAGCATGCTGACCTCAGCTCTTGATGGTCCACACGGAACTGGGAGAAGTGAGAGGGAGCCTTTACTATCTTGGGACATTTACAAAGTAGCCTTAAGACGTGCATATTCAGTAGTTACATGCATCACAAGGTGGGTGGTGTCTATATTAAGGTCCCTGAGCTCACAGGTGAGGAAACCTAATGTCTGCATTGAGGAAAGGTACAAGGGGAGTTGGGCGCCAAAGCGGGTAGAGAGCAAAAGAATAATGTCTGGTTCTATAGGGAGATACAATCAACCATGAGCTCACTTTAAGGCAGCATAGTGGTTAAGGGGAGAATCTGTGGGAATGATTTTTGAAGGAGCATTTTGTACTTGGACTTTACCTCTAATGGACCAAAGTGGAGGCTTTCCTACCGTGGAATACCAGCTTTCCAGATTCCCTCTAAGTTAGGGAACACAGTCCTCATCATATTTCCTTTAGTGTTAGTTTCCCACATTTGCTTATTTCATCTATGTGAGATCATATAGTATTTGTCCTTTTGTGACTTATTTCATTCAGTAAAAATTGTCAAGGTTCATCCATGTTGTAACATGCATCAGAACTTAAATTCTCTTTATGGCTATACAGTGAACCCTCATTTATCGCAGTTAATCGGTTCTAGACCCTACCGTGATAAATGAAATTCCGCGAAGTAGGATTCCTTATTTGTAAATCAAATATTTTCGTAGTTGGAGCATAGAGGACATGAAAAAACACCCTTTAGTCACCATTACACTCACATTACCCAATTTATTAAACGAAAAAGGGAAAATACAGTAAAACATTTTGGACGTTACAATTATCATTTATTACTTATTATATTATTTATGGCATCTAGTTTACAGTATTACATATTTCACATACAGTATTATTATACATAGTTCTTACAAATACTGTAATCAATAGCCTATGAAATGACTTAAGGGATGTACTCTACACGTGGGTCGCCGTCTTTTTCCTCTGAAGGAGCGGGTGTAGGCAGTGGGTGCTGTTACGCAAAAACCGCGATAGAGTGAAGCCGCGGAAGTCAAAGCGCGAAGTGGCGAGGGTTCACTGTATAATATTCCATTGTATGTGCATACCATATTTTGATTATCCATTCATCTATTGATGGACAGTTAGGTGGTTCCCACCTTTTGTCTATAGCAAAAAGTGCTTCAATGAGCCTCAGACTACGTGTTTCAGTTTATATTCTATTTTTTCCCAACAGTTGTACTAGCACATAATTCGCGTGTCAGGCAATTGAACAGTTCATTCATTCAGTCGCATCAAGGGGGTTGTACAATCATCAATAGATCTATTTTGAGCCTTCCCTCTTCCCCATGATCACATCGCTTTCAAACTGACCTGTGCAATCGCCATCAGTGCTAGTGCTCCCTCCACCCCGTTGGCATTCTTGCCTTCGATTTTTCTGAGTATGACATGGGATTGGGATTGTTGGGTCATATGGTCATTCTATGTTCAACTTTTTGAGGAACTGCCAAAATGGTTTCCACTGTGGCTGCACCATTTCACATTCCCCCCAGTAATGGATGTGGGTTCTAGCTTCTCCACAACCTCGACAAACAATTGCTAAGTCAAACTATGACATCAGCAATGATATCCTTCAGCCCCTGTCCTCTTCTACATCTGACTTAAATTTCTGGTGGCTCCCTGTTGATGCAACCATTTTTGAATTATCTCTAGCAAAATTTTACTTACATGTGACGTTGATATTGTCCAACCACTTCCACATTCTATTGGATCATCTTTCTTTGGAATGGACACGAATACAGATCTTTTCATGTTAGCTATCCAGATAACTTGTTTCCCAGATTTCCAAATTTCTTGGCATAGATGAGTTAGCAGCTCCAGAGTTGGTTTGTAAACATCTCAATTGGTACTCTGTCAATTTCTGGAGCCTTGATTTTCAGACTTCTTCCTCCAATACCACAGGTTCTTGATCATATGCTACTTCTTGAAATGATTAAATGTCACTCAGTTCTTCTTGGTACACTGACTCTTTGTATTCCTTCTATCTTCTTTTGATGTTTCTAGCACCATTAAATATTTTGCCCAGAGGATCCTTGAATACTGCAACTCAAGGAAAGTCCAGTCAATTGCATATAGCAATTCCAAAATCCCACCAGGCAGGTGTTGTCTCCTTCCTTCTTGCTCCTTGCCCCCCAGCTCTGAGGGAAGGCAATATTCGGTTGTTAGAAATCCTGAGTAGATTAATGATTTATTGCTGCATACTGATTTTAAAAGGCTTAACGCAACACCCACTTATTATCTGAGTTTTTGTGGGTGAAGACTGTAGGTACAGCTTAGCTGGGTCCTCTGCCTCAGACTCTCCTACAAGTCTCAAAGCTTAGACCAGGTGTATGGTCTCATTAGAGCAGTGGTTCTCAACCTTCCTAATTCCGCAACCCATTAATAGTTCCTCATGTTGTGATAAGTCCCAACCATAAAATTATTTTCATTGCTACTTCCATAACTGTAATTTTACTACTGTTAGCAATCGGGTGACCCCTGTGAAAGGGTTGTTTGACCCCCAAAGGGGTCGCGACCCACAGGTTGAGAACTGCTGCTCTATAACCTTTGTCTTTCTATTAACCTCCTCTACCAGTATCTACTTCATGTAGGATTTCAAAGGTATTTGCACAGTTGTGCAAAAAGTCTTTAGCATTTAAGAGTTTTAAAACATCCCATTCATGTTTGAATATTGAGCTTATATATTTCTGCTTTCTTTCTTTCCTCTGAGAAGATCCTTTTAATGAGTTAAAGCTGGCCAAACAGTGAGACATGAGTTTGACATGGGGCTGGGAGGGGGCACTTTTCCACTGCACAGACCAAGTCATCTGTTGTCTTTGGTATCGTTCCCTTGAGAAAGGCTTGTATTTTTTATTCTACTGGTCATCTTTATACTGTGTTCTTTCTACCTTTATCCCCATTTCCACGTGGATCTTAGATCTACAGCTAAATATATTCAATGCTTATCACCAGCCCTTTTGCTGCAGTTTGCCCATTATCTCCTAATTGAAGGAAGCTTGTTTTTAGGAAGGGTTTTGAGAGCAATAGTCCCTGAATTCTTGCATCATTAAAACTTTCTTTCCCCCTGAGTCAATGATACTGAAATTGTAAAACCTTTGGTTCACATTTTTGAGTTTTTCCACAATGTTTTACTTCATGATAAGCCTGATGACAACCCAATCTCATTTCTTTAGTACACTAGGTCTCTGAGCCTGGAAGGTAAAGTCGTTTGTCCTTTCTCCCTCATTTTCAGAGTTGCAGAGTTTGCCAGGATATGTCTCAGAGCTGGTCACTCTGGGTCAATTTCCCAAGTAACATGATAAGGCCTTTTGATAAATATAAATATATATATTTCGGGATATATATATATATATATCCCAAAATTTCACTTGGACACTATTTTTTATTACTTTTCATTGTAATTTAGGCCAAAGTTACAGAACAACTTGGTTTTCCATTCAAAGATTCACACAATTTTTTGACATTAATTGTAGTCCCTGCCAAGTAATAGCACGTTTTTCACTTCCTGTGTCTGGTTTCCCTTCATCCTTTCATATCTATTTCTGCCTTCTGAATTTGGGCTGTATTATAAATACTCTGATCTCATTTTATCATGTCTTCGAAAACTCCAATTTTACCTTTGTTAGCTTTCCATTGCCTTTTATTTTTTAATAGTTTTATTGGGGGCTCTTACAGATCTTATAGCAATCCTTACATCCATTATATCAAACACATTTGTACATATGTTGCCATCATGGGTTCCAAAACTTTTTCCTACTTGAGCTCTTGTTATCAGCTCCTTACTTTTTTGTGCCCTCTTCTACCCGCCCACCTTGAACCCTTGATAAATTATCATTTTCTTATCTTACACCGTCCGCTGTCTCCCTTTACCCACGTTTCTGTGGTTCATCCCCCTGCATTGCCTTTCTTCTACACTTATCGTTTTCCTTCCGGATCCTTACATCCTTTATACACATCTATGTGGTAGTTACATCATCTGTTGTCAATTTGAGGATTAAGAGTGAAGTGGTGGAGTTGAGCCTGTCCATCAGTCATTTGGAGGCGATAAGGAGATAAATAGCTCCTTGGGGAAGGACACTAGCAGGGTCTCTGGGAGCCACTGCAGCTGATGACACATGGAGCTATGAGAGAGCCTCAGGGCTAGAGAAGCCGCATGGAGGCCCTGCCAGCGCTGAGATGTTTACACCACCACTGGATCCACAAAACATCCCACCCACTGGCCAGTGATCTTTCTGCACTTGGCATCATACCATGTGTTTCATGAGTCTGAAGAGGAATTTATAGATTGGTATCGGACATATGGACTATTATAGGACTTAAATGAACAGGGCTGGGATATTTCTCAATATTCAATTGCTCTTCTATACAAAGCTCTTTAAAAAAAATTGCTCGTGCAATTCTTATCACAATCCATACATACATCCATTGTGTCAAGCACATATGTACATTTGTTGCCCTCATTG
>NW_022108124.1:12487134-12529206 GCF_000313985.2 Echinops telfairi | reverse complement strand
CACTATTATCTTTTGATAGCCGGGCACCATTAGCTCTCTTCACCACATTTGCTTATGCACACGTTTGTCTTCAGTGATTGTGTCAGTAAAGCGGACACCCACTGATATGATTTTCAGTTCTTTGATGTCTGATAACTGATCCCTTCTATACCTCATGGTCAGACAGGCTGGTATGCTTCTTCCATATGGGCTTTGATGCTTCTCAGCTAGATGGTCGCTTGTTTGTCTTCAAGCCTTTAAGACCCCGGACGTTATATCTTATGGTAGCTGGGGGCACCATCAGCTTTCTTCACCACCTTTGCTTATGTTCACATTTTTCTTCAGCAATCGTGTCGGGAAGGTGTGCATCCTGGAATGCAAAGCTCTTTTTATACATGTCTCTCGATTTGTTTCTCTAGTGAACCTGGACTAACAAATATAAAACTTTTTCCCCCTCACTTGACATCTATGAACTTTCTTGTACATTCAGAATTTTTAATCCTCATTTGGATACTTTATAATTTAGTCTTCATACCTGAGGGCTTTATTTACTTATTGCTTTAATTCTTTCCCAGGTTTGGTCCCTTCTCATTTCACATATGCCTGCTTTTCCCTTTTTATTCCAAGTTTTAATTTTATTTTAATCTGTGGCATACTTCCATAGTCACATTGGAAGTCTAATTTATTTTTAACTTAATGTGTGAGTGCTGCATTAAAGTCAATGATTATTTTTGACTTTGAAGTGTTTTCATCAGAGGCCCACTTGTACAGGTATAATGAGTTCCTTTTTCCATTAAGTTGCTGTGTTGGGTAACAACGAAAGACAATTCTACGGGGGCAGTGGTGAGAGGCAGACTAGTCTGAGTAGCTTCCTGGTGCCTAATGTAGGAGAAACCTTTTCTGTTGATGACTAAAGTAAGATTTCTTTCATTAACAGTGTTGTCTGGCAGGAAGGCAGTAGTTGTCTGTCTCCTCTACATCTTCAACTTAGCTGTGGAGGTGAGGGGCCATTAGTCCCGCTTCTTGCTTCCCTTTGTCTCTTCTGCTGCCACACCTCCATGAGACCCCCCACCCCCCCAAGACTGATGAATCTCTCAGAAGTGACAGATCAAGGTTCCTCTCCCTTTCTTTCGACTTCCCAATAGCCACTGCGCTGATGGGCCAACACATCAGGCCTCTGCAGTGTTTCAGGCGAGGCCACCAGGCACCTGGTTTTCCCTGGGGTCTCATGTAGGGGAGCGGCGTTGGCAGAGACTTGAAGGACTTTGAAGAAGTCAGGTGACAGAGAACCTTCCGTTGGGGGCGGGGAAAGGGGGCTTTGCAATAATTTGAGCAGGGAATAGAAGGATCACACTAGGAGGACTAGAGAAGATGGAACAGCTCTAAGAGCGATTCAGAAAGCGGGCCTGAACTCACTTGGTAACTGACATGATGCGGGGCGGGGTGGGGGGTGTGGGGTGTGTGTGTGTGTTCCTGGGCGAATGGACAGATGGTGGTGCTGACGGAAATGTGAACTCTGGTAAAATAAAAAACACTTAAACATGGGCCCAAACAAGGGCATGTGGCACCTAATGTATTCCCGTGAAAAGGCTAGATGGCTCTAGGGAATTGTGGCCCAGGGACACAGAGCTGGGTGCCACTGGCCTAGAGATGATCGTTGCAGACACGGGAACAGATGAGACTGGTCAGCGAGAGAGAGCAAGGGAAGGGGACGGGAGAGGTGAGGATGCACACGTGGGCCAAGTCACCAATGAGGAGGCCAGAGAGCAAAAGTATATGCAAAGAAAAAAAGGGGGAGAAAAGCAGGAGAAATCTAGAAGCCGAGCCCATCAAAACAGAGAGACAGATAGTCAGAATAATTACTAGAGGGGATGTAAATGTATCATGATGTGTGCGTCTCCAAATCTACCCCATCCACAGTAAGCCTACAGGGACGGAACTGAACTGCCCCAGTGCTTTCCAAGGCTCTTAAGTCTCGATGGAAGCAGACTGCTGCATCCTTCTCTTGTAGCGTGTTGGTGGGTTTGAACTGCCAACCTTCAAGTTAGCAGCCAAGTGCTTCACCACGGTTGTCACCAGGGCCCCTTAGATGTATCCTCCCCTTACTACAAATAAAAGCCTCATTGCTTGCTATCGGAGGACGGCTGGGAATGAACTCGGTTTGAAAAGTGGTGAATAAAGAGGAAAGATGCCATTTATTCTGCCTCTTCTTACACAAATACCACTGGATAACTGGGCGGTGAGTAGGAGGGGGCATTCACTTCTCGTAGAGAAGAATTCCAGCTAATCAGCAAAGAATCACTTCCCACCCCTAATGAACTGATAGATCTATGCATTCGATATTGCAAAAAGAGAGAAAATCAGAGTCTGCGTCCGATGGAAGGATACATCACCATCTATTGTGGGGAACAGAAGGGTTTCTCTTGTCTCCCCAAAATATGTACCAAACTTAGCTGCGTTAGCGTGACTGTTCTTTAGACAGCGAAAGTAAGTCAGAGGTTATTCTCCTTAACATCAGTCATCTTTAGTGGCTAGACTATTAGTCGGACTCACCCTAAATAAAGCCCATTCCCTTCTGTTATTGTTCCCTCGAAGCAGTGCCCATAGGCAAGCCTGGGACCACTCTAAGATGACTAAGCTTAGGCTACTATCTTGCCACACATGCCCCCCTATTCCCCTCTCTTACTATTGCACATTCACCCCTAGGTCATCCCCCTCCTATTGCTTGTATTGCCTATGTTAATACCCCTCCTGGTGACTCAGGTTATTGTCCACTATCAGGGAACTTGCATGTCTCCCAGGATAGTAATTGCCCGCTTTATTGTATGAGACACCAGAATGATCAAACTTGTTCTAGAATGAATTGTATAGCTCTTTCTGTGATGTATGACTATGATGCGTGGTTAGCAATAAATAACGAGGCTCCCTGGTACTCGAGAGGGTGGCTGGAGAAGGTGACTAAGGAGGATGAAGCAGCAGCTTCTTCTCTGATGGCTAAGCCCCCTCCGCGAGGACCATCAAGCCGGGTTGAGGTGAGATATGCTACCATGAATTGCGTCTGACTCCATTACTTGACTCTATCCTTTAACTCTCATGCTCTCTATGACTTTACTATAATCTCTACTTATTATCGCTGTACAATTGCGCCTACCAAACCTGTGATGTTTTGTGGGGTTCCCTCTTACCCTTAACCCCACAATCTATGATGGGTCTTGGAAGGAAGGGTACTGACGCCTGGACAGAGAGGTCAGGGAAGCTCACACCGGACAGGTGATAAACAGCTTGGCCCAAAATGTCAGCAGTGCTGAGGTTCAGAAAGCTGATTCTTAGTCCAATCGCCAGTTCACAGTGCAAGGGAACGGTCAGCAAATCCAGAATTGGGGGGATTCTCCCAGGTAAGTGGCCCAGTTTCTTCAACAAGCAGATGGCAAGAAGGAACAAGAGAGTGCGAGAGAAACCCTAAACAGGCCGCCTGGGCGATGGTCCCTCCCCATCACCTCACGGCCCTGGGAGTCCAGCAGTGCGTGGTCAGAGCTGGACGGAGGGACAGGCAGCATGTCCGTCAGGCCGGTCAGGTGGGAGGTAGTGAGCTACACATGGGGATCTGGAGGAAGTGAGGGAGGAAAGAGGTGAGATCAAAGCCAGAGGCAGGCGCCCACTAAAGGGAGGAGAGAGTGAAGGAGCTGTAAGCCTGGGGCAGCCAAGAAAGCTGTGGCAGTGGCATAATCCGGTGTCAACCTGTGAAGGGGTGGAGTCTAGCCTGTCAATCAGGTTGCAGCTTGATGACCTCATTTGGAGGCACCAGAGATAAATAGCTCACTGGAGGCCACATACACAGAGACACTGCTTCATCTTCCTGCTGATAAGACACACAGAGCCACGCTAGAAACTTGGAGCTAAAGGAGCCATGTGAAGAGCCACACCAGCACTGAGATGCTGCCCCCACCACTGGATCCACAAGACTTCCCACCCACTGGCCTGTGATTTTCCTGCATTCGGCGTCTTTGCATGTGCTACCTGAGTCTGAAGAGGAACTTATAGACTGGTATCAGACACATGAGCTAATATCAGACTTATGGACTTGATCTGGACTCGGCTGTTTTCTCATTATACAACTGCTCTTTGATATAAAGCTCTTTCTTATACACAAGTCTCCCTGGATCTGTTTCTCTAGCCCATCCAGACTAACACAAAAGCAAACTGGAAGGATACTTTAGGCGGCCCAGGTGTGGAGGGAAGAAGGGGTTCCAGAGAGGAGCAGACGACAGTGGGTGAGTCTGGGCAGGCTGGACTGGGGCCAGAGTATGGGGAGGAGCAGCTGATGAGAGCAGGGTATCAGAGAGGACTTTGGCTCTTCCATTCTGCTGGTTTCCCTGTATTGGCTGCTTCCCTTCTGCCTCCTCTCAAGAGAGGAAAAGTCAGCGATACATTCACTGCACTGGATTTATTCATGATTGCCATCTTCTGGGATAGATACAGGAAAGAAAGCTGCTTTCCTGCCCGGGCGCACAAGGGCACAAGCAGCTTCTCCTTCTTCAGGAAGATGTGCCTTGGCTGGGCTCCTGGAGGTTGGGGCAGGCTGCGGCACTTGAGGAGTCAGCCCAGGGAACCGAAGATCTCTGCTGTCCTGCAAGGGCCGTGTCCCCAAGTGTGACTGGCAGGGTCTACAGGGCACCTGGGCGGGCAAGATTCACTTTGTGGGCCCCCGGGTTTGGGACAAGATTCTCTGCTCGAGCTTGGCGTACTGTGGGAGGAGGACCTCGTAGACCTGGGGGGCGGCAGAAAGGACAGTTTAGAAGGGGAGGGGACGTGCCTCCAAAAATGTGACATTCCATTTACTTGCAATTGAATTCTTTCTGCGAGCCCTAAGAAAGGAAGCGTTGATTCATGAAAAAAGAAATGGTCGTTCTCAAGCCTAGAGTGTAAAAATCATCATTTAAAATAAATAAATAAACCGAACCAAAATTCTTAAACCAAAAAACATTAAAAAAAAAATATGCAAGAGGGAGACCCTCAGCACAGCCGTGCAGGTGAGACCCGCACAGGGCCGGGCAGTGCTTCATTTTGTTGTACACAGAACACGAGGCTAGAACTGGCTGGATACCATCCCAGGACAGCACAACACGCAGTGCTGTCCTGTGCTCTTTACTCATCTGTTTATCTACTGCTCGCGAAGCTTCCCAATAATTTGCGAAGTGCCACTTGTGGATTTGGACCCAGGGTGACCTCGTGCACAACAGAACTAAATGCTGCCAGGTCCAGCATGCTCTCCACGATCAAGAATATGCTGGAGAGCACCGGGCAGCTGTTGTTATCAGTCCCTCGTGAGGGTTTTGCTGATCACCAATGGTTCTATAACAAGCATGATGGCATCTTCTAGTGATGAGTCTGTCCCCAGGACGTGCCCAGATGAAGGGAACTCGATACGTACCACTGTCAAGTCTATGGGTCATTCTGACTGTATTTATTTTAAGACTAATTTGTTTTTCTGGATATTCACAGCATATTTTAAGCAGATTACATTTATGGAGTGCTTATCACTGCTTGAAACTTTTTGAGTCTTCTTTGAATCCTAGAACTCCGTGACGCAAGTAATGCTTATTGTCTGTATTATAGGAAATTCAAAGTTTCTTTTAAAAAATGTCGATTAATGAAGACTACAAAATAATTCATAACCACTATTCTCTGCCTTAGGCAATTACCGCTTTTTATAAATTTATCGTCTCTCTTTTTTTTCCCTTAGACAGAGATTGTTTAGATTCTGCTATCTAAAACCCTTAGGCCGTGTATGTTTTGGTATTTGGGATAATTTGTATTTTCAGAAAGTAATGGAGCACATCATATATTATACCACCATTCAGATCTGTACATAATATAGCTTAAGGTGTATGAATGTTTACAGTTAACGGCATAATTAAGAATAATAATAATATAAAAGAATATATAGAACCCTTAGCCTATCCAAGCTAGGACTCATTTTACCACTAAAGTATGAAAAAAAAAAAATGCATCTTATGACAAGAAGCCAGTATTTCTTATCAAATCTACACTGGTTTAAAAAAATGTTTTGAGAAACAATGTACAAATGAGCTTTACACAATTGATGTGTGTATGGATTGGGATAACAGTTGTATGAGCCCCTAATAAAATGTTAAAAAATAAAAATAAATTAAAAAAAAATCACTGCAAATGGTTTGCTCACAGCACTGTGGTGAAGAATGCTGGTGGGACAACCCTTTAGGAAATCAATAAAACCGTACTGATAAAATTGCTAAAAGCAACAAAATCGGTGACACCGTAGTGCTGCTGTACAGGCATTGTTGTTGTTGGAGGTCATCAGATTGGCCCCCACGTCTTAATAACTCCGTGCACAACGGGAGTGCAGCTGTCAGCCGCAGGGTTCCCACTGCCTGGCTCTCAGAAGCAGGTCGCCAGGCCTTTCTTCCTCGTCTACAACATCCACTGACACCTGCTCGGCATCATGGTGGCCAGCCAGCCTCCACTCACGGAGGGATGATGGTTGTGTGTGAGGCTCACGGGCCAGGAAATGGTCCCTGGGTCTCCGTATGGAGGGCAGGGATTCACTACTGAGCCACACTGCCCTGATACATGTCACATGGGGTTGGGGAAGGTCCAGTTACGCAGTTTCTACTTCTGCGAAACTCTCCTAAGGGAAAAATTCACTTTAAGGTGCCTGGTCCACCAGGATCTTCCTGAATTCCACTCAGTCCTATTAGGGGCCCACACCTCGGTGCTCAGAACACACTATGGAAGCATAGCCTCTTGGCAGGGCACTGCTCAGGGGCAAGGAGGTGAACATCCGGTGCAGGAGTCACGCCGCTGTGCCTGTCGCAGCGCCGCAGGGAAAGACTCGTCCAGGCTGCGCAGTCCAAAGGGTGACTTCCCACCAAGTCCCACGCGCCAAGCCATCAAGTCAATGCTGATGGCACCGAGACTCTTTGGAGAGGGTCGAACTGCCCCCGTCGGTTTCCAAGGCTGTCACTTTTTTTTTTTTTTTTTTTGGGCTGTCACTCTTTACAGGTGTAGAAAGACCCATCTTTCTCCCCAGTGGCCGCTGGTGGTTTCAGACTGCTGACTTTGTGGTTAGCAGCCGGATGCAGAGACATAACGCCACCAGGGTGTTTGTAATGTTCCCGTCTAGATGCAGTTTCGGGAAAAAAAGCCATTTTTTTCCCCCACAAGCAGTGTGACCTAGTGGTACTTTTCACCCTCCATTTTTATCAGCTCTCCAGGGATATATGGGCAGATGGTTAACCAGACGTCAAACTCTCAAGCAGAGTAAGAAAGGGGGTTGCTCACCCTTTATCCAGCAAACCAAACCAAACACACTGCCACTGAGCTGATGCAGACTCATAGCGACCCCGTCGGACAGGGTAGAGCTGCCCCCTTTTGAGTTTCTGAGACTGTCACTCATGACTGGAGTAGAAAGCCCCCGCTTCCTCCCCCAGAGCTGCTGGTGGTTTTGAGCTGGCCACCTTGCAGATTACTGCCCAACACACCAACCCGTGTCACCAGGACTCCTAACCTTTTGCCCACAGAGAATTAATGATACTGATTGAAAAATGAGAAGCAACTGCCCTAAGGCATAGGAGATGGTCTAGCAAACTGTGGCTTAGTCCCCAGGGAGTCATCCGAGGCAGCCACTTGTGGTTAGCAGGGGCAGGGAGGACGGGCGGGGAAGGGGACTCCGGGTTTAACAGACGCTGTTCAGGGGGACGGAGAGGACTGGGTGGTGGGACGGTGAGGAGGACACCTCATGTCACTGAGTCGGGCACGTGATGAACGCTGCAATGGCAAAAGGATCCGAAAGAAACGTGTGTGTGTGTGTCTCCAGTACCAGTTGCTGCTTCCAGTTGTCTCAAGAGACAATCCCTAACTGTCATGCGGCACTTCTGCTTTAGACAATCTTTTTAGAAGGTTAGGGGTTTCCTAGGCCTGGGGCACAGACCCGCCTGGGTCCCCATCACACCACCCTCATGGAACTTGGGGGGCTGCTGAAGACATGGGGCTCTGTGCCTGCTGTGACAGAGCCCCGGGTCTTCTGCCAGCAAGCCGGAAAGGGTGCAGGCTCACTCGTCAGCTTCCTAGTAGGGCAGTTCTCAGACCTTCCACCGCTCCTGACATGATGTGGCCACCTGCTCCTGGGCTGCAAGGGCATTCTGCAAATAGGGACAGTGGGGGTGTGGGGTGTGTGGGGGTGTGTGTGTGTGTACTATGGTGCACTGCCTGGGTTTCACCTGGGGAAGGAATGAGAACTTTATTCTCCCAGCTGCTAGCAGACCCCTCAGTCATTAGATACCCCCTGGAGCTTCAGCAATAAGGAGCTGGCCTGGTCCACCCTGGGGTGGCCACATACAATGGCTGGTTGAGCTGGGGTAGGGGCCCTCAAAGTCCAGCCCGTGGGCCACAAGTGGCCTGCCGAGGACATTTATCCGGTCCGCCGGGTGTTTTTGCCCCATTTGTTTTTTCACATCAAAATATGATATATGTTGTGTGCATAGGAATTTGTTCATAGTTTTTTTTAAACTATAGTCCAGCCCTCCAACGGGTCTGAGGGACAGTGAACTGGTCCCGTTTAAAAAGTTTGAGGACCCCTGAGTTGAAGTATAAAGACCTGGCCCCTGTGCCCCAACTGGGTAAAACTTAGCTTCTGGATTGGCTGAAGGCTCCATTGAGATTGCACTGTGGCTTAAGATCTCCTTCTTCTTTCTCTTGCCTTCCACAAGTGCCCCCGCAATCAACCACCCCACCCCCCCATCCAAATAGGTCAGGATGCGCTTTCCAGGGAGCATCACCAGTGACAAATGGGTCTACTACCATAGGGACTTCCTGGTCTGGCCACTGCACAGGCAGATGGGATCCAGGTGAGGCCTGCATGCCAGACAGCTGGCAGCCCCTTTGCTTCAGCAATGGGTTCTCCGAGTGGCTCCTGTCACCTGGTGAACAGGAAGGGCCCAACCTGCACCACCCGGCGATGCGGCTGAGCGAGAGCCCTGGGCTGCCCCAGCGGCCTCCGGGAGAGGTGGGGCACCTCCACCTTCACGTAGGCCACCTAGGGACACTCACCCTTTTGAAAACAAAGAAAGAGCCTGGCCGGCCTTCACGATGCAAATGCTTAGAGCAAATCCTTCTGGTCTCTCACCTGAGCAGCACCCGGGTTTGGGGTGGCAGCCAATTTGGGACGTGGGGCAAACCTCACCACCTCTGAGAAGGGCACATCTGCTCCGAAGGTGCCTAGGAGAGAAGAAAGCTCCTGTCGTCTCACTGCGGCTCAGGAGGAAGGGAGGGAGAGAGGGAGGGAGCGAGCGAGGGAGGCAGGCACGGGGCGGTCATGAGGACATGACCAGCAATGCTGGTTGCTGGTCGGAGGGGAGTGTGGGGAAGGCAGCACCACTCGGTGTACTGGCAAACCATCGCCAGGCAATGTGCTAGAAGTAGGTACCCCCCACTGGTCACATCCATTCCACCTCAGGAAAGGTGGGCACCGCAAGGGAGGGGGACGCATGCAAGTGCAGGACCTCTTCGTTTTGAGGGACCATCGAGTTGGTTTCCACTGGTGATGAGCCGGGTGATGGAGCAGGACTGCCCAGAGGGGGAGGTTTTCTCGCTGTTGTCCTCCCAGGGGCAGATTGCCAGGGCCTCTATCCGCACCCCCCACAGCCAGAATTAAAACCACTAGCCTTTCAAGGAGCAGCCGAACGCTTAACCATAGGTGCCACCAGGGCTCCCCCAGCCTCTTTCAGCAGGGCCATTTGTCTTGTTCCATGTGGAAATGGCTTTGACTCAGCAGGCAGGTCAGGCTGGCGCACCCCATCCCAACAACAGAGGGAGGGAGAGGCAGCGCCGGCCTGCTTGCCCGCCACCCTCCTCGCTGCTCTCCCCATGCCGGCCTCTCCAGTCTCCTTTCCATTCAGGCTGCACCCGGGTCTAACCATCATCAGGAGAGCACTTGAGCCCCATTCCCTTTGCCTCCTGAAAGGCGCCGCTGCAAAAAGATCCCCTACCCAGGAGGCCCTGCCCCGGCCCTAAGCACATAAGGACCACCTGCCTCTCCCTAGGGCCCTTCTGACAGTCTGTGTCCACCGACTTGTCTGTATGATTGTCTACGGCCCTTCCGTGTGGAGCAGTAAGCACCTCGCGGCCAGGGGCTGTGAGGAGCCGGTGAGCCATCGTCACTTCAGACCCTGTGCTGGCACACGGCCTGCCAGACTCACGCGTCAGACCGAGAGAAAGAGCCAGCTGGAAAGGAAGGAGGGTTGGCACAGGGGTGGACTTGCTTGGCAATGTCAGCAGTGATATCTGACAGGAGAACCACACCGAGCTCCGGGCACCACCACGAGGGAAGAGAAACTGGCACCTGAAGAGGTGAGGACAGCTTTCCTGTTAGAAGGTTAGACAACACCAGCTCTGAGCTATTCGCAAAGGAAACAGGATGTGGTGGGTGACCTTCAGAGACATTCATAAGATCAAGGTCCCGTCTCCACTCATGTCCACTCCAGGACCAACTGGTGAGAGGCGGTCTCCAAGCAGGGTAGCTCATATGCTCGAGGTGGAGATTGGTGTGCTAGGATTGTGTGCCAGCTTTGGTTTTGGAGGGCAGAGCAGGGCAATATCTCAGCTTACCTTCAGCAACCAAATGGGCAAGTCAAACCCGACCCAACCCAACCCAACGCACTGAGTCAACCCACAGTGACTCTGTTAAGTCAGAGTAGAATGGCCTTTGCGGGTTTATGGGACTAGAAAGTCTCACCCACAGAGCAGCTGGTGGTTTTGAACTGCTGACCTTGCAGTGAGTAGCCCAACACTTAACCACCTATGCCACCAGGACTCAGGAAGAATGCAACTGACAACGCAGTGCAGCCTGGCAGAGAAGTTCCCACAGGGTAACTTCTTTCTCGTGTTTTCAGGAGTCAGAAGAGGACCCGGCTTCTCATCAGCAACGAAGGCAATGGGAAGCAACAGAAGAATGAGGACTGTATGTTTTTCAGAGTCTTAAGGAATAGTTCTTGGAACTTGGGAGTTGTCTACTCACCCAAGCTAACGTTCCTGGGATGAGTGAAACAAAGACTTTGTTGGACGTAAATAACTCAAACCCAAACCAAACTTGTTGTCATAAGGTCAATGTCGACTCACAGCACCCAGAGGGCAGCGTAGAACTACACCTGTGGGTTTCCGACACTGTCACTCTTTATGGGAGCAGGAAGCCCTGTCTTTCTCCCGTGGAGTGAATGGTGGTGTTGAACTTGGGTTTCCGATAATGTAAATCTTTATGGGAGTATAAATCTGTCTTTCTCCTTTGGAGCAAATGTTGGTTTTGAACTGCAGACCTTTAGGAACACAGCCCAAACGTATAACTACTACGACACCAGGCCTCCTTGGATGTATAGAAGGCTTCAGAAAATTAGCATCTACCAAATTCTTTCTTAAAAATTGATTGAGGTGGTACAGTTTAATAGAACTAGCCTAGGCACACACCAAAAAAGAAAGAGCGGGGAGAAAAAAAATCCACAACCGATTTAAAAACTCTTGGTTAAGACAAATGGAAGGCAATATAAGGTAAAATATAATGGAAAATATAGCCAGCCGGGAAGAAAAGTCCCTAAATGGCCTTAGCACGGCAGACGGCACAGGGTGGAGTGAGGTGTATATGTGGGGAAGGCGGAGAAGAAACCAATCAGAGGCTCATTCAACAACCAAAAGGATTGCTCACCGATTCATTCCCAGTGTTGAAAAAATGCCTGTTTAAGCAGATGGGTTAAGAAGTCCAGAGTGGTAAACCACTCAAGGAAACGATGAAAAACTTGAGGTGCAGAGAGGTCCGAGGGCCCCCTGAGCAGGCAAACAGATCCGCGCAGGAGGAAGAAAGCGCTGGAGGGCAGGTGCCCCTCCCTCAGGCGCTCCCCTCAAACAGGAAAACCTCAAAGGCCAACCCACCTGCCCTCCGTTCTGACTCACCCAGACCCCCTGGGCAGAGCAGGAGAACTGCCTCTGTGGGCTTCCAAGACGGTAACTCCTCATCTCTGTACCACAGGGCAGCTGACAGCTTCCAACTGCGGACTGACTTGCGGGTTAGCAGCCCAGCTGTGGGTGGGGAAGCCCTGGAGCACAGGCCTTCTGTGGAGCTGTCCAGGGTCCTGGACTGCTTGGGTCTGAACTTCCGACTCTTGCTGAAAACACTGCTCCTGACTTCAGCCACCTCTCCCATCCTGCGGGTGTGCAGAGGCTCGCCCCGGGCATCCCCAAGTCTTTTCCCAAAAGCCCCATGCTGAGCCTTCTTGCACCTATGTTGCTGCCTCCCCTTGCCCACTGTTCCGTGGAGAAGACAGGTCCAGAGGATAAGGGTTGTGTCTGGCCTGCAGGAGGCCAGTCCTGGCCTCAGTCCGGCCAGCCTCCCAGGCCCTTGCAGATGCAGCTTACCGTGAAAGGCTCGGTACGCAGCGCCCACACAGGCCGAGTTGGTGGTGTCTGTGACATACACCGTGGCACCAAAGACGTCTGCAAGCACCTGCAGGGGAGACGCGTGGTTTTACTGCCCAAAGTCATTCCCAGAAGGAAGACATTTTCACGTGCATGTTTCAGGCTTTCCTTTCTCAGACATCTTCCCATCCCTTGCCCTCCCTCCCCTGCTTTAATAGGGGTGCACTCGGCCATGCTGCCGGTTCCCACCACTCTGCTGATCTTCACATCAGGATGACTTGGGGGAGGTCCTGAGTGGATAGTTTTTTTTTACTTCAGTTTATAATAAAGTATACATTTACTTATAAAGTCAAAACAACGAGGGTAATAAGGGAAAACCTTCATCAACCGAAGGCAAACCTAGGGAGGCACGGACAGCAAGTGATTTCCCAAAGACTAGAGTCACACCAGCCATTTCCTCCTCCACACAGCCTTTGTGGCAGTCAGGGGTTTTAATATAGTGCAATCACACAGTATTTATTATAGTATATATTATGCTTATGTATAATTACTAAGAATTAGATAGAAACATAATGCCATACATTGTAGTGGTACTCCCCCCTCAAAATTTTGTTATGAATTAAGTGAAGGTTCACAGAGCAGATCACCAGTTTTACATTGGACACCTCATCTAGCCCCCTCACTGTTTGGCTGTGCCCATCATTCCCTGCTCACTCTCCCCCATCTCTCTTGTTGTATACACTTTTTCTCTTCACCCAAATAATCCCCGTCGAACTTCTCACCCAGGGTTTCCCAAAGTGGGCAATTAAAAACAAAGACAAGAAACTGTTTTCACAGTAAAAGCAGCATCTGTTCATGGTTGCCAGGCGTAAGCCACACTTTGCCGAGTCCTGGGCTTAAGTTCCCGAACTCAGCGAACGGTGGCTCGTGGGTCATATGCGGCTCTGAAGTAGACTGAAGTATTTTAGAGGATATTATTCAGGTAATGGTTATTTCATATTATAGTATACAGTATATGTTATTATAGAGTAAGTATGCGATAATCTCCAGTAATGTATTAATTCTGGTTATAACTACTAGCATATAATCTCATTCTTTTAAAAGTAGTTTTCTTGATCAAATATTCACGTATCATACACTTCCATAGTTTAACCGCTTCTAAAAAGAGTTCCACACGTGTCATCTGAGTTCTGTAATGTCTGTGAAGTTCCCACGATGGCAGGACACAGCACAATGGACCTCAGACAGAGGAAGGCAGGGCGCTTTGTTACTTACAGCTCCACAGAGAGAAGGTGGCCACATGGGGCCACACAGAGTCTCCGCCAAGGGGACAGGGTAATCGCAGGTGGCTAATGGATGGCAACCGGAGTGAGGTGGCTAGGTTTGGAGGGCTTCCTAGGGGGTGGGTATTTGGAGCAATTCTGAAGAGCCAAATATCCACAATGAACACCCGTGGACGCAGCAGTCCAGAAATCAGAACATACCTACCCCAGGGAAAAGGGCTCTTGAAAGTGTTAAACAGCAAAGATATCGCTTTGAGGGCTAATTCCTGCGGCCTTTTGACCGGCTTTCTACCCATGAGGAGGCTGGGCAGTGCGTTAGGATGACCAGGGAATGCCGCCTCTGAATGCAGGTGTTGGGAGAAGCATGTGAGAGGTCAATCGGATGTGTCTTGGAAGGAGTACAGCCAGAACTCTTCTCCTTAAAGTGAGAGGGCCGGGACTCTGTCGTTCTCAGAAGAGACTGTCCCCGGGGAACAAACACCGTGCTTGGTAGAGGGTCAGAGAGTCAGGAGAGACTGTCCCCGGGGAACAAACACCGTGCTTGGTAAAGTAGAGGGTCAGAGAGAAACAGGACGGCCGTGCGGGAGATGGCTGACACCGTGGCTTCAACAATGGGCCCAAACACAAGAACTGTGCCCCGGTGGTGCAGGAGCAGGCAGTGTTTCCGGTCACACACCGGCTGCTTTGCGTTGCAACAGGCTCTGAGGGGCCTCACAACAAATAAGAAGGGACCGCCCCCCCCCAACCCTGGGGTGACAGATATGTAGGCTCCTCTGGCAGTTGGATGTGCGTGGTATCGTACAAGGTTAAGCGTCTGATTGGGGAAGTGGTTGGGGGCGTTAAACTGCCCACGAAGGAGATGGTGAACTGGGTCAAGACAGCACTTAGGAAATACACTACAGAGGGCCGAGGCTCCCCAGGCCGTCCCCACAGGGTGTCCTCGCTGGATCCGATGTCTCAGTAAATGGCCTACAACTGGGGACAGTATCGGGCTAACGTTAACAAGTCCAAACAAACTCAAAGGAAAAGGGCACGTTTGACAGGGATAAAGATGAGGTGTCCCATTTAGGCCCTGACATGGAAAGATATAAATTATGAACAGGAAAAGACTTCGAGGTCTTGGAAAAGTAGAAGCCATGGATGCCCTGTCTGGAGCCCCTTGGATGGACTGGGGTACTAGACTCAGCTGCTAATGGCTCCGAGCTGCCCCTCCTAAGAGAACTGTCCTCTGCTGAGCAGAAGCCACCTCCCCCAGGAAGCTAAGCTCATTCCTCCTTGTGGTGCCACCAGAGCTGCCCAGGGCATCTCCAGCCACGACCATGGCCTTCCTTATCCTTCTTCCACACACCTGTCTGGAACCTTTCACCCTCGTTCATCCTGGGGTCACGTTCTCCAGACACTTCCTGAGGATTCCAACTGCAGGCTCTGCTTCTAAGGAGCCTAAGACAGGCATGTGCGTCAGCAGGTGATGCAGCTCGTCAACTAGATTCAGGCAGCCTCAGGCTCCATGCAAAAATGTGCGCACACGCACACACAATGTGACCGCCTGAGTATCAGTCATCTCCCTACATGGCAGCATTTTCCTCCCACTGTGGAGGCACAGAACGTTGGTGACCACCGCAGTTTGGCAACTGTGTCGTCACAAGAGGGGTGGCTGGGAAGGTCAGAGACGTTTACACTGGAAAGGAGATCTCTTGGAGACGAGGTGAACACTGGTAACAGATGCCAGAGGGTTTGCCATGGTCTATGATGTCTGCCTGGGAGAGGGTGAGCTCCCCATGCCCAGAGGGAGACTGTCCACCCTGCCTTGTCCCCAGCTCCTAGAAGGGAATGACGCGGATGAGGCCACAGTGCAAGGCCGGCTCGGCTACTGGCACTTACCTGCAGGATGGCACTGTTACGAGATGCGCCTCCGGTGGCCAAAATCTTTGTCCTAGGTGCTGCAAGGGAGAAAGACACAAATAAAGGGCAGTGGCTGTTCCCCCGAGGCAGAAAGGGCAATTTTTCCAGAGCTCTTCAGCCGCAGGTGGTATGTGGTGGGCTAAGGCGGGAAGAGGTCCAAGATTTGCTTGTGTGCATGCAGGCCTGCCTCACAGTTTCTGCTTGTGAGGCTGCTGCGTAAGACTGCCCCATCCACCCTGAGTGTCTCTCTCTCTAAACCAGTAATAGTAAGTCTCCCAAGAAACCAAAATCGAAAGTCCTTGCATTGACAGAGCTCCTATGCCCAGCGCGTACAACAAATACCATTCATTACAGAAACATTTAGAAGTATTCTCTTTCAGGCTGGTGGTGTAGATTGAAGTGACCCGACACCCCCAAAAGGTATGTTGAAGTCCTAACCTCTGGTAGCCATGAATGTGACCTTGTTTCGATGTTATTTTTGAAGAGGTTACCCGGGAACGTGCCCTCCCATGTCTCCCCAGGGGTGATGGTCGGTTCAAGGATGTGGAGCACACGCAACACAGCACACAGATTGTCCAGAAGAGCATCAAGAGGAGGCGCCTCCTCTTGGCTTCTGGGCTTTTCTGCCTTTGCTAGTGACACCAGCTGCAGGTGGGACAAGGATGCCTCACCTTCACCCCGTCCTGTTCCACGCTTGTTCACTGATGTGACCTTGCTCGACAGAAACCCAGCAGAGCTGGCACAGCCAGCTTAATTCTGCTTTTAATCTTGCTAAGAGGATAAGTAACGTTATACTGTTTTGCACAAGAAACGCTTTAGAGGCTGGGAATGGTGACAGAGCGCATTAGCCTCTCCTGAGCCCATGAGACCTCTCCGCCCTTCTCCCTGTACCCTGGGCACTGCCTCCCACACAGCCACCCCTCCAGATGGCGGCACAAGGGCCCCTCCCTCAGGCACTCTGCCGCCACTCACAGCTCCTCTGTGGCCTGCTCGCCCAGTCACATCCACAGGGAAATTTGAAAGGCCCTGGAGACCTCCAAGGAAATAGAAAAGCTCAAGGTATTCATTTTTTTTCTTAAAATGTTTTTTGATATAGAACATACAACCTGAAAGATGCACCACAGTTAAGCCTTTGGCCTGACAAACAAAACAACTGTATCACCCGTGAGACAGAAGCCACGTGCCCTCCCAAGTCTCCCCCGAAGGGTAACAACCACCTTGACTTCCAACAACAGCAAACAGCAGGTCTGTCTGGGAGTCTGACGCACACCGACACCGACCCCAACCCCAAGGGCCTGTCTCCCATCACGCTGCGTTATAGAAGTTGTGAAGCTGACTCATTTCTAAGAGGCAGGTTCCCAGTGTCTGAATACACCACGCTGCCTTGAGTCCGTCCACGTAGACCAGTGGTTCTCAACCTTCCTCATGCCGTGACCCTTTCATACACTCCCTCGTGTTGTGGTGTCCCCCACCCCCCAACCATAAAATTATTTTCGATGCTACTTCATCACTGTCATTTTGCTACTGTGATGAATGAGGCGGCCCCTGTGAAAGAGTCATTTGACCTCCAAAGGGGTCTCGACCCACAGGTTGAGAACCGCTGACTTAGAGAGGCATTGCATGGCTTCCAGTGTGAAGGCGGTTAAGCACAGGCTTCTCAGATTCATCCCGGTGTATATTCTCCTGTGTGTTTTCTGGTATCTACCACTGGAGAACACATATGCATTTCTGGACACGTCCCTTGGAGTCAGACTGCTGGGTGCAGGCGGATCCTCCGCTGTAGCAGAGGCTGCCCAACAGGCTTTTAGGTTTACCTGATGCTAACTTTTATCGGATCTGTTTACTTGGTTGGTTCGAAGACATAGAACACACTGCACTTATCCCACTTAGAACCCAGGTTGTCCAGAGCTCTATGGGACTCTCTGGTCAGCTTCCTTGCAGGCTGTCCAACCCAACGCTCTCAATCAAGGGGCTCACTGATCCCCTTCAGCTGCTGGTTCTACCGCTCAAGTTCTTTGAAGTCCCCTTCATCCGTTTGCCTTCCCATGGCCCCGGTTCTACCCTCTTTTCTCCAAAGCAGCCCCGATTCTGACAGAGGTGCCTGCCACGCCCCCAGGCTTCCCCACTGCCAGCTAATGTGCCCACAAGCATCCCAGCTGCAGATGGGGCTTGCCTGGGCTCACAGGCCAGACCCTTCTCATCTAGTTGACTGAGCTTCCCATCTTCTCAGGGTCCAGAGTGTGCGATATGTAGTTTGGGATTTGTAGTGCTGAGTTAGAGAGAGACTTCTCCACATCCTATAGCTCATGACCAGGAGATCTGGCTACTGGGGAGAGCGGAGAAGCAGGAAGAACCTGCCTCCTGGTCAGCGTCTGCCTGTAAGTATCAGTAACCCCCCACCTCCCTCTTTCACGAAGCAGACAATGTGTGGTAGGGCCAGAGACCCAGACCCACCCGCCCAGTAGCCCACTTACTGACTCGGTAGCCCAGGCGCTCAGCATGGATCCTCTTGGCCATGAACTGTCCTTCCACCAGGGCACGAATCTCCACGTCCCGGGGGAAGGCCGAGACCTGTGTCCGGGAGAGGGTGGACGCAGAGTGAGGGGCTCGCACTGTCCGGTCCCATGTGTGTGTCATCTTTCAAAGGATGACCCAGGGGGTGAATTCCCGACTCCGGGCTCCAGTGGAGGGCAACTGTCTGGCATCCTGCTGTCTACAATGCCCCCCAGAAATGTTGCATCCAACTACTGGGGGCCGAGATGGGGATGCCTGATAGCTCAATGTAGCTTGATGGAAGATCACTGCGTTCATAGCTTACACACAGAGCCCAGTCAGCACCGGTGGCACGTACCTCATAACCATCTGCATTAAACCTGTACCGCCCGGTGATTTCCGGGGTGATCTCCATCACATCAAAGTAAAAACCTGAAACGAGGCCAGGCAGACATCAGGCGTCAGGGGTCCGCTTCTCAACAGTGCTGGCGAAGAGCATGATGAAAGGACCCCCACGTCCCTGGGCCCCAGGGTCCCTCTGGCCTCAGGCCTCACAATGCTCTCTGTTCTTTCAGATAGTATGGTTGGGGGGTTGGAGGGTGGGTGGGACAGGCTGGAAAGGCCTAGGTTAGCTTTTCTTTGTGTAAACTCTTTTCATTCTCCATTGGCGCCCAGGCCAGAAAGCAGCTGCCTCATACCCGCCAAACCAGCCAGCTCTTGGCTAAGGGAGGCCCACCCCTTCCCACCTGTGACCCCAGGCACGTTCCCCTACGTGGTTGTGAACTTGAATGCCCTGCATACAGCAGGGGTTGTGACTGCCATCTCTGGTGCTGTCACCAGGGGTTCTGAGGGGGACAGAAGACACAGCCATGGCCTGATTTACACTGGGGGCATCCTGAGGGCTCTACCATACTGTGGGAAGGCCTGAGGGGCAGACAGGCAGCCAGATAGGCAGGGAGGGCCCTCGGCTTCCCCAGCCCCTGGAAACTAGCCACTGCTCCTCCAGCAGCAGCTGCCCTTTGTTGGCTGGGCATCACCGAACCTCTTACCCAGGTTTCCGCCATTGCCCATCTCCGTGGCCTGCAGTGCTTTAGAGAACTCGTTCCAAGAGCAGGACGCTAACTCATCTCGGATCTTCTCCCTCATCAGGGAACCGTTTTTGAAACTGCGGAAGCACAGCACCAGTCCTGAGGGAGTTGACTGGAACCACGCATTCGGCAGAGGGGCTGCAGGCTGGGCTGGACCACGCCCTCCAGCCAATAGCGACCAGTGCCCTGAACCAAGCCCCCTCAGGTACCAGGACCCATAAAGACATTCTTGACATACTTGTCTTGGGTTTTATATATGGAAAAGGCTGCCCCCTCTCCCCCAAGCCAAAACGCCCCAGGTGGAGACAGGTAGGTGGGGTGTCTGCACAAGGCACCACTTGTACACTAGGGCACAGTGGGTTAGATTGACCGGTCCCTGGATGGAACACATGGTTACAGTGCTAGACTGCTAACCGGAAGGTTGAAATCTCAAGTTTACCCAGAGGTGCTTCAGAAGAAAGGCCTGGTGATCCATGTCTGAAAAGTCAGCCCTGGACACCTGACGGAGCACAGCTCTATTCTGATCTGCCTATGATCAGAATGGACTTGAAGCTGACCAGTGGTAGTAGGTGGTGGGGACTTAATTCTCCCTCGGGGTTTCCAACGGTGCCTGCAGGTCCGAGGTCAGAGTACAGAGCCTGCCCCTTCCACGAACAGCCCAGAGGCAGATGACCCCACTCCTCTGCCAAGGAGTCTCCCACGTGCTGGATGTCCCAACATGGACGTCAATATCGATTCTCTGTGCTCGACTGTGGGGCTCAGCTCGGAGGGGCCTGCTGGGGGCCATGTGGGATACAGGTGGTGAGACAGGGTTTGTACCTGGGACGGGGGACACCATGCTCTGGGATCTTCCCAGTGCAGCTCTCCTGACAGCTGGGGCTGAGGGGTCCCTGGGGCCTCGGCTACCCCAGGGCATGCTAGGTCTGACTGTGCCTCCTTCCTGCCTACCTGGTGTGGACCCAATGCTCCTGCCCACACCTACCACAGGAGTGCCATGTAGTGCTGGGGGTCCACCGGATTACAGAAGACGTGGCCTTCCAGGGAGGGTGTGGGCTCCCGGAGCCAGACAAACAGGGTGTCGCTAGTGCCAAGGCTGACCTGGGGAGGGATGGGCAGAGGTGAGGCACGCCAGGCAGCGCCCCCGCCCCTCGGCCTATCTTGGCCCACAGGTGGTCCTCATTAGGGACGAACCCTGTGTTTGCCACCCTGATCCCAGAACTTTGGCTCAACACCCCGTCTGGCCCTCCCACTGTAGATGCCTACCTGTGGACTCTGCAGAACCTCCCCCTAAAGCCTGCCTCCCCCTCCCCCAGGCTTTCCCACTGGACCCAGAGGGCACAGGCCATTTCCTCTGTGCTCACTCGGGAAATTCAAAGGATGTCCCCTGTCTGATCCTTCTGCCATGTCCCCAAGATTGGCCATTTAGCAAAGGGCAGTAACTTTCCCAGAAAAGAGGTGTGGGCAGGTCTTGGGTCTCCCCTAGGTCCTCCCTCTGCTGCTTTGTGGGACTGGCAGACCCTCTGTCAAGCAGCAAACCTGCTGCTGAAACCTGGCACTCTCATCTCTCAGGGCACAAACCGTTGGCTCTGCCAACGGGGGTTCAGAGAAGGAATCTCACCGCAATGTCTCCTTCCTTCAGCTGCATGCCTGCCAGAGATGCTGAAGAGGGAAGAGGAGCCAACAGTTAGCTAGAGGCCATGCAGGAGTCAAAAGCAAACCACAGCCACCCTCAGCGGGCAGCTCAACCACATGTTCCACCCAATCCACCCTCTAGGGAAGAGCAGGGTGGGGAGATGAGGCTCAGGGGTTAGGGGGTGGACCCTCTGAGGCCAACGCCTCTTATTTGGCCTGGGAGATAATCTCCCTAAAAAGGTCCAAACCCTGCATGCATGGTCAGGTGTTCCCAGGAACACAGAGAACCCCGGCACCAAGGCACACAAGGCCGCGGCTGGAGGAGCATGAGGGGATTCTTGGAAAGGAGATGGCCGTGGTCACGCTCACTGTCAGTACCCGCTGCCCCCGCCCCGCCCCCACCACACACACACTTAGACACGAGGCCCCAAACAGTGTGCTCTCTACCCTGTTCACCTATGTACCTCAGCACTTTTAGAGCTGCCAGGAGTTGTTGGCCCCCAACCACGGGCAGTCTCATGCAAAACAGAATGGGCTGCTTCCAGGGCCTGCACCATCCCCAGGATCAATTGGGGACCCCGTGGTTGAGAGCCACAGGGTTTTCCTTAGCTGATTTTCATAGGAAGAACCCTGGGCCTGTTCTCTTAGCCCACGCCACCTGTAGGCTCTGCTGAAACCTGTCTCAGGGTCACTGGAAGGCGCCTCAGACCTATAGCGCAAATGACGGGGCGGAGGGAGACTCTCCTGTGTCAGGAGGAAGTCGGGGAGGAAGGAAGGTGTTCAGCTCTGGAAGGTGTTCAACTCTGGACAGAAGTGGGGCAGGTTGGGAGGGAGGGGAGAACAGCTGCTTCATTTAATCGCAGATCAATTTTCACCTGGTGGGACTGAGAGGCTCCAGGGGGCAGAGCTATGGCCAAGGTGGGGGCAGGTATAAGGAGTCAGGTGTCAGGCCAGGGAGGAAGGGAGGGTGCCCCACCCCGGAAAGCTTTACCTAGGGGCCAGACTGGGATTCTCGAATGTCCAGCATGGACCAAGTCTCGCTCCCTGGAGAGTGAGATGCCCCAGGTACTCACCTGGGTTGTCCCCGGTGAAGGCCACCACTTTGCAATCTGGGTGGAATCCATAGCGCTGGACGAAGTATGGAGAGATGGTTCCCTGCGGAGAAGCTGGGGTCACATGAGGGGCTGCACTCCCACCTACCCCCAGTCAGCAGTGTCCCTACCCCAGCAGGTGTGTGAAGTTCAGGCCACGCACAAGGCTTCGGGGTCCAGAACCCCGGAGGTTAAAAGCTCTAGGGTGGAGCCTCCAGCCCCATCCCTCTCCATCCCAAAGCAGGTTGATCCTCCAGCTCACAGAAAACACCAGAGAAAACAGACTAAACACACAACATTCCTTTAGTTCTTTAATGCTTCCTCTCCAGCCATCCCCCCAAACCATCATGATCTCAATTCTATCTTACAAATCCGCTAGACCAGAGCATGTGCACTGGTACAGATGAGAGCTCTCAACACAGGGAATCCCAGCACAGATAAACCCTTTAGGCCCAATAATGAGAGTCGCGATACCAGCAGGGTGGGGGAAAGTGGGGAGAAAATAGGGGAACAGTTCACAATGATCAACATATAACTACCACCCCCTCCCCAGGGGGATGAACAGAAACATGGGTGAAGGGAGATAGTGGTTGGAGTACGATATGAAAATAATAATTTATAAGTTATCAGGGGTTCACAAGGGTGGAAGGGTGGGGGAGGGGAGGGAAAAAATGAGGAGCTGATACCAAGGGCTCAAGTAGAAAGAAAATGTTTTGAAAAGGATGATGGTAACATATGTACAAATGTACTGGACACAAATGGATATACGGATTGTTACAAGAGCTATAAGAGCCCCCAGAAAAATTATTTAAAAGATAGCACCAGAGAAGCCCTTAGTAGAGCTGGAAGCGTGCGCACACGCTGATTCAAGGTAGCTAAAACCAACCAATCCTCAACTTGCATCTGTTTTGTAAGTTGCAAATCAACAGACTACACACCACTGGTGAGCAAACTCACAGGAGTAGGTAACACCTTACCCACACCACTCCTCCGTGGACACCGGAACACGTTAGTGTAGAAATCCAAGTGCTAAAGCCACCAGCCAGCCAGCACAAGAGGCAGTGGGGGTGGGGAGGAAGCTCCCCCAGAGGGACCAGTGGTCAGGGCCCCTCCATGTCAGGCTGTGAGATCAAAGGGCAGCGACACTCTAGGAGTGGATCCATGTTCCTCAGAAAGCCTGGTTATAAACACAAAACTTTTTCTTTCTTTCCCTGACTCGACTTTAGCCATGCAAGTTTAAAGTAAATGATGGGATTTTCTGGTGTTTAAGACACAAATGCTGCACCATTCAGCCAAATTTCAGATTGACCCGGGGACAGGAATGCCTTGGTCTCAGCGGCCTTAGAATGTTTCCCAGGGACAGGAATGCCTTGGTCTCAGCATCCTCAGAAAACGGGGCTGCAGATGAGAGTGTGTGCGCAGGTGGTCTGTTTGGGAGCCTAATCACAAGAACATTACCGCCTCATGCTGAGGGTCACCCTGATCTGGGTGGGCTTTCTCCTGTGTTACACGCTGGGCTGCTAACCTTAAGGTCAGCAGTTCGAAACCGCCAGCCGCTCCACAGGAGGGAGAAGAGGTTTTCTACTCCCTTAGAGTGACAATCTCAGAAACCCACAAGGGACAGTTTTACCCTGTGCTATAGGGTCGCCGGGAGTCAGAATTGGCAGTGAGTTTTTTGAGAGGTGAAGGAGGAGGAAGGAGAAGAAGAAACAGAGGAGGGGAAGCAGGAAAAGGGGGGCAGCGGGCTAGGGGGAGCCAACCCAACAAGTGGCTGGTAGAGCCTCATGTCTGCTGTGAGCAAGCTGGGTCCAATCCATGGGAAAGGTCGGGAGAGGGTGCAAAAATGCCCCTTAGGACCGTCCACCTGGGAGACGGCCCCAACCCCCCAAAGCATGAAGGCTACCCTGGGGGGTGAGCAGACCTCCCTGCACCTCCAGGCTGACCCGGCAGAAGTGGCGTGCTGAGGGCTGGGGTGGAACGTGAAAGCAGGGGCTGCCGCTCAGCCAGACTGCTGCCAGGTGATGCCTGCCCAGGTGAAGCCACACAGGTGGGGGGCAGAATGGGAGGCTGATACAACACCTCTCCCAGTAGCTCCCTGAAGAAAAACGAGCATGCGTTCTGGGTGCTGCCTTCCAAATAGCTGCCACGAGGCTCTGCCTTCAATCAGCCCCACATGTGACCACGCCTGGCTCGTGGCAAACTTGGGTGCCGCTCGCGTGGGACAGTTTTGTGATGCTGCCTCTCAGTTGCCAAAGGTCATCGTCAGCCTCTTGGTGGCATTCATCGTAGGAAAAAAGTCTCTGGGGGCCCCACTGGGGAGGACGCACAACAGCTCTCCCAAGTCCCCTCTCTCTCCCCGGCTTCCACTCGCGACACTGATGTCCTGGCTGTGTGCATGTGCTGGCCACCAGAGGGCCCCTAGGGCAGCCCAGGGCCCACTCTGCTCCTCCACTCCACAGGGCCTCCAGGATCACATCCGGGCGTTCGCAGCCAGCGTCTACTCTGAAGGGGCTCTCTCTCTGTATTGTTCAATACTTTAAAACAAACACAATCACTTAAACCACAGCACAATCCTACAAGGTGGGCTGTGTTGTGGCCACTGCTCCAGATAAGGCTCAAAGCCCTAAACCTGGCCAGTGGAAGAACTGGGCTTTGGTCCCAGGCCACCTGGCATCTCTTAACCATTGCAGGCTACCATGCTCAGGTTTTCTTTCTTTTTCCCACGACTGCCCGCTCTGAACTTCCTAAGTAGTCCCTGGATGAGAATTTCAGTAGTCCATGCAATGTTTTCCTGAAGTGTGGACTCCCCGGAAAATTAGGCCTTCGATCCCACCTACCCCGACCCCCCAATAAATGTCCAGTGGAGTTTTTCAAAGCCCTCCTTTGATCCCTGACCCTCAGACAGTCATCTATATTTGCATCTAAGCACCTACCTTGGGCAAAACACGAACCCTAACCCTTTCATCTGACCTGTGCCAAAGCCTTGCCTGAAAACCCTGTGTGCGTGTGCCTGTGTGTGTACATTGAAGGCTGTGTCTGTGTACTGCATGACATCCCAGTCACAGTGGGCTCTTACACGAGCCGTGTCCCTGGCAGAGGCACCTACCACAACTGAACACGAGGGCACCGGCTGTCCAAGCCTCTCCTCTAAATGTGGGGCACAGGCATTAAGACAAGCCTGGGACCAGACTTTGTCATGTATCTGCAACAAATTCATCCCGGAGCCTGAGGAAGGGGAGGAAACAAACAAACAAAGCAGAATCATCTCATAGAAGGACAGAAGGCGGGTTAATTGCTCACAGTAAAGCTGCACTGGGAACTCTTCCCTAACGGAAAGTTGGCAGCATGCCGCATCCTCCTGAAACCCAAGAACCATAGGAACACGTGGTGCCCCTCCCTACCCCCACCCCCTATCCCTCACACTCCAACATCACAGTGAGCCCCGACAGCTGCTGCTCTAAGTTCTGCCCAGAGAGGGGGGCTACCAGTCGTTTGAGCCTGTGGTTCGAAGGGTCTACTCAGAGGCAGCCCTGGCACTGAGTGGGGCCAGCCTTTGAGAACTTCCTGGTCACATCTAACTTTCCCAGGAAGGCTCGGTCAGAAGCCCCACACCCTCATGCTCGTTACTGAAATCAGAGCTCGAGACCCTCCCAGGACTTCCTGAGCATGAGAAAGGGAGCAAGGCCAGCGCCCAGAGAGGGGGGGGGGGGGAAGATGGAGGCACTGATGATGCCATCGGAATCCCGGTGAAGCAGAGAGGCAGCTGGGAAGCTAGAAGACTTCGTGGCTGAAGTGGAGGAACATGAATCCCTGGAGGACCGGTGGGGCAGTGGTGCAATTTTCTCCCCTCCCATATCTATGTGGAGCGCGCTCTTTGGGACTCAGGCTGTTGCAGACTGGGGGGGCCTCCCGGTGTGAGCTAATGGAGAAGCCACTGGACCCCGGCATTCTCTAGATAGAGTGGGAAGCTTCGGGACCAAGCCTCAATCACACCTCCTTTTCCTCCCTGCAAACTAGATCCTGTCGGGCTCACATCAGCAGGCAAAGGACTTTGGAGGGATTCCCATGAGGGAGCCCTGTTCCTGAGTCTGCGTTCCTGCTTGACACTATTCTCCGCAAGCTAAAGATGAGGCTTTCTACCCCAACAGAGATTCATGGTCTTGGAAACCCATGGGGCAGTTCTACTGTCCTATAGGGTTGCTGTGGGTCAGAATCCACTTGATGGCAGTCAGGGCTGTTTTGGTTTGTTTTGCTTTTAATTCTCCTCCTATCTTCTATCCAAATACTTTTTGGTCTAGACCAGGGGTCGGCCGACTGCGGCTCCCAAGCTGTAGGCAGCAGTTTGGGTACATAACGGTGGCTCTGAAGCACAAAACTGAAGATGAAATAAAACCAAGATCCAGAGAGTGGTGAGTCCATTTGCTTGTAAAGATATACTTGTGGCTCTTGGACAAATTTTCAATTGTTGTGAGGGACGGGATTGGCTCTTCCGTCTCAAAAGTTTGCCGAGCGCTGCTCTGACCTGATCCAAGAGTTCCTTCAGCAGCTTCCTCTCAGCTTCCCAGGACTCCCCACAGGCATGGTTAGCGTTCATGGGTGTCAGCATTTTGATTTTGACTAAAGCCAACACGCTCATGAGCTGTAACCTTAGGGTAACCAACCTCCAAGGCGGTGACCACCGATCCACCTCCTAGTGTTAACACGCGTGTGATTTCTCCCCACACTGTTCCAGGATTGGTCCATGTGACTGATAAAAGAAGGCGGGAGTGCCTCACACCTGAGATTAGGTTACAAAGCATCCTGCAGCTTCGGTGTGGCCACTCTCTTTCTCACTGCACACCTGGGGCAGCCCGCCTGGCAAGGAACTGATGCCTCCTACCCACGCCAAGCGAATGATCCTGGAAGCAGATCCTCCAGATGCCCCCAGCCCCAGCCAACAGCCGGACAACAACCTCACGAGAGCCTCTGAGCCAGAGCTAGCCGGTGATGTCACTCTGGGAGGCCTGGCCCTCAGAACTATGTGAGAATAAATGTTTGTCATCCTCAGCTATTAAATGTGGGATACTGGATTGGGCAGCAAAAGAGACGGACTGCATTCCCTGATTGGCAGTAGATGATAGGATAAAAGGTTGGCACCTGTCTGGGCTGGATGAAGCTCACACTGCCTGCATGCCCACAGGCTGCCTACCCACCGAACAGGCTGACAACAGGCCTCCGAAGACGTACCATCGCTGTAGTCAATAGGGGCGTAGGCCCCGAGGAACAAGGAAGCCGCGAAGCTACTGACCAAAGAAATCCTCTGTAAGAGAAAGAAGCAGTGAGGCAGGGCTTACTTCTACACTCTAAGCAACTGAATATTCCTTGCACGCACATGGCATTTAAACTGGGTGGGGACATGGAAGCTTAGTGTAACGGAGAAGACTGAACGCCCCAATTAAGAGTACTACATGGAATCTCTCTAGAAGAGTCCTGATCAAAGGGGTGAAGAACTCGAAACAGAATTTCAAATTCTCCATGGAATCCAGGCTCTCTGGAACCATCAACTGGATTAAAATTGCTGTCTTGAGATCATCTTTAGACGTTCAACCCAAACGATCTTCTGAAGTCTTCTTTGAACCAAAAAATCCATTTATGCTCATCAAGAATAGATGTCTGCCTTCAAAATTGATTTTTGTGTGTGTGTGTGTGTGTGGGGGAGTTACTATTAGATCAGTAAATACATGGTGCCTTTATTGTTGATTAAAAAAAGAACGTCTTATGTTTTCAGGCACAGTGTACCCAGCGGGCCAGGCTCCCATGGACCTGTTTGCATACGAACTGCTCCATGACAGACACTGGCTGCAGTTCTCCTGCTATGTCGATGGCTCAGGTTTTCCATTCTGTTGGCTTTGCTTCCGTGCATCAAGCCTCCCTTCCTCAAGGCACTCAACTTGTGTTCCTCTGAAAACGGTCTTTGAGTTTGGGGAGCCAAAAGGGAGTCTGGAGGGATAAAGTCATGACTGTTGGGTAGCTAGGGGGAGCTTTCCCCATGAAATGCTCCGAGGTCGGCCCTGGCTACCCTCAAAGAAAGCAGCTAAGTGCCCAGTCAGGAAAATAAATAAATAAATAAAGTCAGTCCCCAGTGTCACTTTCCTGCCCTTTTCCTCCTCAGTATAGTTCTTCCCTTTCTTAAAAATGTCTTCAGCACACACCCCAATGATCACCTATGTCCTTTGAGAAAAATCTATCAAGGTGACCCCTTGGGGATCTCCACCCTGTGCACAATGACCCCCTGGGGGGGGGGAAGTCACCGTAACCTTCTGAGCTGACCTCTTTTGAACTGAACTGACCCAAAAGATCCCCTGGGAAGCCCTTGTTGTAATTGGACCTTTCTCTGACGGCACCCTAATAAGCTGAAAACTAATACCATGGGTGACAGAACTCGTCTGCAGGCACCTACCGACTACAGAGATGCGCTCAACACATTTAGTTTAGAATAACCACATGCATATATCAACAGGAACCCTAGTAGCAATACATTTTTTTACTTACCCTCAAAGACATGGCTACAGATACACCTACACATGCACGCCTTACATGAACTTTTTCAAGCCCCCTGGTATACGCATGCACACACTTGTGCCTATGTAACCACACACAGATTTTTTCTGGCTGTTATGACCGTTGTTGCCAAAGTGTGTATGCTATAGCGTCGACTGAAGCTGTCCCTTTCTCTGGTGTACTTTTGGATGTCACTTACCTTGGGCAAGATACAGGTGAGGGTAGCTTGGGTGTGGACTTGCCCATCACCCAAAACAACAAGTTTACCATCTTGAACGTGATTGCTTCTCACTTCCCCACCTGGCCCTGGCAACCATCCAAAAATGTTTCTTTCTATGTGTTTATCGCTTCTTAACTTTTTAGCATGGGTGGGGTGGGCCCCTGTAGGATTTGCCCTTTGGGGACTGGCCTATTTGCCTCAGCATAATGGGGCCCCGATTCATCCATGTTGCAAGACATTCGCAGACTCCTCACTGGTCTTTCTAGCACTGGTCCCCATTGGAGAAAGCTCTGTGGGGCTTTAGGGGGACAACAGCCACTGGAAAGGTGGGACGACAAGCTTGGGCGGCAGTGAGTAGAAGTCAATGGCGGTGAGAATGCTTGCATATTCTGAAGAATGCCATCCATGTCACGGAGTGGCACGGACACACACACAGTCACTGGACTCTCCAAGAACTGACCCCTCAGGTCAGTACTTCACTCTCTGAACTTCTAAAATAGCCCCAAACAAAAAGCCCGGTGAAGACACCATACTTCAGGAAGCGGATTTTCTATCAGGAACTCAAATGCCGGGGATTATGGTACCCCAGTGCCCACCTTCTCTTTTCCTGGCTCTTGCACCTGTGCACTGGGAAGCGTTGGTCACGAGGCTCAGAACTAACAGAGGCACCTGGGCGGGGAAGGAGTCCCAGGAAGGACAAGGGAGGGCGGGCCCTGGGAAGACACAGACTCTAAGCAGGAACTGGGGTGAGGCTGGTGCGAGGCTGCTGTCCAGATGGCTTCGGCTTGGGCATCACCGAATGAACCGCCCAGCCTCGTGCCCGCCTCGTAAGCCTTGGTATGTCTGCATCCATCATGGTAGCTATTGTGCCAATCCTTTCTGTTGAGGGTCCTCATTCTCGCTGACCCTCTCGAACAGAGGTTCTCAACCTTCCTAATGCCGTGACCCTTTAATGTAATTCCTCATGTTGGGGTGACCCCCCCAAGCACAAAATTTTTTTCGTTGCTACTTCATAACTGTCATTTTGCTACTGTTATAGATCGGGCGACCCCTGTGAAAGGGTCATTCGACCCCCAAAAGAGTCGTGACCCACAGGTTGAGAACCGCTGCTCTAGAAGGAGCTGCACTGAATTTGGAATGTCAGCCTGGGAGCTCTCTGCTGCCCCATGACAGCACAGGCTCTCGGACAAACAGAAAGAAGGCAATCTCCTTCCACCTGCAAATCCAGGCTATGTGGGGGAGTTTTTCATCCCCCACCCGAAGCCTACAGTGATGGCTAATGCTACGGAGTCACGTGTAACCTCACTAATTAGAAAATAAACTGGATGCGAATCTCTAAGATTTAACAACGCCACATTGGGTTCAAAGGAGCTGATCACTTTGAATTACCCAGAGATGAAAATCACTAGCCAGAGAGGGGTCCACCTGGGGTCAAGGTCCAGCTTCACACATCTCCAGAGAAAACACTGACTGTGCCAGTCAAGTGCACAATGGGCACCCTGCATTCACAGTGCAGGACGCTGAGTGGGCACAGCCATCCTAGGGAGAGGCAATACTGGTCCTACCTCGATGCACACTGCCCCCACCTCATCTGCCCCGAGAGCCTGAGTTCCCTTTCCCAACATTTCATTCTTCCTTCTCTTTGGAAATGCACCAATGAGAGGAAAAAGAAAGCAAAAAAAAAAGCAAGGTGAATATGCTTGTGAAGCCATGCCACTGTGTGTCAACGCTGTGGAACTAGCCTAAGTTTACAGACCTGGGTCTCTGCCACAGTGAAGCATAAATTTAGTTATGTGTATCTTTGCCCCAGTGAAACACAGGTTTAGTTACCTGTATCTTTGCCACAGTGAAACAAGTTTAGTTACGTGTACCTTTGTCACAGTGACGCATAAGTTGAGTTACGTGTATCTCTGCCCAGGGAAACACAGGTTTAGTTACATGTATCCTTGCTACAGTGAAGCATAGGTTTAGTTACATGTATCTTTGCCCCAGTGAAACGTGAGTTTAGCTGCTTGTGTCTTCGCCCCAGTGAAGCACACCCATACAGAAACTGTGACCTACCTCCGTCTGTGAGTAGGCCACAGGGTTCTGCTGATAGACCTTTGCTATCTGGTTTCCAGTAAAGCGCTGGAAGAGAAGTGCAGACTCTTAGAAACCCAAACCCTGCACAGAGCACACGATTAACTCGGGAAAGTGAGTCTAGTGTGGTACACTCTGGACACTACAGGCTTTGAAGAAGCCGCAGATATGAAACCCGTTTGACATCTGCTGAGCACCACCGACCATGGGCATTTGGCCCTTGATTCTTGCTCTGAGTAATGAGGTGCTCCGGCAGGAACAAACCCCACGCACACACAGGCTGTGGGATACCGGAGTGGCTTTCCCAGGAGGGCTGCTCACGGGTCAGGACTGGGGATTTTGAGTGACTAACTCACCTCTTTACCCAGGATGCTAACTCCCCTGACCATGGGTTCAAGAGTCAGGAGAGTTGGATACTTTCCCCATTCACATTTTCTTATCTCAGCTGGTGCAAGTAGGGTAGGCAGACTGTGGTGGGGCCAACAGTTCACATGCTCAGCTGCTAACGGGAAGGTTGGAGATTTGAGTCCATCCAGAGGCAGTTCAGAAGAAAGGGCTGTTGATCTCCTTTGGAAAAAGTAGCCACCGAAAGCCCACACCGAAGCCTGCTATGACCTACACACCGTGACCAGCGGTCAGATCGACTTGTGGGATTGGGCCGAGGCTAGCTGGAAGGAGACATCCTTTTTATCCCTGCCCCCTCTGCCAGACACTGCATTAAGGTCTTCCAGGTACTGACTCCCTTCAGCTTCTACTGAACCCCAAATGCAAGTCCTATTTCTACCCCAGTTGACAGAGGAGGCCACCCACTTCCCATTGTCCCCTCATCATGTTCACCCCTCAGCTTGGGCCTGGGGACACACGGAGAGGTGGCCTGCCCTTGCTCCTCCGTTAGCACAGGGAGCCAGGGTGCCCTTGGCAGAGTCCGGGCCCAGAGTGCTCAGGCCTGGCCCCACAGCCTGGGTGGGGATCCCCCTCCCCCCAGACAGGGTGCCCATCTCTGTGCTTCCAGACACCCGGGGGTGGGACCACTGCCAGCCCCCATCCCATCCCAGCTGCTGCCCACCTCATAGGCGCGGGACCCCGTGAGGCAGCTGAGTGCCTGCGCCCCGCCGACAGTGGCCTCGAGCTGGCGGCACTGGGGCGTGGTGCTGGAGTCCATCCACACCGGGGAGTCGCAGAGGGAGAAACAGGCCTGCAAAGAAGAACGACAGGCTCGGGCTGAGCTCTGCGGCCAACTCCGGGGGGCCCCCCACCCAGCGAAGAGGGCATGCAGCTGTGGACACACCTTTGTCCCCAGGCTCCGCCTGGCCCCACGTCCCTGTGCAGAGAGGGCGAGGGAGGAAGGTGCTTCTGACCCGGGGGTGGGAGCACTGGGAGGGGTGCAGAAGTGGGGCCCGGGAGGGCTGTGGCTGCCGCCCTGTGCAGGCTCCCTGGGTTTGGACCCAGGCAGACAAGAGGCGCCGGGGGCCCCTACCATGAGGCATCATGCCCCAAGGAAAGGACACCCCCCCAGGTGAAGTGACCTAGAGTGGTCCTGGGAACTAGGGGCCCACGGGATGAGGATGGGCACACAACCCCTGTCCAGATACTCTCGTGGGAGGCAGAGTGGAGCAGGCTCAAGGGACTGGGGACACGACCTTCTCACACCCAGGAAGACTCCTTCGCCTCACTGCAGATACATCCTCTGCAGCCGGGCTTAGTTACCTTTAGCTGCTCGTGTAATGGCAGGTCCGGCGACAGGTTGGCCAGGGCCTGGCTGGCCCCCGCCTTCCAGTACACGCTTCCATGTTGCTGCCAAAAGGAAACGCAAACACTCGGTCAAGCAACCACACTGAGAGCGAGCCCTCCCCAAGGCCACACGCCAAGGGGCTGGGCTTCAAGCCTGCCCCTGCCTTCATCTCAGAGCTCATTGCCCACCCAAAATTCGGTCCTAAGGCCTGTCAGAGGGGAGGAATCCTACCCCACCCCCTTAACTAGGTGTGGGAAAGATCGAACAGTCATTTCTCTAGACTTCGGGTGCCCTTTGTAAAATTGTTATGTGACTATACTGCTTGCTGCATTACCTGAAATCCACTCACTCATCAAACAAACATTTAGTGAGCAGCTAGGCCATGCGAGTCAGAGTAATGTGGAGACAAATGAGCTGTTAGGGGGCACATCGGGGAGTCAAGGGTGGAATCCTCACCCACGCTGGGATGCTGAACAAGTTTCAGTGGAGATACCAAACTAAGATAAACTAGGAAGAAAGATCGATCTACTTCCCCCAAATCGGCAACTGAAGCCTCCGGGGATCCTATCATGACTGATCCCTAGCTGACGGTGAGCATGGTAGGCAGTTTCCTTTCTTTGTGCATGGGGTTGCCGTGACTCCGGTGCCTACTCCAGGGCACCCCCCACCCCAGAAACAAAACTCACTGCCATGCAGTCAATTCTGACTCAGAGTGACCCTGCAGGACGGAGGAAAACAGCCCCTGCTGGTGGCTGATGCTGCACACCCTAATGAGGGCACACAGCCTCATCGTTCTATGGAGCAGTTGGTCAGCCGCCCAGTGTATAATCCACCATGCCACCAGGACTGGAGGACAGCAGACAGTAATTTTTGAGGACACTGGGGTCTGGCCACAGAAAGACACAAACACGTCACTACAAAACCCCGTGGAGCTGCAGGGCCAAAGTTGTGAGGCACAGAGAAGGGCCCAGATGCAAACAGGTAGATGGGCCCCTGAGTTGGGTAGAGGATGCTCTGTGCAGACGGTGCTCAGAGGTCAGGGCCTGGCAGCAAGGAGACATTCTGAGCAGTGAGCCGGGGGTGGAGCGAGGAGGGTTAAGACTACAGGAGCAGATGGCTGCCCATACACCCTGTACCTCTAGACCTATTCTCAGGAGCTGGGGTTTCTCTTGGAGGTGATGAGTGCCCTGGGTGAGCAGGGAGTGAGGTGGGCACCATGGAAGACAGGCTGGGGCGGAGGCTCAGAGAACAATGATCCTGGGGCTGGGGAACAGAGGCTGAGGCCAGGGAGGGAGGGAAACATCAGGAGGCATGCAGAAATCCATCTACGGCCATACTCCGAATGTGCTCTCATCTCGGAAGCTAAGCAGGGTTGGGCCTGGTTAGTACTTGGATGGGAGACATGCAGGAATCCATAGGATATGGGGACTGGATGACAGTCAGGCTGTGGTCCTGGGTAGACAGGGACAATCCCCTGAAAATCCTCTTCTTCCCAAAGGAGAAAAGGCCTATGGGAGAGGAGCACTCTGGGGAGACCTGGGGAAGGGTCCAGATGGTGCCTACCGGGCAGAGGCATCCAGGCCCCAGGTTCGATGAGAGCAGTGGACAAGGAAACACGCACAAGGACCAGAACAACAAACTAGTCCCGGATCAGGAAAAGGGAGAAACTACAACTGCTCTCTAAGGGAGATGTGAACACAATGTGACTAGGTGTGGTGTGAAGCGATTCCACCACAGCGAAGTGATCCTGGGACCAGATGGCTGGGTGATGGCTCTACTTTGCATCGCTTATGTGACCCTGGGCAGGGGACACTGCCTACCTGGGCCTTGGTTTCTCTGTGTCATTGGCAATGATGATACAAACAGCAGGCGGGAAACGTGAATAGTGGCTAGGCACTGCTCTTCCCTGAGACTCCCGGCAGTCTCTGGCACATGGAAAAGGCTGTGTGACACCCCTGGGGTGGGGGGAGTTTCTAAGTTTATCAAGGGCAGCGTCAGGGATGCAGCCTAGACGGTCTTCCCAGAACCCTTGTGCTAATCAGGGTTTTAAGGACCAAGTTAGCTAGTGTATGTGAAGTGTCTCATCAATGTTCTTCCTACTATGATTATGACTACAATTTCTACTACCAAAACAGTATATTATTTGGTGTGCTGTTCTTTGCTTTTATGGCCAAGAAACAGAAAGGTCATGTTAATACCCACAGCGAGAGTCCTGATGAATTTCTATCAGATGCTTCCCCCATGCCTTTTGTTCTAATTAGCTGCCATCCAGATAACAGCCAGCTCACAGGGACCGCTGACACCAACACTTCTGAAACTGAGTCATGATGGAACGTGGGGGTCACAAAGAGGTTTGGCAACAGTCAAAAGTTTCTGAACATGCAACAACCAAAAACTAATTCAAAATCAAACGGGTAATCGATCCCAGGTGTTTATGGCAGTGCCTGCCCATGTGGCAAAGTTCTCGAGCGAAAGGGGGTCCTGAGTAGAGAGGGCAAGAAGCTGTGTCGTACCCAACAGCACGCTGTCATTCAGAGGGTTATCACCGGCTGATTTTTCAGAACAGATGCCCAGGCTGATCCGCCTTGTCCATCTTAGGCTGGAAGCTCTACTGTGAGGCCTTCTCAGCGTCATCGCTACATACAAGACCCCACTGAGAGGCACACGGTAGCTGTCCGTGAGGTGCACGGGCTGCAAATCCAAGGCTGGTCTCTTGCCTGCGAGGAGGTGCAGCAGCATCTCCCCCCCCACCCCCATTGTCCTTCTTTGCTGACTCACACCACCACCACCACGTGTACAGAGAACCTCCATTCCGTCCCCCTCACCAAGTGTCCTACTCTTCACAGTGCTGAACCCGCAAAGAACAGTCTCAGACCCTTCTGGAAGGAGGCCAGGGGTTCGTCCTCCGAGGCACAGCAGCAGCAGTGCTTTTCCCGGATGGCAGAACGTGCCCACCCGGGGAGGACGAGGGCCTGCCCCCCTCACTCGACACCCACACCACCGCCCTTGGCCAGCAGGAGACGGCGCCAGAAACGCACCTGGCCTGCCCCGGACACGGCGAGGAGTGAAGCGAAGTTAAAACAGTCTTCCTTCATGTTCTCCAACAGCCTATCCAGAGCCTGGGAAGAAACACAAACATCCGTGAAGACGGTCATAACCACGCGTGTTGGCAGACACCAGAAATGCAGCAGCCGTCACGAGAGAGAGGGCTCTGGAGAAGCTGCTGAAGGTACTTAGGAGGCAGGATCGTTTTTAAACCCGAGAACGAACTAATTTATCAAGTCAAACAAAAAAAATCAACTATGCCAAAATTGTTCTAAATGAGCAGAAGTCCAACCACGAATAGTCCAAATTTCTCTCCCCTGGTAACCTGAGAACTCAGAACAAGCCAGAACAAGATGCTCCTGTGCTGGGTTATTTTAATGATGGAACTTCATTGCAAAAGAGACTTTCCAGAAGGTGGAGGGGCCCCTCAGAGTGGGGGCTCTGGGATGAACTCCCTGGAGTCTGTGGTTGAATTGTTGGCAGGGAGTAGGTGGAGACCGTGGGTGGCTATTTATCCCACCTTCCTCCTCACCCCTCTATCCATCTGGGATTGGAATCCCCCATGAGCAAGGTGCCCTCTGGGTCTCCTAGCAACTTAGCCCAGCTGCCATTCAAGTCGGGAGAGAGGAATCCCTGCACTTACCTGGATCCACATCAGGACGGGAGAAGTGACCGTCAGCTCATCCTTCTGGACATGCACACCACCGACGGTCCTATAAGGAGAGCCAGAGGTTGGCGGGTTCAACTCTGGCAGTGGCTAGGTGGGAGAGAGCCCTGGCCACCAGCTTCCCTGTGGGGCCACTCTGCTCCGTCACTACACTTGACTCAACAGCACTCAGTAACGAAGCCCACTCTTCGATATTTGAAGCGCTACAATACTACAGTTAAGAAAAGCCAAGCAGGGAACCCCTCACCCCTCCTGAGAAAGAACACTGGTGCTAGATGCCTCCCTCCAGCCCCTGAAAGTCACCAGGGCCCAAAGAGCTCCACTGGGAAATTCTCCCAAATTTCTAAAAACCCAAAATTAAAAACCCCAAATAACTCTAATGCGATTCAAATTGTGCTGGAATACCTAGAAACAAGGAAACACTGCAACCATATCAACATGAAACAGATATCCAGATCTCAAAGCTGTGCACCAAAGCACAAGCCACACCAGGAAACAGAAATGGGATTTTTCATTCGGGCTCGAACATCTCTTTATCACAATCCAGAAGAAATGGGATTTTATAAAAATGAAAAACTCCCGTTATTTCCAGGACATCGCCGGCAAAGTGAAGAGAGCTCCTGCCACAATGGGAGCCACGGGCCGAGACGGCAGGCAGAGTCCCGTCATTCATGGTTATGATTATTCAGAGTCTATCGAGTTACCGTGGGCAACGGATTAGCAACTGAAACCCAACCCCACTGCCGGGTTCATTCCAACTCGGCATGCATGACCCAAATGGAACCGCCGCCTCATGGGGTTTCCGATCATCAGTTTCCTCCAGAGAACGCCTGGTGATTTTGAACCGACTTTTCGCTTGGGAGCTGCGGGCTGTAACCAAGTCTTTCCACAGCATAAGACACTTCTGTGGTACACCAGCTTCCCACGGTCCATCTGTGAACACCACACACCAGGCCTTTGCCCTCCCCGGCACCAGCTCACCCTAGCACTGTGATCCACCAGAACAAGCTACGCAAGCCCTTTGGCACACATCCTCGCCACCTGCTAAGCCCACAGGCAAGCCTCGGCAAGTGATGGGCTTGGTGTCCAATCACACCAACCTGTCACCTCTATTGTGAGACCTCGGGCAAGTTGCTTGTTATCACCGAGCCTCAGTTTCCTGTGCTCTTGATGACAATACTGATGGAGCTACCCAGAAGGGAGATTGACTGCATTACATTTTTCCTGTGTGTTATATAACCACGACACAGGCTTGGGGGTTACGAGTGAGCGTGCCTCCCAGCTCTCTGACCGCAAGGGCTGGCCCGGCCAATGACTAAGCATGACAGTGGAGCACAGGAAGGGGTTTGGGTTTCAGCTCTGCCCTAGGAAAAGCTAAGCCTTACAAGGTGGCACAGGACAAATGGAAAAAACAACCACTTTTCTTGGACCCAGTGTAGAACTCAAATCACAGGGCGAACCTGAGTTCTCCTAAGCCTGGTGAAACAGGTGAATCCAGAGTCCCAGCCCAGATCTGCTCACCTGAGCAGAAGCCACTGGAGCGTAGCTGGGGAAAGCACATGCCTGCTTATTTTGGATGAGTTATGGGCGGTTGAGTGTGGACGAGGATTTCTGGAGGTGAGAGCCAGAGCAGAGTGGGGAGCCCCTCCTCCCCACCAGTTCCTATAGGTTATCTGGTAAATCACATCTAACTTCCAACAACACGTACAGGCCATGTCCAGCCAGTGGCCATCAAGCCAATTCCGAATCACGGCGACTCCACGCAGTGCAAGGTAGAACTGCACTCCACAGGGCTTTCAATGGCTGTGAGTTTGTCTTTTTGGAGGCAGATGGCCAGGCTTTATTTCTGCGGTACCTATCGGCGAGGGGCCAAGCATTTGTAGCCACCAGGCACGCCCACAAAGGCATGTGAAAAGGCAGGAAAAGCACAGACCGCAGAGAAAGGACAAGCATCCCAACCAGACACCGAGACGATGCAGGTGTCGAAATGATCAGACGGGTAATTTGTAGAAAACAAAACAAAACTCAAGTCACTATGCCAAGCAAATGTACAAGAAACCAGGACATCCTCAGGCTAGCAAAAACGGAGGGAATTCATTCTTAGCAGACTTGCTATGAAAAAAACATACAAATTAAGTTCTTTGGGGAGAACAAAAATGATGAAAGTAAAAAGTCCGGGTCAATATAAAGAATGGAAGAACATCAGAAAAGGAGTAAATGAAGGTAAAATAAAAGCTTATATTTAATCTCGATTTATCTATTTAAAGTAACAAAGTAAAAAAAATAAAGTAACAATATAGTAAGTGGTGCTAGCATATGGATAATGAATGGCAGCAATGTCAGACAGGACAAGAAGATGACACTTGGAATGCTCTATGATGAACTATGACAGGGTTATTGGAGGCTTTATTTAGATTAGCTAAAAATGTATATTGCACACTCTAGGGCAATCACTTAAAAACGTGTTAAGAAGTATAACTGATGTGCTACGAGGAGGTGAAAATATTTATTGTCTTGTAAACTGCTCACTTAAAGTCAGAAAATCTAAAAGAAAAAAGGGGAGGGGGGACAAATGCAATGAACAGAAAACATCCATGGTAAGTGTAAATCTAAGCATACTAACAATCACCTTGAATGTGAAAGGACTAAATGTAATAATTAAAAGACGACACCGGATTGTCAGATTGGGTATACTGAGAAGAAAAAAAAGTCCCCAACAAATGAGGGTAAGTAAAAAAACACTGCTATAGCTTTTCCTCCTTTAGGCAGAACAAAGCTGACTCCCTGCGAGACATCTATGAGAAGCAGCCACGTGACCTACCCTGATGCTGCTCTGGGAGCTGGAGAAGCCACATGGAGACCCCTGCCAGCGCTGAGATGCTTCCAACGCCACTGAATCCAAAGACTTTCTACCCACTGGCCAGTGATCGTCTTGCATTCACCATTACTGCATGTGTTTTGTGAGTCTGAAGAGAACTTTACAGATTGGTATCGGACATATAGGCTAATATCAGACTTATGGGCTTGGACTGGACTGGGTTGGGATGCTTTCTTAATGTACAATTACCCTTTATATAAAACTCTCTCTTACACACACACACTGCTATAAAAGTATAAACCTTCATTGAACAAAAATATCAAAATGTGAAGTTATTGTTCCTGGGGATATCCTCCATCTAGACCTATACAGTCTTGAAAGTGGTGCTTCCATCTTTCCACCCCTTCCCTGAAGAAGTCTGCCCTCTTCGATATGAACCATGTCAAAGGGCATCTTTGAAGGGCTCTTAAGTACTGAGTTTGAGGACCACAAAGAAGTCTGCCCCAAAGGGCAAGTAAGGGGGATGGGGTACATGGGGTAACGCTTCCCAAGGAAATTCTAAGACAGCCCTTGATATCCTCAAAGAATGAGCAGGTCCATTGAGGTGATGGGGAAAAAAAATGAAATCTCAGTGTTAATGAACTCTCCTGGCCTTTCTCTCACTGATGTAGTTTTAATTTTCTAAAAACTTCTTCACATTATATCTCTGTGAGCAGCCTGCATCCTTTGAGAAAATCAGAACTCCAGTAGGAATACTTTTGGACTGACCCTAGTATATCAGCTACGTGAAGCCTACTTTAATATCAAAACTCATATAGAGTAAAATACATTGTGAAACTCAATAATAAAAATACAAAGAACATCATTTAAAAATGGTCAAAGGGTTTGAACAGGCATCTCTGCAAAGCTGATACGGAGAGGCCAGTTAGTATATAAAAAGATGCTTAGCCTCATCGGCTGCCAGAACAAGTCACGTCAGAACTGCAAGGTACCACTTCATACCCCGAGGACGACCATCACCACTGTGTGTCTACTGCAGTGATGTGTGTTGCTGTGAGGCTGAAGGCTATGTGACTGGTATTTCAAATACCAACAGGGTCACCCAAAGTGAACCGGTTTCAGCAGAGCTTCCAGACCAAGAACCGACTACGAGGAAGGCGAACAGAGCCACGGAAAGCCCTATGGAAACACCGAAACATTGCCAACGACTGAAACCCTAACGAACAGAAGCAGAACACTGTCAGAGCGTTGCCAAAAGATAAGCCCGTCTGGATGGAAGACATCAAAGCGTGTCTGAGGAAGAACTGCCTTCTCAAAGAAGCGCTGACCATAATGATGTGAATGGAGGAAAGCCTTGGGGACCTTCATCTGTTGATGGGGTATGACTCAAATAGAGAACAGCTGCAGACACCAATTACTAATTGGAACGTGGAATGTACAAAGTATGAATCTTGGAAAATTAGAAGCCATTAAAAATCAACCGCATAAAGATTGATCACCTACGTGTTCGTGAGCTGCAATGGACTGGTTCTTGGCCATTTTGAATCAGAAAATCACATGGCTGACTATGCCAGGAACGACAGACTCAACAGGAATGATGTCACATTCATCATCAAAAGGACACAAGACCTTGAAGCACAATGCTGTCTGTGATAGGACAGTACCTATCCGCAGACAAGAAGATCCAACCAATACAACTATTAATCAAATTCCTGTACCAACCACTAAAGCTAGTGATGCAGAAATTGAAGAATTCTACCAACTTCTTCAGGCTGAAATTAATCACACATGCAATTAAAATGCATTAATGATTATTGGCGATTGGAATGCAAAAGTTGATGAAAGCTGGAGATTGAATAATAGAATTTTTAAAAACTTCTTCATCAATAAAATCTTTTTATATACCGGGACTTCTCCAGGTGATAATCAAATCAGAGAAATCAAATTTACTACATCTGTGGGAAGAGTTAGTATCAGCTCGGTACCAACAGTTAAAATCAGGCCAGTGTTGACGTGAAAAAGACCATCAATTGCTCATATATAAGTTCAGGTTGAAGATGAAGAAAATTAAAACATCCACATGACTCAATATAACCTTAAATGTATTCTCCCTGATTTTCAAGAATACCTTAAGAACAGATTGGACGGATTGAGCCATGGTGACAGAAGACAGGAAGAGCGGTGGGATAGCAGGACTCTCACACACGAAGAAAGCAAAGGGTCATTCAAAGGAAAGAATGAAAAGAGCCAGATGGATGTCAGAAGAGACTCTGAAACTTGCTCTCATCCATAAAGCAGATAAGGTGAATGGGAGAAATGAAGTCAGAGATCAACAGAAAATTTCAAAGGGCAGCTTGAGAAGACAAAGTAAAATATAATGACATGCAAAGACTTAAGAGTGGAAAATCAAAATGGAAGAACAAGCTCAGCTTATCTTAGACTGAAAGACGTCACACAAAAAATTCAAGCCTTGAGTTGCAGTCTTGAGAGATTCTATGGACAAAATATTGACTGATATAGGAGACATCAAAACAAGATGGAACCAATAGTCACTCTACCAAGCTGGCTCCTGTCCCAAAAAAACAAACCCAAACCAAACCAATTAATTGATTCCAAGGTAAAACAACCCTATAGGACATAGGGTCCCCAACTTATTTGGCTTACCGCCCCCATTTCGAGGAAAAACAAAATAACTCAGCGCCCCTACCCCCAGGCAATTAAAACTTTTATACCACGGCCCGTAATCTAGGACAATGTGCAGGCATCTTCTGTGCATGCCACTTGGATCTTTCTACAGCTTCCAGGGGGCAGTACTGCCCAACTGGCAGTACTCCCAAACCAAATTACCCAAGAGCATCTACTCTAGTCACATTCCTCCTCCAATTGTTCTTCTACTGTACCCAGAGGCCTTTTCAAAATACAAGTGCCATACATGTACACACCTACACGAGTGGTTTCTCCGTGGCTTTTATGCTAAAAACAAACACATGTACACACCTACACGTGACAGTGGTTTCTCCGTGGCTTTTATGCTAAAGACAAACACATGTACACACCTACACGTG
>NW_022108124.1:12484694-12486821 GCF_000313985.2 Echinops telfairi | reverse complement strand
ACGTGACAGTGGTTTCTCCATGGCTTTTATGCTAAAGACAAACACATGTACACACCTATACGTGACAGTGGTTTCTCCATGGCTTTTATGCTAAAAACAAACTCCATACCACTGCCTACATGGCCCAGCCCAGTTAACCAGTTCCTTCTCAGCTCCCGTGGGCCTTCAGTTCCATGAGTGAACCATACTCTTTCCTGACACAGGAAATGGTTAGGAGAGAACCCCAAAACTAACAACGCCCCCAACCCACCACATGCATACCAGGTACATACCTGAATTCTGGAAGGTGGCTGTCAAAATGCACATTGCTATCATAGTAGACCTCCATTTCTCCATTAACAGCAACAACTTTCACCTGGAAGGCATTTTAAAGACGCATTTTCCTCCATTTCCATATAGGTATAGAGCACTAATGACACCAAGTGAAGCCCAGGTCCCCAGGAGTAGCTCAGACCGAAGTCCTTGGAAGGCAGGGTGCATCATTGTAACCAAGCCAACAGAGGTCTCATCTGGGATATGCACAAAGACTTTGGTAAAATGAGGAAGCTCAGGCTAAGGAGAAACGACACCCCAAACACCCTTCAGACAAGCTGGCTCCTGTACCAAAAACAACCCAAACCAAACAAATTATTTAGCCCAATTCATAGCAGCCCTATAGGACATAGGGTCCCCAACTTATTTGGCTTACTGCCCCCATTTCAGGGGGAAAAAACACAAACAACTCAGCACCCACTACCCCCATGCCATTAGAACTTTTATACCACGGCCCACAGTCTTGGAAAACGTGCTGGCCACCTGGATTTTTCCACGGCTCCCCGGGGCAGTACTGCCCAATTTGGGGACCATTGTTATAAGAGAGTAGAACTGCCTATAGAGTTTCCAAGGCTAAAATCTTTATGGGAATGGACGCCACCTCCCCCTCCTGTGGAGCAGCTGCTGGGTTTGATAAGCAATGGAAAGTGTGAGCTAACCACTACACCACCAGGGCTCCTTAAGCTGGCCCAAGAAAGTCAAGAAAGAAGGCAGGCAGGGTTTGGAGCCATCCTGGGGGGATGCTCCACACTTGCAGTAACCGAAGGGGCTAGGCAGCACAGGCTCCCATCCAGGTCCAGAGACACATCATGTGTAGCTCCTTTCCTGAACAGATGGGGAAGCTGAGGTGTAATGAGGCAAGTCAATTTGTATCGGAAAGAAACTTCTGGCCCGGGGCTGCCTCACATAACTCACCTCAGGTGACTCTCAAATGCAATAGGGTCTCTCTCTAGCGTACTTTTCATGAAGCCTTGGTGGTGTAGTGCTTAGTGTCAGGCAGCTAATTTGCAAGGCCAGCAGTTGGTACACCGCCCTCGGACCCCCGCCCCACCGGCCCGGACCCCCGGCCAATCCGAGAGAAAAAGACGGGTTTTCTACGCCCATACTGAGTTAGTCTTAAGACTGAATTGAAAAGAAGGCGCCCTAATAAACCCACCGGGCAGATACTGATACTTGATGTGCCTCTCTTGCTGGTGGGGTCTGGCAGAAATCCCGCGCCCTTCGACCGGGTCCACTGGGGACAACCCAAGGGTGTCACATGGAGCGCAAAGTCCATGTGTGCGCTGTGCCCACTGCACGTTCCACAAAACTTTGCAGGGGTGATCTGGTTCCAGGGCGCTGATTGGGCGCCTTCCTGGCCGGCTGCTGCCCAGCCGCGTGCGCGCTGTCCCGCGGGGGGCGCCCGACGTTTCCGGGCGGGCCTGGGTCCCGGTGCGGACGCCGTCGGCATCCTGCGGCGACACCGGCAGGGCCCCCGCTGCGAGCGCCGGGACGCCCCGGAAGCCCGGGAGACGCGCCGCGGCTCGGCCCAGCGTCCGGGCGCCCAGCTCCCCGCCAGCGCGCGCGGCGTCGCGAAGGAGGCGGCCTCACCCTGCAGCCCCCAGCGGCTCCGCGACGCTACCTGCTGCGTGCTGAAATCCCAGCCCAGGCAGTCGACGGGACAGCGGAACGGTTCGCGGAACTCCGCCTCCGAAACCTCCGACTCCTCCGAAACCTCCGAACCCTCCGACTCCTCTTCCATCGCTGCGGAAGAGAAGGTGCAGCTGAGCGCCCGCCGCCCTCTGCTCCCGGGGCAAGGCCCGCGGCGCTCCAGCG
>NW_022108124.1:12457726-12484206 GCF_000313985.2 Echinops telfairi | reverse complement strand
GGGACCCGAGTCACGAGGCCCGGCTTGTGCTCTGGCGCCGCCTGCTGGGCGCGCGGGCGCGGGCGCTTGGACAGCTTCAGGGCCTTGGGGCTTTGCACCTGTGCACGCATGGACGCCTGACGCCCTCACCCACCCCTCGCCTCCTGCCACCCATGTCTGCCGCTGCACAGGCCTTCTGCCAGCGCAGTCGGCTCCCCTCCCGGACGCCTGGACCAGAGGTTTCAAGCCCCCTGAAGCTGACCCTGTCCTTGCCTGCCCCTCCAGGGCATACCTCCATGGCTGACTCTAGGGCCCTGGAGCAGCTGGCCCACCCATAGTGGTTACTTCAGAAATGTGTCTAAAGATTGGGCTCCGACATGCCCTTTACTGACCCAGTATCTGAGTGGTGGTTTCCCAGCGCTGACAGGAGCCACATGTTCCCTCGGTATTAAACAGCAGACTACCACATGTCCCAAATGAAGTGGGGTTTGCTTGTTCCCACTTGTGGTCAGCTGGTGTTGATGGTTTGGTGTGCACCAGATGTGGGGGAAAGAAGAGGACAACCAGAAAGAGACCCACTAAGGCAGTGGTTCTCAACCTGTGGGTCACGACCCCTTTGGTGGTTGACCGACCCTTTCACAGGGGTCGCCCGATTCATCACAGTAGCAAAAAGACAGTGATAAAATAGCAACGAAAATAATTTTATGGTTGGGGGTCACCACACATGAGAAACTGTATTAAAGGGTGGTGGCATTAGGAAGGTTGAGAACCACTGCACTAAGGACTCCAGCCATTTCCCTGGCGTGGAACGCCTTCACGCCCCCTCATTCCATGGGGGTAGCCTGCTTGTTGACTCAGCACTTGACCAAGGGCTTTTCTCCCATGACTGCCAGAGTCAGATGACCTCGCTCCCCTCCACTGGTGAGCTGTGAGGTACATCGGGTTCAGACAAGAGCCTTGTTGCTGGAACAAGTTGTCAAAGTGTGTGCCCTCCCCCCCACACACACAACAACACACACTGTCCCACCAGCGAGTACCGCCCACTATGATAATAGTCCACGCTGGGCATGGGGGGAGTCGTGATGCGACTGACTTTGGAACACATTCCATCTCCACAGGGATGCGAGAGGTAGGTGTTGTCATCTCCGTTTTTGACATTCGCACGTGAGGTGTGAAATTCAGTGGAGTGGGTAAGGTGCACACACTGTAGGTGCTCAAAGGCTTTGTCTGCACACGTACACATAGTGGCGACACTACTGAGGTCAAGACTAGAACCTTCCTTTCCAGCGTCCCAGAAGTCTTCCTCGTGAGCCTTCACAGTCTAACCCCCAAGATCATGGCTGCTCTGACTTCTTCCCGTAGGAGTTCATTTAGAAATTTCTGGAAAAAAAAATTAAAAAAATAAAAATAAAAAGAAAAAAAAATAGAAGTTTCTGTCCGTTATCATCCTCCGTATACAGAAGGAGAAATGAAGACATAAGAGTGAGTTACCTTAGCTCAAGGTTCCAAGATCACTGGCAGAGCTGAGTCCTAATCCAGGGAGGCCACATCCAGATTCTGCATGTTTAACTGGTAAACATCAAGGGTGGCAGAGAGCAGCACGGGGCAGCCTGGGGCATTTACAAATGGCTCCTGAAGGCCATGGTCCCTGGCTCCTTTCCAGGTTGCCTCATCGGGAGCCTTGCCTTGTTCAGATGTGTCCTTCTCCATGGGCTGTGGAATTGTCCTCATTCTCGTGACCCATTCTTTCTTTTGACCTGCAGCCCCTCCCTTCAGTGTGACCCACCAGGAGGTCGGAGAGCCCCTTTGCCTCTGGCGCTCACTCACTGCCATTGAGCCCACCCCAACTCATAGGGACCCTGTTGGACCGAGGAGAACCGCCCTTGTGGGTGTCCAAGACTTTTAGGAGTAGAAAGCCTCATCGTTTTCTCTGGAGAGCGGCTGATGGTTTCGAACTGCTGACCTTGCTGTTAGCAGCCCAATGTATAACCTACTACTCAGTCATTATCAAGGAATGAAGGCAGAAATCTTGTTTCCAAGCGGTGGAGTGCCTCTCCTGCTCCTGCCCTCTCCTCCCCACACCCTGAAAAGGCACCTTCAGTAGAAGAGGGTGTTCTGGGAGCCGTTGGGGCAGTGCTGTCTGGCTGGGATCCCCAGGCCCTGAGGCTGGTCTCTATTGATGCTGCTTCTTATCATGCCCTGAGCTGGAACCTAGCTCTCCATATAGAACCTATTAAGGAAACCCCTATCCTGGGCTTGTGGGGACACCGCAGCAACTACTGTGAAGACATCTCCTTAATAGCCAGGCTGTTCATTGGCCCCAGGAAGGCTTCCCTGTTTATCCAGGGCCTCCCTGAAGCACAGCCTGTGGCCAAGGAAGACTCCTTGCAGAGCTCAGGGGCTCAGATTTGCAGCATTAGAATGGCCTCTCACAATGCTGGGTGGGAAAGGGTGGGGAGGAAAATCAGGAAAACGAGTGGGGAGGAAAAAAATCAGGAAAATGGGTGGGGAGGAAAAATCAGGAAAATGGGCGGGGAGAAAAAATCAGGCCCAGCATGGTTTTAGGAGGCCTAAGAAAAGATGGAGCCTTGAGTTAGAGGTGGAGAGAGGGAGAGAAGGTGCCGGATTCATGAGACATCTAGTGTGGGATACAGAAGGATTTCTCCCAAGTTGTCTACCCCAAATATATGCCAAACCTAGCTGCTTGCTACACATGGTAAATGACTATACACTAGGAGGTCAACAAAAGTAGATCAGAGGTTATTCTCCCTGGGGGTTGTCAGTCATCTAGAGCAATCAGACTGTACAGTCTGTCCCACCCTAAGTAGGACCCATTCCCTTTTAGTAAGGATAGTAGATTGTTCCCCTGAAGGAGAACCCAGAGAGGTCAAGCCCACTCAAGGTTAGGCTGCCATATTGAATCTGGGGTCTGCCCATCTTGTCACATATACCCCTAGACCATCCCCTTCCTGCCATGCTTATGCCCCCTATTGAATAGCCCCTTACTGTGACATGTGTGGTTACCTGTAATCACGCCCACTTATGTATATATGGGCCTTCATCAGAAATTTTAAAAAGAATCTTCCTGACCTCTCTGCCCACGCTGTGTGTGAACCTGGCTGGTGAGATCATCGCCATCCAGGAGGTGAGCACGCTACCATGAAATGTGTCTGATTTCTTTATTTTACTCTCTCTCTCTGTCCTATCTCTCTATGACTTTATTATAATCTCTATATATTTTTTAACCGTACAACTGAGCCTACAGAGCCCGTGATTAGTTGGGGGGGGGGCGGGGAGGCTGGCTTCCCCCATAATCTAGAAGCTCTCAAACCAAACCAAATCAAACTAACTTAGGCCGTGGAGTTCACCCTGACCCATAACAAGCTCAAAGGACCGTGTCAGACTGCCCCCTTCTGGGTTTCTGCGACTGCAAGGAGCCGTCAGGAAGCTCTGGTGGTGCTGTGGATGAAGCCTCGGGCTGCTGACAGCAAGGTTGGCGGTTCAAACCCACCAGCCTGCTCCACAGGGGAAAGATGATGCTGGCTGTCCCCTTAACAATGCTTCATCTCGGACGCCCTAAGGAACAAGAGAAGAGCCCTCCTGTCTCAGAGAGTCACAGTCCACTAGATGGCAGCAGTCTTTTTTTTCTTCCTTCTTGGTAGGAGCCCGAAGGATGACGGTGTTGGTGAAGACTATTGAACACTCATAGAGGGTCAGAGAGCCAAAAAGAACACAGAAGAGGCCCCTCCATGAGATGGCTGACCCAGGGACCACCACCGTGGCTCAAACATGACAACAGTAGTGAGTGGCCCGGGGTCACGCAGTGTTTTGTTCTACTGCACAGAGAGTCGATTCAGGAGCGCCCAGGCCGGACAGCGAGGCTCCCTGGGTGGTGCAAACAGGGGATGGGCTTGGATGATAAAAGTTTGAGGGTCTGAGTCTGCCTAGCAGCACCTGGGAAGAAAAGGCTGGGGGTATACTTCCAGAAAAAAAAAAAAACAATCACACAACCTATGGAGCACAGTTCTGCTCAGGCATGCAATAGCAAGTGGTTACTGATTTAGGGAGTTTTGGATTCCACATGGCGCGGACAGGGAGGTATCAAAGGTCATGCCCAATTTTCTAGCTGAGAGAATGTACTCATTAACTATCGATGTGTGACAAATCCACCCCAAGCTCCGTGGTTTTAAAGTCATGGTCTTTTATTGGGCAAGAGGGGAATTGAAAATGTGTGGGGCATCTGAAGGTTGAGGTGTGGGACTGGCACATGGCCCTTCTGCCCCCACATGCTGGCCCCAAGTAAAGGCAGGGATGCGGCCACTCTGAGGATGGTAGATAGACCCCAAACAAACAAACACAAACTCACTGCCATTGAGTGTCATGTGTGTACATGGCCCCCAAACAGTGGGCCAGTGCACTCTCTAAGCTGCAGGGAAACCATCGGGGTGCTGCAGGGTGTGCCTAGCCTTTTAGAGAAACAGGGATACTGGAACCTGCCAGACACCATGAGAGCCATTGACTTGAGGCAGCTCACGGTTGCAATAGGAGGTCATGCAACGGCCCTGTCACTTCAATGCTGAGTTTTCAGCAGTCACAGGCACTGCTTGAAAATCAAAGCGCCCTGGTAGTGGAGTGGTTATGCTTTGGGCTGCGAACTGCAAGGTCAGCAGTTCAAAGCCACCAGCTACTCCATGGGAGAAAGACAGGGCTACCTACACCCAAAAAGAGTGACAGTCTCAGAAACCCACGGCACAATTCTACCCTGTTGTAGAGGGTCACTATGGATCAGAATGGCCTCGAGGGCAGTGAGGGATTGCTTGAAAGTCAAGGTGAAACAGGATCAAGGGTGACCGTTGCCAATTCCAGGATCTGAGACGTCATGCAGTGCCCAGCGCACACGAGTCACTAACTCTGGTTACAAAATGATCTATGGAGATCATTCTTTTTGTTGTTAGGACATAACTATGTATTACACCAGACGGCCCCAACTCCTTCATTAAGAGGACAGTGAGGCACTTCGTGGTCCTGGGTTGCCACAAGGAGGACAGTGGTGGTTACATGGGGGAATTCTCACCTTCCTGGAGGGAGTCCTGGGGAAGTCGTCCCCCACCCCCACCCCCCCCACCCCCGCCCCCGTGATGCCAGGTCAGCACGTTGCGTTGAACTCACAAGCCACCCCATGGAAGAAAAAAAGAGGCTTTCTATTCATGTAAAGAGTGACAGTCTTGAAAACCCACAGGGCAACTCTACTCTGCCCTTTGTCACTCTGATAGAAGTGAGTTGAGGGGTGTGTTTGTTTGTTTTGAGTAGGGACGCACTATCCTCAAATCAATCCTGACTCCTATCGACCCAATATAAAGTTTCCCCCTATTCTGATAAATGTCCAGTGGAGTTTTTCAAAGCCCTCCTTTGACCCCTGACCCTCAGGCAGTCATCCATATTTGCATCTAGGCACCTACCTTGGGCAAAACACGAACCCCAACCCTTTCGTCTGACCCGTGCCAAAGGTTTGCCTGAAAACCCTGTGTGTGTGCGCGTGTATGTATGTGCACTGAAGGCTGTGTCTGTGTACTGCATGACGTCCCCAGTCACTGCTGGCTTTCTTATATGACTTTGCAGCATGCAGCGCCTCTGTGGGTAGTTTCAGAGGCCCACAGCTCCATCCTTCTTGACAAGTGAGGATTGTATGTCTCCAGGTTGGATTAGATTCCGGTTTGATTTTGGGTTGTGGTGATGGGGTTCAGATGGGTGCTTGAAAGATCCGTCTGGCTGCTGATTGGAGAGTGAATTCAGGATGGAGAGAGAACAGAGGGTGGCGGTGGGGGTGGGGGGAGTGGGGACCTAGAAGCTGCGGCAGTGACAGGTGGGGGCAACATGAACTTGGACATCAGCCACTAAAACAGAAGAATGGGTCAGAGGCGAGGGGCGTGGTGGAAGAATCAACAGGCCTTGCAGACTCCATGCCGACAGGCCGGGGATCGGAGGGGAGCAAGCGTGATGGGTCACGGGGCACAGCCACACCTGCCCTTTGATTTTCACACCCCCCTATTCCAGTGCTTGGCTGAAGTCCTCTCTTCTCACCTTGCGTGGTCCAAGAACTTTTCTGAGACGGGTCAATGCCTTTATTTAATGCTGAGCTCATAACACTTCTCAGCCAAGTTTTGTAACCCCTTCCAGGGTCTCTGCGCTGCGCCTTGCAGTGTGGGACCCTTTTCTCACTTGGCACATCTGTAAAGAACACTGTGGTAGGGCGGGGCAGAGGGGGGGTCTTGGGGGCTGACAACACAAGCAGACTTTGGCCAGGGCATTGAAGGCAATAGGATTCTGACCCACAAAACGGTCGCAGGAGCCAAACCACAACCTCCACAGCAATTGACCCAGAGCAGGACTCCTGGGAGGGGGTCAGTGCGCCCAGTACACCTCTGTTTTGTCCCTGCTTCCATCTCAGAATCAGAGAGAGAGAGTGAAAGATACTCCCTAAAGCAGTCACTCAGGATGGCCCACTTCTAGTTTGCCCACGGCTACCCCGCACCCACAACCTCCAGTCAGGGCACACCGGAGATCAGTTGTCATCAAGTTGGCTTCAACCCATGGGGACCCGATGTAGCCTTCCCCTTGTCCCTCCGCAGAGCTTTCCTCACCCCTGCCTGCCTTCGGGCCTCAGCCAAATGCAGGTAATGGTGACTAACTCCCTTGCTACCAGAGCATCTGAACAGACAGCCTTTGCGTGTTCTCATTTGGGTGGTCTTTGTGTTTGTCTTCAAACCTCCTTGGTTTTTTCCTTGGGCGGTGGGGGAGAAGCCAGCTCCTTTGCCTGGGATTTAATTTGGAGCTGGAGATAGGAAAAGAGCCAGCCTCCTTGTTAAAGGTTCCGCAGAATGACAAGAGTTTGGACTGACAAATCTGCTTGAAGAACCACGTTAATTTACGATGGCGAAGAAGGTGTTTGCTGCCCTCCCACCCAGATCCACAGGCAAGTATGAGAAGCTGCTTTAATACATTCCCTATGTGGTAGTTATATAATCTCATGTCAATTTGAGAGGATTACAAGGGAAAGGGTGGAGTCTAGCCTGTCAATTATTGTATCACCAATGAGGCCTCTCTGTGGGCATGGCCTTCCCCTGAGGATTCTGGGAATTCCTGTATTTCCTCCTTGGAGGCAGGAGACACTCTCTTTGTACTCACTCCGTGAGAGACAACACACATGGCACTATGCTGACAGACCCCGTGCCCTGGGAGCTGGAGGAGCCACGTGGAGACCCCTGCCAGCGCTGAGACGCTTACGACGCCACTGGATCCAAAGACTTTCTACCCACTGACTTCTGATTGTCCTGCATTCAGCATCATTGCATGTGTTTCGTGAGTCTGAAGAGGATTTTATAGATTGGTATTGGACATATGGGCTAATAAAGGACTTATGGGCTTGGACTAGACTGGGCTGGAATGTTTTCTCCATATCCAATTGCTCTTGTATTTAACCCTATAGTGCTGAGTGTGATGTTTTCGTAACATTTGATTAAATTATATATTAATATATATAGATTGATAACTATTAAAGAATAAAAACAAAAAAAATTTCCTGAAATTAAAACTTCAGGCATTATAGGGATAAAGCTCTTTCCTATACACGTGAGTGTCTATGAATTTGTTTCTCTGACACATAGCCCATGCCAGTGATGCACCATGGTGAATGAGAAAGCAGGAAGACCACAGGCCATGGGGGGCAGAGTTATGTGGATCCAAAGTTGGTGGAAACGTGGCAAGGTGCTGACAGCTCTCAGGGTCAGCAGCAGAGCCCCAGCAAGCAAGAGGGTAAAGGGGGGGGGGGGAGAGAGCAGTTTCCAGAGATCCTCACTCTTATACACAAACCCCCACCCCCAAGGAGGTGGCATCAAGCTACCACTTGATTGACAGGTTTGAGTCCACCCCTAGCCTTGAGTATCCAGTTGACAGAAATCATCCAACTGCCACACTACGTCATCCATGACCCTGGGGTGAGAGCCACAGAGATTCCCAGGCACAGGGGTAGGATCTCCCCTTGGGGGGATTGCTTATCTGTATCTGTGGCAGTTACATAATCTCCTCTCAACTTGCGGAGGGGTGAAGCCTAGCCTGTCAATCAGGCCACAGGCAATGAGGCCTCTGTGTGGGCATGTCCTTCTCCTGAGGATTCTGGGCACTCCTGTCTTCCTCCCTGGAGCCCAGACACACTCTCTGGTTGTCTTCCCGCTGACAAGACACATGGAGCTACGCTAGAGCCCTGGAGCTGGAGAAGCCAGGTGGAGACCTCTGCCAGCGCTGAGATGCTTCCACTGCCACTGGATCCACAAGACCTCCTACCCACTGGCCTGTGATCTTCCTGCATTCGGCATCATTTCATGTTTTGAGTGAGCCTGAAGAGGAATTTATGGACTAGTATTGGACATATGGGCTAATATTGGACATATGGACTTGATCTGGACCGGGCTGGGGTGTTTTCTCAGTATTCAACTGCTCTTTTATATAAAGTTGTTTCTTATACGCATGTGAATGTCTATGAATTTGTTTCTCTAGTTAACCCAGACTAACACAGTATCTTTGCACACAAGGTGACCCTCTTCTGACATCTGTGATCCACACTCTTGTAGTATACGGGCCTCAGAGCTGTAGGGAAGAACATTTATAACCAATATGTAATTCCATGCAGTTTGGATATTTACACAAAGAATTACACAAAGCTGTGCGGTAAGAGTATGTGTGAGAGCAATAGAGGGAGGGGCTGGCTGAGTGTGTCTCTTAGAAATACTTCAGCCACAAATGCAGACCACGTGGGCCATTTCCAAATATCGGACAACCACATTTCTTTCTTTTTTTTTTTTTTTCAGTTCAAGGACTGTTTGTTGGCCTTTAGGAGTGTTTTCCAGTCCAGTCTGTTGGGGCACCAAGCCCTGGCCCCCAAGTCCACCTTTGGCATTCCCTGGGGACTTCGCCACTCCGTTCCCTTGCTGTTCTGTTGCACCCCTTTAGTGTTTTGCCTCGGTGTGGTGGGATCAGATCGGGTGCAATTCCCACAATGTCTCCAGTGTTGTCCCCTGTAGGGCTATGGGTCAGTGAGGGATACCATGTCTCATAGGGGGGCCGGCCATATGGTCTTTTCTGTGGATTGGCTGCTCTGAATGGGAATATCTTACTTAAGGCTTGGTGGGCCAGGATGTGCTCCACTCTCTCCTCCTCCCCTTTCATCTGCTCCCGTGTGCTCCGATCAGTTATGTCCCTCTCCCGGAGCTGCAGATTCCGTGCCGTCCTCTGAAATCCATTCTTCTGGGGGGAGGGGCTGGTGTCCACATAGCTGGAATCGGGGCCAGCCCCTCAGACCTCTCCACTCTGACAACCACATTTCAAGAAGTCTCAAACAGCCAGTGAAAACATGCTTATTAACTCGGTATCTTCAAGATCTTATTTCTACGTGTCACCAATACGCAGAATACAAAGGTGCTTCTCGTGGGCACCATGTTCTCAACACCCAGAGTGTCTTTTTACCGTTAGCGCACATCTCACTGTGGATCAGCCCCATCCTCGTACGTGGTCGCCACACCGGGCCAGTGGTTTACACGATGGGGCCGCATGCAGCTGTGATCAAAACCAAACCCACTGCCCTTGCTCGAGTCGATGCTGACCCACGGCACCCTTCCAGCACAGGACAGGACTGCCCCTGTGGGTCTCCAGGAGGCCAGAGGAGTGACTGGTTCTACCTGTGCCGGGGGGTTGCTGAGTCTCCATTGACTGGCTGGCAGTGGGTTGGGTTTTAGGCTTCAGCCACATCTCGGGTGTACTCTTGTTCTCTGCAGCTTAGACAGGCCTCCCTGGACAGGGAGGAGGAGGATAGAACCCCTGAAAGCACCCCAGGTGTTCCTGGCTACCCCTTGCAGTTAAATCACAGTTTCCCAAATTTATTTGGGAATAAATAAGTTTATTCCCCACTCACGCTTCAGGAAAAAAAAAAAAGAAAAATTACTCAGAGCATCCCCTGCAATGAACAACTTTTATACGATAACCCACAATGGAGATAAAGTGTAATTAAGCTGTGTTTGCAGCCTCTGTGGATAGTTCCAGCATCCCATAGGGGTCGGTGGAGCCCCCTTTAGGAAACACTGAGTGAATTCACTTACTATCGTCCAGTTGATTCATAAAGACCTTGCCAGGGTGCAACTGCGCCTGTGGGTTTCCAAGACTGCAACTCTTTATGGGAGTAGAAAGCCTCATCTTTCTCCCAAGGAGTGGCTGTTGGTTTCAAACTGCTGACCCTGCTGTTAGCAGGCCACCATGGAACTCTCCACATCACCAGGGCTTCTCTGAAGCCTTCGACGACAGGCCTGGCCATCGACTTCTGAGAAATCAGTCACCAGGAAGCTGCGTGTCACCATTTCCCTCCCAGTGGGTGAGGGTCGACTTGACAGCGGGTGGTGGGGTTAGTGTTGGGTGAGCACCTGGGGAATGTGCCCCAAGCGGTATGCTGGGCCCCGGAGTGACTGCTCTCTGCTTTGTGGTGCTCCACCCTGCCCCTGGGGACCCGGAGTGCTCCCTGACAGCGGGCTCTCTCCTGAGTCCTCTTTCTCACTGAAGCTCTGGCGTGAGACCAGAGCTGCCCTCTAAACTGGGGGGCCTGCAACACACCGTGATGAAGTGGGGAGCCTGTCAAGTGGGACAGTCTGCCTGGTGGTCCAATCCTGCCGGGCCCGTGCCAGCCCTTCCCGGACACCTCTGACTCCCCGGGTCTTACCTGAGGACACAAGGAGCCCAGCCGGCCTGTCTGGCCCACCTTCCTCATAGGCGAGGGTCACCGGGTTCTCCGGACACGGCGCATTGTGACATGATGCATCTTAAGGGCCACACAGGGCCTTTATTGGAACATGCCACAGTCTCGCTCCCCCCTGCCCCCAAAAGGGGGCCGTCTGAGGAGCTTGGGGGGAGCGGCAGCGGGCAGGGGGGTGCATGCCGGCCCTCAGTTGTTGGGTGCGTTCCCTGCCTTGTCTATGGGCTGCTTCGGCAGGGTGCTGAAGGCCTCTGGCCTCACCTTCAGAGGCCTGGCATTGAGAATGGCGTTCTTCGCTGCCTCCTCACTCACATCCTCCGAGGATGAATCTTCCGTGAGGACATTGGCAGGGTCGACGCACGACTCCAGGTTAATGTCTTTCTGTAAGCTGAGGAGAGCAGTCTCTCTCTCTGAGATCCTCGCAGTCCGGGAGTGGCCCCACAGCCCCCAAGAGGTGGGGTCGGTCCCCCTGACTCCTGGACGTCTCAGCCGAGCTTCTCCATGGCCCGCAAGGAACCTCGCTTTTCGGAATTAGACCTAGTCTGTCTCCCACACTTGGCCAGACCCTTCCATGGCCTTTGGTTCCGGCTGCCATCTTCCTCACTAACAATATCGGGGCACTTGCTACGTGCCAGATAGTCTGCCAACGGACTCTACACACTATGAGGTCTGTTGGCCCCTGTCCCGCTAGGGATGAGTCTACCAAGCCCCAAGCCTCCTCTAGAGGATGCTTAGGATGCCAGAGGTAGGCAGTGTCCATGGAGGGGCCGGCTGGCTCTCGTTCCTAAATGTCCCCACTGGGCCTCTTGACTGGATACCTGATCCTCTCAGGGGAGCTGGGTGTTCAGACAGGAGAGGAGAGGCACCGGACAGCTGGTTCAGAGCTGGCCTTTCGGCTCTGGGAAGGGAGGCAGGCCAGGGTCCCACTGCTACATCCGGGAGCTAACACCACTAGGGGCCCAGCCAAGAAAGGCAGCTTGCGACTTTCTAGTTGGGGGAGAGGACAGAAGAAGACCCAGCTTAGGCAGGCAGACATCCGGACAGCTAGGAGAATCACCACTGGGTTGCCTTCTCTGGGGAGCCCAGGGGCGCACAGTGCCCGACCTCCTCTGCCTGGATAGGGCTTGGGGCGCCACTGGGCCCTGCACACACACCTTAGCAGCTCGGGCACGTGCTCCTTGTCCGAGAACAACCCGTCCTGCAGCTCCGGCAGTAGGCAGCAGAGGTACATGGCCAGAGACGCCAAGGAAAAGGAGAGTAAGATGGGCAGGAGGGCTAATCTCTGTCTGACGAGCAGGGCCATCAGGGCTAAGACAGCACCAATCATCAAGGGCAGAGACAGGACCCCCAAACCTGTGGCCCTGCAAGGGGAAGTGGGGCTTGTCTGGGCCGCCTCCCAGGAGAGGGCAGGCTCCCACCCGTCAGCCTCCTCCCTCACTCCTTCTCTAGGCACAATTCTGGGGAGTTTTGTACCCCATCAATTCCATTTGGGGAATGATGATTTCTTCTGAGTCTTTGTCTTAGGGGTGGGGTTGGGGTGGACAGGGGATCGAGAGTGGGAGGAGTCAGATGGAGTCAGATCGAGTTTGGGTGGGCGTGAGAAAGGAGATATGGACAAGGCCACCAGGCCCCTTGGGGACACTGCTGACATCCCTAAAGGCTTCTGAGGTGACGGGGTCTGAGCTCAGAAGGGCCCAAGCCCTTTCCGGAGTCTGCACAGGCAGGACTGATGGGTCAGCCCACCTGGGACACACCCTAGCCCTGCCATTTGCAAATCTGCCCTTGAGCAAGGGCTGTCCCCTTTCGGACTTGCTCAGGGGCACCCTGGGGGTCACTACGAGGCAGAGTGGACTTGAAGGTGGAAAGGTGTTTGGGTCAGGCGAGGACAGAGAGATGTAAAGGGCTTAATTAAGTCCAGGGTCTGCACCAACCAAACTCACAGGACGGCTTTCAGCTGCTTCTCTAAGGGTGCTATCTCTCGTCCCTTCCCAGGCCCCGGCCAGCCCCGCTCACCCCCAGCCCAGCACCTGAGTGTGGTAGGCAGGAGTTCGGCAGTGTAGTTGAAGACCAGGGTGACCGAGTTGGCCAGGCTGACCTCTCCCAGCAGGATTATCGAGAGCACCATGAATTTCAACTCTGTGGCCAGCCAACATGGTCACCTGAGAGGGGGCCCACCATCGACCCCCTCAGGCTAAGTAGAAGAAGCCTGCCCATGGACACGCCCTCAACCCTTCCCAGAAGGCATTTGGATGACTACCCCAGCCCCTGGTCCGTAAGACTCAGCCGTTTGGCCAGAGGAGGGTCAGTCTGCCAGAGGCCCAGCCAGGCCCTGAATTAGCCCATGTGCAGCAGGAGGGCTGGTCAGCAGGAGTGGCCTCACATCCACCGACCCACCAGGCTGGACGTAGCCCTCTGCAACCTCAGTCCCTCTTCTCAGGCAAATCCTCCCCCAGCCATAGCTTTCCCCACCTGCCCGCTCCCTCCTTGGGGATCTACTCAGCTTCCAGGCCCACAGGGCAAGCCAACCCTGTGTCTCCTGGGCCGGGGCTCCTTGCTCCTAATTCTCCCCTTCATGCGGGGTGGGGTAGGCAGGGGCAGCTGAGCCTGGAGGAACTACATCCTTGTAGAACTAGCTCAGCTGTGAGCATCTGGACACCAGTGTTGAAGGAGAGAGCCAGCACCTGGGCGAAGCTGTTCTACAGCTGAGGGCTAGGGCTGCAGTTCCTCCCTATCCTGCTCCACGCCCACCCCTGCTCGAGCCCTGGGAAGGAAATCAGAGCTCTAGCTTATCTTTGGGGATTCCATTTCCAGGTTCTCTCCCATGTTTGACACACGTGTGCACACGATTTCTACCTGGTTCACACCCAAAGACCCACTTTTCACCATAAAGTTCTTTTCCGCAACTGCCAATCAACACTGCCCACCAAGGGAAGGGCCCATCAGGACACATCCAAGCACCGTGTCCAGTGAAAGGAGGGAGCCTGAGGCTGTCCTGGACACAGCAAGAGGGCACTTGCAGCCAGCGGTCCTGGGTGAGTGGACAGTGACCTTTCCATGCCCAAACCCTGGACTCGCCACGCCCCAGCTCTGTGGTCTGGCCCATGTCCACTGGCTCAGGAAACGCCCAAGACCATTGCCAGCCCTGCCCCAGTTCCTCCTCCCACCAAGGCTCCAAGATTGGGAAATCGAAGGCCCATGCAAGAACTGGATAGGCCTGGAGGTGCCTATAGTGGGTTACAAGTGGGGCTGCTAACCTCAAGGCCAGCAGTTCAAAACCACCAGCCGCCTCAAGGGGAAAAAAGATGAGCCTTTCTGCTCCTGCCAAGATTATAGTCTCAGGCACCCACAGGGGCACTTCTACCCCATCCTATAGGGCCACTGTGATTCGGAATGAACTGCCTCTCACTGGCTTCTGTGTGCCCAAGCATGGAGCCTGTTTCCAAGAGCCACCTACCCCATTGTGGGCAGGGTGTGGAGGCAGGAGGCTGGTTCTCAGGTGTGCCCACCTGCTGGGCCAGGTGAGGTACATTGGGGGTGGGTGGAGGGCCCAAGGAGGAGATAGGCTGGGCAGGAAAGGGTGGGGTGTACCTTGGGAGATGAGAAGGCTAAGCAAGCACATCAGGGAGCCGAAGAGCAGTGTTATTGCCAGGGTCCACTTCCTGCCAATCAGCTCCAGGAGCAGGATGCAGCACAGCCGGACAGGGACCTCTAAGAGGCTGGAGACTATGAGTCTGGCATAGGGGTTCAGGCCAAAATCCCCCACCTTGAGATTCAGTGTTAAATAGCTGTAGCTGATGGTAAACCTAGAACAGAGCCAAGACACATGCATGCACGCATACACGCACATGCGTGCACATACACATGGGGCAAGGAGCAGAGGCAGACAGCAGGTGTGGTCCCTCGGCCAAGCTGGGACCCAACAGCCCTCACCCAGGCTCCTGCTCCTCACTCCCCGGGCAGCCTGACTCCCCACCACCTGTCTGGCTGGACCTGAGCACTTACCATATGATGCTCATTACCAAGATCACCTGGCAGATGTACCTGTTGCTACACAAGTCCAGGACAGACGTCTTAGTCACCTGCTTGTTCGGCAGCTGCAGATACAGGACAGGTAGGACTGGCCAATGGTGGAGTCGAGACCCCAGCTTGCTCAGCTCCCCACCACCACCACCTCCAGGGCCCTGGAAGTCCACCTGCCTCCCACAGCGCCGGCCTGGCTTCTGGCCTTCCCCTGGCACCATTTCATTGTGCCATTCCTCTTCTCCACCAGAAATGGACCAGGACACCCCCCCCAGACTGGGTTCCCCTCAAAAGGATGAGGAGGGAAGGGGAGCCCCTGCCGCAGCCCACTGCCCTCAGTTCCACTCTGTGCCTGAAGCCTCTTACCTTTCTGAGCATGCTGAAAGGAATGATCTGCTTGTTCAAGGAAGCTGCGTAGGACAGTACCTGCTTGGCCTCTTCCACCTTCCCTCTCAGCAACAGCCACCGTGGGGACTCTGGGAGGATCCTGCGTGACCCACCCCCTCTGGCATCTACAACTTCCTGGATGCTCCCAGGAAGGGACTCAGCTTGGCCCCACCCCAGCCTCCTCTGTGGCCCACCTGCTTCAGTAGGAAACGACCCAGACCTTGGGGGCTTTGAAGGCTCCCATAGCCTTCTACCCAAGCCCCCCTCCCAGACACCCCCCAGTCCCCCAGCCTCTGCCACTCCAGCATCAGCTCTAAGAACCTGCTCCTCCTGTTTCGGGACACACTCTCACCAGCCCAGGCGTCCTGAGGGCCCCATCTTCCATGCCCACACTTTCTCTGGGAACCCACTTCTCACAGTTGGCATGTCCTGGCTCCTCTGTCTCCCCATTTGGGGGAGTGTGGGGGTGGGGGTAGATCCTAGATCTGACCCCGGACCCTGCCCAGATAAATGGAAGGTGAACAGAAGTCTCCTCGCTGTGCCCTCTCCTGCCCTGCCACATCCCGCCCCGCCTTTGGTCCCAGAAGGACGAGGAGGGACAGCCCTTCTAGGCCAGTCATCATCCACACAGATGGACATGGACGAGTGACTTCTACCAGTAACTATACCTGGCACCTCGCACGCACAGTCTCTGGACTCCTTCCCAGCCTCAGACCTCGTGTCTTTCACAGCAGGAAGGACAAATTTGCCCATGGTCACAGAGTCTGGGGCCCCTAGTCAGACAGGCGACAGCACCCCCTCCACCCTGTTGATCTTGCATCACCTTCCCTGGCTGGGCTGGGACTTTGGGACTGGTCCCACAAACATATGTGGGATGTAAGACACTGGAGACAACCTCTTTCCTTGCCCTGCCTGCCCTGCCGTGCCCCGGCTCCTCCAGAACCTACAAGCCTCGACCCATTTCCCCTCTGAGGCTGCCCAATGCTCCCAGGGACAGTTGCCATGTTGGGCTTCTCCACACGGTGGGGCTGGGGGACTGACCCCATGTCCGCTCACAGACTGAGCCTAGTGGCCCTCAGGCGGATTCCGGCTTGTGTGCAGAACGGAACCGCTCCTTTGGGTTTTCAAGGGGTGACCCCTGGGAGGCAGGAGGCAGGAGGCAGATGGACAGGCTCCCCTCCCAAGGTGTCTCTGTGTGGGTTGGAACCACAAATCTTTTGGCTTGGTTTATTGGTTTGAGCTTAACCGTTGGCAATGTCCAGCTGCCGCCATCCTCGGAGGAGGGTATGAACTCCCAAGGGCAGAGAGAGTGGGTGAGAGAGAGTGGGCACAAGGCATGGCAGCCCAGGAGGGGCGGAGGGCCCTACTGACTGAGCTCAGTCTGCAGAGGGAGGTGTGTGGAACTAGGCAGAACACCACCCCTCACCAAGTACCCCAGTATTCAGAGAACACCTAGTGAGAGAAGGGAGCCCCGGACAAGGGCTCAGGCTAACCCCAGAGGAAATGAGTGCAAGTCCTATAAAGATGTAAAATCTTCTGCCTCCGTCCCCGCCAGGGGGGAGTCAGCCTGACATGGCATCTCCCTGGCTTTGGGGACCACTCCATATTGAGTCACCCAAACTAGTTTTTCAAAGTGGACCAGCAGCATCGGCATCCCCTAGGCATTTGCTAGAATTACCTATTCTCAGGTCCCACTGGAAACTCTGGGGGTAAGAAACTCTGGGGGTGGGGCCCAGCCATCAGTATTTCCAAGGCTGGCAGGGAATGCCGGCTACTGTCTGAGAAGCTCTACCCTGCAGGATGGCCCCATAGGCAGGCAGGCAGGCAGGCAAGCAGGCAGCTACTCCCTGGCCCCTCTTGGCTTCTTCCCTTCTTCCTTTCCCACTCTTCTCAATACGAAAGGACCAGTAGAGTAAGGTGACCAGATTTTAACATCGGTAAAGCGGGACACCCTTGATAAAACTCATATCCTGGCGAAAGAGCCACATGGCAGCCGAAAACCCTATACCCTAGCTTGTCATGCATTCTTTCCAAAAATCAGGACGTTTTAAAACGCCGTGGGACACGGGACAAATTGTTAAAAATCGGGACTGTCCCGCCAAAAGCCAGACATCTGGTCACCTTACAGAAGAGATCATGAGGTAGTGAAGAAGCCCTCCCCCAAGAAGAGAGTCCCAAACCAACGCACTTTCCCTCAGAGGACACAGAGAATAGCCAAGGGCACAGGAGGAGACGAGGAGGCAAAAGGAAGGCAAAGCCTTGCCCCTTTGGGAAGGCTCTGTGAATTCACATGCGCCACACCGGAGCCCAATGCTGCTGAGAACCAGTCACATCCAATCAAGGCATAGGGCTAGCGGTGTCATCGAACTTGGTTTGGCCTTGCTTTTTAATGTCCTGGAATTTCCGCTAAAGTACCCAAGCTGGTGACAATGCGTGAGAACCACACCTTCTAACCAAGCCTTACCACATTCAGAGGAGAATTAATAACAGCATCCGCAAAATCCCAGGAAGACAGCTCAAGGGCCACCTCTCCCAGCTTCTAGAACCCACTGCCATCGAATCCATCCCGGTTCCTAGCCACCCTAGCGAGGGTTTCCGAGGCTGTACGGCTTTACCAGAGCAGACAGCCCCATCTTCCCCCTACAGAGCCACTGGTGGCCTTCAAGTGTCCATCTGGAGCTAGCAGCCCAATGCTTCTTCAACATCAATTCTCCAGTTCTTGGAAGGTTGAGGGTCTTCACTCACGTTCCTTCCCCACCTTGCTCTCAATAATCAAGCCTTACGTGGGGAGGCTCATGCCACCTCTGAGACCGCCTTTAAGGAGGTCAGCTGGAGCTCATGACTGATTTGATAGCTAGCCAGAGTTTTCCAGACTTTTCCAGACAGTAAGAGAGTTTGCAGAAGAGGCCTCATGTGTCTCCCGAACTGTAACCCGGAGCCTGGTGTCCTCTCTCACTTGGGCCTGATGAGGGCTGGGGGTGGTATGGGAGCAGCCCGTGGTGGCTGGATGGGAGTTGGGGGAAGGCGGTAAGGAGACCACATTTGGATGCTGAGGGATTTTTGTTGTTGTTGTTGTTGTTGTTTAGCCAAGTGGACCTTGCAGTACTGAAGGCTAGGCTGAGAAGGCCTTTGCACGGTGGGGTAAATGACCAAGGGCAATGGCCGGGTGAAGGTCAGAAAAAGGTTAGCCAGAGAGCCCTCAGGTGCCTCAGGTGGGCAGGGCTGCTGAGGGAACGGGCACTTGCACGTCTGTCCCCACAGAGGGCGCTGTCAGGTAGGCCACAGCTGTGTCTGGTGCCCAAGGCCATTGCCTCTCTTTTCTGATGGCCCCATGCTCTGCCCAGGGTCTAGATCGGGTCTAGATGGGCCCTGGGCACGGGGAAGCTGTGAAGTGGATGTAAGGCTGACGTTTTAAATTGGGCCAAGCTGGAGTTTTTCATGCCTGGGAGTCAGTCTTAATGACCCAAACTAGACTTACTCTTAGGACTTCCAAAGACTGGGAAGAGAGGAGACCTGCTCAAGATACCCTCAAGTGGCAGGGAAGAAAAATGCACCCGGTGAGTTCCGCCCCTCGACAACTGTATGTTCCGGTTGCAAGACAGAGGTCAGAGTGCATTGCAATGGCTTCTGGGACAGGAACTGGGGCTGGGTTGGTGGGAGAGACCTACTGTTCATCACCGGCCACTTGGCATGACTTGACTGCTGGCCATATGCATCTATTACATTCATACAACTCTTTTGTGGCCGAGTCTTAAAGCTGATTCCCAGCAATGACTAAGCGGTGCCATTTGGCATGATGGAGGTCCACACTCATTTGGGCACCTCAAGGACCACAAGGCCTGGTCTCTACATGTTCCCTCCCCCACCCCCACATCGTCACTTGTAGCTGGAGGTCCCACCACTCATAATCCATGCTGTGCATGACGGCCACCACTGCAGGCAGGGGTAACGGCACCAGGCTCTGGGCCAGACAGGCTGGCTGAGTTTCTAGCACCGTGGGCAGCACCGTGTGACTGAGTCTCTCTGAAGCCTCATTTTCCTCTCCCTGCCCTATCTCATGGGGTTAGCAGGGCATCATTTAAGGTTGGAAAGATGGAATATAGTTTCAAGATCCACCATCTACTCCTCTCTCCTGGCTCAGCCTCCTTTCCCCACCTGTCCACAGCTAGCAGTACCATCCACCCGTCTTCTAACTCCTGCTTCCTGCAGGGTCCTCCACAGCTCTGGCCTCTCCTGATCCCATGCGCAACTTCTAACCAGACAAGAGCATCAGGTTCTCTTTCACCCACTCTGTCTCAGGTCCCCTACCGATCAGCACCTTCTCCGGGCCCACCTTGGCCCTGTCTGGTGACACCTCCTGAATGACATCCCTGCCTCGGGGCCTAGAGTCCCTCTTCAACTGTCTACTAGCCCACCAACGTCACTGAAAGCCAGGAGTTGCCACTAAGGGCAAAAGCACTTTCCCCTGCGTCTCTTTCTTGCCTTCCACCTGACCGTTCCCTCTTGGACCTCGCCTCCCCCACTGCCAGCTGATGTCTGAGGAGGGTGTCTCTGGAATGACAGAAGTTCTGAGCTCTCACCTCCTCCACCTGCCCTTTCTCCCCGGGGCACACTCACCCACTCTCTCAGCTCCCAGGGCCCTCCCCCCCCCCCTCGCCCCCAGCCCATCAGCCTCCATCCTGCTTACCAGATGTAGGGAATGAAGGAGAAGGCGGGCACTCCGCCCACCAGAAACAGCAGCCGCCAGTGTGGGAGGCTGTAGGCCAGGGCAGATAGGAACAAGAGGCCCACAGCGAAACAGCAGTGCGACAGGATGACCACCCGGACCCGGTGCTCGCTCACCAGCCACTCCGTGACTGCGGGGATCAGGAGGAGAACCCCACAGTCAGCCCGGGGGGCCTGGGGTCTGTCTCAGGCCTGTTCTGGGCAGCTCAGCCTGAGAAAGGATCTCCTGCCTGCTCATCCTCGGTGCCAGACCCTCGAAGCCAGCCAGAGGGGCTTTGCAGCTTCAGGGACACACGCCAACATCTCAACCACCGAGTGGGTTAGAAGGCTTCATCTGGTCGGCCTGGCTGGGAGCCTCTCAGAGAAGGCCTGGCTCTGTCCATAGGACCCCAACATGGTCTGGGACAGGCCCAAGGCAGGGTCACTGTCCACACCTGTGAAGACCCCATTTCCCTCCAGGGGCACTCAGGCAGATTGGGGCAGGGGGCCAGGGGTGACAGCTCCAACCCTGCCTGACACAGGCCTTCCCTCGTAGCCGAGCAAGCTGCTAACATTTGGGAGGTGCAAGCAGCCTTCTCCAGGAAGGAATAAGAAAAGTGTGCCCACTGAGCAGAGGGGTGTGGGTGGAAGGACACACGTGTGGAAAGCACAGAGCAGCCCCTCTGGGAAAGCCCCAGAATTGGGGGCTTGAATGCTGTGTGTGTGAGGCCGTGCAGAGGAGAAGGGAGGGGGTGGGATGGACCCGACACATCCAGGCAGCCCAGAGGGGAAGTTCAATGCCTTTCTGGGCCGCCCACTCTGTCCCCGGGGGTACACACCCCACTCCCACTGATAACGGGGCCGCCCCAGGCGGCTGGACTTCACTTAAAGACAAGCTGCTGATGGTGTAGCCAGCCACGGCCTGGCAGGCTCCGAAGCGGAAGAACAGGTAGACATTCAGGCTGTTCACGAAGGCTGTGCCGAAGCCGAAGACCAGCAGCCCCAGCAGCGACAGGAGGCTGGTGCAGTAGCGGCCCAGTCTGCAGGCACAGGGAGAAGCTGCACCAGACACAGCGCCCCCCCCCCCCCCAGCAACCTCCGAGGTTCTCCTGGCAGGGTCCTGGAGGGCCCCTCCCCAACCCTCAATGTCTAGGCGACTCACCTGTCACACAGGAGCCCGAAGGTAATAGATCCCAGCAGGAGGCCCGCCATGTACACCGCCAGTACCAATACCCTGGGAGGTTCTTGGCCACACACCAGGTCAAACTGTGGGTGAGACCCAGGGATTGGCCACCGGCCTGCAGCCGAGGTCAGCAGTCTGCATCCAGAGAAGGTGATAGTCCCCACCTCCGGTGGGGAGGCCTTTAAAGAGAAGGGGCCTGGGACCCAGGGGGGTCAGGACACTGGGTGTGTGCAGCAGGTGCCCACCGCTACCTCTGCATCTGAATCTGCACTTGGCTGGCCCAGGGGCTAGACCTGGAGAGACAGCCCAGAGGCACAGGCCATGGGGGGTTGAGGACTGTCCCCTCTGCACAGGCTCTAGGGCCCAGCCTAGAGAATCAAGCGGCACAGCTGGTGTGTGGAGGGCCCGAGCTGACCCAGCGGCTGTGCTGGACCCTGCCTGGCATGCTGGCTTAGCTGCAAGGCCAGCATCAAGTCACTGCGCAGAGGAAGCCGCATCAGTCGGCTCCCACAAAGAGTGACAGCCTGGGAAATCCCGTCGAGCAGAACTGCTCCACCCTAGAGGGTTGCTATGAGCTGGCATCAACCCCATGCCTCTGGGTTTGGTTTGGGGCTTTGTAGAGGGGCCCAATTTGCAGCTCAGGCTGAGAACACCTGTGAGAGGTGTCAGGTAGAAGTGCTTCTTTCCCGGCTCTCTGCCTGCTGGGAGTTCAGAGTGTGCAGCCCTGGGGTAGCACTTCCCCAGGCAGATGACGGCCCTGTATCCCAGCACTCACCCCTCCACCCAAATCCCTCTAGTGTCCTGTCTAGGGAAGCCCGTCTGCTGGGTTTCTGCCCTGACACTGGGTCCCCTCTTCAGGGTGACCCGGGGCCAATGGCTTCCAGGCCTCGGTTTCCTCACATGCTGGGTGGGTGGGTTGGGGGGCATGTGGGTAGCTACAGACAACTCCGAACAAGGCCCACCTCTTCTGTCACCAGTCGTTTCTTGGACTCAGGGTAGATCCATCCATTGTAGCAGATCTCTGTGTGGTTGAGGCCGAATTGGGTGATGGAGTCCAGATCCCAGTCCACCGGTGAGTACTGGAGACACGTCAGGAAGCTGCCGTTGGGCTCCCGGGGCAGGGTCAGGTTCAGCTGCTCAGCCTCGGACAAGTTGGGGCCCACGGTCAGAATCCAGCTGGTGTTGCAGTAGGCCTTCTGGGCCGCAAACACAAAGGTATCAGCAACCATGAAGAAGGCCGACATCATGTTGGGGATGAAGGTGAGGGCAACCAGCCTCCGCTGGAAGTTTCCAAACCCCCCCACGGCATGGAGGATGCCCACAAACTTGTCCTTGACGTAGGTGCCGTCCATCATGCCTTGCAGCAGCATATCCTGAGATCAGGAAAGGGAATTCAGGCTCTGGGAAGAATACTGGGATTCACATGGCTTTACCTGAAGGCTGATTCCTGTTGTAATGTGTTCGCAGGAAGGAGGCGGCTCAATCTCTGCCGACAACACCCCCTAAGTGTCAGAGGTCAGCGAGGCAGCCACTGACCAATCACTAGCTTCTCTGATGTGGAACAACCCCAATTTCAATCTGGGTGATCTCTGTAGGTCCCTTCTCTGGTTCAGGTGTTTCTTGGCTAGCATCACTTGCCCTTTATTGACCCACTGACCCCTGTCTTCTGAATGCATTGAAGGTTTAAAAAAAAATATTTTGAAAGCACTGTACTTTTGTTGTGAGTGACTCAAGTTTTGAGGAATGTGGCAGTTACATCATCTGTCAACTTGAGGGAGGGTGGAGTCTAGCCTGTCAATCAGGTCGTAGCTTGATGACCTCATTTGGAGGCGCAAAGGAGATAAATAGCTCACTGGAGGCCAGATACACACACAACCTGCGAGACATTCCTGTTGACCAGCCATTTGGAGCTATGCTGATGGAGCCAGAGCCCTGCAGCTGAAGGAGCCACGTGGAGACCCACGTCAGTGCTGAGATGCTTCCATTACCACTGGATCTACAAGACTTTTCACCCACTGGCCTGCATTCGGCATCATTGCATATGCTACGTGAGTCTGCAGAGGAATTTATGGACTAGTATCAACATATAGGGTAATATCGGACTTATGGATTTGATCTGGACTGGGCTTGGATGTTTTCTTAATGTACAATTGCTCTTTGATATAAAGTTCTCTCTTACACATCTGAGTGTCTATGAATTCATTTCTCTAGTTCACCCAGACTGACACAAGGGACTCTCCTGCAAATGTGCTACAACTAAAACATCACACAGGCGCGCGCGCGTGTGTACACACACACACACACACACACACACACACGAGATGTTTCCAGAGATACTACGTTCAAAAAACAAACCCAAAAGATCTCTCTGGAGTGGCCAGGAGCTGGGGCCCAGGGGTTGGGTGGCTGGAAGCAGCCTTGGCCACAGAGGCGGGGAGCGCAGACTGCTGGAATGTACCACAGTCGTGGGTGAGCACGCAGCCAAATTGGAAAGGCAGGTGGGGTGGAAATACCGAGTGTACAGATATTACCGTGGAACTGCAGTAGGTGGGCAAAGGAAGCCTAGAGCTCTCTTTTGTGCCAGAATCCTCAGCAAGGTCAAGAAGGTCACGGGTTGGGGTGAGCCAGAGAAGCCACACTCCCCAGAAGGGAACTCTCGAGGAACTCTCCCATGGAATGCAAAGCAACGCTATCAACCCCACGAGGAGGCGGGCCACTCCGAGAGGCCACAGAAGCAAGACAAGACAGACGCAACCGCCGAGGGTGAACAATGCAGAGACGATTACAGAACAGCTCTCTCATGAGCCTGTTCAAAGGTAGAAAACGCGTGCTTTCCACGATGAACTTACAACCAGACACTATTCAGGAAGGCACTGAACTTGCAAAAGTGAGAATGGCAATGGTTGACGTGGAAACACTAAACTCAAACTCCAAATCACTGCCATCAAGTTGATCCCAACTTGAAACAACCCAACACGACGGAGCAGAACGCTGCCTTGGCTTCCCCGAGGCCGGAAATCTCTCACCGCCCCCTCCCCCCAAAAATCTCTCACCCAGAAAATTCACTGCCATCAATTCCATTCTGACTCATGAGGAACCTAGTAGGCAGGGTGGAACTGCCCCCCGGGGGTTCCCCAGACTGGGTAACTCTTCACGGGAGGAGAAAGCCCTGTCTTTCCCCCTCAGAGCAACATTGCAAGAGTACAGCAACATGTGGAAACCACAAAGCCTTACATTCAGAAAACACGACCCCCCAAAAGACTATTAAGAAGGAACCATGGCGAGACACATTGTGATGGAGCTGCAGAAGACTGGAAATCAAAGAAAAGAACTCGAGAAGCAGGGCGGGAGAAGACAGGTCACTGATTGACGAACGGCAGCACGGAGGCAGACTAGAGGAAGTGGAGAGCATCCTGGAAATGTTGACAGCCACACCTAACCTAGAATGGTTAAAGCAGCAAAACCCAGGCAGGCACAGTTACCGAAAAATTGAGGACGCCTGCCAGCAAGCAACCCACTGCCATCGAGCTGCTTGTGACGCCTAGCGACCCCAGGGTTTCCAAGGATGGAACTCTCTCTGGGCGTAGAAGCCTCCTCTTTCTCTTCGAGAGACCTGTGCTCCTGGCATTTCTCATCACTGAGCAGGAACATTCCCTCAGAAGACAGCTTGACATGCAACAAGGAGCAAGCGGGGCCGTCAACCTGTCAGCAAGTTCAAATGTGTATGTGGGTCCAATCATGCAAGTGTCTCATTTGCAGAATTTGGAGGAAAAAGGAGAGAGATGACACGATGAACAGCCATCATCGTGGTATGTAAATCAGGTGGGGGAACAAGGAGCGGAAGAAGTCGCAAGTCTTTCTGTGGTTTCCGGTGTCAGGAGCGGCGGTATAACCCCGTGCAAGCCACACTCGCATGGTACCGTTTTCACCGTAACCGCGGCCATCGTAACAGAGAACATTAGTGGGGAGAGAGTAGGCCAAAGGGAAAGAAAAAAAATGCTTCAATTCAGGAAACGTCAGAGAGAGGGAAGAAGGAAAACACACACACACGCAGAGGAAAAGTGGGTTAGAGTAATCATGGTGGGAGAAATGAATCTAGTTTTACTGCTAATCTCTAGTTAAAAAACAGGGATGCCTTGATTTCAGTATTTTTAAAACTAATACAATTTTTTTAAAATAGGGTGACCAATACCAAAAAAATTAAACTCACTGCCATTCAGTTGATTCTGACTCACAGTGACCCTATAGGACAGGGTAGAACTCCTGTGGTTTTTCCAAGACTGTAACGCTTTATGGTAGTAGAAAGCCTCATCTGTCTCCCTCTGAGCGGCCAGTGTATTTGAACTGCTGACCTTGTAGTTAGCAGCCCAACACATAACCACAAAGCCACCAGGACTCCTAGGGTGACCAATATTTTCTAGTTTCCCCAGGCCTATTGTCCTGGTATAAATTCATAGTGTTTCCTTTCTCTGGCAACGATATTTTGATTTGAATGACATTTGGTCACCAGGTAAGGAGACACTTAACATTAAGGACCCAGGCGCGCTGAGAGTCAAAGGAAGGAAGGAGTTTTATGAGGCAAGCGATGGAAAGAATGCTGTGACTACCGTAAAATAGGTTTAAGACAAAGCGTCACTCGGAAGAGAGATTCACTGTCTAAAGATTAAAGATGGGTACACATCACACACCAAATAATTTGTCCTATGTATGTGTATATGCACCTAATATGCCTTTGGATATTTAAAACAACAATGGGTAGAACCCACAGGAGAAACAGCCAACCCCAATATCATAATATATCAGTGTACCTCTTTCAATGTGTCGGAAACCTTATAAAACCTTAACCAAGATATCGATTATTTTTATTTTTCTTTTGCTAGTGAGACTAAGTCACCAAGTGAGACTGAGTCACTGAGTGAGACAGTGAGAGAGTGAGACAGGGAGTGAGTGAGAGTGAGACAGTGAGTGAGAGAGTGAGACAGTGAGTGAGAGAGTGAGAGTGAGGCAGTGAGTGAGTGATTCAGGGAGTGAGTGAGACAGTGAGTGAGAGATTGAGGCAGTGAGTGAGTGGGTGAGTGAATGAGGCAGTGAGTGAGTGAGGCAGTGAGTGAGCGAGGCAGTGAGTGAGACAGTGAGTGAGCGAGGCAGTGAGTGAGTGAGTCAGTGAGTGAGTGAGTCAGTGAGTGAGTGAGGCAGTGAGTGAGCGAGGCAGTGACAGCGAGGCAGTGAGTGAGCGAGGCAGTGAGAGGATGAGGTAGTGAGAGAGTGAGACAGGGAGTGAATGAGACAGTGAGTGAGACAGTGAGTCAGTGAATGAGACAGTGAGGCAGTGAGTGAGTGAGGCAGTGAGAGGATGAGGCAGTGAGTGAGTGAGGCAGTGAGTGAGTGAGGCAGTGAGAGGATGAGGCAGTGAGT
>NW_022108124.1:12428898-12457465 GCF_000313985.2 Echinops telfairi | reverse complement strand
TGAGGCAGTGAGTGAGTGAGGCAGTGAGAGGATGAGGCAGTGAGTGAGTGAGGCAGTGAGTGAGTGAGGCAGTGAGTGAGGCAGGGAGTGAGTGAGACAGGGAGAGAGTAAGACAGTGAGAGAGTGAGAGTGAGTCAGTGAGTGCATGAGGCAGTGAGGCAGTGAATGAGACAGTGAGGCAGTGAGTGAGTGAGTCATTGAGTGAGGCAGTGAGAGAGTGAGACAGTGAGTGAATGAGACAGTGAGAGTCAGTGAATGAGAAAGTGAGTAAGTGAAGCAGTGAGTGAGCGAGGCAGTGAGAGAGTGAGGCAGTGAGAGAGTCGATATCGATTATTTAAATAACACAATTAAGTTTTCTCTAATTCAGCATCAACTCAATGACAGTGGCTGGGAATGGCCATTCATAAGATTTTGCATCTACCAATTGAAGAAAACAAATTATACTTTTGTCTGCGCATTTCCTGATCTAGATATTCCGTGCTATTGGAATCATTCCATATTGATCTTTTCAGTCTAGCTTGTGTTGCTCAGCATCATGTTTTCAGGATTCATCCTTAGCGTGCTGTGTACCAGCATGTCCACAAGTGGGAGGCGGATGGGGAAAAGAAAAATGAAAAGAACCTCATTTCTTTCTGTGTCTGAGTGTTTTTAAATTTGTCTGTTCCACATTTTATTTACCTAGTAATCTACTTCTGCATAGTTGGGTTGTTCCCAATTTGGGCTTTTCTGAATAAAGCAGCAATTAGTACACACATATGTTTGAGTCTCCACTTTCAAGTCTTTGGGTTACATACTTACTAGTAGAATCAATGGGGATCCAATGATAATGCTGTTCGATTTTTTTTTTTAATTAAAGGAACTGCCAAATTTTTTTTTTAATGGTGACATCATTTTACATTCCTACCAACAGCGGATGGAGGTTCCTGTCCCCCACCACCCCCCACCCCCGCCCCGCCCCTTCTCCATACTTATTTCTCATTTTCTGGCAACTGCTGTATGAATGAGTGTGAAGTGGTATCTCATTGCGGTCTTGATTTGCACCTCTTAGCAAAGTGGGCGAGGAGTCAGCAAGGTCAGCCGTTTGAAACCACCTCTGCAGGAGAAAGATGAGGCTTTCTACTCCTGTAAAGATTTACAGGCTCTGAAACTCAAAGAGGCAGTTCCACTCTGTCCGCTAGGGTCACTCTGAGCTGGAATTGACTCAATTATGGCAAGTTTGTAATGACCGATGACCTTAAACATCTTTTCCTGTTTGTAGGCCATTCACGCAGCTTCTTGGGAAAAATGTATACTTAAGTTCTTTGCCCGTTTTCCAATTGGGTGTCTCATATTTTCTTAGGGTGCATGAGTTCTTTGTTGGTTCTAGATATTAAACCCTTACCAGGTATACAGCCACCAACCATTTGATCCCATTTTGTTGATAAAATCCTTTGATGCTCAAATAGTTCTTAATTTTGATGACAGGAAGGTGTCATCCAGTATTAACACGGTAGAATTATCTGTTTTCTTTTTTTTTTAAACATTTTATTAGGGGCTTATACAACTGTTATCCCAATCCATACACACATCAATTGTGTAAAGCGCATTTGTACATCATTCTCAAAACATTTTCTCTCCACCCAAACCCCCGACATTAGGTCCTCATTTTTCCCCTCCCTCCCCGCTCCCCCTTCCCCCCCGACCCCTTGATAGTTTGTAAATGGGTATTTTGTCATATCTTGCCCTGCCCGACGTCTCCCTTCACCCACTTTTCGGTTGTCTGTCCCCCAGGGAGGAGGTCACGCACAGTTCCTTGAATTATCTGTTTTCTCCTGAGAGTTGTATGCAGTTTGTCGATTTCACTGATCTGTCAAAGCATCCACTTCTGGGTTGCTGGGCCTTTCGTTTTTCGTCTGCGCTCCCTTCCTCTGCGCCCACCTTTGCTATTTCCTCTTTTCGGATTGGGCGGCTTGCTCTTCCTTTGCTACCTCTTGGAGTTGTAAAGCGATTAACTTGAGACCTTTCTTCTTTGTCAATGTAGGCCTTTCCTGTGACCCATTTCTCGCTACGCACAGTCTTCATTGCAACCACGTCTCTGTTTTTACTTTTTCTGGTGAATTCGATGAACGTTTATGGAGCAGATCATCCGTTTTGCATTCAACCATTCACCAAACCTCCCGATGTCTCGCCTGGGGAGCACTTTCCAAGTTTGCCCAGCTGCCTCTTGTTGGACAGTGCCCTCCCCGGCACCCAAGTTGACCCCTGTCTACCTCCTCTAGTCTCTGCTGTCTCTTATCTCCTTTCCTTTCCCACCTCGGCCATCATCAACATGTTTCCTTTAGTGTGAAAACCTTTTCTTGGTGGTTTATAACATTGGTCTCATACAATATTTGCTCTCTTGTGACTGGCTAATTTCACTCAACGTAATGTCCCTCAGGTTCATCCTGTCCCGAGGTTTGTGATGGTTAGGGGTCCTTGAGACTTGTTTTGTGACATAGCATATGGTTTATCCCAGAGCAGATGGTACTGATGCTGGATAGAACGTTCTGTAGATGTCTGTTAGGTCTAGTTGGGTTATAGTGTTGTTTGATAGTCTTTGTTCTCCAAAGTGAGCAATACTGCCCCCCTGGGGGAGGTGCTTCATTGATGTAGAGGGACTGCAAAAGTAGATACCTACACTTTATCTTGGATTAAAGGCTATCGTTTTTAATGGCCAGGGGAGTGCTGAATTTTTGTTTTGTTTTCTGAAAATGGGGTGGTAAGTCACATAAGTTTGGGAAGCCGTGGCCTGTTTCCTTACAGATCTGAGCACTCATGACAGTAGTGCACTGCAGTCAACTATTATTATATTCCTCTCTTCAATTTTATCAGTGCTTATTCATGCACTTGAACTTTAATATTAGGCATATAAGGCGATTTCAAAAATTCGTGGGAAGATTCTATATTTTAATCCAAAATTTCTATGAACTTTTTGAAGCCCCTTTATAAATGTATTTATTATTGCTGCAATTCCCCGATCAAGAGATCCAATGACATATGCAGTTCCAATTTCAGAGATCAAATGATTGCATTGAGTAAATCCACTGCACCACACATCTTTAAAGAGTTGAAAAGCAAGGATGTTACTTTGAGGACTAAGGTGCACCTGACCTAAGCCATGCTATATTTTTTTCTTTTTCGATCATTTTACTGGAGACTCGTACAACAATGATCACAATCCACACATCCATCCACTGTGTCGAGCACATTTGTACATGTGTTGCCATCATCATTTTCAAAACATTTTCCTTCTACTTGAGCCCTTGGTATCCGCCATGCTATTATCAATTGCCTCATATGCAGGCGAAAGTTGGACATTGACTAAGGAAGGCAGAAGAAGAATCCATGCCCTTGAATTGTGGTGCTAGCGAAGCACATTGAAAGTACCATGGACGGCCAAAGGACAAACTGATCTGTCTTTGAAGAAGTACGGTCAGAGTGTTCCTTAGCGGCAAGGATGGCCAAACTTTGTCTTACATCCTTTGGATGATATGTCCTTGGACAGGACACCATGCTTGATAAAGTAGCGGGTTGACGAGAAAGAGGAAGGTTGTCAACAGAATGGCTCGAAGCTCTGCCCAGGTGAGGATTTCCCTCCATTGCTGTCCTTCGGAGAAGTCCCAGAAAGGAGCTTTAGTGCTGCTGCTGTCCACTTTTGAGTGGTGGCTGCCTATCTTGCAGAACCATCTGTCAACCTCTTCCTCAGCTAACACTGCAAAAAGAACTCCTCCTGAGGCCGTTGGTGCAGGCTGGGAGAGGGAAGGTAATGTAACAGGAAAGGAAACCGTGGTAGGCATTTGGGTCACTTCCTCGAACAACTTACTTTTGCCTTCAGGGCCGGTGTGAGCCCAGTCTCGTTTATACCACTTCCGTTGAAAGATGGCACCCTGCTGTGCGTGGCCAACTCTATGATTCGTCTGTAGTCCGCCATCCCTCAGTTCATGATGGGCAGCTCAGCTGGCAAGCTGACTCGCTGGTTCATGGTTAGGCATACTGCCTCTACTTAGGCTCAGTATCAAGCTAATAGCTGTTTCTCAAAAGGAGAGTAGTTAGCAGCAGAGAATGGCAGGGCTTTAGTCTAAAATCCTAAAGGTCTGTGCTGTGATTCGTCAATAGGGATCTGCCAAAGACTCCAAACTGCCTCTCGGCCACTGCCACTTGAAGTACCTTTGGATCTTCCGGATCATGTGGCTCAAGGGACGGAGTGGCTGGCACAGCAGCTGGAACCTGCTGCAGAGCCTTCTCTTTGGTGCCCTACTCAGAACTCAACGCTTGTTGGGTCACTTGATGCCTAGGCTGGAGTAGCACACCCAAATGGGGGATATGTTGCCTCCCAAATCCAGAAGCCAAGCAGTCCAATTGTCAGGTGTGCAATCGATTTGAATAGGTACTTCCCTAAAGAAGACATTCGAATGGCAAATGAGTGCATCGCAGGGCTAGCATTGAGTCATTAGGGATATGCAAATTAAGACCACAATGAATCATCACTAAACACCAAGAGAATAGCTAAAAAATTTTAAAAAAAACCAACTTTTGATTGTGAATGGGGTGAAGGCTTACGGAGAAGCCCACCAATTTTACCTGTAACAAAGCGCATTCGATTCGTTTCATCCCATCCCCTGCAACCTCTCCGAGGAGCTTCACCATTCCCACTTCCTCCGTGTTTTTTGTTTATTTCAATTTCTTCTTTTTTAACTCTTTCTTTTGTCCTTGGGTAAAGGCAGCTCTTTTCATCTCAAATAGTTGGTTACTTTAAGGGGTGCACACCTCACTCGTATTAGTGTTCCCCTGTTGTTTGCCTGGAAATTGAGCCTTGAGGGTGAGTTCAGTTCTAGACCTAAATGGTGACCCAGGGCCATCGTCTTGGTGAGTCCATGTCTCCCATCATAAAGCCCGGTCTCTTTTATTCGTCTGTGTTCTGGCCCACATTTCCTCCCACTCTATCCCTGCAGTAGGAACTGGGCATCATCCGGTTCCTCCGGTCTCAGGTTCTAGATGCTGGTCTTTGTGTGGTCCATTAGCCCATCGGGATAATTGTTCTATGAGTCATCAATCATTTTCACCCCCCTTCTTTCCTCCAGAGAGGGAGAGGCCAATTCTGGCACCTTAGATGGCTGCTCAGGCACTTCTAGACTCCTGTCCCTACTCACCGAAGCAGGACATTTCCGGTGTGGACTACGTTAGGCCATTTGGTATCCTGGAGACTACGGTCCTGAGCCACCAGGCTCAGTGACTCAAAAGAAAGCTCAAAAAATTTAAACTCACAATAGCAATTGCTGATGAAGATGTGGACTAGTTCTCATATATTCCTGGTAGGATCGCAAAGTTACACAACTCTTGCAAAATAATATATGGCCGTTACTTATTGCATTAACCATATGATTAGTGATACTAATTGCATTTGCTCGAGAAATAGAAACTAATGTCCATACAAGGACTTGCATAGACATATCAGAGCAGCTTTATTCCAAATAGTGAAGAAGAGCCAACAATCCAAATATCCATCACCTGGTGAACAGGTAAGCAACTCCCTATAATAATATACTGCTCGGCAACAAAGAACCACCGAAATGTGGAACATGAAGGAATCTTAAAAACAAGATGATGAATGAAAAATCAGACACAAAAGGCATCATACTGAATGATTCCATCCATAGAGCATTCTGGAAAAGGTAGCACCAAGGACTGAAGTAAGATCAGTGGCTGTTTGGGGTACAAGTTGGGGGAGATCTGATTACCAGGCGGCACACAGGAACTCTTGGCCGGATGGAAAGGCTCTATAATGAATGTGGTGATGGATACATGACTACATCTGTGGTAGTTACATAAGCTGGTTTCAACTTGAGACCATTAAGAGTGAAGGGGTGGAGTCTAGCCTGTCAATCAGGTTTCAGCAGGATGACCTTATTTGGAGGCTCAAAGGAGATAAATAGCTCACTGGCGGCGGGACACACACACTCTCCCTGTGAGACTTTCCTGTTGACAAGCCACATGGAGCTATGCTGATGGAACCAGCGCTCTGGAGCTGGAGGAGCCCCGTGGAGACCCACACCACCGTTGAGATGCTTCCACCACCACTGGGTCCACAAGACTTTCCATCCGCTGGCCTATGATCTTCCTGCATTTGGCATCATTACATGTGTTGTGTGAGCCTGAAGAGGAATTTACAGACTGGTATCCCACATATGAGCTAATATCGAACTTATGGACTTGGTCTGGACTGGACTGGGATGTTTTCTTAATATATAATTACTCTAGTAAATAAAGCTCTTTCTTATACACATATGAGTGTCTCTGGATTTGTTTCTCTAATCAACCCAGACTAGTACAACATCCAATTTTCAAAACTCACTGAACTCTACATTCAGAAAGCGTCAACATTTACCAAAATTTACCAAAAAATAGATACACCATATCTCAATAAACGTGATTTAAAAACCAGCAACCCAAAAGAAGACATTACTATAATGCAACTTGGTGGCTCATGGTTAGGTATTCGGTCTCCACTAAGGCTCAGGAACAAGGCCAAAGCTACCTCTCAAAAGAAGAGGTTATCCGCAGAGGGTGGCAGGGCTTTGCTCCAACATCCCAAGGATTACCAGGGGGCTAGAGTGGACAAGAGCGACATCACATGATGGGAGGGAGGGGTGCTTTGGTTTCCTCATAGAGATTTGGCCTCCAGGTTTGGAGCCAACTTGTATAGCCTGGCCCGGCAAGCCTGGCCTCAGTATCACCTGAGTACCTGCAGGGGCCTGGTGATCCGCAAAGCTCTAGAACCCTTATTCCCCTGAAATGACCCCAAAGGTCCCTGGCCAGGTCCACTGCCCAAGGCAAGCGGTTCTCCATGTACAAACGAAGACATGGGGACCTGGAAAAGGAGGCTGTGCATTGTCCAGGAGCAGCGTTCCACCTGAGGGCAGGGAATGGCCAGGTGCCACACCTGAGAACTCACGCTTCCTGTGAAGGTGGCCTGGGGTGGCCTGGTCCTTCCACACACTGCCCACAGCTGGATAAGTCCAGGGAGGCTCCTGTGCACATCTGTGCTGAGAATGCGGCCCCACAATAGCTGCGGGTCATCATCATTGCCACCCTCCACACCCTCCCAGGCCCTCCTCCCTGGAGATAGGCCCACGCCGAGGCCAAGCCGGGGCCCACCTGACCACAATCCATGCTCCTGCTGGCTCTTGGAAGCAGAACCCTTGGGTTTCTTTGGTAGCCGGGGAGTCGTGTCACAATGGAGTGGAGAGGTTCTCAGGGTGGGGTGGGAATTGTGTGAGGCAGCATTCCATTCTGGGGCACACGTGGTGACAGGAGGGACCAAAAATGAGGTAAGGCTGAGACAATCCTCACGTGAGCTGGCCCTGTGAGTTCTCTCGCTGTTAAGGACATTCTCGTGCTCCCCCTGAAGGAAACCCTCTCCACGTCTTCCAGACAGACCCGTTCGTAGTTGTGTCTCAAGTTTTCATGAGCAATGCCGTGGCTCTGCTCACGTTCTCTGCCCTGTCCCTCTGCCACACTTCCCTGCCAACCAGCGCGGGTCACAGCTGTTTGCATCTGGTCCGTCTCCCCTCAAAGTCACTGATGCCAGCTTCTGGTGACTTGGGGAGCTCAGGCGCCAGTCTTTTGAATGAAAGAACTGGGTGGGCCCTGAAATGACTGTTCGTTGTGGGAAAGCGCAAGGGCCTACTCTAAGGAGCCTGGTGGCGCAGTGACTGAAGTGCTCAGCGGTGGGCGGCGGCTCCAGCTGCTTCACAGTAGAAAGATGAGGCGGTCTGCTCGGTAAGATGGACAGAAACTGGAAACCCCAAAGGAGCGGTGTCACAGGAAATCAGCCTCCGACAACTGAAGGGCCAGGAGGCACAATGTACGCCGGTAATATATAGAGATGATAGCAAAATCATCGAGGGTGGGAAAGATCGGAGAGAGAATACAATAGAGGAGTCAGACACATTTTAGGGTACCATGCTCACCTCAGCCCCTCTTGATGGACCACGTGGAACTGGGGGAAGTGAGAGAGAGAGGTAGAGAGAGAGCGCGAACCTTTACTATCTTAGAATATTTATAAGGTAGCCTGAAAAGATGCATATTCAGTAGTTAGATGCGTCACAAGGTGGGTGGTGTCTACATTAAGGTCTTTGAGCTCACAGGTTAAGAAACGTAATACCTGCATTGGGGGAAGGTTTAAGGGGGGGCTGTGCGTCACGGCAGGAAGGGGAGGGGAAGAGCAAAAGGATCATGTCTGCTTCTATAGAGATGTAATCAACCAGATGCTCACTTTAAGGCAGCATAGCTGTTAAGGGAGAATCTGTGGGAATGATATTTAAAGCAGGATCATGTACTTGGACTTGACCTCTAACTTACCAAAGTGGAGGCTTTCCTACCGTGGAAGACCAGCTTTCCAGATTTATAAATTAGGGGCTACAGTCCTCGTCATAAGTTAGGGAAGATAGTCCTTGTCACATTTCCCTCAGTGTGAGTTTCCCACAGAGGTTCTGCTCTGTCCTACAGGGTCTCTGTGCGTTGGATTTGAATTGCTGGCAATGGATGCACATGTCTGTTTTGCACAACTTTAATTTCCACTTCTCTGTGGCCACAGCACTGTAATCCTCCAGCTGTCACCAGGCCTCCCCCCAGGGGCCTGGCCAACCGAGTGGCTGGCCCTAAGCCCCCCCACCCCCTCCCTCCTCTTCTGCAACAGCACTTCTGGAACTGGTGGGCCCAAGCAGGCTGGCACCATGGGTATACCCACTATCAGGGAGGCAGATGGATGACCAGGGTGGGGAGGACGTCTTGTCCCTGTTGACACGAGACCCCAGGGCTCTGACGCAATCTCTGGGTAGAGGAGAACTTCAATCAGGGGCAGGGTTGAGTTTCCAATCAGCTCAGTGAAATGAAGGTTCACAGTCTAATTTCCAGCAACATATGATTTCTTGTAGATACGAGTTCACAGAATGAATATCACACCAGCTCCAAAGGTTGTCTTTATAGAGAAATTAAAAAATCATGAGGTCATGTCTATTTTCCTTGACGAGATACCAGGAAGGAGAATAAATGTCAGCGTCCTTAGATACACTTGGGCTGCATGCTTAGACGTGAGGGCGCTCGTGGGCCTGTCTCCCACATACCTGTCATGTCTCAGATCAGAAACTTGGAGGTCGAAGTTTGGCAGCCAAGGTGAAGTTGGGGCTAACACCTCTACACTGCGGGGTTGCAGGCCAGCCCTGGGCAGTCCTGGGCATACTCGGAGTACCCGAGAGGCTGGGCCCTGCCTGGTCCTGTAGCATCAAGGCTCTGCCCCGGCTCAGACTCAGGGACCCTCTGCCTGAGCTGATTGTGACCAACCCATCTGGCTCCTCCGCTGGGGACCCACAGGAATAGGAGACCCCATAGAAGGAGCTGGGTCTCTCACCAGCCCAGAAACTGGGCATTTGAAAGCCTTGTCCATAGTGGGGGTGAGAGCAAAATCCTTTCAGAGTCTCCTCACCTGGAACCCCTTATTTGCCTTAGCTAGGGGAGTTGGAAGAAGAAAGAGAAATAGGCTCGACCTTCAGGAGCTCTGGATCTTGGGGGGTGTGGGGAGGGGTGTGCGGAGTGGAGGCAGGATTTAAGGCTTCGCTCCCTCAGGGGCTGCACTCCCACCACAAGAGTGAGTAGGGTGGAAGCTTTGGCCGTGGGGAGTTTGGAGAATTGCCAAATAAGGGCTTCTCCCTTTTCTGATGGCAGTGTGCTAAGAGGTAGGAGTTGGATGAGAAGGTATGCAGAGAGTGGAGATTACAACTAGTCTCTGACAGGCGTTGGGAAACTGACTAGAAAAAGCTGGTAGGGAGACTGGGCAGTTGAAGACCCTCATGAGAATAATGACCTTGGAGGCAGTGACTTGCTTCTAGCAATGCCAGCAGGATAAGGTGAAGGGAGAGTGAAGGCAGATAACCCGGCTCATTCACGCACAACTACTCCTAGGCTACGTAAGAAGAGGGAGCATCTAAAAGAAGCTCTCTAAGGGAGTGGAGGTGCCTGTGAAAAGGAGAGACTGCCTCCCTCTCTCTCTGCTTCACTTTGCTGTTCAGGAGACACTCTCAGGAGCTGGAGGAGCCATGTGGAGATATGTCTACCGTCACTGGATCCACAAGACTTTCCACCCACCAGCCTGTGATCTTCCTGCCTTCAGCATCATTGCTGTGCTGTGTGAGTCTGAGAGGAATTCGTGGACTAGTATCGGACTTATGGGCAACACAGGACTTGATCTGGATTAGGCTGGGATGTTTTCGTAATATACAATGACTCTTGGATATAAAACTCTCTCTTACAGAGAGAGAGAGAGAGAGAGAGAGAGAGAGAGAGAGAGACCAACCCCACTCCCTGGAGCAAGGTTGGCTAGAAAGAACTTTGAGGGCAAAGACAGGTGCCAATGGCTGGTCAGTGCTTCCCCACCTTGCATAGGGTCAAGATGCACGTGGTTCTCATAGGCTTTTGGTAGCTTGATGGGACCTTATCCCAGAGGGCTGTATCTTCTCAGGTAAGGGAATGCCAACAGCAAGAGAGACTATGTGGGGAGCAGAAGCTGAAGAAAGGCCCCAAGTTCAACAATGCAGAGGATTTCTGAAAACCCAGCAGTACGCTCCTCTAGAAGAGCCAGATTTGAGAATCCTGTTCTAGCGGACAAACTAGTGATCAGTGTATTAGTCCGGTTGACTAGAGAAATAAATCCAGAGACACTCATATGTGTGTAAGAGAGAACTTTATATCAAAGAGCAATTGTACATTAAGAAAATATCCCAGTCCAGATCAAGTCTATTAGTCCAATATTACCCCAATGTTGATACTGGTCCCTGAGTTCCTCTTTAGACTCATACAGCCATGCAATGATACTGAGTGCAGGAAGATCACAGGCCAGTGGGTGGAAAGTCTTATGGATCCAGTGGCAGTGGAAGCATCTCAGAGCTGGCATGGGTCTCCACATGGCTCCTCCAGCTCCAGGGCTCTGGCTGCATCAGTGTAGCTCCATGTGGCTTGCCAGCAGGGAGACAAGCAGAGAAGTGTAAGGCCATATAGGAAAGGCCTCACTGAGCAGCTAGATCACCCCTTTGCAAGTTGACAGGAGATTATGTAACTGGGCTAGTAGTACACACCTAGAGGGAGAGCTAAAAACAGCAGCATGAAGGAAGACCTCTGTCCTTCCCCCTTGCCTGGTGTAGACCCTGGTGTGGAAGCCAGAAGTAGCAGAGCTTGAGGGGGAGGAATGGCCAAGGAGAAAACAAACACCCCCCCTACCCCCCCCCCCCACCTTCCTCACTGCTGATCCCTGAGTCACAGAGAGGCATGAGGCGAGTGTAGACCAAGGGGTTGAAGGGTCTTTGAGTGGACTACAAGTCTGCTCTCAGTGGTATCCAATGTCCGATGGGGCTGATTCTTAGCCAAAGGGCTGGTTCAGGCACGAGAAAGGACCGGCTTCCTTTCTTCCTAGCCCTTTTTATCCTTAGCCTGCTTGGCTAGAGCCCACCACTCCACAGTCGTCCTTCTCCCGTGTCTACAGACTGGGAAAGGCTTTCTGTTCCTAGCATGGGGTGGGAGGGGTCCTAATCAAAAGGAGCAAGAGAGCTGTAACCCCCACAACATTCCCAGAGCATAGGTGAAGCCCGAGATGAGACCCAGACCCAAACCCAAATGGAGCATTGGGGATGGGATGCCTGTCAGGGGTTCGGGAGCTGAAAAAGGTGAAGAAGAAGCGGGGTCTGGTCTCATCTGATTCTGGAATTGGGCTCATCCGTGGGGTCTGGTCTCCACAATCAAGCTTGGCCTTGCCCTTGGGTCTTCAGCGGTCACAGCCATGCCCAGGGGGGAATGTTGAGGCAGTTCTCCTGCTAATGTAGGACTGGTGTTTAGAAGTCACCTTTAGAAGTATGTGCTGCTCCCATAGGCCACCTCTGGGCTGGACGCGCTCTCTGTGGCTACTGTCCCCTTTTCTGAGGGTGCTGGCGTCAGGGACCTGGAGGGAGTAGAACGTTGTCATTGGCTGGACCAGGGTAGTCCCCGGCACTACCCCTTCCCCAAGTAAGGAGGAATCTGAAGGCAAAGCCAGTCTGATGACGAGGGCTCCAGCAGGCTCCACCCAAGGTCTCCAAGCAACAACGGGCTAACAGGGAGGCCACGGGGAAGGGCCCCCAGCCTTCCGAAAACAAGGACACATCTCACCGTGGGTGGGAGTCCTGCTCCAGGTCCTCGATGGTGTCCCTCAGGGTCTGGCCCCGCGTCTCTGGCAGCAGGACGCAGAGGAAGCCCACGATGATGGGGAGAATGCCATAGATGAGCATGGGGAGAGCCGCGTAGTATTCCTCCAGCAGGATCACCAGGGGCGTGATGATGCCTCCGATCCTGGAGAAGATGGCCACCAGGCCCATGCCCGTCTGCCTGCGGGGAAGCCAACCCGGACTGATCAGCCCCGCCTCGAGGGGGACCTCAATGGTCTGCAGGTTCTCCAGCTTTGATGGGTCCCCCACCTCCGCCTTGCTGCACGCACTGAGCTTACAGTCCCCTTGTAGGCCCTGTCTGTCCCACCTTCGGGTCTCTTCCCTGAGACTGGACAGACGTGTGGGAGACAGGCATACAAAAGCAACACCTCTCCTCTGCCCCCTGCGTGCTCCCCCACCTCCCGCACCCACGCGTTTCTTCTCTGAAGCCACTCACACTCCACGTTCCAGCCCTGACCTGGTAGGACACGACCTACTTCTCTGTCCTCAAGTCTGGGGACAACGCGAGAGCTCAGACTGGAGTTTGAATGGCCTTGACCCCACCAGTGCTGCCGCCGCACTGCGCAAGCTATTTGTGGACTGGTGGTGGGGAGGGCAGGGGAAGGGCTGACCCAGCACAGGGGCTCGGGAGCGGAGGAGTGGAGCTTGCCCCGGCAGCCCTTACCGGATAATGGTGGGGAAGAGCTCAGCAGAGTAGACATAGGAGATGGTGAATCCCGCAGCCGTGGCAAACTTCCCCACCACGGCCAGCACGGTGACCACCACAGGCAGATCTGGGGGGGAGACACTGATCAGCACTGCCCTGTCCACCCAAACCCCTCACCCCTCTGCTCCCAAACCTGGGGAAGCCGCCACCCCCACCCCTGACAGGGAAATGACATCCATTGGATCTAGGCTCTGGTACCTGCTGGGATGAAGATGATGATGATACACATGAGGCCGCCTACAACTAGGGTCCCCAGCTGGCTCCACTTGCGACCCAACTTCTCCATCATGAACATGGTGGAATAGCGAGCAGGTACCTCAACGGCTCCGAAGATGAGCTGTGTCAGGTAGATGTCAAGGCCAAAGTCCTCTACTTGGAAACTCAAGCCAAAGTACACCAGGGAGTCCACAAACCTGCAAATCACCCGAGAGTCCCTGTCACTGCTGGGGGATGGGCCGCCGCCTTACCAAGAGGGAGGAGACCTGCCTTAGGCAGGAGTCACCATAGGAGACAGAAGCCCCACGGGGAGAGACTGTTATTCCCAGACAGGCCATTGAAGCAGGCCACCACTCCACCAGTCCAGTGACACAGCAGGCCAGGGCAGCCTGGGCTTGGTCCTCGGGACGGGGATGGGATGGGCCCTCCTGCACTTACCAGACACAGAAAAGGATCAGAGTCATCCTCCTGAGCTGGGGGTGTCGGAAGAGATCTAGGGCATTCCCTGAGGGGCCCGTCTTCTCGAGGACCAGCTGGAGGGAGATGGAGCATGAGGGACCCGCCAAGAGCTCTGTGCGGGTCTGGTTGGCGGCAGAGCTGGCCCAGGGCTGCTGGCGGTACCTGATTCAGGAGTTCTGGGGACAGTTTCCTCTTATTGACCGCAGCTGCCTTCTGGATAAGTTGTTTTGCCTCCTCTGTCCTCCCCTTGATCAGGAGCCACCGGGCAGACTCCGGGAGAACCCTGTCAGCCAGGAGTGGCTGTGACCATGGGGTCCCCCTGGAGTCCCCTGGAACCAACCTCTTCCTCCAAGGAGCCTTGGGGGGCTGGTCCAGGGCACCCGGAACTCCACACGGCAGCCCTCGGCTCCACGTCCCGCGTTTTGGCCCATCTATGTCTCGTGGGGTGAAGGTGGGTGGACGCTCCAACCCCACCACAGCCCAGGGGCCAGGTGGCGGCCTGGCCCTGGGACATGCCTCCTCACCAGATGTAGAAGAAGAGCAGCAAGGTTGGAGCGGTGCCCGCGATCTGGAAGAGCCGCCAGTGGCGGACGCCATAGGCTAGTCCTGCTAGTGCCATCTGCCCGAGGGAGAAGGTGCAATGGGCCAAGACCACGGCCTGGGTCCTCCTGGAAGGCCCCACCCACTCGGTCACTGTGGGAAGAGAGGGGCTGGGACCCAGATCTCCAGAGGCTGCACACCCACCTCTTGCCTCTCCCCAGGCCCCACCCTGCCAGAGCTGGAAGCTCCCTGGCAACCCTAGAAGGTCCAACAGGAAGCCCTGGGCTTTTGGGAACCCGCCACAGCGGACAAACGTGGCTCACGTCCCAAGGGCCTGGACACACTCACGCAGGGAGACATTGCTGAAGGCATAGCCGGCGACAGCGGTGGCCACGGCAAAGCGCAGGGCTGTGTAGAGCTCGAAGCTGGGCATAAAGGCCGTGCCCAGGCCAATGAGGGTAAAGAGCAGCAGCTGTACCAAGATGGTCATCTTGCGACCCACCCTGGGGGAGCAACGAGGCGGGTCTGCCGGGGCAGTGATCCGAAGGGTAGAAGCCAGCAAGATCCATCCTGCCCCAGGATCTCTGCTTGGAGGAGGACAGTTTTCCCTGGGACCTCATCTGAGGGCCAAGGAAACATCGCTTGCGTCCTGGAGTCTTGCGTGAGGGGCGCAGGGGGAAACTAGGCCCTGGGCACATTGCCTAAGAGCATGAGAGGTCAGGTGAGAGCCGGGCAGGGGTCTTACCGGTCACAGACGGGCCCAAAGATGAGAGAGCCCAGGAGGAGCCCGGCCATGTAGATGGACTGCGAGGTCTCTTTCAGATACTTCCGATCGCACACCAGGTCAAACTGAGGAAAGCATGGGGAGATGAGAGTCAAGGGCAGGGCTGGGGCCATGTCTTCTTGCTCTCTGCCTTCTTTGCACCTTGCTCAGGATTTGCAGCTCCCAAACTGTGTGCCGAGGCACCCCCGTGAACTCATGGGGCGCAGTAGGATATTTTTCAATGGAAAGGAGAACACTGGGGTCGTTGCCATTGGTCCAGGCTCGGGCAACATCCTAGCTCAGGACAGCTCACAGATCTTGCTAACACAACCCCGTCCCTGTGCGACAGACACTGTTCTTGGCGATTGCTTTGATCAGAAGCAAGTGCTGCATGAACAATCAACGTGGGACCCAACCTTTCAAAATCGGCAGCCGCTCTTTGGGGAAATGACTGAGCTTCCTACGTCAGTTGAGTTACAGTCGCAGAACCCCCCAGGGACAGTGACGTGCTGCCCTACAGGGTGCTGCGAGTCGGCATTGACCCATGAATGTGACCTTATCTACAAAGCAGCTTTTGGAGACAATGGATTAAGGATGGACCCTAACCCAATATGGCAACTCAGCTGAGGTGAGCAGGAGGGCCAGGGACACAGACAGGCAGGGAGAACACTGCGCACCCACACAGGCGGAGAGGGAGTCATGTGACCACAACAAGCCCAGGAAAGCCCAGGGTTCCTAGCAAAACCAGAAGCATGAGAACAGATCAGCTTAGGGTAAGGTGACCAGATTTTAACATTGGTAAAGCGGGACACCATTGACCGTGGGGGGGGTTTCTTGATTAAAAATTTGGTCTATATCATTTTGCCGCCACTATAAAATATAAATAATACGAGTACTGTTGGCTAAATTCAAGAAAATTTATGAAATAAATAAATAAATAACTTACCTAAATTATCTGAATTGCTGATTTGTTGATATCACTTGCTTAACTACCACTAGCACGCAGTACGATGTGTACCGTCTGAGAGACAGTTACAAAATGTTTTCGTCGTTGCCAATGCCAAAAAATGCCATTGTTCATTAAGTCCAAACAATGGTGGTTGAATTCTAACAACTGATCAACAATGCGAACTTTGATAAACAGGTCTCGATAATCAGTTCTCAACAATTATTTGTTATTACTAAAGTTTAACATTATAAAAGTAACAAAAGTAATATAAAACTCCTATCCTGGCGAAATAGCCACATGGCAGCCGAAAAACGTACATTCCCTTCCCGTTCTCCCACGGTTCCCTCGCTTGTCGTGCATTCTTTCCAAAAGTGGGACCTTTTTAAAAAATTTTTTTAATCATTTTATTAGGGGCTCATACAACTTTTATCACAATCCATACATACATCAATTGTGTAAAGTGCATTTGTACATTCGTTGCCCTCATCATTCTCAAAACATTTCCTCTTCACCTAAGCCCCTGGCATTAGGTCCTCATTTTTCCCCTCCCTCATGAGCCCTTGATAATCTATGAATTGTTATTTTGTCATATCTTGCCCTGTGATTGGGACTTTTTTAAAACGTCACGGGATGCAGGACAAATTGTTAAAAAATCGGGACTGTCCGGCCAAAAGCGGGACGTCTGGTCACCTTAGCTTAGGGGCAAATTCTCCCCCAGCCTCTCAGAGAGTCTGGTCGGCTGACACCCGGACTTTTTGAGTTTCTGGCTGTGAGTCCGTCTTGCTTCTCACCACCTACTGGTGGTGGTTTGTGATAGCAGCTAGAAATAAAGACTGCACATGACAAAATAATAATTTATAAATTACCAAGGGTCCATGAGAGAGCGGGAAACTGGGAGGGAAGAGGAAAAATGAGGAGCTGATGCCAGGGGCTTACGTGGAGAGCAAATGTTTTGAGAATGATGAGAGCAATGAATGTACAAATGTGCTTGACACAATTGATGTATGGATTGTGGTAAGAGTTGTATGAGCCCCCAATAAAATGATTAAAAAGAAAAGAATTAAATTAGAACATTTGTCTTTTGATTCAGCAGTATGTGTCCTTCAAACAGCTCTAAGTTAGGACATCAGGACTCATTGTTCAGATGGCATTAAGTGATAACAAATGAACTGCTAGCTGTTTTGTTTGGCCCAAAGACACTATGTATAGAAAGCCCTAGGGGTAGTGGTTAGGCATTGGGCTGCGATCTGCATGGTCGGCAGTTAGAAACCACCGGCAGCCCCTCGGGAGAACAACTGGGCTTTCTACTCCCATAAAGAGTCACAGTCCCAGAAACCCACAGGGGGGGTCACTATGAGTCAGCATTGACCTAAGGGCAGGGAGTTCTCATCTGTATTTGTTTTTCAAAAGACACCGTGTACAAATTCTGGACACATTCAAGGATGCAGCAGTGGGATAGGCCCAGTCTTCCCGATGACTGCCACCCCTGGAAACGTCCCTCGTCCACAGGCAGTTTGGATTGTAAGGAGCCTTTACATGACCCCCACCCCCCACCCCCAGGAAGGAAGTTAGGACACAGAGAGAAACAGACCCACAGACAAAACCTAACGGAGAGACAGGTTGGGAAACCCAGCGGGGAACATAGGTGTATCCAGGTTACTCTGCACACTCATCCATTGCATTCCGTCCAGGCAGACAACTCAAGCCAACAGTGTTTCCGAGCGGAGCAGCGTAGGTGAGCTCTCCCCCAGAGCTCACGAGCATGGAGGCCCAGTGGGGCGTACACCTGCGGCATGCTTGCCCTGGGACAGGAACTGTGTGAAGTGCCTTATCCCATAGCATTCTGACCACCGTCCTTGGCTTTGCAAATCTCCGGTTCACAGAGGAGGAAACAGAGGCTGGAGAGGTTAAGCCAGTGGTTCTCAACCTGTGGGTCTCGACCCCTTTGCGGGGCAAATGACCCTTTCACAGGGGTTGCCTAAGACCATCGGCAAACACATCTTTCCCACGGTCTCAGGAACCCAGACACCGCTCCTCTCTCCGTCTCCGGGCTGGTCCGCCCACATGCAGAAGACTGTTACCTGTGCCACACCGTGCTTCCAGACACAGTTTTATATATTTGTCATTAGAAACAAATATTTCACAGTATATAGTTACATATTGTTTTGTGATGAATCACCATGCTTTCGTGATGTTCAATTGGTCACAATGAAAATACATCCTGCCTATCAGATATTTACATGACGATTCATCGCAGTGGCAAACTGACAGTGATGAAGGAGCCACGAAAGTAATGTGATGGTTGGGGGTCCCCACCACATGAGGAGCTGCATGAAAGGGTGGCGGCTTGAGGAAGGTGGAGATCCCCTGGGTTAAGCAATGAGTGCAGAGCACAAACCAACCAAACCAAACTCCTTGTCGTGGACTTGATGCTGACTCATAGCGACCCGACAGGGCAGGGTAGAACTGCCCCTGTGAACTTCCGAGACTATGACTATTTTACAGGAGTAGAAAGCCCTGTCTTTCTCCTTAGGAGCGGCCGCCGGTGGTTTTGAACTGCTGACCTTGAGGTTAGCGGCCCAATGCAGAACCACTGTGCCACCAGGGGGGTGAGATGAACTGAAGGCTCAGAGAATATTTACTGACTGGCTGGCTGGGTGAAAGAACAAATGCCCTTAGCCAACGAGCCAGCCACCCTCTGTTTAATCTTCAGCAAGACACGAAGCTATCTAGGAGCTACCAGTGAGTTCCCACTTTTTTTCTCAAGGAAAACTGTTAATTGGTAAGAATTTCCATAAGTGTCAAATGATTAACTGTAACTGCACTTGGGTAATGAACAAAACAGGCCAGGCCAGGACAGAGGACTTGAACTTGTGCCATCTACTTCTGTCCGGTTGGGTTTAACCAGAAGCCACTGATTGTCTTGAGAGCAGGGTCCTAATCAGAGGAAACAATACTGATAAAGGCTTTCTTCTCTCACCGGGCTCCAGAGTCAGGACTGAGTAACTGTGAGAGGTTGGTGTGTGAGCCGATCTATGGCTCAGGTTCCTGAGGGGGTCAAAGAGAATATACAGTATCTCCTGATGGACGTAAGGGCATCACCAGAGGTTTAGCCCAGGAGTCCCGGTGGCGCAGGAGTTAAGCACTGGAAACACCAGCCGTTTGAACCCACCAATCCCTCCGTGGGAGAAAACGGTGGCAGTCTGCTTCCATCAAGGGTACAGCCTAGGAAACCTGGTCAGGCAGTTGGTTCCTGCTGTCCTATTGGGCCGTTCTGTTAGAATCCCCTGCACAGCGGTGGGTAGCCTTCTTAGTACAGGGATCGTCACCCAGGCAGCTCTTCGCACATGAGGTTCGGATGAGGATGCGCTAGTCCTTGTGCTCACGGAGCTCACAGCAGGTGATAGTGTGGTAGTTCCACAATTTCGTGTCAACTGGATAAACAAGTGTCAGGGGTGGAGTCTAGTCTGTCAATCAGGTCACAGCCTGATGATGCCTCCTTGTGGGCGTGGCCTTCTTGTGAGGATTCTGGGAACGTCCTCTCTCTCTCTGCCTTCTTCTTCCCGTGGACAAGCCACATGGAGACATGAGAGCCCCTCTCTCTACTTCACCTTCCTGTTGAGAAGCCACACTCGGAGAGCTGGAGGAGCCACGTGGAGACCTGTGCCAGGGCTGAGATGCTTCCACCACCATTGGATCCACAAGACTTTGCACCCACTGGCCTGTGATCTTCCTGTGTGACTGCGTGAGTCTGTAGGAGGATTTTTGGACTAGTACTGGATGTATGGGCTAATATCGGACTTATGGACTTGATCTGGACTGGGTTGGAATGTTTTCTTACTATACAATTGCTCTTTGATAGAAAGTTCTCTCTTAGACCTATATCCCTGGCTTTGTTTCTCCAGTCAATCCGGCCTAACACACAAGACATCCCAGTGGTCTGAGGGCATGGCTGTCACCCTGGCCAGGAGTTCCCCATTGCAGCAGCTGACAAACCCTTATGCTCACAGAATTCTCCGCCTGACTTCATGCAATGCCACCAATCCCAGGAACAGCAGCAGGGTCAGAAGCTTAGAGAGGTATCAAAGCTTGTCTGGGCTCATGTGGGGATGCCGTGGTCCAGGGTGTACAGAGATGGAGAGGGTGTGAGCAGCCATCCACCCTTGCAGTCCCAGAACCTACAGTCCATGTCTCTGTCTGGGGAGGCCACAGGGATCCTCAAGACCCAGGCTTCTCAAACCCTGTCCTCCCTCCTTTTGCCAGATTCCAGCACATCTGGTCCCCATTCTGGAACCTTCAGTGGCTCTCCTTGGCCTCCAGAAGAAAGTCTCCTGCTGATTGAGCTGCACTCTAGAACAAAGCTTGGAGCTATCATGCGGTGCAGGGCACAAAGTACCAAGAGTGTACGTACACTTCTGGGAAGGCCATAGTCCGTGGGAGGGTGGGGAAGGGATGGAGGCAGGGTGAGAGGTTGCTGGCCCCACCCCTGTGCCAGCAGTGTGGGTTGGTGACTGAGGAGAGAGAGGCATAGATGGTGATAACATCTTATTGGACACCCCTGGCCCTGCCCACTTTGCTGTCCCAGGCATACTGAGGAGCCCACGGTCCTCCTGCCCTCCAGACTCATGTCCTGCTTCTTGATTGCCATCAATCTTTCTTGTGGACGTTGCTCTCTGCCAAGACCATCCCTTCTGTATCAAACTTTTGATACAGAACAGTTGCTGATCAACTCTTAAGCCACCTCCTTTATGAAGTTGTCTGCTTCCTTCCTCCCTGGAGGGAGGCACATTCCTGACATCAGAGCCCACCCAGTCCTTTCCCCCTCTAAGGGGACCCAGGTTGCCCCTGGGCCCCAGGAGTCATCTTCCCTACACACAGGGACTACTCAGGCTTGGAGTTTATAAGCAGCCCAGTGCAGGGGTCGGAACAAGGACTAAGGTGGACTCTGAGCCATCTGGAAGGTCTCAGAGTCCTGTGGGATTTCAGGATGACGGGATTTGGCCAGAGGGGCAGGGATGTGTAGCTGTGGGCATATGCATAGCACCTGGGGCATGTGAAGACGAGACCCTGTGATGGAGGATGATGCTGGGGCTGGTGGACAGGCCAATGAGGACCAGACAGAACGAGGTTGGGCTAGAACCCGAGGCCACCCACGGGCCACCGGGCTCTCGTGGTGGAGCGGGCAGGACATAGCCCGGGGCTGCCAGAGCTCAAGGGGCAGGTGACATGCTTAGAAGTGAATGTTTAATCTCTGGACTCCAGGTCTCCTTCTCCACACAGCCTCAGCTTTTGCCTCCATAAAGGTCAGAAAACATGGGCCTCCCTGAGACTCTCTGCCCCCCGGCTTTCTGCACGGTCTCACCTTGCTCCCTCTGGGGTAGGGAACTAGACAGCAGGAGGCCTTAGCTTCCCGGAACGGGGCCCCACTACCAACTCCCTCTGCTGCTGGGCCCCCTCTGTGCCTCAGTCCCACTTTTGGGGAAGCCACAGAGTGGGGCTAAGACAAGGTGATCAGATTTTAACATTGGTAAAGCGGGACACCATTGATAAAACTCCTATCTTGGCGAAAGAGCCACATGGCAGCCGAAAACCGTGTACCCTAGCTTGTTGTGCATTCTTTTAAAAAATTGGGACTATTAAAAAATGCTGCGGGATGAGGGAAGAATAGTTAAAATCGGGACTGTCTCACGAAAGTGGGACGTCTGGTCACCTTAGGCTAAGATGATTTCAGAAGGCCTCTCTTTCTCCGAGGTGGCTGGGCCTGGGACGCTTTCTGTTTGCTGCCTGTTTGCTTCATTCTCTCTCAAGAGAATGAAGTGGGCAAAAGGGAATAGGGGGTTTCCACGGGAGTTGTACATGGGCGGCAGGCAGGCAGGCCGGCAGAGGGCTCCAGAGCCGAGACCCTACATGGCGGGAGACCCCGGGCAAGCAGGCAGGAGGGCAGACAGACAGCCGGTAGACACGGGACAGTGATCTCGTCAGAAGAGAGATTGGAACCAGGCAGACAGGTGTGACTGACTGAACACAGGCACCTGGACAGGTAGACGGGAATGGTGGATATGAAAGAAAGGGATCAGGGCAGAAAAACAGAAGTGGAAAAGGTGTCTGGGTGGATGGGCAGAGGGAGATGCAGAGAGAGGGACAGACCAAAGGATAGGTACTACTGTCCAGACAGACCAGACAGGAGGACAATGGACAGAGACGCGAGCTGGCCGATTGGCCAAAGACAAATGGAAACAGCAAACAACCTCATGGGGGAAGGAAGAGCAGCCACAACTGTGGTCAGCCGCCCACAGGGCAGGTGCAGAGGATGGACAGAACTGAGACAGACAGAGAGCAGGCTGAAGGGCAGTCTTACCTCGTTCAAGAGGGACGGGGGCCTGCCTTCAGGATAGTCCCAGCCGCTCGCACAAGGCTGCGTCTCATTGAAGCGGTGGCTGAGGATGTCCCCCAGGCTGGCGTTGGCAGGGGGCGGCCGGAACATGAGGCAGCTCTCAGGGTTGCCGGCGGCATCAAGAGGCACACTCAGGTTCAGCGGCAGCGGGGCGCTGAGGTTAAAAGGGGGGTTCTTGACCCAGTCCACTGAGCAGTGGTGGGCCTCGTCTAGGACCATGAACACCTGCGCGAACATGTAGAAGGCCGAAAGGAAGTTGGGGATACTTAGGAGGACCAGCAGTTGTATCTGGAAGCGACCCAGGTCCCCAATCTCAGCCAGGATCTGGGCAAATTGGGCCATGGCTGCAGGTCACCAGCTCCTCCGCGCTGAGCCACCAGACAGCTCTGTATCTTCGCTCTGAGGGCACTCGGTCCCCTGGGCAGCGATGACAATTGCATTAATGTTTAATCCGGCCTGGGCCAGCCCCACCTGTCACCACTCCGCTCCGGCCTGGGAAGGGGAGAAAGTGATGGGTTGGTAGAATCCGGGGATGTTTTGTCGAGTGAGTAATATAGACTCAGAGCTGTTGAGAGGATCTTCTCTGCTCCAGCGCACACAAGTAACTTTGGCCAGAGCTTACAGGGTTTAGAACCAATCGCCCTTCCCCGGCAGTGTCCTCCACAATGCACCCAGTCAGACTCTGCTTATGAGCGGAGAAGCCAGCCTCTGAGGGGCGCTCACCACTGGGCCCCGAGGAGTCTGTCGCGAGAGCAGCAGAGTCCAAGCCTGCCCATGAACTCTGCCGGCAGTTACAAGCTGGCCTCTTGTCCCTGCTCCTCTCTGGCCCTCTGGTCTGAGGGAGTTGGCACCACTCCCAGGAAGCCACCGGCAGGCCAGAAACCCCCCCAGCAGGTTCAGTCCCTTGCCCGTTCAGCAATTACCATGGAGACAAAAGTTGCATTGGGAGCCTCTAATCAAGTAAAAAACCCCGAACACACACACTCCCCGTGATAAAAAGAAATGCGCGCCACACCAGAGTTAACCCGGCTGCTTCAAGCAAGCCCAGCAATAACGACAGGGGCACACGAGACAAAGTCTCCCTGTACAAGGCTGCTGCTGAAGCCCTGCGGGCGGCCACTCCTCTCCGGGATGTCAAGGTTGGGAGCAGGCAGAGCGAGGCAGCTGGGCAAGTTAGGATGCTGACCTCTGGGGCCCTGGGGAAGGAAACTCGGGATCTCAGACAAGGGGAGTCTCTCAGGTGAAAGGCCCACCCTTTCCCCCCTGGAGGAAGCCTTCCCGGACACTGTCTCAAGTGGAGGGGTCCAGTGTCATGGAAGGTAGGGGAGAATGGGAAAACCAGAGAAAAAATTCACACGTGCGCAGGAGGACACCAACGAGGGTGTTCCTAGGGGCTTGTGCCTGTTAATCAGTTGGCCTGTGGTTCAGGACAACACAGGTGAAGAGAGGCAAGGGCCTGACCCATGTTGTAGGAGCCCTGCTGCCCTGCCCCGAGCTCTGTCTTTCCTTCTTCACGGAGCGTCCTTGCAGGTTCTTGTCCTTAGCCCCTGGTCCACCGAATTATCATAAAGAGTGGCTACCACACCCCCTTTGGCGCTTCCTGAGACGAGACACCAGCTCTCGCCCCAGTCCTCAGGGAAAGGGTTTTGCCTCCTTGGCCTCCACGTAATCCCAAGAGGAGCCCTGCTGGTGGAGTGAGTGGGCTCTGCACAAAGCTCCTGATCACAAGGTTAGAGGTTTGAACCCACCCCTTGCTCTGTAGGAGAGAGATGAGATGAGGCTATCTGATGAAACCTGAGTCGGCAACCCTATTCTGCCCTGTAGGGTCACTGCAAGTCAAACTCGATGCAGGGAGTTTGGCGTTGTGAACCCCGAGAGCCTACAACCGGGAAGCAGGAAGTTAGGCTCTTAAGCTCTGCCATTTCACTCTGTGAACTTAGATCTGTTCCTTCTCCCATTGGGGCCTCCGTTTTGCCAATGCTATAAAGGTCAAACGAACTAGTGGTCTCTAAGGATCCTTCCACCTCTCGGCACGTGATTCTAAGAGTGAATTCGGGCTGATGATGAGGAGCATCCCAACAGGGGAACTGGCTTTGATGAAAGACCTCCCTCGGGTGAGTCTATCCGTGGAACCGGGATCCCCAAATCCTGGCCAGGGAGTGAGGAATGCAGCATGCCTCACTTCTTGCCCCTATAGCATGTATAGGAACCCGCAGGCCCCCACAGGAGCAGACGTGCCCACTGAGATTTCCTGGGCTGCAGTTTTTAAGGGGGTGCTCTGGGGACCCAGTGACTAAGCAGCTGCTGCACAGGGAAAGGTTGGCCGTTTGAGCCACCGGCCACTCTTTGGGAGAAAGGGGGGGGGGGGGGGGGCAGTCTGCTGTTGGAGATTACTGTTCCGGACACTTCTCTGAGGCAGTTCTACTCGGCCCTATTACAGGGTCACTATGAGTCGAAGCCACTTGAAGGCAGTAGGTTGTGTTATTTGATGGTGTCATTCCACAACAGGGTGGGTTCTAACCCTCATCCTTTCTGAGCAGTCTGGACACACGGACACCCTGTAAAGACACAGGCCGATGCGTCCATAAGCTCAGGTCTGCCAAAGGCTCCTAGAGAAGGTAAGAGAGAAAGGATTTCTGCCTCCGGAGCTGGGAAACTGGGTTCCTGTTCTCTGAAGGGACCCTTTACTAGTGGAATTGTGTTGCGGCATGCCCAACAGCACCGAAGACATTCGTGAAAAACGAGGGTCCAGAAACGGACAGAACGTGGTCGATTCCTTTTAAAAGAATCAATACCAGGCTAGTTCCAAGATTTGGAGATTAAAGATGTCCCACACACCCAACTTTCCCTAGATGCTACTATTCTGCCCCACCCTGAGGCTATCCCCTGCCGCCCCTGGGTTCTGGAATTTGCTACAACATCCCTTAGACACTCAAGGAACTTTGAGGCAAGGTCTTAAGTGGTGGTGGGTGCTGTTGAGGCCCATGTTTGAAGGTCAGGGAGAGGAGGGCCAAAGACAGGGTTGAAAGCTAGAAGTGAAAAAACGTCCTAAAGGTCCTGCAGGTCTCCTTGTTCCCACCAAAGCACAGTCACGTGTGGCTTTCCAGGTGAGAGGACGCATGATAGAACAAATATCCCATCCACCCAAGGCAAACAGAGAGAGGACAGTGTCTGTGTCAACAGATGCTCTCTGGAGGCAAAGGTGGCTTGATTCACACTCTTCTAAGGTCAGGGCTTAATCTGCATAACCGCGCCCCCTCCCCCCCCCCCTGTCCATTAGAGAATGCTCTCCAACATGGGACAAAGGCGCAGCGTCCAGAATTATAGCATACAAGGAATTATGGCTACAAGGGCCATCATTACTTGACTAAATTTCGCTGAGCTTTTCTTCCTTGGGACTGTTTGTGCCAGCTGACTACTAATGGGGCTCATCAAGATCCAGCCCACTGCCCATGTCAATTCTGACTCTTGCTGACCCTATAGGGCTGAGCACAGCTGCTTCATAGGGCTTCCCAGGCTCCGAGTCTTTATAAAAGCAGACTGCCTCATCTTCCTCCTGCAGGGTGGCTATTGGGGTCAAACCACTGACTTTAAAATTAAAAAAATTTTATTAGCAACTGAACACTTTAATCACTGAAGCAGCAGGCTGAATAAGGAAACTTAGTGATCCCTTGGCTGCTCATGTTGCCCAAGAGTTGCTTTGTCTGGGAAGATCTGGGCTACCACTCACCGAATGGGAATGTTTCAACTAGCTGATGAAGCCCTGGGAGCAGTCGATGCCAAGAATTCTGGGGGATTCTTGGCCAATCGACTGGAAGAGATTCATACATGTGACCAATCTAAAGGAAGGCGACCCACAAAGAATGAGGATACTATTGAACCAAATCATTAATATCCCATGCAAGTAAAGCTTTGCTGAAGATCATTCAAAAACAGCTGCAGCAGTACATTGGCAGGGAGCTGCCATGTGCGTCCGGGTTGCATCCTCTCACCGTATCTGCATCTGTATGCTGGGCAGACAATCAAAGAGAAGGTGGATTCTATAAAGAATGCAGTATCAGGATTGGAGGATGGTTTATTAACAATCTGTGATATGCAGATGACCTAACCTTCTTGCTAAAACGAGGAGATCCTGAAGCACTTGCTGATGAAGATCAGAGATTACAGTTTTCAGTATGGGATGATGACCCAAGGTGAAGAAAACCCAAATTCTCAAGCTGGACCTGGAGGTAACATGATGATAAATGGAGAAAAGTGGTCAGGGTAGTGTGACTCCAACCATGACCTCAAAGATAGCAATTGCGAGGATGGTGCAAAGATGGGCTGTGTTTTGTTCTTACACAGGGCAGTATGAGTTGGCACTGACTCCAGGCATCCAACCAGGGCAACAACAGGTAACTCAGGACTGATTACTTTCTTAACCATGCTCCTGACCAGTTTATCAGAGGCTCCCATGGCGAGCTCTCCTTAGATCCTGTAGTCCAAGTTTCCCTTTCTACACTGGTCTCCAACTTCCCCATTTAGTCATGCCCACTGTGACTTGGTCCTGGATTTGGATCAGCTGTGCCACTAGCCCTTCTGTAAGCCAACAGATGTTGCCCTTCTGTTGCTACCTGCCCCTCATTCAAGGGCATAACTAAGGCCAAAGCAGATGTCAGTCTTGAAACCACCAGGGTTCACCACTTGATCAGATTTCAGGAAAACCAGTGACCATTATCCTGTCTGGAGGGGTAGATGGGTTTGTGCGTGGAGAGGAGAGAGCAGGAGTTTGAAAGGCGGTGGCTGTTAGCTGCCATTCAGTCAGCTGCATCAGAGTGAAACATTGGTTGGTCTTGTGCTGTCTTTGCGATCGTTGGCACATCTGAGTTCAGTGGGACAGTACCCTGTTCTGATCCATGATCTTTTCACTCGTCACTTTTTGGAAGTAGAGCCTAGTCTGTTTGGACCTGGAAGCTGCTGACACCTGCCCACAACAGGTGGCCCTCCTGGGATCAGAAGTGTTGGTGGTAGCTTGTTGCATCACTACAACAAGCAAGCCCCATAGACAGATGGGCAGTAGATTAGAGGGAAATCTCCCTCAAACAGGAAGCTCTCCCTGGTGGCCTAATGGGTTCCACATTGGGCTGTTAGTTCAAAGGTCCGTGGTTCAAACTCACCAGTCAGTCCTCGGAAGAAAGTTGAAGCTGTCTGCTCCCATAAAGTGGTAAAGGCTTAGAAACTGGAAGGGGCAGCTGCAATGAGTTGATGGCATCCCGCCCCCTCCCAACTCTTCATATCTCCAAACATTTGTGGGGCAGACTAAAGATAATACCTCAAATATCTCCCATATTTGAGAATGAATATTCTAGTTAAAAAAAAAAAAAATGGAGTCGATGACCTGACCCCAAAGAGGAATCCCTGATGTACTGCACTCAACATCGAAGGGAGCATCATCAGCTCCTGGTAAACTAGAATGAAAAGGAGAGGTGGAGTTCACACCGTGTGCCCTCTCCTCTCCCCTTTCACAGAGCATGGTCACTTCTGAGTAACCATGCACCTCCTCCCTGGCCAGCAAAGTCAGCCAGCTGCTGGCCACAGGCCCAAGCTCTACATGTGCAGAGCCCTCCAAGCATCCCTCTTGTGGGCCCAGGCGAGCTTCTGTGGGGCCCAAGTGGCCATCAGGGAGATCCCTCGTGCAGGAGCCTGACAGGGATGGTGGTGGGCCGACAGGGTCACATGCAACCCCACCATTTCAATGCTGAAGCTGAGCAGGGACACGTGCAGGCCTGCTCTGACCATCCCCAAGGGACTCCGTGTATGTGCCATGCCCTACTGTATGAGCCAGTGGAAATACGGCAGACACCGTGTACAAGACACAGATTTTACTGTGCGGGCAGACAAGGATCCTGGCTCCTTCCCGTCCCCTCCTCTGTGCGTATACTGAGGTTGGCCAGGCAATCATGGTCTCATGGGTGTGCTTGAGCTGGGCCTTCCCCTTGAGAAAGAGGCGCTGGGAGAACATGGTGTTCCCTTGGTGATTCCAGGGCCTGGCTGAGGTGGAAGACCTGACCTAAGGGCCTGGTCCCAACTGGAAGGAGCCCAAGGCCACTCTTTGCAGGAGGGGCTCCGGATGGAATGCTGATGACCAGGTAGGTGGAGATAATAGAAGGGTGGGTCACACAGTACCACATGGGGAGGAGGAGTTGGGGAGTGGCAAAAAGAAAGGGGATCCTGGTCTGGGGCTCTCACCAACTGCGCAAGCAGAACCAGACCCAACACCCCCTGACTAAACAAT